>NW_026946893.1:0-1200000 GCF_910591565.1 Cydia splendana
CAAGCTAATTGGTAAACTCATGATACATTTTACAAAATAAGTTGCCGTTATTAAAACTAACGTTACCATTCTCATTTTTTTTTAATTTAACTAATTTTGCCCAACTCTGGTATGGACATACATCTATATTAAATCTCCAGGTTATGAAGGGTATGTCGTTTGTTGAATACACGAGTAGTAACTCGTTAACGAATGTACTTATGTAATATGCTTCTATTGTTTTTCTATTGCCCACTCCTCAAGATACGTAACTCATAACTTTGTGCGTAGAGCATTAAAGTATTTTTTGTGTCAATTTACACATACTATATATCGTGAACTTGAATCTCAATGGATTCAATTTAATAACAGGTCACATTTTGTTTAGACTGTATAACTTTATGTCATCATGTCTAAATTTTATGACTAACTAATGTAATCAGCTTTATCATAACAACCTTGTAAGGGCCAGTAATTTTGGCACGAGTACTTAATCAATGTATATAAATCTATCTGTGTTACCATGATGATCATGGAGAAATACGAGGTCGATGGGAAATCGATATGCTTAACTATTTTATATAATATTTGATTGCGAGATACGCATACTTTAAACATTTAGAAACTCCCCCCTTATTTGTACCCCTTTATTTATAGGATGTGAATCATAATTTCAGTGTTTTATCTGACAGTAACGTTTGCTATTTTTGTTTGTTTCTGTAATAGTAGTAAATCATACTTACCTAAATGAAAAACAAAGGACCTTAATTGGAATAATAGTGTATTCTGTGGATATCTTTAGGGCTTGCAATTCGAATATTCGAATATTCGAATTTGTCGAATATTCGGCCTGTTTTGATATTCGAATATTCGGCCGCTCAGGTTTCGAATATTCGAATATTTTTTATTACTATAAAAAATCTATTTAATCCGCTGCAGTTACAGTTTCTGTGTGTTTTCCGGGTATTTACAGTGAATGAGTAATGGGTAGGTACCCAAATACGAAGGAAATAATATTTTTTACTGTATTCCTCTCGATAGACTTCGTGAATATAGTGAAACCTAACTCAATTTGAAAGAAAACGAAATCAAAAAGTATGTTATTTTTACGGTGCATAAGTTTTAAGTTAAAGGGTCATTCTGTTTATTAAGACTAAACCTTGCCCGCACTTATCGCAATTCTCAAATTTGATCATACCAAACCTGCCCAACTAGGTAATCTAACTATGCACCTTTAGCTGACGAATAATCCAGTAGTCAACTAACTTTTTCCCTTAAATATTCCAATATTATATAATTAAGCCGACCATTAATTAAGGCCTCTGAGTGACTACAAGTTAATTTAAATCAGAAAATAATTACCTACTAAAAAATAGTACATTTCGATGCTAGTGCGGAAGGTATGTCATTACTTCACGAGTACCGAGATATCTTGCCACGAGCCGCAGGCGAGTGGGAAGACTCGGGACGAGTGAAGAATGACATTTCCGCACGTGTATCGAACGACGTTTTTTAATACAGTTGCGAAAAAATAAGTAAAACATTGTTAATCGTACACTAAACAAAAGTGGTAACAGTGACAGCTCGCTTAGACGTCGTCTTTAAGTATATTATATCTATGGGCGTTTGGCAGCTATTCCGTTCCATTCAGACACCTTATTAAGAACGGAATTTTCAATATTCAATATTAAAAAATAAACGTGTTATAATGATGAAGAGGTAAGTATTAAAATATGAAATATGTATATTTTTCATATTCTTACATTAACAGTAGGTTTTTATGCTGATTACGACGTTTAAAGGAAACTAATATTAACACTCATCAATAAGTAGTCGTGAATTGGAACAAGTATAAATTTAAAAAAATTGGAAAAGTAAAAAGCACTAGTTCGACATAACCAACTTTCCGCACGCTAAACAGCTACGTAAAGTAGCACTTTGTGAGCAACTGTATTAAAAAATATCTTACATACCTAGGTTTGGTTTAGATGATTAAAGTTATATTATTTCACTCAACGGCGCATTTATAATAAAAGTTTTATCTAGAAATATTGAATACGTCTTATTTTGGCGTTTTACTTGTTTTTATAAATGTGGGCATCTCATAGTAGGATGATAAAATCTAGTCAATTAAGTGGATTTCTGCAAAATATCATTAGTTTTAGCAATATGTGAAATAAGCTTTTGAATAAAACGATAATAAACCGATTTCTCGTTCTTTTTCTTATTTTTTATAATATTCGAATAATTATTCGAATATTCGAATATGTCGTCAGAAAAAGTCGAATATTCGAATACCTGAAAGTTTCGAATATTTGCAAGCCCTAGATATCTTTGAAAGTTGCGTGTAGTACTGTAAAGTTGGAAACTACGCTTATGCGTAATATGTAGAGTCATATGTAGAGTCATATGTAGAGTCATATGTAGAGTCATATGTAGAGTCATATGTAGAGTCATATGTAGAGTCATATGTAGAGTCATATGTAGAGTCATATGTAGAGTCATATGTAGAGTCATATGTAGAGTCATATGTAGAGTCATATGTAGAGTCATATGTAGAGTCATATGTAGAGTCATATGTAGAGTCATATGTAGAGTCATATGTAGAGTCATATGTAGAGTCATATGTAGAGTCATATGTAGAGTCATATGTAGAGTCATATGTAGAGTCATATGTAGAGTCATATGTAGAGTCATATGTAGAGTCATATGTAGAGTCATATGTAGAGTCATATGTAGAGTCATATGTAGAGTCATATGTAGAGTCATATGTAGAGTCATATGTAGAGTCATATGTAGAGTCATATGTAGAGTCATATGTAGAGTCATATGTAGAGTCATATGTAGAGTCATATGTAGAGTCATATGTAGAGTCATATGTAGAGTCATATGTAGAGTCATATGTAGAGTCATATGTAGAGTCATATGTAGAGTCATATGTAGAGTCATATGTAGAGTCATATGTAGAGTCATATGTAGAGTCATATGTAGAGTCATATGTAGAGTCATATGTAGAGTCATATGTAGAGTCATATGTAGAGTCATATGTAGAGTCATATGTAGAGTCATATGTAGAGTCATATGTAGAGTCATATGTAGAGTCATATGTAGAGTCATATGTAGAGTCATATGTAGAGTCATATGTAGAGTCATATGTAGAGTCATATGTAGAGTCATATGTAGAGTCATATGTAGAGTCATATGTAGAGTCATATGTAGAGTCATATGTAGAGTCATATGTAGAGTCATATGTAGAGTCATATGTAGAGTCATATGTAGAGTCATATGTAGAGTCATATGTAGTCAGACCTATACATAGCTATACGTTGAGTGGTTTTCATGTAAAGAGTCGATGACGTATGTCCAGACGCTAGTATCAGTAGATAGGAAGCGCCATCTGAATCTTGTGGAATCGATGTGTTTGTGTAGGTATACACAATATACAACGCACGTGGATGGACGTGTGAGACTTTGACGCGCGTGGATGAATGCGCTAGACTTTTATTCCAACTTTCATAAATATATTTACAACAATTTAAAATAATTAGTCAACCATATATCAGTATAATTTAATCATAAAAACATAATAAACAGTAATAATAATAAGCAAAGAAAAAATTATAAAATTTCTACACGTCTATTACTAATATGTTGAGTTCTCATCTGAGTGCAGTTTAGATTAAAACGGTATGAAATATCATATTATGTGTGTTATACACGAGTTGCTAAAATCCTAAGATTTTAATAATACTTTTATATTCACAAATTAAAAAAAAAGAGACGAAGGAATTAGATACCGACACTTGAATAATAAAGGAAACAACGATTATCGCTCGTTCGTAAATATAAAATTACATGTAATGGAAATCGATACACGCGTAGATTAATGATACCTGTTTTCTTAATGTTCAACTTGAACTTGGCTGGGCGCGTGAGCCATAGAGATTAGACATTCATAATGTAAAATATATATAAAACCAATGGTTATTACTGAGGAATATACGGTAAATTCTCTGCAAAAGAAATAAAATGTTGTTATGTTTAATTCATAAGTAAAGCTTTTAAATTTACACGGGAAGTCATTTCTTCCATTATTTCAATCACCATAGTACAACATCATTATGAAGTTTTATATATCAAATAATAATTGATAAGGTGCTTCGCTTTTAATATACTGTCAAACTGTTCAATATTACTTGACAATTAAACATGATTATTATGCATATGTGAATTTACATATTTTTATATTCTAATACCGTGTTCGATAATCGATAATTCATAAGAAAGTCCCACTTATTTGAATGTCAATTTCAATACAAGTTATAAAGTTACAAAAATTAAATATATCGTTTTTATTTAATGAGGCTTCAGAAAACGGTCCTTAATTTGTCTTACTTTAATTATTTACGAATATCTCGATCTAGTAAAATAGTATTATAAATAATATGCAAGATAAACTGTATTCTATATACCCACACTTTATTGTGTCCAGGGTTTTATACGTGAATTATAACAGTAATAATATTTTACTTGTGACTAACGAATTAATTTATTAATAAGTCTTATTTTCGTATAGCCAGAATCATTTTAATAATAAACATACTACAAGCATACATACATAATTACATGCATTAATTGTCGAATCTGATTTAATTAGTATTATCATTAATAAGTCTTTAGATATGTCCGAATAAGGAATTAGGATAAAAAATGCACCGTAATACCTATTAGACTTTAGTTTCCTAAAAAAAAAACACGACTATAGCTGGAAATTAAATATTTGGTATTCAAACTCAACTACAATAATAAACTTGTTGGTTCAGATAAAACCTGTTGAAAAAAAAACATAGTATTCCTTAGTCACTTTGTAACATGAATATTCTTCGATCTAGATTCGCTAAGAGTATTGTTATAATGACCAAATACTTTTAAAAATAAATCGCAATGTAGATGTTCATCATTCATGTGGAATAATTAATTAACTAGTTTATGTCTGATGTTTAAATCCATTTTATGTGATGAGGAATTTGTTCTTGTAATGAAGTTATGAACTTCTGTAATAAAATTATTCATTCGTTCATTCAAATTTACAAAACCTAACGGTTACTTAGTTTATGTTCTTATACCTACTTGATGGATCTTTAATGGCTATAATTATGACCTAAGGCGTGTAAGCAGTTCAAATGAGGATTAGTCGGTCGCATTCATATTAAAATATAAAACTTTGACTGTTGATAATAGCAGGTTAAAGGACAATAGAACTACCTCTACAATAAGATTAATTTCTTATCAATTAAACTCTTCAAACGAATTCAGTCATAATATCTTAATAAAAAAAAAATCGTTGGCGGCAGGTAACGTTCGAAGTCAACATATTATATCATTAGATAATCAGTAGCCCAAAAAAAAAAACATAATCAGTCACTTATATTATTATCATCAAGATGTTTTTATATCTTGGCACAATTATGATTGCATTCATGTCAACTACGGGCTGGGCCCGAAGATATAAAATCAGAACCATGCATTCTTTATAGAGATGTGACACTTATGTCCTATTTTCATTATTAAACCTTATTGCGCAATACATGATATAGTGAATTGTGGACTATTTTATTTACAAATATTATAATAATTAATACAAATTAGGTACAATTTGGTAGCCATGTCGTTAATGTACTAAAATAATTGAAACGTGAAACAATAAATTCATAACATGCTTAAATCGATATAACGATTAAATAAATCAATGAAACAAAAAACGAGTATTCAATAATAATTAAAAAAAAGGAAGTTTTAATTTCATATATCTAAAGAAAGTCTTGAAAGTTTCAGAACGACCCAGGAGCGTCCAGGTGAAAGGGCCAGGGTTTGGTATTCCATTACCACCCAGGAGTGCCCAGGTGAGAGGGTCGGGGTGTGGAATCACTTCCGACCCAGGAGTGCCTAGGTGAGATGGCCAGGGTAATGATATTCCTGTTCCTTAGCAGAACTAAGGTGCTTCTACGCAGAAGTACGTAACGATCGTTGACTACACCGCAGAGTCTTCGAATGCTGGCATCATGGCACGCGAAGCTGCGGCTAGTAGCGGCACGAGATCCGGTGCCCCGTGTTGCGCAGCATCAGCGTGGTTGGCGGCATCTTCATCCAGGATAGCTTCAGATTTGTCGATGGCACTATCGCAGTGGGCAGAACTTGCGTGGTCGGTGGCACCATTGCAGTTAATGAGAACGTGGCGTCGGTTAGGCAGACGGCGCAACCCGCGGTGACGCAACTATCTTCTGTTGGGGAAGTGATCCATGTATAGCGGTTTGAATATTTACGTGCGAAAGTGAATGGTGTTGTGTACGTATATTATATTATATTTCTTGATCATAATTATTGAAATTTAACAAGTGTTAAAGAAAATTTAATAATGCTAGATTGCGTAATCTTACAGATAATGAAACATAGTGTACCGTCTATTACGCTTATCGTATGAATTTTCTATTGTTTAATATATTTCTGCAAGCCGAACTAATTAAATTTATTCGTTTCTATGTTGACATAATGTTTCTTTAACTTTGATAACAGACTTGTAAAAATTCTTCGAAAACCATAATTTGAACGATTAATAATATTATGTTTTGGTATCGGCCACCTATTTCCTAATTATCATTAATTATCATTATATTAATGCCTAATAATTAACAATATTACACATTATAATTATAATCTTATTAATAGTATATGTATATCGTGAAATCATGAGTGCACATGAGTATTACGTGTTTGTAATTTTATTTTCTGTTGTTACTTATTATTATTTAATATGCATATTATGTGCATAAATATCATTCACATAGTAATATTGGATCAGTGAATCTTGGTTTGTTTGAATGTATACATTTTGATTCATTATTTTCATAAATTGGTCTTTATTTTTATCATTTTAACTATTTTATATTAAGGTTTGGCGAAGGGTCTCGCCTCGAACAGGATGGCCGAGCTGTAAGGATCATTATTTATTAATAGCTTATATTTTGATCATTCTTACTTTTATTTATGATTAGCTTATAAAAGAGTATCAATTGACTCATACTTGTCACTGGTTCCCGCCATTTTGAATTGTTATAAAAAGGCCGGTATAGCAGTGACAAGTGGCCAGTTCGAGTACGGACAAGTTACAGCCCGTTCACACAGAGTCTCCGTAGTTACGGTACCCGTTTTAACGGATACAACAAAAAAATATGCTTTGTTCACACATAGGCAACGTATAACGTTCAACGTATCCGGCATTAACTGAGAGCCCGTTCACACATAGTCTCCGTAATTACGGTACACGTAAATTCGCAGTATACTACCGCTAGTCTACCAGGATGGACGTTGTCGTGTTGTATTGGTACTATCGCCGGCGGAGACGGTACAATCGGCGTTATTGGCCAAACTGTCAGGGTCCCTCTATGACATTTGGTCGAGCACCCCCCCACCTAGGTCTGACCGTTTGGCCGGACCGTCCAACATTTTTCTGACCGGAAGCGGTAGACCAAAAGTCGGAAGTTTCTGGGGGTCACCAAGCCGCCCTCTATACGACCGTACCAAAGTCAAACACCCCACGAACCTCCTTCTGGGAGAACAATTGTGTCAATCAATCTTCGGGCTGCGGGAATGACGAACAATGCAAAATCCTATACAAAAAGTGTGTTAAGCGAGCCCGAAGGGCGAGCTTCAGGCCGGGAGGCCGAAGGCCGACCCCGGCGGAGGGCCGAAGGCCCAGACACTCCACCCCGACTCCCAAAACGCGAGGCCGAAGGCCGAGCTGCGTGAATGCAGATCCTCCAAGCGTTCTACAAAGTCAACTGTTTTGATAAGCGGAACCGGCGGGCCGAAGGCCCGACGGCGAAGCGTCGAGGGATTGCGAAGGCCGAAGGCCGAGCTCCGCGTAGGGCCGAAGGCCCGAAGCGTCACACTAGATGGGGAAGTTGTTGGGCCGTGTTTAAGCTCCAACTTCCCTCTTGAGCCCCGGAGCAAAATCAACCCTCCAAGTGTTTTAATAAGCGAAGCGTCGAGGGATTGCGAAGGCCGGAGGCCGAGCTCCGCGTAGGGCCGAAGGCCCGAAGCGTCCCCTACGAGTTCCCAAGCACGCGAGGCCGAAGGCCGAGCTGCGGGAATGAAGTGCTCGCATGCGGATCTTTTCTTTCTAGCAAAACTACAACTTCATTTCCTTTTCCCTCTGGAAAACAAACTACTACACAAAAACTACAGCACCAACAACAGCACAAACAACATCACAAACAACAGCACCAACAACAACAATATATTTAACTAAAGAGCTCCCCCCGCCCCGCACCCCACACACAGTTTATATCCAGTAAAAACGTACGGATACATGACGGATACGTATTCCGTTCATCCAGTATTTCGATGACAAAACGGAATGTCATAATTTAACGGACCGACATTTTTTACTGTATACTGAATACTGTGTCATATGTGAAGTCGCTCATACAACTCCATACGCCATCAATGAAAAAAAACGTATACGATAAAACGGAACAGTAAAACGGAGACCCTGTGTGAACGGGCTGTTAGAGTGAAGACGTCTTGAATAATTGATTGTAAATTGGTTGTTATAATGTTTGTAACAAATGAATAAAGTTAAAATATTGGTACAAGTAATAGTTTTCATCATCAACCCGGTAATAACCCAACATAATATGGTAAGTAATTGGTGGATCTCTTTAGTGGCTAGAGTTAAACCAAGAAAAGTCTGCAGAGATTTTGACAGCACAAGGTCAATCTCGAGAAGTCTATTAGTAGAGTTAGACCAAGAAAAGTCTGCATAGATGTTGAGAGCACACCAGTGCAGGTGTTATTTTAAACGTCAAACTTCTATGAAATTATGACATATAAATAACACTGGCACTGGTGTGCTCTCAACATCTCTGCAGCCTTTTCTTGGTCGAACTCTACTAATAGACTTCTCGAGATTGACCTCAGATGATTCACTTTACCACATAATAAGTATCTTTATAAAAATTCAAATTTTGGCATTATTCCTGGATTAAATATTTCCCTTTTGGTCAATTGAATACAGTCAGTTGTTGTTTGTTTCTAATTTTTTCCAAAACCTTTGGCACGGATACGGCATAATTATGATTTTCTCTTTCTTTGGCGTATTCTAGTGTTCTGTTTTCATTACTGTAGAGTCTACAGCAGCGGTTCTCAAACTTTTTTGGTGACGGAACCCTTTTGGAAAGCGAAATATTTGACGGAACCCCAAATTAAAAAGTTTCGTTCGTCACTGTGGACCAGATATACACCTATAGAACAGCTGGTTTTTTCTTATTATTACAAGTATTTTCGCGGAACCCCAACAGAGGCTTTGCGGAACCCTAGGGTTCCGCGGAACACACTTTGAGAATGGCTGGTCTACAGTATAGATAATACATATAAATTTTAATTGTTGTAACAACACTTTTTCTTTAAACTTAAATTTCACAGACTTTTCACCGTTGACAGGAATATTGCTAAGCAAATTTGTTTTCTATGTATGTCTTTAAACAAGGTACCTTTTGTATAAACTATGTAGGTAACTAATTTCTAACCTAAATCGCAGATTGTGTTGGGAGATAGTTGTTTTACCATTGTAATAAACTAATTCGCAGTTACGAACATCTACGCTAAACTCAAGTATCTCGGTCATCTATATGAATTACAAGTATCTCTGTTTAGTTACTTGTATTTAGCGTAGAAATGGGACATATACTTGAATTTAGCGTAGAATACAGGGTCAAAAAAAGATACTCGGATTTTAAAAACATGAATATTTTGAAAACTACACATTATTTTACAATTATTTTTTTGGTGAAAGATGCGCCTGAAATTGTAGATTCCGAAAATCCAAAAAAACCGTTTTTGAAAATTTTCGAGTTACTTGTTTTCTGCTTAGGGCAGCCGAAGTCTGGTGCATTCTATTAATCGTCTGTTTAAGTAGATTAGTATTTAGTGTTGATATGTGTTACTTTGTATGTTTTGTTGTTATTGCCAATTTGTTGGATGTGAATATTGATTTTCTAATATAATTTTTGTATTATTCCCTACATTTGGTTATTATAGGTATATGAGAGTGGTGAGTGGCTGATGGCATTTTCTTATTTTTATGCAATAATTCATTAGTTATGTAGTAGTAGATTCGTGGATTGAATATTATTGATATATAAATGTAAGTTAATGTAAGGTTGTTATTTATTTACTTTAGATTTAAAAACAAAATATTTACTCAGATTGAGTACATGTCATAGAAATAAGTTATATCGTTAATTAAATAAAAAAAATTGAAATCGGATTTTTTAATTGAACAGATAATAATAATAAAAAAAATAGATTATAATTCGCATTAAAGGTATAAGAGTATATGTAAGTTGAAATTATTTGACCTAAAATAATAATAATATTCTGTGTAAGTAATGTTTTCATGTATAAAATAATAATGCGTTTTGTAATAGTAATGAAGTGTTGACATATAAAATACTTCTATTTTACCAATAAAAGTTTGATTGATTAATTGCAATAGTGAAATGACTTGATTAAGTTTTTTTTTTTTGAAAACACGAAATTTATTTGTAACTGGTTAAGAGGGCCTTTGCAAAAATATATTAAATATGTTACCTATTGAAAACCAAACGGTGTGAAAGCTAACTTCTTGAACGTTAAATTGGATAATAATTTAAAAAGACCATAAGTGAAGTTGTTTAATGTCTGGAATAGTAGATTCTAGTGTTTAGTCAAAGTTAATGTTAGGTTAGTTTGTTAGTGGTTTTGTCTTTATGTTGGGAAATGGGTTTTGTTTTGAAATGTTAGGTTAGTTTGTTAGTGTTAGTGTTAGTTATGGGTGGTGGTGGGTTAGTGGTTTGTTTTGTTTTAAACGAAGGTAAATAATGTTATTATGACGTCAATGTTAGTGTTATTGTTGGGGTGGTTTTATTTTTTTAATTTTTTTTTATTGTGGAATTTAAAATATATAATGTAAGTTAATTGCAAAGATGGAAATAATGGAATGCACCCCCGTGTTAGTTATTTAATGTTGCTGATTGTAGTTTTTTGAGTTAACCATGCGACGCGTTATATGTGTATTGTTTGTTTAAATTTTGTTTATTTGTTTTAATTAACGAATGATGCACTGGTTGAAATTATTGATGGATATTAGAGAATGTTTTTGTTTTATTACTTGTTTTATTTTAATTAGTTGTTGATATTTAATTTTATCTATATGTATGTTTTATAACTTGTTTTATTTTAATAAGTTGTTGATATTCAATTTTATCTATATGTATGTTTTATAACTTGTTTTATTTTAATAAGTTGTTGATATTTAATTTTATCTATAGGCACATATATAACCGTTTTTTTTTACTGAGTTTTTTTTTTTGTTTACTTTAAAATTAATTACTTGTGGTTAACTGGTGAATATATTTTTTTTTAACATATATTCATGTTTTGCTTTTTCGTCATCAAGTAGTAATCATAATTAAGTAATAGATTATTAGATAGTAGAATTTGGAATATCGCTCGCAGACGTATCTGCATCTTTAAAGAATAGTTTATACATTATTAAGATTATAGTTTAGATTTAATAGACTATATTTTATGATAATTTTCGAGAGAGAGAAAAAAAAAATGTGTAAAGAAGATTATTTAGTTTGATGTAGGTACCTTTGTCCAGTCTTCATCCTGGTCTTCTATTGTAGTATTATTGGTGGTTATGGTCGCTTGGATGTGGCGTGTGGCTCGCCCTTTATTCTTCTTCCTTGATGTGTTGGCTTGGTGGTGTTGCTGAGTACGCTGTACTGGCGGGGTTGGCGGTTGGGGTCGATGGCGGGTATGTGGCTGCTTTCTTGTCCATTGTGCTGTTCTTGTAGGCTGTCCATCAGTATTTAATATGATTGTTACTGTGATTGTATTGCCGCACTGGGCTGAAGCTGTGCTCGGTTCCATAGTTGTTCAGGGTCGTAGCTGCGCGACGCGGTCTAGTGCTGTGCTTAGTGGTGCTGGCTAGCTGGCTTGCTGGGTGACTGGGTGGAAGCTGGCTGGCTGGATGGCTGGGCGGCGCAACTTAGACGATTCCGAAGGTGGTGATGATAACAGGACTGCTGAGCAGTCCCACTGGCAGGATCGCCATGTAATGTGGGGCGTTCGGGTAGATAATGAATACTAGAAAGTCTGCTGAATACTGAACATCTTTATTGAGTAAATTGGTGCTTATATACTAGTGGCCTACGTGAGTGGCATTTAGGTGACCTTTATGAAAATGTAATTAGAATTATTGTTTATTTTATTAAATATATTTTCTATTTATTAAATGTCACCTTAAATGTCACATGAAGTGTTGACCTTAATACTCAATACGTCATTTGCCTACTCACCGTACAGGAAGACCAGAGAGCTACCGTCCGATAACACTGCTCAGCACCCTCTCCAAGGTGTTCGAGCGGCTCCTACTGGGCAGGCTCCAGCCCTTCATCGAGCCACGGCCGGAGCAGTTCGGCTTCCGAGACGGCCATTCAACGACCCTGTGCAGCTCACCAGAGTACTCCACTTCATGACGGCGGCCATGAACAAGAAGGAGTACACAACAACCGTTTGCCTCGACATGGAGAAGGCCTTCGACAGAGTGTGGCACGAGGGACTTATCTACAAGCTGTCGAAGACCGAAGCACCCAGGCGAATAGTCAGGGTGGTGGCCTCCTTCCTGACTGACCGCCGCTTCAGAGTTGCAGTGGAGAACGCCGTCTCAGAGGAACACCCGATCCACGCGGGCGTCCCCCAGGGCAGTGTCCTCTCGCCTGCCTGCTACGCTCTCTACACTGACGACCTCCCAGTCATCGGAGACGTCAAGCTGGGCCTCTACGCGGACGACGCGGCACTCTTCGCCGCGTCCATCAACCTCAAGCATGCTGCCAAGAAACTCCAGAGGTCCCTTGACGCACTCCCCGACTGGCTCTCCAGGTGGAGGTTGTCAGTAAACGTCGGCAAGACACAGGCGCTGATCTCCGGCCACATCAACCAGCTCCCTCCGCCGCTTCGCCTGCACGGCGAACAGATCGCGTGGCTACCCCAGGTCAAGTACCTGGGCGTAACACTTGACCGGCGACTCACTATGAAGCCTCACGTGGACGAAGTGGTCCGGCGCGTGAAATGCGCTCGAACCCTGCTCCGTCCAGTGCTCTGCAGCAGCCTCCCCCGTCGCACGAAGCTGGGGATCTACAAAACCTACATACGGTCCCGCCTGACGTACGCAGCTCCAGCATGGTACGCCCTGGTGGCTGAAACAAACAAGAAGAGACTGCGTGCGCAGGAGAATGCGGCCCTGCGCACCATAGTAAATGCCCCCCGCTACGTGCGAAACGTAGACATCCAACGAGGCCTGAAATGGCAGAGCCTGGACGCCTTCGTGAGCCACCTCTCAACAAACATGTTCGAGCGCGCCGACCACTCAAGACACCATCACCTTCAGGGCATCGCGCCGCTGTACACACGCCCGCCGGATAACCGCCGCAGACTGCGCCAGCTCCCCAGAGCCCTGGCGCATGAAGAAGAAACGCCGGACAGTGGTTGAGGATCCCGCAGTCCACTAAGCCACTGATAGGCCACCGAGGGACACAAATGCCATGACAGGCCACTCGCATGGCCAGCTATGGCCATGAAGCCCCCGCCCTTAGAAAAAGGGCACTAAATAGACCCGCCCGTAGTTACGGGCGGCGATTCGAAACCGCCAAAAATCCCCAAAAGGGATGGGAAGGCATCTCATACCTCCCTTCGGGAGGTATGAAAGAAGCAGACAGTGCTCGTCACTCACTCATCAACAGCCACAGAGGCACCAGCCTCCCAACACTCTCCAAGTTTTCTTATAAACATACATATGTGTTTTTATTAAACTCCAACTACACTCCCGGTAATGGTGGTAGCGGTATCAAGAAGGTAATCTGCAGCAGCCAGCGTGTTCCAGCCGTCGTGTACGTGTCCTGACTTCGGAATCTGCGAGCCCCACAGGATCTACGCTCGACAACTACTATGGAAATGGGAATAAACAGTCATATGATGAGAACCGGGAAGTACCGGTACCGGGTCTTCAGTACCTGTTTTTTTGACACTATAAAATTGCCCGGGAGCATGCCCTATCTGGAACCGGGATTCCCGGTTCTTCCCGGTTCTCAAGGCGTCTTATGATCTTATGATCACATCTTTGATTATCAGAGTACACCGGTGAGAGGTCTACATTTTTGCTAAATAGTCCATTTTCTAGACTCGATATCTGTTTGTATTTTGGCATCGGCGTACATTACCGAGCCCAAGTACTTACAATGCTGTAGATATTTTTTATATGATGTTTCATTTATTGAGGTGGTATCTTGGTATTAGATACACAGTAGGTGTTAATAATTTAAGAACGTCGCCCCATCACGAGGAAGCAATACATTTAAAATAGTTAGACGGACAAAAACGACAGGCTAAAATAAACACAATAAGTTCAAGCGAAACCATATAAACAAGCTAGTGTAATTTATGAGTTATCCGATGTATAGTTTCGAGGAAATTACAAAAAAAAACTACGCAAACAAAGTCTATTCTGGCTTTCACTGGGAGATATAAAGGGCCGTCACTGTACACAACGCAGTAGAAAACATGTCGAATTATTGTACAGTTTCGTTTGAAGTATCCACAGTCAGTCTGAAGTAGGGCATGCAGTACCGGTCCCGGTACCAAGAATTACATTTCCCGGTTCTGAGCATGTCTGGAACTAGGGCATGCAGTACCGGTCCCGGTACTAATTCTTGGTGAATTACATTTCCCGGTTCTGAGCATGTCTGGAACCGGGATTCCCGGTTCTTCCCGGTTCTCAAGGCGTCTTATGATAATTTTAAAGAAATTGTTTGTGTTAACGTACAATCTTTATGAATGACTTATTTTCATATAAATAATTGCATAAGTATTAATAAATGACTTATTTTATAATAAAATAAAAACATTATTTGGTGTTCCAACCTATTTTACGCAATTAACCGGCACACATTGCCTCCGCCTGGGCCAAGCCATACGGCCGTAGCATAGTCGATGCACTCAGCACTATAGTACGGGAAGTAGTGTCATAACATAAGGTGCAAATTTTGGTATCGGATGAATTCACTTAGCACAGATGTACGTAAAGCTAAGCTAATTGAGCCCGGTAGACATCCGCCACCCCCTGGCAGGTAGGCAGGAGGGGCAGTCAAAGTAATTTGTAATGGATTCAAGCTTTCAACTCCTTTTTAACCCCGTTACAGGATGATTTTTTAAAAACGCACAAATTACTTTTCTTGTATTCTAATAATATGCGCATATAAAAAGTTTCAAGCCCCACACTCGAAAAAAATTTTGAAATCGCTTCTTATCTCTTGTACACATTATAAATGTAACCTGGTGTGCAAATTTCAACTTTCTATCATTTGAAGTTTCGGCTGATAATGTAAAAGTTGAATAAAAAAAATAGCAAACCGATTTTGATTTGAGCGTCACTATTTTTATTTTTTTCTATTAAACTGTACATTAAATGTCTCAAATATGATTTCCTCATGCCCGATTTATCTGTAAATGATACCAAACTCGAGGTGGTAGGTAAATAGAAGCTGATAGAAGGTGTGTAACTTTGGATGGCCCCCTGCCTACCCACCAGGGGGTGACGGATGGCTACCGGGCTGGATTGGTTTAGCTTTACGTATAATTCATCTGTGCCAAGTGAATTCATCCGATACCAAAATTTGCACCTTATGACACTACTTCCCGTACTATAGTGCTGAGTGCATCGACTTCCCTCACTACTATGACGGCACGGCATACAGTGTTACACAACTTAAAAATTCGATCCGAGAACGGAATATTTTCATATAAAACCAATTTCCTAGAAGAAGAATATTCGAATATAATATCCTACTTAAGATTTAAACGTTGTTTTAAAATATACCTTAAGTCAACCGGGTCAAAATGTATAGATAGACACCTAATTCATCTAAATAGGTGTAATTTGGTAGCTTTAAGGCTCCATCGGGACATACGACACAAACATACATAGATTGCTAATACCATAGTCGTTTATGTAATCGGCATAAAAGTACTGAGCGATGTTTCACATAAAAACAAAAGTGAAATAGAAAGTTTGGTGAATTTTTACAATTTACCATTATAAAAAAAAAAAAAAATTCATTTATTTCGAGTAACGAGGACTCATAATCACAATAATATACAATTACATTAAAATTACATTAAACAAAATAAATAACATTAACATACACTATATATTCTAAATACTACTCACAGCACAACAAACATTATTTTAAAACATGCCGGTCGCAACAATGCCGCATGTAGGGGCAGTCGACTCTGTCGGCAATCATGGCCAGGACGGCATTGGGGCTAGCTCGCACCCTACGGACCAAGGCGGCACCGCGCGCGCGCATGCTCGCGGAGAAACACGCCGTGCGCGCCTCCGCGAACATGCCCGACGCGCTGCAGTAGCGAGGCAGCCCCATCAGCGCCCTGTACGGTTACCATCAGTTTGTCACTGACATAAACACCGTCGAGAACGTAATTTACTTTCTATACATCTCGCTCGCACTCGCATATTAGTGCAAACGGGATGTATAGAAAGTAAATTACGTTCTCGACGGCGTTTACGTCAGTGACAAACTGATGGTAACCGTACTGAACGCATTGTTAAACTGCACACGGAGGGTGTTGTAGGCTTTCTGAGTGTAGTTCGCCCACAGGCTGCACGTGTACAGAGACGTGCAGTACGCTCTAAAAAGCGTTACTTTCACGTCCCAGGAACACCTTGCAAACCTCCGGGCGATCATGTTAGCTCTAACACATAAAGCCCGATGTCACGCTCACGCTCGATGTCAGCACTGTCCTTGAGGTCGGTTGTAACGATATGGCCAAGATATTTAAATTGTTGTACTCTTTCCAGAGGTACGCCATTCAGATATATAGGGGGCACGTCCAATACTCGTTTAGACCCAACCTCAAAGACCATATACTGGCTTTTAACGGCATTGTACATTAAACCGTGGTCACTAACGTACTCCTCACAGGTTTTAAGTAAGGTGCGAAGGCCACACATTGACGCGCTCAGCAGGACCATATCGTCTGCATAACTCAAGTTATTTACGCAAATACCATCCACATGACAGCCGGTATGCCGACTGCTGAGCTCGACAATAAGTGCATTCATGTACAAGTTGAAGAGTGAGGGAGACGTTAGACCTCCCTGTCTCACACCACACTCCAGCCTGTACTCCTCCGACATCTCTCCTGCCCATCTGACGCTGTTGACCTGGTGTCCGTACCAGTGCCTGAAAATGTTAACTAGTTCCTGAGGCAAATTAATGCTCTCAAGCTTTCTCCATAAACGCTCGTAGGACACCATGTCAAACGCTTTGGATAAATCCAAAAAACAAGCGTAGACAGGGGTTTTACGGTCCGTGTAGTATCTGATGACTAGGGCTTGCAATTCGAATATTCGAATATTCGAATTTGTCGAATATTCGACGTGTTTTGATATTCGAATATTCGGCCGCTCAGGTTTCGAATATTCGAATATTTTTTATTACTATAAAAAATATATTTCATCCGCTGTAGTTACAGTTTCTGTGTGTTATCCGGGTATTTACAGTGAATGAGGAATAGTAGGTAGTTACTAGTTAGGTACCCAAATACGAAAGAAATAATATTTTTACTGTATTCCTCTCGATAGACTTCGTGAATACAGTGAAACCTAACTCAATTTGAAAAAAAAAACGAAATCAAAAAGTATACTGTTATTTTTACGGTGCGTAAATTTTAAGTTAAAGGGTCATTCTGTTTATTCAGTGCAAGCGTAAGTTAAGCGATTTTTTGAAGACTAAACCTTGCCCGCACTTATCGCAATTCTCAAATTTGATCATACCAAACTGCCCAACTAGGTAATCTAACTATGCACCTTTAGCTGACGAATAATCCACCCAGTAGTCAACTAACTTTTTCCCTTAAATATTCCAATATTATATAATTAAGCCGACCATTAGGAATAAAAACTTGCCAAAACAAATAAAGTTAATAAAGATTCAAAATACAATGGAATTAAAGGCCTTTTACAGGCCTCTGAGTGACTACAAGTTAATTTAAATCAGAAAATAATTACCTAATAAAAAAAGAATCTTACATAGCTAGGTGTTTGGATGGTTAAAGTTATATTATTTCACGCAACGCCGCATTTATAATAAAAGTTTTATCTATAAATATTGGATACGTCTTATTTTGGCGTTTTACTTGTTTTTATAAATGTGGGCATCTCATAGTAGGATGATAAAATCTAGTCAGTCAAGTGGATTTCTGTAAAATATCATTAGTTTTAGCAATATGAGAAAAAAGCTTTTGAATAGAACGATAATAAACCGATTTCTCGTTATTTTTCTTATTTTTTATAATATTCGAATAATTATTCGAATATTCGAATTCGAATATGTCGCCAGAAAAAGTCGAATATTCGAATACCTGAAAGTTTCGAATATTTGCAATCCCTAGGGCCAAGGAGGTGGATTCCACCACTATCCGCTGGGTGCAAAGCATGCTCTCAAGCAGAGTGGTTAGGCTAGACTTGCTTAACACTACACTCGAAGTGACCACTGTGAGAGGCTGCCCGCAGGGAGGTGTCCTATCTCCCTTGCTCTGGACTCTCGCGGTGGATGGACTTCTGCACAAGATGGCGGAGCTCCGAATCGACACTCAGGGGTACGCAGACGACCTTGTTGTGACGGTGAGGGGCAACTGCCAAAGTACTTTATCAGACCTTATGCAGAGGGCTCTCAACACCATAAATACATGGTGCGGGGAGAATGAATTGTCTATCAATGCAGATAAGACAATTATAGTACCATTCACGAACAAGCGGAAACTAGACAAACTTAAACCGCTTGTCATGAATGGTACCTAAAGCCATTCCGTTCTCAACAGAGGTCAAATATCTGGGGGTAACACTGGACCAGAAACTGACCTGGAACAAGCATGTGGACGGAACTATACAGAAGGCTAGATCAGCCTTGGCAATATGCTGTCGTTTAGCAGGCAACAGATGGGGTCTAAAACCCAAAATTGCCTTATGGCTGTACACATCTATAGTGAGGCCGATAGTGTTTTACACCTCTGTAGCATGGTACAGGAAAACGACGCAGAAGGTAACAGTGACGATGCTTGGCAGCCTGCAAAGAACTGCCTGTGTCATCGTCACTGGGGCCATGTCATCCTCCCCGACGGCAGCCCTAGAGGCCATACTAAATCTACCGCCCCTTCACTTGCATCTGGAATTGGAGGCGAGATCTAGTATGCTTAGAACAGCGGGCGCGAGGAGAGGTAATTGGTTATCGCAAACTCTGAGACTGTTTAAGGAATCAGTGTACGATATTCCTGTTCTTGGGATGCCAGTCGACACTATGTCACCCAAATTTTGTCCACTCAAGCTTTACTCAGTGGAACTCCCCAAAAGGGAGGACTGGTCAAACAGTCAAATTAAGTGGAAAGAAGGAAGCCTGAGGTGGTACACTGATGGCTCCAAATCCGGATCTGAAGTAGGCTGCGGAGTATATGGTGAAGCGCCTAGGAAAAGCATCAGCTTAAACCTAGGACGTTTTTGCTCTATATTCCAGGCCATTCTAGAATGTGCGTCAATCAATCTGCAAAGCAACTACGGCAACCACACTATCTATATCCATTCGGATAGCCAGGCGGCACTCTTAGCCCTAACCTCTGATGTCACCACATCGAGGCTGGTTGAGAACTGCAGGCAACTATTGAACAACCTTGGAGCCAGGAACAAGGTTGTTCTACGTTGGGTCCCGGGGCATGCGGGTATCGTAGGAAACGAGAAGGCCGACGAACTCGCGCGCGCAGGGGCTAAGGGGAAGAACTACAGTCCTGAGCCTTTTTGTGGTATTCCCAAAAGCCTAACGTGGCTCACCCTAAAGACCTACTGTCACTACAAAACCATTGAACTCTGGAGAGAAACAACAGGTTTGAACCATTCCAAAGCGCTTATCAAGGCCTTCAGCAAAAAGGCGTCCTCGAACGCCTTAGCGCTGTCTAGGAACCAACTGCGCAACCTGGTAAGGGTGCTTACCTACTGGGCATTGCGGCCTAAATAAGCACATGCAAACTATGGGGAAACGTGACATGGGGCGGTGCAGACTCTGTATGGAGGCAGAGGAGACGCCCTTGCACATCCTCACAGATTGCCCTTGCCTACTGCGTACTCGTGACCTAATCCTGGGCGGACATATTACGCCCGGAGGAGGTAAAGTCTCTCGTGACCAAAAAGATCCTGCAGCTGTTTGAAGTTGCAGGTTTGGATCGAGAGTTGTAGTAGGTGGCGATCACAATAGATCAGGAATGGTCGCAGTGATACATAGGCTTTGGAGCCTTATATAGGCCCTAAAAAGAAGAAGAAGAAGAAGATGGGTGTCATTTAATCGATCTGCAGAATATTCCTATTTTGATGAACAAAAGTATATATTTGGTCAGCAGAAATTGATACTTCGTCAGCAACTTATGGTAGGCAAGTATTTCTAAACCAGTTCGCAATTAATGTCACACTGAGTTACTCTAAATTAATGGTTGGCAAATTAATTATTTGAGCGGCAGTGAGCGATCCACCATTAATCAAATTTTATTAAGCAATCAGTGGATAAGCGAATTATTTCATTTTGGATTACAATTTAACTGATCCGCAAAAATTGGTTAGCTGAAAAATCAGTTGATCAGCAAATGTAGTGGGTGCGCTTCGCGTACACTCACACTACCTTAATTTAGCCCTATATAAGCTCTTACATTATGTTATTCAAGTCATTGTAGATCGATAATCGAAGCAAGTACTTTCATTCAACGTCCCACCTCACATGGCGACCCTGCCAGTGCGGCCTTGTGCTGCACTGGCGGCGCGCCGCGCCAGCCAGTGAAAGTCAAGAAGAGTATTGAAAAAAAAAATGGACAGTAATAATTAAAGGACATTTGTGCTAAATGTAAAACAAATTTAAATAATTAAAAGTGGACTATTTGAACACTTACAGTGAATTGGTTTGGTGGAACAATTAGTGATATAAAAATTCGTGACTACTGACGCATGAAATAACGAGGAGAGTGCAGTGAAATATATTTTGGACCTTTAAAACGTGAAAATCTTATCAATGGCAACAGAAATTTTAATTCGAATCGACATAGGCAAAAAGTGAAATAAAAATGCCTCATTTAAAATTAATAAAAATAGAAGGAGGAACTTAAAATGATGGTTGCAGCAGGGAGTTGTTCTTGTCGCTGGACAACGTTGCGGTCTGGAGTTGCTGATGTCCTTGGACCAGGTTCCGTGCATCCCGGTTTTTCCATCAAGCAACTTACAAAAAGATTAGTTGACAATCCGTGTGGAAAGGACAGTGTACCGTAATAGCATGAGCTGATAAGATTATTTTTATTTCGTTTAATTAAGTGTTATTGTTTTAGTTTTGACGCATAAAAAAAAGTATTAATAATAAGTTCGATATTGAGTGTTATCATACAAAATATTTCCAGAAAGAAAAAGTCCAGTTTAAGTGTAAGGTAATTTAAAGGTAATTATAAGGTTAAAGAAAAGTAAGTTTTTTATGCCTTGTAATATAAATATCGAGAGGTAAATGTATTTAGCGAAGTAGGATTTAATACATATAATAGTACGCTGCTTGATGACGAAACTAATTTGGTTAAAACGTTGGTACATAATTATTTCATTTCTCAATAACATTTTTAAAATTAAATCAAACCAAATATTGTTATACACTTCTATTGACCGTTATATATTTTGTTTTAAATTTAAAATGTATCAATCCAATTGTATTTCAGTGTTACGAAAACTTTTGTTTTAAAATTATTCCGAATACATTGCACAAATCACTTAGAGGTAATTTCATCATCACTTACGTATAAAGCACATTGGTCACGTTGCTACCACGATTGGTATGCGCCGTTTGTAATTTCAGCTCAAATTTCAAAGTAAACATTGTAGCATTGTGCATCGATTTAGGAGTGATTCTCAAAATAGTGGCATCTTAACCTGTCATCGAGTTTTTGAATTGAATGTATCTTTATTTGCTCTTTTTCATACGAAACAAAAATGTATCTAGATAAACTAAAATAATGTTTATCGAGGCCAAGAGTGATGACATGCTTAAGCGACAGTATTGCACTTTCAGTAGACAACCGAGGTCTGTGTAATGTTTAGGAAAAGTACAATGAAACACTCCATATGCTAACTCAAAGAGAACTGATTTATTTTCACCAAGCCTACCCTCAGTACATGCATTCCTAATCTACCTACATATACAACATGTCCCTTCTTCACAACGGGATATAGATAGGTACGAGTAAGTATACTTAGGTCTAATGATTATGATTGTCTTAGTTATACTTTATCTTACAAAAGCCTAACAAGATGACAGAATGATTACATAATTATAACATGCCAAATAATTTGTACTTAATTTATTTATTTTTTTTACATTAAATAATAAAGTTAACTTATTTACATGCCTTTAGTACCGCCAAATACAATTGTATATTTTATAGTGTCTATTTATCTATGTACATACTATTTATTTCAATATTATTTTTACATGTATTGTATTAATCCTACTTATTATATGTGTAACAGTAAGTTTATTATGCATGGGTGCATTAACTGTCTAGTTGTATAATAATTAAATTCAATTACGTATATTGGCATAAAAAGTTTTAATACTAATTAGTCTAATTAGGTACAAATGTTTATTAATTCGGTAACTTTATTCAACATCTTTTAGGTGTTTCTCGTATACATTTTTTTTTATATGAAACAATATTTATATAAGTAGGTACCTACATACTTTTAGCCAGTAACAGTGTAGTATTTTTATGATACTTAGGTACATTATATATATATTACAAACGGTCGGGTGGATGGACCTGCCGGCCGGAGCGCGTTACGTAACAGCCACCTGTGTTTGCGCGCCCGGGGTTATTATTGCTGACAGTGCGTTGCGATTGTGTATCGGAATTAGCATTATTGTTATCTTCGAAGTCGTCATAATATTTATGAGTAACGTTAGGATTTTGGTCGCGGATTGGTTGGTCACTCATTTGGTTATTTTGTGGTTGTGATAAAATGTGCTGTCTGTTTCTGCGGTATCGTGACCCGTCCGGCGCACGTAGCCAGTAGGAGCGAGGCTGAGCCGCTTGACCTTCGACTCGTGCTGGCATCCATCGTGCTTCGCGGCCAGTGTTTGACTCCCGCCGCATTCGTACCTGCTCGTTTGGTACAAGCGGTTTTAGTGACCGGGTTCCGACATCGTAATGTTTTTTTGGATTTTTGATTTTTCTCTAACCGACATTTTTGAACAGTTGCTGAGGTTGGTACCTTTGGCGCAAGTAGTTGTTCTGAGACCGACAATCTGGTATTAAGCCTTCGCGCCATGAGAAGTTGTGTTGGGGAGTATGACTCGCCGGAGACCGGAGTGTTGCGGAAGTTTAAAAGCGCCAAATATAGATCCGTGCCATCACTCTGCGCTTTTTCCATCAACTTTTTAACCGTTTGCACGTTTCTTTCCGCAAGGCCGTTCGCTCGAGGATAGTAAGGTGAACTCGTGACGTGTTCGAATTCCCATTTTTCTACAAAAGATTGGAACACTGCCGAGGTAAACTGTCGGCCATTATCCGATACGAGTTTCTTAGGAATACCGTGGCGAGCAAAAATGGATTTAATTTGGTTAATTATGGTTTCATTTCGAATATCAGATAAAGAAACAACTTCGACATATTTGGAATAATAATCAACAACTAAGATGTAATGTTTGTTTCTAAATTCAAATAGATCAGTTGCTAATACTTCCCAGGGTTTCCCAGGTACTTGATGCGAGCGCATCGGCTCGCGCGGTTGTGCGGCGCGGCGCTCGGCGCACGTCGCGCACGAAGCCACTAGCGCCTCCACCTGCGCCGACATGCCTGGCCACCACATCACGTCTCGTGCTCGGTACTTGCATTTTTCAATACCTAAATGCCCCTCGTGAGTTCTCTGCAGCATTTCTTTCCTAAGGCTAGTAGGTATTACAACGCGGTTGCCACGGAAAACTATACCTTTTATTACATGAAGCTCCTCCTTAATAGCCCAGTAAGGCTTAGCCTCACTTTCTAGGATACTTTTAGTGTGCGGCCAGCCTTTCAGGCAATATTGCCTAACGTTCCCGAGCCCTGGGTCGTTATCCGTTTCCTCTTTGATCTTCTTCAGCTTGTCAGAGCTAAAGTTAACGCTGTCGTACAGGGCGTTAACGTGAACATCAATGTCACTTCCAATTTTGTCGTCGCACGCGTCGTCGGTCGGGGCTCGCGATAGCGTGTCGGCAACATACATTAGTCTCCCGGGAACGTATTTTATTTCTATAGAGTATTTCTGTAGTCTCAGTAACATCCTCTGTAGTCGTACAGGCGTATCATTGAGTGCTTTTCTGAATATGGCCTCTAGAGGTTTATGGTCGCTTTCCACTAATACACTTTTATGACCATAAATAAATTGATGGAATTTTTGGCAGCCAAACAGAATCGCCAACAATTCTTTTTCAATTTGCGCCCAACGCGTTTCGGCAGGCGTGAGCGTGCGGGCGGCAAAGGCGACCGGCCGCCCGCCCTGCAGCAAGCACGCGCCCAGCCCTCGCGAACTGGCATCTACCGACACCACCACCCCCTCCCCGGGGTCGTAATATCGTAGCGTTGGCGCCTCCATTAAACATTTTTTAACTCTCTGAAATGCGCTGGTATGCATTTCATACCACTGAAATTCGCTATCTCTCTTTAGCAGTCCTCTCAATGGTTCTACCAGTTCAGCATAGTTTGGCAAGAATCTCGACACATAATTCGTCATCCCGAGGAACCTCTCCAAATCCTTCCTGCAACTAGGAGGAGGCATGTCTCTGATCGCCTTCACTCGGTCGCCGTCGGGGCGCATACCCTTGGCGTCAAACACGTGACCTAGATATTTCACTTCTTCTACGCCCAAAACACATTTTTCTTTATTAAACCTCACTCCGTAGTCTAACGCGCGCTGTAGCACGGCCTCTAACCTTGAGTCGTGTTCTTCTTTTGTTCTCCCGTACACAAGCAAGTCATCAATGAAGCATTCCACTCCCTCCATTGAAAATATCTTGACCATTGCATTATGGAATACCTCCGATGCAGAACAGATGCCAAAAGGTAAACGTAAAAATTTCCATCTCCCAAATGGTGTGGCAAAGGTACACAGCTTTGAACTATACTCATCAAGAACGATCATGTAAAAACCCTTGCTAGCATCTAAATGTGAAAAATATTTAGCTCCCGATAGATTCGCTGTAACCTCGTCTAGTGTAGGAAGTTGAAAGTGACTACGTTTGATCGCCGTATTTAAATTTTGTGGATCTATACACAATCGCAATTTGCCATCCGGTTTCTCCACGAGAACAATACTCGACACCCAGTCGGTAGGTTCATCCACGGGTTCAATAATACCTAGCTCCTGCAGACGGTCCAGCTCCTCGCGCAGTCGTGGCCTTAATTTAATAGGTATCTTTCTCGAACCTCTTACGACCGGAGGAACTGACTCGTCCACAGTTAATTTGTGTACACCGGGTAAACGGCCGATCCCATGAAATACAACTTTATATTTATTTACTAACTCAGTACAGTTACCATTATTAGAAATCTCGTTTACTCTTTTAATTAAATTTAACTCACTGCATAAATCTCGGGACAATAAATTATTACAATTGACGTCTAGCACGTAAATTTTGCCCTTTGCATTTTTCTCACTGTTATGATGCGACAATTCAGCTATAAAATATCCCACCACAGGTAAAACGTTCTTACTAACCTCCCGCAATACCGTACCAGCATTGCTCAAAATGTCCTCACTGTACCCTGCCGCCCTGAAGCTGCCGCGCGACATGACGCAGGCGTCGGCACCACTGTCCAGCTTGAACGTCACAGGAACTCCGTTCACCGCCACACTCTCGAACCACCCCTTGCTTTCGACCGACAAAATCTCCACTCCCTGTATTATCAGTTCCTCGCAATCACTTATTTCGTCTGTAGCATTATACACTTCCCGCACATAATTACTTCTGCAACACCTCATAAAATGTCCGACACGATCACATCTGAAACATTTAACTTTGTACGCGGGACATTGATCACGTTCGTGTACATAGTCGCAGTTTGAACATTTAATTTTAGAGCCAGTCCCGCCACGATACTGTTGTTGCGCTCTAGGGCTTCCAATACCGGGATCCCGGGATCCCGAAATACCGGGATCCCGTCTGTTTAAACGCATTTTTCAATACCGGTATTTTTTAATGCAATACCGGGATCCCGGTATTTTCAAAAACAAGGAAAATGTGCCGATTATAACATTTAAAATCCATTAAAATGATCAAATTCGGCTGTATCAAGAAGATTACTTGTCCATTTAATTAAAGAAGATCATTTAATTGAACCAAGATCTGTGCATATGCGTTAGATAAATATTTCGTGATGAGTTCTGATGTTCAGGATATGATATTAATATAATTAATTCTTAAAATTATATCAAAAAGTAGAAAGAAATTAATTGTAGTATGGCAAACGAATTTTTGGTGGCAAATTTGAATATATATTGGCTGGTTTATAAGGATGAACTAAAATTGTGACTGGTGAAGTCAACAAGGCGGATAAAATGATTTATTTGTTTATTGAAAACACGTTTACATGGCATTACAGTGTATAAATAATACGTCATGAAAGTTAGTTACATTTAGATTACAGTACTTGATACATTTATAAGGTTGACTAAATTATTACAGTTGAACAACGACTATCATCCATCCTCTCACAATACCTCAGACATTCACTGCACACCGCCGTACATCGCCACGCAAACATATCGCAGTCAGTAGCTGATGTCAGGAGCGCATTTAACAGTGTGAGAGCACGAAGAAGTGGCGAGTTCTTACGCGACACAGTGCGAGCCGCCGGCACTGCCAATAAGTCGCGTCGGCGGCGCCTGAGAGCTATCCTGGGAACGTCAGGGACAAACAGTCGTACCAGACGGCAGACCACCTCTGGGCAGTCTGACTCGCTGCGCAGGACCCGCAAAGCCGTAGTCAATAAAGAAAAGTTTCGCCTGACCTCTAACGAGTTATAACCGAGGGTCCCTAACAAGTATTTGGTTGGGTACAGAAACGGGTAATACCCGTACAATTTCTTGTACAAGAATCTTAAAAAAGCTTTTTGAACCTTTTCGAGTAATAAGGCATATGTTGACTCGTGTCGGTGCCACACGACCGACGATCCCTCCAACTTACTTCTAACCAAGGCGTTATAAACCAGTTTCAGTGCTAATGGCTCTTTAAAGTCGCGCATGATTGCCAACCTGGAGGGTGAAATGATAATTATTGCAGATGGCGATTATTGTTTAATATCCTAAGCTAAGGACATACATATCTGGTGTTACAGTGAGCCTTTTTTTAATAAACCTCAAATTTTTTAAGCGATTCTTAGTCAATACCGGGATCCCGGGATCCCGGTATTGATGAAGACAGTTTCGGTATTAATACCGGTATTGAAAGAAGTCCGGTATTTGGAAGCCCTAGTTGCGCTCGTCGCGCTATCGGCACACCTGGCGCAGCGGCGCGAGATGTGGTCGGCGTCGGCGTCGGCGCGCGGCGGTGAGGGCGCACGCGAACTTGCTCGACGTCGGCGAGCGGCGCGCTTGTACTTCCCCGTGTCGATTCCGCGCTCGCTCCGCCCCGCACCGCTCCCGCCTGCTCACTCGCTAACTCTGCTGCGCGACACCAAGCCGTCGCATCCTCCAATTTTAAATCTCTCTTTCTTAACATTCTCTCTCTTAATTGACCATCTTTAATTCCCCGGATCACTTGAGTTAGAATTAAACTTTCCCTCAAAGTTCCAAACTCGCACGTTTTACTTTTCACACGAAGTGACGCTAAGTACTTCTCAAAATTTTCACTCGCTTGATATGTCTCAAAGAATAAGTGTCGTTCAAAATTAACATTTTTCTGTGGGTCACAGCGGTCAGCGAACTTTTGACATAACGCCTCATAATCACTTTGTTCGCTCGAACTAATATCAAATTCTTCATATAGGTCACGACCAGTTTTTCCTATGACATGAAGTAATAGGGCACATTTTTCACGACTTGGGGACTTCTCTCGGCCTGATGCGATTAGGTACCAATCGAACGTTTGTTTCCAATCCCGCCAGTTATCGGCGAGGTTGCCCGTACCCAACATGGCGGGTGGTTGTTGCACCGCCGTGTATGCTGTACCGCTTGCGACCGCGCCTGCCTTACGCGCCGTTTTATCACTTTTACTTTCAGTGTCACTCATCTCCACTACTTAATTGTCACAATCTTTCGACGGATCTAACACGAATATCCACACCTGACACCATGTAATGTTTAGGAAAAGTACAATGAAACACTCCATATGCTAACTCAAAGAGAACTGACTTATTTTCACCAAGCCTACCCTCAGTACATGCATTCCTAATCTACCTACATATACAACAGTCTGAAACCAAATTGGTTATCATGGAGAGAAAGGTGTTTATCTAACTGTATATTAAGCATGCCATCAAACACCTTGGCAATGATGGTCGCAAGAGAGATAGGCCTGTAGTTGTTTGTATCTGACATGTCTCCAGTTTTGTTTTTCACTACAGGTACAACTACAGTCCTCATAAGGTCGGGGGGAAGATACGAGTGACTCACGCATAAAGAAAATAACATTGCAAGAACTCTAGAAATGTGCGGCCCGGCATGTTGGAGGTGTTCAACACTGAGGCCATCATGGCCAGGGGACTTGCCTCTCGTTATTGAATGAATCACTTTGGCTACTTCTTTCGCTGTAAATCTCACCAGTGTCCCCTCCAATTTGGCCTCAGTGCCAAACGAACTCACCTCGGTACGTGCTAGTGCTTGGACATGAAAGTGCTTTCTAAAAACGTCCGCGATGTCCTTTGGCTTACTTATTCCATTGACGCTCGCCGGGAGGCCAGGCCGAACGTTTACCTTATTTGTACCCTGCCAGAAACCCTTAAAATTACCTCTGTCATGTTGTTTAGCAAGAGCATCCATTTTTATTTGGTCCTGATGATCCTGGCACCATTTTAATCGGGATTTGAATATTCTCCTACTTTCAACCATCTCATTGTATATGTACCCAGAGTTAGGCTTTCCGCAGAATACCCATTCAGCAAACTTGGACCTAGCCACGCGATGAGCGCCACTCACGTGTTTGTTCCATCCCATGATACTCGGACCTTTTTTACGCCCCCTAGATGTATTACGTCCAAGCACAGCAGACTCACTTAATGCGCCCACAATGTTAGCATATAGTCGGTCAATAACGCGGTGGTGACCAGGATCGTGACAATAATGGTCCGCACATATAGTAAAGTCATCACTAAAATCTATATTTCGCAAACGCTTATGACATTCCCGACTATACAACTTTATATCATCGTCTGTTCTATTCCCCCATACTACCTTATTATAGTTATTACTAATTATATTACTATTTAATTGTTTAGGTTGTAGTATTTTTAAATTACACTCGATAATAAGGGGAAAATGATCAGACCATAAACAATTATATTTAATATAAACATTATGAACAGCTGACGCAGCGGACTGCGTGACAAGACAATGATCTAACCACCTACATGACCCACAAGCCTCGCTTACAAAGGTGTAGGTATCGGAGTCCGAACCCAATATATCCACGTCAATGCACGCCCAGCACTGTTCATTGCAAAAATCCGTAAGTTCATTATAAAATAGTTCTTGTGGATGCGCGTTAAAATCACCCAAAATAAATACAGAGTCAACGTTATGGTCATTTATAATGGCACTTACCGCACTGAGACATTCCGTAAAGTCCGGCAAATTTACTAACGCGTTTGTTGGCATATATACGCTCATCACTATTATGGGTCGATCAGCTGTTTCAATTTTAATCGCGCACACACGATTGTTGTCACACTTTATTACCGACTAGATATGAGCGCCGATAGGCATTTAGCCGGCGGCGGCGCGCCGGTCAAAATCGGTCGGCGGCGGCGGCGAATCGGCGGCGTGGCCTTGAAACACGTTTGATTAATGAAAAAAGAAATCAAAACAAAATTTTACCGAAAATACATGTTTTTTCTGTAAGAAAGTTATAAAATAAGTGCATTTTTCAATTTCAAGCAAAATTTATTGAATAAAGGTACGATTTTTAGGGTTCCGTATCCAAAGGGTAAAACGGGACCCTATTACTAAGACTCCGCGGTCCGTCCGTCCGTCCGTCTGTCACCAGGCTGTATCTCACGAACCGTGATAGCTAGACAGTTGAAATTTTCACAGATGATGTATTTCTGTTGCCGCTATAACAACAAATACTAAAAAGTACGGAACCCTCGGTGGGCGAGTTCGACTCACACTTGTCCGGTTTTTTTAATATAGTATAAACGATAGCGCGCATCATCAGAGGCGGTCTTAATCTTGGCGAGGCCCTGGCCGGAAGATCTTTCCGTGGCCCTTATCTTTTGTACTAAGTAAAAAGTAGCGGATTGACTGTATCACGGAAACGTCTGGTCGACAGTCCAAAGAGCCGAAGTGAGGAAAATCAAACTCCGTCATGAACCAATATCGACCCAACAAACCGATTAATGTCAAAAAGGCCGAGCTCCACCTAACACCGAAGACCTGATTCCGACGCCTTCCCATGAGAGGCTAGATGCTGAGTTGCAGGTAAGCTTACAGCTTAGAATCGAACTCCAAGTGTGAGCTTGGCTGAAGGCCGAATGCGCGGAGCGCCGACTACGGCGCGCTTCTTCGCGAGGCCGAAGGACAAGCTGCAAGAGAGCAAAGCTGGAATTGAACTATTGGTCCAGTGTAAGCAAGTCCGAAGGCCGATAAAGACCGAGGCTATAGTGTTAAAGACCTGGAGCTTTCCTGCAGGTGCATTTGTACGAGGCCAAAGGCTGTGCTGCAGTGGAGCTAAGATCGGAGAAGAACCAATGACCAAGCATTTTAAAAGCGAGGCCTAAAGTTAGGCTCCAAACAGGGTCGAAAACTTGGAGGTTCAGATAGCGGCTTACTTCTATGCGAGCGATGCGAGGCCAAAGATTGGGCTGCGAGGGAGCAACGCTTGAAATTTGAACAATGGCCAAGTTTGAATGAGACCCGATTCCGTTTCCGATGCCTTCCGTGCGAAGCCAACGGCCACCTTTGGGCGTGAAAACACTTAATATCTGAAATTAACCCCCTTTTACACCTTTTTAAGACATTCAACCATGTTTGCAATGGTTAAATTAGCGGTGAATGACGGATGAGCTAGCCAGCTGGCAAAATTAGTCATTTCGTTGCCCTAACACTAGTAGCGCGGTTACCAAACAGAAAAGTTTGAATTTACCATCGATATTTTTGAATTATATGGACCTAAAATACCTTTTAATGTCTATAAGCTATTCAGACTGGCCCCGTTAAAGATCTAAACTAGATAAAATATATATTATCTGATTCTGAAAATAGTAGTATCTAACAAGGTCACGCCGATGCCATCATGCCACGCCGATAGCGCAGCGTCGGCGGCGGCGGCGCGAAAATTTTGTCGGTGGCGGCGGCGCGCCGGCGCGGCGCTCATATCTATTACCGACACATTCCGAAAAACACTTGTTTTCCACAACAGGGCCACTCCTCCAAACGGCCTTCCACGCAATATTCCCACAGACGTATCCACCGCAGATGTACCTGTGTACCCAAATCCGTCATCGATTGTACTCAAGTACGGTAAATCATCCGGGAGAATCCAGGTCTCTTGAAGGGCTATTAAATCACACGTTCTGCATAACTCTCTGATACCGTCCACGGACCGCTTAACACTTTTACAATTAAAACTAGCGAAGGTGTAACTGCTTTGCATGTTATCTGTTTCCATTGTTATTTGTTTACAACGCCGTCTACAGAGCTAACTCCGTTCGAGTTTTTATATTTAAAGTTAACAAAACGCCTAAAGATAACTCCACGGGGCCATAAACTCTGATCCAAGTATACGTCCAACTTATTTTGTGGTACAAACATTTTAAAAGCAATATGATCCCTTTTAGTGTTCATATTTATCTCTTGCATTTGCACCGTATCCTGAGTCTTTGAAAATATGTATTTAATTATGTCTTCCTTTGTAGTACTCTTGTTGACGTTTGAAATAAATATCGCAGTCGATCGATTTGCCGCTTTAAAATTGCACTCTAAATCCCTCGCTATACCGGCTTTGCCTTGAAAACGATACTTAGGTCTCGGTTTTCTGTGATAAGTGACCTTTTTCCACTCCGAAACCTCGTCATTTGTAGTTTCAGTTCGTTTATTCGTAGAATCATTGTTGTTTGTATTAGCGCATAGATCTAGCGTGGTTGTATCAACTGATAACGTTTTGTTTAGGCCGGTCTCGCTCGGCGTAAGCACATGACTCATCGCGCTGCCGTTATCGTTACCAGCTGACCGTTGCTGCATACTCGATTCAAAAACCAGTTTTTGCGCACCTACCTCCAACATTTTACTGCAATTTGGTTGTTGATGTACGTATGTTTCTTGCGTCTTATCATTACAGGATTCGTTTACAAGCGTCGAATTATGCAATAAACCCATTGGTCCACTATCCATCGTATTAGTAGAAGCCCAGGCTCCTCTTTTATTATTGTGACGTCCAGGCTCCGTTGTGTACTGGGTGATCAAATGAAACAACTGTTATCACTTGTGCACTCCGCCAGCCACCCACTCGCCATGACACTTCTCCACGGAGTGAAGCTAGTGGGTAGTTGCGTCGTACTGTTTATTGTGTAATCGTCACATCTCTCCCTTTTTATAACGATTTGTTTATTTTACTTTATATATTTATCATGCAACAATAGTTTAGTTTATCGTATTATCTTATACTCGCTAGGTTAATTTATTTTTCCAATCTAGGTATACTACCACCGGTTCGGAAAGGTTAACCTCAGACCCGAGAAGAACCGGCGTAAGAAACTCGGCGAGGTGTGGATGTATTCATTTTACAACAGTGAAATAATAAATATTTTCCAACACTAGCAAGCCTTTAAATCTATTATTTTACTTTTACAATTTCTTCTTAGGTGTCAGTCCCTCTCCTTCTCCTATTTGCAGTTTTGAGATTTTTATTCAATTGCTTCAAAGATTTACTTTAAACGCCTTAATTACTACATTTTCCTTTTGATGCTTACACATTTCCAGGTATTTCCATTAGCATACAATATAATATTTTACTGATTAATACCTATTTCATGATTTAGGTACAATAACATTGTAAGCTTGCCAAGCGTCTTGGACATTAGTTACTTATTGGCAATAACTGATTGACTCAGTTTTACTTGTCTTGTATGATGTTAATATATATAATGCAATTTAAAATACTTGTAGATAATCCAAGGTCAAATAAAGTAGGAATGTTGTAGAGGTGCCACGTCAAGTATGATTTTACTTGTGAATAGGTTAAGCGAACAATAATCTATATAAATAGATTTATATATTATTAATTTGTTAGGTACCTACTAAGATTTACCTGCCTATTTGACCATTATTATTATTAATTGCATTGCATACATATCTAATTATCGTTCTTTAATTATAATACTTGAATAATATAATCTTGACATCAATTAATCCAAATATTTAGGTATTTCAAACATTTTATTGCTCAAAAAGTAACACAGCAAATATAATATCGAATGTAATATTATTCTAGCAACTTACTTATGCGAAGAATCATAATTACAATTTATGTTATGAAAATAACGTAACACCTTACTAATTGAAAGCTGATTTTTCAATTGAATTGTGACCAGTAAGTATTGTATTATTATTTCCACAATAATTACTGTCAGACTATCACATAAATATTATTATTTGTACTTATACACTTTTTCTTCGGTTTATTTCAATTACTTGCAACATATTTTATAACCCTGAAACATAGGTATACACCTTGTATGTCTGCTTCCTATCCTGCCATTGGTAAGTATGTCATTTGACTTCAATAAACATCTTCCATCGAACCAATGGAATTACATTATTCTAACCATGATCCCATGAAATACTGAGTACACCAGAGTACAGTTCGAATGTTTAGGTACTTTACCATTTTATCGTTACGTTTAACGTTTCTAAATGATAAGACCTAGGCTTTTGGTCTTTTGAGTCTTAGTGCTCAATTAGTACAATAAATGTGTACTCTTGGGTAGATCAATAAAGTGGTTCAAGCTAAAACTTTAATCTACTAGTTTTACTTAATTAGTTAGCCTCAACAAATTAAACATCAGGCAAACTGTCATTGAGAGCGATCAAAATCACGGTTAATTCGAATACTTATTGTTTTTATTTTATAATGTGTAGGTACCTACACACAGTATTTAGTTATTTGTTTCTGTTTTGATTTAATGTATCGGTTCTGAGACAATGTATAATTTCTAATGTATGTATTGTCTCAACCGCATACCTAAGAGTTTTGGCATCCTTAATTATTGTAAGTTTATGCATGTGACTGAAATAAGGAAATATATTTTCCGGTAAAGTGCCTTTTTAATTACACTTAATTATAATTAGTCATCACATCACACACATCACTCATCTTCATCTGAGTAGGTGTACCTACTACCTAGGTAGTTAAAAAGGGACTTCGTCATCTACACTGTTAACCGACAAAAGTCGTATGTCTATTTACAAGACATTAGGTTAACTGCTGGTCACTAGAGTTTTTCTGTTAGTACCTTAGTCATGGTTGCCTTGGGTATAGTTTCGTAGTTTAGTTAAGTAAGCAGTGCTTCCTCACCGTGTAAGGCTCCCCGCATCGCCACTTCAGTTTTTACAGCATTGACTTTAGGTACTACATGACATGATGTAGGCCCAGCGTCTATTTACGTACCTGTTGTATACTTGGGTTTGTAATTGAGCTTTGCCCTGATTATTATTCTATAGAATCATGTATTCTGGCTCTAAAATAGATTGGAATTGGGATTTATTATATGAAATCTGGGTCATATACGATTTTGAAGAATTGTATATCCTCATCTATTTATAGGTTTTATTTGGGCAGTTTAGGCATGCCTCTGTGTTCCACAATTTACACGGCTACTTACGCAGAATGCATTATTACTCTTATCCTGGTCACCTGCTTGTTTCTCTTAAACTATAATTTAACCTGTCTTCTAACTGTTCCAACAGGATTGCTACAACAATCTTTAACCGGAATACCGTCCAAGTCGTCGTATAATATATTTTTATATATACTTTGTCCGTTTTTATTTAAGCTGATACATTCGGTTCTTACCCATACGAACATCTGCAAAATGCAATTAATTTATGATACGGGTATAGGTTAGAAGAAGGTTAAATTGTAATACTTTACAGAAAATGTTTCCAACTGGCGTATTTTTTTTATTATTGAAATCTACTCTGAATCTACATTAGTAGATATGCCTATTCCCGAGGCCATTCATCTATACCTACGCCTTAAGTTAACTGGAACAGTAGGCAGAGGCACTAAACTGCTTATTATATAATTTCGAATTCAGTAAATACATTACATAATAGGAGGTCACTCTATACTAACATAATGTCAGTTTATGACTATTTTGCCTCCCTATTAAGTTTTGGTGGGCTAAAGAATCCGTCTAATGGTGGTATCTAGGACATTTTGAATGACCTAAAACAAGATACTATCGTTAGTACCAACCAACACTATCTCGCGTCAGTTTACTTTTAAGTACTATGTTGTACTAATTTGGACGACCTATAACAAAAGGTCCTATCGTTAGTACCAACCACCACTATCGCGTCTACTAGACTAGTTACTAGGTACATTTGACTCTTTTGGTTTGTTAGTACCAGTTGAACATTCAACTAACTAATTATTCTCTGTTTGTATCGTAGGTAAGTGTTATGATTTCGCTTATCATTTCTTTTGTTTTGCTAGTACTAGTTGAACATTCAACCCACTACTTATTTATTTTGCTAGTACCAGTTGAAAGTTCCAACCTACTAATTATTTGTTTTGCTAGTACCAGTTGAAAGTTCCAACCCACTAATTATTTGTTTTGCTAGTACCAGTTGAAAGTTCCAACCTACTAATTATTTGTTTTTCTAGCAACAGTTGAACAATCAACCTACTAATTATTTGTTTTGCTAGTACCAGTTGAACAATCAACCTACTAATTATTTGTTTTGCTAGTACCAGTTGAACATTTCAACCTACTAATTATTTGTTTTGCTAGTACCGGTTGAAAGTTTCAACCCACTAACTATTTGTTTTGCTAGTACCAGTTGAAAGTTTCAACCTACTAATTATTTGTTTTGCTAGTACCGGTTGAACATTTCAACCTACTAATTATTTGTTTTGCTAGTACCGGTTGAAAGTTTCAACCTACTAATTATTAGTTTTGCTAGTACCGGTTGAAAGTTTCAACCTACTAATTATTTGTTTTGCTAGTACCTGTTGAAAGTTTCAACCTACTAATTATTTGTTTTGCTAGTACCGGTTGAACATTTCAACCTACTAATTATTTGTTTTGCTAGTACCGGTTGAAAGTTTCAACCTACTAATTATTAGTTTTGCTAGTACCGGTTGAAAGTTTCAACCTACTAACTATTTGTTTTGCTAGTACCAGTTGAACGTTTCAACCTACTAATTATTTGTTTTGCTAGTACCGGTTGAAAGTTTCAACCTACTAATTACTTGTTTTGCTAGTACCGGTTGAAAGTTTCAACCTACTAATTATTAGTTTTGCTAGTACCGGTTGAAAGTTTCAACCTACTAACTATTTGTTTTGCTAGTACCAGTTGAACGTTTCAACCTACTAATTATTTGTTTTGCTAGTACCGGTTGAAAGTTTCAACCTACTAATTATTTGTTTTGCTAGTACCGGTTGAAAGTTTCAACCTACTAATTACTTGTTTTGCTAGTACCGGTTGAAAGTTTCAACCTACTAACTATTTGTTTTGCTAGTACCAGTTGAACGTTTCAACCTACTAATTATTACTTATACCAACTGCAGCATAGATGTGATGTACAGTTTACTTCTTGCAATTTATTTTTCTTGTTAGTCCGACTCCGACTTACTACTCAATTCATTTGATGCTGAGTTTACGTGTCTACTCCTACAGTAAAACAATAACAAAGCCCTTGGCATTCATCAGTCTAAGTACGCTATCTATAGTTCTTGACTCACTTGACATCGTAAAGGTCCTTGATAATTTAACTGGTCCGTTACCTGCTAGCATTGTTTATTATCATAAACAGCACATACCTATGTATATATAAATACATGGTAAGTCGACACCAAGTTAACATCTATTCATACCCATATCGTGCTATAAATAGCATTTCAATTGATTATACCTGGTTATTTTAGCCGAACAATATTTCTTTTAGGACATAAGATCCATAAAATGTATACAACTATACCGACTTGATATGCAGGTTTCTCTATACGTTCCCTCATGTAAAAATATCTTAGTATTTAATTACACGACTAAGTAGGTCGGTATATTTTAAGTATGAACGGTAAATACACAACTCATAATAATCATGATTTCCGCGAAGGTAGTTTGATTATTTACCCTTTATATCATATGAATTCTAATATACGATTTTGAGTCAGAAAATAAATCATGTACCATCTGTATTTGTAACACGCAAACCATCGGCATATTCGTTTCTGTCATTTCATGGAAAAATTCATGGCTAATACGTCGGTGCCACATCATAGGAATAATGTAACATGAGTACATTATTTTTTGTAGTGACTCCAATTATTGATCTATCTTGCATTGATTACACTTTTGGATTTACATTTGGTAACCAGGCTCACGCACAATAGCCATTGTCAAAGAGTTAGTGTAATAAGCACGCGTATATTTCTTCTTTGCTTAGTAAACATTCCTTCCGAGCTACGTACCATCAATTATTTACTCAATAATAGTTGTAAAGTTAACCACTGTTCTTATGTAAACAGTCGACAAAATCAACTGTGCATATACATAATTGTTTTTATTAACATTGATTGTAAACAAAACTATAAAATTAGGTATAGGTACTAGATCTACGTTTTTACAGTAATATTTAAATTCTGCATTAGTTTCTTTAATACTCCTCTTACGTGAGTTTGGAATTTCATAACCTACTTACGTAAGTACCGCCTAACAAAATCGTTGCAGTTTTAATATTTTCGTATTATATACAACCGTACGTCACTCGTTACACAGAATATCACCTCGCCCAAAATTTTGTATTACCTGAATACAATCGGCAGCTCGGGAGGAAATGGACAAATACGGTAGCTATTAGGTTAGGATTTCCATACCTTAGATTTGTTTTTTTTTTTCCGCCACCGTTACCTTTCCTTTCCGTAATTTTTTGTAATATTTTACCCTCGTCGCCATCTGTGACGTCCAGGCTCCGTTGTGTACTGGGTGATCAAATGAAACAACTGTTATCACTTGTGCACTCCGCCAGCCACCCACTCGCCATGACACTTCTCCACGGAGTGAAGCTAGTGGGTAGTTGCGTCGTACTGTTTATTGTGTAATCGTCACAATTATTGACTTTGCATACTGACTGGGGTAGCAGAGATCCGTTTTTGATTTCCATCAACTCTATTTGTAAGTCGTTCAGTTGATTTCGAGTGACATAGTTTGCTTTAATTTCGTCTATCTGAGCCTGTACACGTACAAGATCTTTTAAAAGTTTAGTGCAATCCAGATGGTCAAATAAAACCGGCGGTAATTTTTCCAACTGCCGGGCCACAAATACAGGGATGTCGTCTGGTTCAGTAGATTTAAACAAATTCACTATATCAGCCAAATCACGCTCCTCCTTTCCTTTATTTTTTCGGGTGACTTTTCTCGTACCCGCGGAGACTGCATCAAATAGCAGTGTCTTCGATTTCTTGATTTCATCGCTCGTGAAAGCCGACGTACATATCCGCATCAGTGTCACATCGTCAATCACCGAAACTTTATTCTGCACATACGCGAGAAGTTCGTCCACCACAAGACGACACGAATTACATTTAAGTATGTTCGACATTTTAAATTATCACGACACAATGGGAGCGCCGTAAGCGAAAGTGCACACCCACCCTTAACGGATGCGCGCGCGCGACGATATGATCCGATATTATCCGTAATATCGATTGGAAATATTGGAAGACCTATTTTACTAGGTTAGTTTGTCGGGTTATTTGGGTCCCCCGTTTCATAGCACGATTATTAAATGTCCCGAGCTAAAGTACTAATAAAACATTACTACTATGGAAATGGGAATAAACAGTCATATGATGAGAACCGGGAAGTACCGGTACCGGGTCTTCAGTACCGGTTTTTTTGACACTATAAAATTCCCGGGAATTCCCGGGAATTTGAGAACCGGGAATTCCCGGGAGCATGCCCTAGTCTGAAGCCGCCTAAGTCTAAAAAAAATGTATTTTATTGTCTTGTATTGGAGCCCTAATTCCAACTATGCAACCTTTATGAGTTTATTAGATAGATATTTAAGCAGCGTAAGTTCCCATAACATTGTTATTTCAGGCGATTTTAACATTAACTTCGCGGCGGAAGATGATATTAGGACCAAAGAGCTTCTGCAGATGTTACTCGAGCATAACTTAAAACCTACTATTTCGGAATCAACTCGTACAACCAGACAGTACCTCTTCCACTATAGATAATATAATAACTAATTACCATGACGTAATCAGTGCTCGTGTCGTGCCATGTGCTTTTTCGGACCATGATGCTCAAACTCTTGATATCTATCTCACATGCTGTCCACAGAACCAGCCATGTCAATTCAGAATGAAAAGATTTTTTTAAGAAAGTGCAATGGTTGCTTTCCGAGAGAATCTGAAGAACATTGACTGGGACAGTAGATTTAAAAATTCTGACTGCAACAAAATGCTACAAATATTTTATGATATTATACAACATTTAGTAAATAAACACTTTCCTTTCAAAAAAGTACCCTTCAATAGAAACTCAAAGAAATGGTTAACAAAGGGTATGAAAAAATCGAGTAATACTAAAAGAAAGCTGCTTATATCCGCCAGAAACTCGAAAGACGAGTCACTAAAATCATACTACAAGCTATATAAAAAGATTTTTAAAACTACTCTTATAATAGCCAAAAAAAATTATATTCGTAACACCATTGCTAATGCCAAAATCAAATCTAAGGCTGTATGGAAAATGGTTAACGAAACTACTGGAAAAACTAGCAAACGCAATAAAAATCACAAAATAATCCTTAAACTAAATAACAGTTTGACAGAAGATAGTACACAAGTGGCAAATGAACTCAACGATTATTTTATCCATATAGGCAAAAGCGCTATAAATCTAAATGACATTACTTATATGAATTTACTCCGACATTTAAACATCAATAACGTCAATTCTATATTTTTGAATCCTATAATTGAACCTGAGTTGATCAAAATCGTAAAAAACCTAAAAAATACTAATTCAATGGGACCCGATGACTTAAACACCACGCTTATTAAAACTCATATTGATATCCTCTGCATTCCGCTCTGCATTATTTTAAGACTAGTTTCTTGGAGGGAATCTTCCCGGACCTACTTAAACGCGCGAGAATTGTCGCCATACATAAAAAAGGAAGCAAATTAGAATTAAATAATTATCGTCCCATCTCAGTTCTGTCGATTATAGCTAAAGTTTTCGAAAAATGTAAAGCCAATAGACTGGAAGCACACTTCTTAAAAAACAATCTCTTCTGTAAACACCAATATGGGTTTAGACGTAATAAAAATACATCGGAAGCTGTGAACAACTTAGTAAAATAAACTTAGTAAAACTTAGTAAAGTAAAATAAACCTCCAGTATTACAATGCCTCAACCGAGGCTCTAAATGTGAAGGGGTATTCTGTGATCTAACAAAGGCTTTTGACTGCGTTGATCACAGAATACTACTCGATAAACTAAAGTATTACGGAATACGTGGTACGGCACTTGAACTTTTTAAATCATATCTATCCGAACGATCCCAGTTTGTTGAAATAAAAGAACCGTTGAAGGACAATGGCAAACAAACAAATAAAATATGGAGTTCCTCAAGGATCCGTTCTAGGACCACTCCTCTTTATAATATTTATAAACGACCTGCCGAACTGCATTAACTGTGGGACTACTTATCTGTACGCGGACGACACCAGCATAGTCTTGAATGCCGATTCTGAAGTTACGTTTAACGATCTAACACAAACCTGCTGGAATGAGCTGACAACCTGGTTCGCAGCAAATGGTCTACGTATTAACTGCAGTAAGTGCTTCTATATGATCTTCCGTCGCTGCAGTAATAGTCCTGACTTTGAGTGCAACATTCCTATATCTAAATCTAACTGTGTATGTTTTCTGGGCGTAAATCTTGACCCTTATCTAAGGTGGAATATCCATATTGACAAAGTTAATAAGAAATTGGCGAGCGCATGCTATGCGTTAAAAAGTTTAGCTAGTAGCTCGGATAAATATATATTAAAAAGTGTCTATTACTCTTATTTTGAAAGCATAATCAGCTATTGTATTGAGGCTTGGGGTAACGGTGTCAATATGAACTCTATCCTGTTAAAACAAAAAAAAGCCCTTAGAATTATAGAAGGCTGCGCTAGAGTACCTGTCACACATAGAAATATGTTCATAGACAATAAAATTTTGACCGTAGTATCGCTGTATCTGTATCGTATATGTTTGTTTATCCACCGTAATAAAGAATCATATCGTACGGTTGGCCAAAGTCAGAATTATAACTTAAGAAACAGTGACAAACTAGCACTACCTGACTCTAATTATGCACACTTCAACAAAAGTTTAAGTAATAATGCAATTAAAGTATATAATAAGTTGACCAAAGATGTAAGGGTATATGACGATATGAAATTATTTGACATGAAAGTGAAAGAATATTTTATAAGTAGGCCATATTATTCTATCGAAGAATATTTTGCTAATGTATTAAATTAACCTGACATTATCCATACCTACTGTTATTATTATTATTTTCTTGTGTTTGTGTGTTTTACTTGTGTTATTTATGTCTAGTTTTATTCTTTGTATATCTATTGTTGTGTTGTATAAGTGAAATGAACTGTATTTGCATGCATGCAACTGTGCTTACTTATAGCAAATAAAATTTGATTGATTGATTGATTGAACGGTAAACTAATCTAGAACCTCAACACATGACCCTAAGGTCTACAAAACGATACGCAGCGGTATCTACTTTGGTCTATTCGAATGTTTCAGACGACATGTGTGAAGCAACCCCTGCGCTCGCGTCGCCTGCGAGGCACTTGACATTCTTGTGCGGGCGCGAGATAGAGCAACGCTAGCCCCATGTGTGGAAGGGAGACAGAAGAACGCGTCCCGTACGAGCGAGGAACTACGGTGACGTCGCGAGGGTCGCGACAAACGGGATGTGCAGACACTTGTAGCGAGAATGTATTTTATTCGCTGTTAATAAAGTCGACCCTAGTTTAAGTAGAGATAAGATGGTATTTTGTAAGGGTTTTCGCTAAGAACGGGGGAGGAGATGGGACACTCAGATTCCAGACACCAAAGAGGACGGCGCGACCATTAAATTTGCTCTTGCTATGAAATATCGGCAAGTGTTATCTAACCTTGCATAGTAGAATATGTTTAATTCTGTATAAAATCAAATCTAGAATCAGTGGTTCCGGTCGGGCGATATAACCCAGTTAAGTACCAAGATATTATGAGTATTTAAAGGTGACATTCTATAATTATATACACTCGGCGTCAAAAAAATCGCACCTCGCCAAAAATTCATTTCAAGCAAATATAGCTCTTATCCAGTGCATTGTACCCTGTCAATATTGATATCATTTGAAAGCGCAATTAATGCACTATAAAAAGATAAATCGTCATTGCCCGTAAAAACAACCATCGCCGAACATCGACGTTTTGTTTAAAAAAGGGCCGAGATCCAATTTTAATCGGTCCGTTGTTGTGCAATCCTGGACGGGTATAAAATAGAGGGTAAAGGTTATTTATTGGTCATGCGCTCTCAATAGGTTACTGAGGTCACTAATGAACCATTACAGTAAGAATAAACCCTTGGACATGGATACCAGGCCAGAAGAAGCAGCTCAAGAGGTGGCACTGCTGCAAACAGGACTATGGCAGTATGAAGTTGCTGAAAAATTTAACATAAGCGGTTTCCGAGTGCGTCGAGTCTTGCTGGGGTTCCAGGTGACTGGTGGTTACATCAGGACTATCAGGAGGCCTGGATCTGGAAGACAACACTGCTTTTCCGCTAGAGACAACCGGTAAATTGTATCGAACTCTTTGCAGAACCGTTTCTCCGAGGCTGTTGAGCTACAGCAGCAGCTTCAAGCAGCTGGAAGAACAGCAGTAAGCATCTCTACGATCGGAAGAAAGCTGGAAGAGAAGAGGATGTTGCCCCGTAGAACTGCTACAGGCCCCCAATTAAAGCCAGAGCATCGAATAGCCGGGAGGCAATTTTGCCGACTGCACGAAGATTGGACGTTTAAACAATAGAGGAATGTCCTCTTTTCCGACGAGACAAGGGTATACCTTTACACCAACGACAGGTGCAGGGGGGTGTATAGGAGGCAGGGAGAGCAATTCACGCAAGCCTGCACTGAAGAAACCGTCTGCTAAGGGGACGGATCTCGCATGTTCTGGGGCGGCATTTCGATCGACGAGTAAACTGATCTCCTGTGCATTTCCCGCACTGAAGGTGGTCACAGCCAGGGATCCCTGACTGCTCGGCGTTACATAACAAAGATCTTGGAGGAGCAAGTGGTCCCATATGATGGTTTAGTTGGACCCAACTTCCAGTTTATGCATTGTGACTGTCACGAGAAACGTCAGTTAGATCAGCTGTTTTGTCTCTCCTCACTTTTAATTATTACAACTATGCCGAATTCCGAAAGTGAAGTGATTTTCAAGAAATACAAGGATACTCTACTTACAGTTAAAAAAGAACATGCGAACACCATGTCTACAGTGCAAGTTTTAATGAAAAAGCTTCAAGATCAGCAGAAGCTAATCCAATCGCTGTCCGACCAAATTACGAAGCTGGAAGTTGCTAATAAACAGGTAAAGACACCACCTATTAAACGCGCGATAACGAGAGCTGCAACGAAAGCGCTCGCCTCGGCCAATGAGAAAATGGCACTGACTACAGTGACTACGCCGCCGTCCAATGACAACGACCGCCCAATTGAACCGGTCTCATCTCCATCGACCTGTCAAATCCGCAGTGTAACAACTCCGTTAACGTTTAAAAACAATAACAAAACCACTGATCTCACAAAAAAGGATGACGATTCGTATATAACTCATACACCGATAGAAATCGGCTCCCCCCAAACTAAATCGAATGATTGGGTAACCGTAGAAAGAAAAAGTCGCCGAAAACACACTTCTAACTTATTAATAAAAGGATCTGCGACCAACACTAACCTGGCCGGTGTCGACTTATTAAAGTTCGTGCACGGATGCTTTTTCAACGTACAATCTACGCCACAAAGTATCATCGCACACCTAAACAAGGTTAAACCAGTACGGTTACCATCAGTTTGTCACTGACATAAACGCCGTCGAGAACGTAATTTACTTTCTATACATCTCGCTCGCACTCGCATATTAGTGCAAATGGGATGTATAGAAAGTAAATTACGTTCTCGACGGCGTTTATGTCAGTGACAAACTGATGGTAACCGTACAGGTGACTATACCGTCGATGAAATTCCGTCTAAGAGAAACGACTACAAGTCTTATAAAATAGGAATCCCATCCTCTGTATTTGAAGACTTCATGACTCCATCAGCATGGCCAGTACATGTAAAAATAAATAAATGGCAGCCCTTTCTCTATAAGAAATCCCCAAACCCAAGGAGTGATCCCGCCGAAGGAAATTGATCTTCAACAACTCACTATCTGTCACCAAAATGTCAGAAGCCTGAAGAACAAGATTCAACACATTGAACTTCTACTACGTCAAGAAATGGAATGCGATATCTTATGCATTACCGAGCACTGGCTTAAACTGTATGAAATCAAAAACATTGTATTCCAATCATATCAACTTGCATCCGCCTATTGTAGATTTAGTATGGAACACGGTGGGTCAGCTATTTACATTAAAAATAATATTTTATTTACCGAACGTAACGATATATGTAAGTTATCCGTTGAACACATTTTAGAAACCTCATGTATATGTAAGATTCATTAAAATTACTAATTATTAGAAACAGATTTAATGAAATAAAGAGTTGAATAATCATTGGTAATCTATAATTTAATCAATTTAAAAGTAACGTGATTGATAGTTGACCTTTGTAAATAGAAGGTAGTTGGAAGAAAGAATAAAAGACGACTGGCATGGCGGTTAACGGGCATTCGGTTACGGGCAGAGGTGAAGGGAGGACGATTGTGAAGTGAGGTGATTGGAGATTGAACTGTAACGGAATATTGTGATCAGGAAATATATTGCTGTTATGAAAGAAGGAATTTTTATTACAGATCAGAAGTGGTAAGTACCTACAAGTCAGTATGGTTGTAATATGGCGATTGTCCACTTTTAGTGTTTAGCAGTAACACTTTGGTTTACTGCGACATAAACGCGTATTGCTTGTGTCAGCGCAACCTAACGTGTATATATAGGCAGGCATTTAGAGAATATACGTTCTTATACTATCACACATAAGGTGTTTGACTTCTACTCCCATCACCCGCTCGAAACCATAAACAACAAGTACTATATCTTGTTATTTGATGGCGACCCAGACCAGCGAACCAACGAACTAATACTCAAGAAAGAAGAAAAAAAATCTACCAAGACTACAAAGAAGAGAAGACCCAACGCAGTCAAGATCAACCCAGAAAACCAATCACACTTTCAACGCAAGAATCCACGCAGTCAGAACCAACCACCATTAAGAACCAAGAAAAAAGAAGAACCATCTAACATCAAAAATCGGAAACCACGAGAAATCAAGAAGAGCGAAGATCGAAGAGCGTTGTCCAGGGTTTCCCGGCTCGCAAATCAAAAGGTGTCCAGGGTATCCCGACCCACCATAATCATCGGAAGCAGAGCCAGCCACCCATATGAAGCGTCAAGCGAGTGCCACGTGGAGGTGCCAGCTCGCCAGGCCGCGCCAACAGCAGCCAAGAATGCCGGTCGCGAACTCGCACCGGACCGGACGAAGACGAAGCCGAGGACGGCCAGCCACGCAGCAATAGGATGTAAATCCTGCGTGTAATTTAGTATTTTATTTAATTTTCTCTAAAAGCCAGCATTTTTTTTTCCAATTCAGTAGCAGTCATATTTAAATCATTCATAATTATTAAAGGTTGTCGCTAAACTCAATTTCGTTTCGAGCATAAATAATTTTCATAAGAAGTCATAATATAATATAAAAATTAAAAGTGTCGAATAGTGTCCTCAATAATGTATGTTGCAATTTGCAGCGCGTGCCACACGTTGTGCGCACGTCGACAGAAAACTTAACTAGGCCGCGAGACTTCGCCGCGAGTTACAATATTTCAATAAGCGATGAATGAAATTTGATACATCGCATGACGATTAAGTAATTAACAACTCAATTCAATAAAATTATTTAATTGTTTCTTAGTAATGATTGATACTTTAGCTACGTGTCGGACTGTCGGACTGAGCACCTGATATACAGCGAAAGTTTATAACATCCTTTTTTTTGGAATTTTGGAAGTTAAATAATCGTTTTTATTTTATAGAAAGCTTACAGTATGGTACAAGTTTGAGAAGTTTTAAGGAGTTTAGGCACATTTATTTATAAAATGTGACCTTATAGCTAGAGCACTAGTCCTTCGTACTTGATCATAGTGTGATATACAGTATCCTCCGTGAAAGTTGTAGGAGACTTTTAAGTCTTAATGTATTTGTGTCTCTAGGTACAGGCAGAGCCGTACAGCCTGGCCTCATATGCCGCTATTATTGTGTTTTAGGGTGACCATGCCCTCGGGTAGCCAATCCCACGTGTAGTTATGAAGTTCGGGTACGCACGGGAGCGTAGCCCATGATATATTGATTATAGGGTGACCATGCCCTGGGTAACCATTCCCATTAATTATGTTAGGAGCTTAGGACTCCGTCTTAATACGGCATTAGTTATTTTTATTACGAGATTTATAGGGTACCATAACTATAAACAGCGAGAGTGAATATTTTAAAGTTGAATACCAAATGTTTTTAAATGTTTTAGAGTTGAATAGTAAATGTTTTAAAGATGAAGAGTAGGTAAATGTTTTTAAAGAACGAGATTTATATTTTATGAGAAAAGGAAGTAAATTAATAAGTTAACGTTTGAGAGATGATAACATTTTAAGTGAAGATAATATTTTCTTATTAAAAGATAACGATATTTTTTTACAAGGACTACGACATTAATACGACACATAAAGTCAAGCTAAATAAAGATTGTTTGCATTATACCTATATAATTTATTAACATTTTTTTTTATTGATTTCAGAAAAAATTGTAAACAAGTAACATGCGTTTAAATTTTTTCTTCTGCCACCCCGGCGGTGAGAGGAACTTTCGGGGGAGGTGTAATATGGCGATTGTCCACTTTTAGTGTTTAGCAGTAACACTTTGGTTTACTGCGACATAAACGCGTATTGCTTGTGTCAGCGCAACCTAACGTGTATATATAGGCAGGCATTTAGAGAATATACGTTCTTATACTATCACACATAAGGTGTTTGACTTCTACTCCCATCACCCACTCGAAACAACATAACAAGATATCTCCTGTTATTTGATGGTATTCCTGAATGTATTATATTATGTAGGTATTAATATTAGAACTGATTGAGTTAAATCTTAATTGCGCAATTAAGTTGTTACAATAGTAACAGTGGTGTAAAATTATTATAATTATATACCTATACATATATTAGTAACACTTATATTGGTTGTTGTTTAGTTGAAATTAATTATCATTTCGTATTTCCTATGTTAGGAAGTTTATGTTTAACGGGCGCTTAGAAACAAAGACACCGTTAATTTTATCAAGAACAAAATAATTGGGTAAACCCATTTCGGCCTAGTCGTTCACTCGAGAGCATTATACTGCAAGTTTTCTCTTCAAGACCAACAGTTAGGTTTTTTTAGTGTTTGCTGTAATGCCTATCCATAATATAATTAAAGCATTCATTATATCGCGGGTAGCGTGAAACCTTTGGAACACCGTTTTATTTTGAATAGTTCGGATACCTTTATGATTATTTACAAGTGTAGATCGGATTCTTTTAGTCTATGTATGTACCGCTTATTTGGTTACAACTTTTACCATATTTTCAATATATTACTTATCAATACGTCAGTATTATATAGCGGGGTTAAGTGTTTTCGGAATTATAAACTACTCAGACTGTAAATAAGTAGGAATGATACTTTTACTGGTAGTTACCGACCCGCCAACCTAGCCGGAGTTACAATCGCTGTCGCTTCGACAACGAAAAGCATTATATCTCTATATCACTCTTCCATATTAGCGCGACAGTGACAGTTGCGTTCCGATCGCTACGGAGCGTAAGCAATTGGCATCTTGGCTACGCGGCCCGTTTCGTATTCCGGATCCCGTTTCGAATATCGGATCCATCTCGCGTTCCTGGATTTGGGTCCGTGCCGGATACTGGAACCGTGCCGGATGCATACCTGATTTGTGCCGGATGAGCTCCGGATCCATGCCGGATTCGTACCGGACCCGACCCGGACTGGTTGTAGATTTTAATAGATATCGTTTATTGCTTAAACTGCGAATATTTTGGTACAGTACCTTAAAGTTATTTGTATTGACGAAAGTTGTCTCGAGGTACGGGTTCACAGATTATGGGGGTGGAATCGTTGTCCAGGCAATGCTGTGGTGTCCTGTAGTTCGCTCAAGTTAGTTGTATGGGGCTCGTTAGCCTAATTTATAAGTTTTGATCTTGGTTGTTTCCTCTTTTGGCAAAATGTGACGTTAACGCTGGTAAAGGAAAGACTAAGTTACGTTTCTTCAGTATTTGTTCATATATTATATTTATATTTATTTATTAACATAAAAGTATACAGCTTATACAAATACAATGTCCCACAAAACAGTTTACACGGTTTGACTGTGGGATCTTGCAGTCTCTACTCTCTTATATTACATTAAAGTTTACATCTGTCATTACTAATAATGCTCAACAATTACTAAACGCGATTTACGAGGTAACTACGCAGCTTTTTACCAAATTTTACTTTATTGGCTTCCTGTCTGATGTCAGAGGGCAGGCTGTTGAGTATGTAGGGAAGGCTTTTATGAAGACATCTATCGCCGTAGTAATTAGTAACCCTCGGCACAACAAACTTGCCCGCAGACACCGACCTGGTTCCACAAACATCGTTACGGTATAACTGGGTATGCTCTCGACTGCCATGATTGTTGTACAAAATTAAATATTTATGCTTAAGGCTCACCGGAAGAATATTACATACTTTAAACAAATTTCTATAGTCTTTTTTATTTTTATCTCTAGTTTTATTATTAACTAACAGTTTTAGGAATCTAACTTGCATACATTCTAACTTGTTTAAATTAGTTTTAGTTGTTAATCCGTAACAGTCAAGTGCATAACCAATTATCGATTCAACTAAAGATACATATAAATATTTTAGAATATGCAGAGGTACTTTGAAACTTAGATAATAAAATTTTCCTAGTAATACTTTAAGTTTGCTATAAATAAAATCGACATGGTGCGTCCAGGAAAAATGCTCATCAACTTTGAGACCTAAATACGTTACACAGTTAACACGAGATATGGGGTTACATTGGCAGTCTAATATATCATTATGCATACAAGAAAAATCATGGGTTATAATAGGAGTTGACAGGTTAGACACTTCTAAGTAGGGAGATCGAATGAATAATAGCTTAGTTTTATCAGCATTAAGCACAATGCCATTATCATACGACCAGCGGACTACTGCATCGACATCTTGCTGCACCAAGCGGCAGGTGTCGGGCAGCTCGCTCGCACTGCCGGCGCACAATATACACAGGTCGTCGGCGAACATGTGCGCCGAGCAGTGCCGCAGCACGCCGCACAGGCTGTTCACGTGCATCAGATAGCTCACGGGTCCAGTACAAGAGCCCTGCGGCACGCCACAAGACACCTGTCGCTCGTCGCTAAGCGCAGAACCCACCCGCACACGGTACGAGCGCCCATAATTTAGTATATAAAAAAAAAATGCGCTATACGCTATACACCGATATTAGTACCTACCTACGTAATAATGGGTTGAGCTAGGGCAATATAGGTTGATTTGCGCTGTGGTATATCCATGACATTTCGAAGATATTTAAATGAGTGTTAGGTTATTTCCTGACACTATTTAACTTTGGTTTGAATGTACGCTGTAAAGTTGAGTTTCTCATCTTCCTCTGTCGGTTGCCAGTCTGCTCATCCAGAATAACACCTAAGTACTTTATAGACGAAGTTTTTCTATTGTTTTACAATACCAGAGACCACGAGGCGGAAGCAGCTGTTTTATACACGCACACATATCTCGTTTAGTCTGCGTTTAGAGTTACAAATTGTATTGAAGCCAGTTCGTCACCAAAGCTAGACCGCTTTCTGTGAAGGCGCTTACTGCATCCCAGGAAGCACCGTGAAATAGTATTGCCGTGTCATCTGCGTAGCACAACGTCTGCATTGGTCAGATCCAAGAAAGTTAAGTCGTTAATGTAGATTAGAAACAAAGTTAATCCAAGTATATGTAAAGTTGTTTGTTTAAAATTACCGACTTGTGCTTTAACCCTAACACATGTGTGCGGCCTGACAGGACAGTTCCGCGTATCCGGGAAATCTACAATTTTCTTATTATTATTAGAATAATAAAAGAAACTGACGGGAATTTTTTTCAATCTTATAAATCTTATAATGTTGGCGGGATCCTTTTGGCTGGTGTTGATTGAATAACCAAGGTTGGGCCTACACTAGTAAAGTATTCGTTATAACCGTGTATTGATTCGCTTTCAGTATCCTTGGTTTTAAGAAGTTCGTTGCATTTTAAATATTTTAGCTTGGTTATTGTAGCAAGCAAAGCTCTGCTGATTGCTGTTGATCAATTCGTCAATTGTGGTTGGTGCAACTGACGCTTAAGTGGCAAGTAATATAACGATATGATGATAATACCTACATATGATGATAAGTATAATATTATCGAATTATAAAATTGCTGGATTATTTAAATTCATGAGTTACGTATTAATGAGTTACGGATTAATGAGTTACGGATTAATGAGTTACGGATTAATGAGTTACGAATTGATGAGTTATGGATTGATGAGTTACGGATTAATGAGTTATGAGTACTCGATTGATCAGTTACTGGATTGATCAGTTACTGGATTGATCAGTTACTGGATTGATCAGTTATTGGATTGATCAGTTACTGGATTGATCAGGTACTGGATTACTGGATTAATCAGTTAATGAATTATAGAGTTATTGGGTTATAGAGTTATTGGATTATAGAGTTATTGGATTAGTAGTAGTAGTAATCACTTTATTGTACACAACACAGGTTTACAAAAATAAATTACAGTAATGGAAGTACAAAGGCGAACTTATCCCTATATGGATTATAGAGTTATTGGATTATAGAGTTATTGGATTATAGAGTTATTGGATTATAGAGTTATTGCATTATAGAGTTATTGGATTATAGAGTTATTGGATTATAGAGTTATTGGATTATAGAGTTATTGGATTATAGAGTTATTGGATTATCGAGTTATTGGATTATCGAGTTATTGGATTATCGAGTTATTGGATTATCGAGTTATTGGATTATCGAGTTGAGTTTATTGGATTATCGAGTTGAGTTTATTGGATTATCGAGTTGAGTTTATTGGATTATCGAGTTGAGTTTATTGGATTATCGAGTTGAGTTTATTGGATTATCGAGTTGAGTTTATTGGATTATCGAGTTGAGTTTATTGGATTATCGAGTTGAGTTTATTGGATTATTGAGTTGAGTTTATTGGATTATTGAGTTGAGTTTATTGGATTATTGAGTTGAGTTTATTGGATTATTGAGTTGAGTTTATTGGATTATTGAGTTGAGTTTATTGGATTACTGAGTTGAGTTATTGGATTATTGAGTTGAGTTATTGGATTATTGAGTTGAGTTATTGGATTATTGAGTTGAGTTATTGGATTATTGAGTTGAGTTATTGGATTATTGAGTTGAGTTATTGGATTATTGAGTTGAGTTATTGGATTATTGAGTTGAGTTATTGGATTATTGAGTTGAGTTATTGGATTATTGAGTTGAGTTATTGGATTATTGGACTATTGGACTATTGGACTATTGGACAATTGGACAATTGGACTATTGGACTATTGGACTATTCAAATTCAAAATTCAAAATTATTTATTTGGTATCTAGGTGGATTTATACAATAATTTGTGGTGGATACCTCCTGTTAAGTATAGCAATACTTGTGTTAGGAGGTACCGCTCCTTCCAAACGGAGTGATTCAGGTTTAATACCAGATACATATTATAATTGGTACATAGTTGTTATTTTTACAATAACTATAACTATACCTATAGCTAATTCATATAAGTATTTTATTTTATTTTTTTATTATATTTTTACAATTCAATATTCAGAGATTTATAATAAATTATACATACAGGGAAAAATATTGTTCAAGTTAGTTTGTTATAATTACAATTACAAATTCATAATTTAAATTTTTAATTTATAATTATAAATAAAAATAAATAAATAAAAATCATTTATTTCGGACCACAAAAATCCATAACAGGTTAGTAAACATGCAGAGCTTGTAATTTAGACTATGTTAGTACTTAATTTATTAGATACCTATCTACCTACTACATTTTTTCATAGGGAGCTAAGGAACGGTGCAGGTTCGACCAGTGCTGCATATAGCGACTATCGAGCCTACCCGCTATCGCACTCAGGATACTGTTGCTACTGTCAAGCACTCTGCGACGCGTCGCGGCGGCACGCCTTCTTATTGTAGCAGAGAAGCTGTCTACCTGCGCGTCCGCGAACATGCCTGACGCGCTGCAGAAGCGTGGCAGACGCAACAGTACCCTGAAAGCGTTGTTAAACTGAACCCTTAGGGCGCTGATCGATCTTTGCGAATAATTAGCCCATAGGCTGCAGCTATAAAGAGAGGTACAGTAGGCTCTAAAGAGTGTAATTTTGACCTGAGCTGTACAGCCTCTGAACCTATGTGCTATCATATTCGCTCTTATCGCCAGCGCCCTACGTTCCCTATCTATATCAAAAAAAATCAAAAAAATCAAAATATTTTTTATTGTTAAACAGTACAATTTTTACATAAAAGAAATGTCTGGCGGAACCCAAACTAGGCTGAGCCTGTATCATGGGCCCCTGGAGTGCAAAATAAGTTTGACAATAAGATTATTATGCTAGATATACTTACACTTAACAAAGAGCATTAACTATACAATTTATAAAGTAATAGTAATAGGTTAAAAAAATAAACCCGCATGCAACTTGTATGAGCGTGTGCATGTGTGTGTGTGTGTGTGTGTGTGTATATGTATATGTACATGTATGAGAGAGTTAGTACCGGCGGATCAACTGGCAAGAAGAAGAGACTCTGCATCCTCATAAGTTAAAGACACGAGCCACTTTTTTACAATTGTTTTTAATTTCCATAATGTACAGTTTTGGAATTCAAAAACTTTACATATATTATTATAAATACGTAAATGTATATAGTCGGGTGAACGCTTACCAAGGGCTGATTTGTAATTTGGTAGAGGGACTCTGAATTTTCTTTTAACAAGAAGTTGAGGATAATTTTGTAAGTTTGTTACTACGGAATGAGCTCGAGATACTGCTTTAAATATAAATAACCGTCTTACGCTTAGAAGATTTGTCTCGCGATATAGGGCGTCAGTTGGGTAAAGAATAGGTTTTCTGAGCATCACCTTGATAACTGCACGCTGCGCTCTCTCCAGCAGTAAAAGAGTACTTTTTGTCGCGCTTCCCCAAACGATCAAACCATATTGAAGAATTGATTGGCAGAGCGCAAAGTATACAATGCGAAGAACATGCTCAGAGGAGCAGCGGCGAAGTTTTTTCATTATATAGATGCATTTTCTTACTCTACCACATAGTGTAGAAATGTGTTGTTTAAATGTTAGTTTATCGTCAATTGTCAGACCCAAGTATTTGACACTTGCAGCTCTTGTTATAGTATTACACGTACAAGCACCATTGACAGGGTTGCGACAATTATTCTCGTGTAAAGCTAGATTTCTGTCAGAGGGAGCAGTAGAGGCAGATGTTTTAGAAAACGCAAGGAAATTGGATTTCGTTACATTGAGCGTCAGTAGGTTGTTATCGAGCCACTCCCTAATGTCTTTTAAACCACACTCTGCGAGCGCAAAAACATTCTCCCATGTTTTACCATGAAAAAGCACTACAGTATCGTCAGCGTAACAAATTATATCTGCTTTATCTAACTTAAGTTCAAGGATGTCGTTAATGTAAATAAGAAAAAGCGTAGGGCTAAGAATGCTGCCTTGCGGCACTCCAAAGGAGATTGGTAGTTGGTCGCTCCAGTGCTCTCCAATTTTAACAACTTGGTGTCTATCCGTCAGGTAACTGCGTAACCAATCAAGAGATATCCCTCTTACGCCCGAAGCCTCAAGCTTTTTAAGTATGATATCGATCAAAACCGTATCAAAGGCTTTGCATAAATCAAGGAATACCCCAAGACATTTGTTTCCCTCGTCCAATGAGCTGGCTATTTTATTTGACAGTTGAATGGCTGCGGACTCGGTTGACATACCCCTTCGAAAGCCAAACTGATTATCTGAGAGAATTTTGTTTTTGTCCAGAAAATTAGTGAGACGAGAATTGACAATTTTTTCCAAGATTTTAGAAAAAACACTGAGTAATGATATAGGACGATAATTATTGGGGTCACTTTTAGATCCACTTTTGTAAATGGGAGATACCTGAGCCAATTTCCAACTATCTGGGAAGCATCCAGAGATCAAACTCAGATTACAAATATAGGTTAGTGGTTCAACGATAGCGTTTTTGATTTCTTTAATAAAAAGTGGCGTAACAGAGTCTGGTCCCGGAGCGCTATCCGATTTAAGATTTGATATGATTGTATCAACTTCGTAAACGTCCGTTGGGCTGAAGAATAAGGAGTCAGCGGATGAATGACACAATTTTACTTTGGAGGTTAAAGAAGATTGAGTTTCCGAGAGTTTGTTAAGGATTTCCACAGCCAACTTTATCTTATATCTGCGTCGTCACGCAAATTTTCATTGACTAATTACAATACAATCAAGAATTAATTCGTAGGTATACTTTATTCTTATACTATTTTACTAACTCTAGTCTTAAATAGGGTGTAAGTTTGTGTGTGTGTCTCTCTCGGTGTGTGTGTGTGTGTGTGTGTGTGTGTGTGTGTGTGTGTGTGTGTGTGTGTGTGTGTTTGTGTGTGCATTTATGTTTATCATTTAAGGCATTAAGCCTTAAGAAGCGATTCAGTCTCATCATAGGTAAGTGTCAGTAACCATTCTGTGATTTTTCTTTTACAATTTATCCGTTGCATTGGATAGATGTTGAGAGCTTTGTTAATTTTATTATACATCTGTGATGATATTGCATTAAATTGTCTTTTAGCAAATAAAGATTTCGTTGGCCATTTAGGGGCTACTGCGTGACTTCGCCTACGATTTAATAGGGATGGATTAAAATTTAATGTCTTATGCAGTTTTAGTACAGTGAGAAGCACATATAATTTTCTCATGCTCAGGATATCACTCTTTTTATATAAATCACTAGTTGGATATTTTCTAGGGAGTTTAAGCAACGACCTCTGTCCTCTCTCAACCTGCAAGAATTTTGTTTTTGTAGCTCCACCCCAGGCGACAATACAATAGCTCATTACTGACTGCGCAAGCGCATTGTATAATTGTTCCAGCAATTTTTTGTCGGCTACATGCCTAAGGATTTTAAATATCCATATAAGTTTTCTTATGCGGTTGTTAATGTACTCAATATGTGGATGCCAGCTCAGTCGCTGGTCTAATATGACCCCGAGGTATTTAATGGATGCCACTTTTGTAAGTTGAGTACATTCACAAGAAGAAGAATATTCATTTTCGTTACAGATATGCATTCTTAATTTAAGATCTGGTTTTGGTTGGGTATTTTGGTATTTCGCGAAACACATGAAATTTGTTTTCTCCAGGTTTAATGTGAGGAGGTTTTCTTTAAGCCAGGAGGAAACCTGCCTGAGGCCTTTTTCAGCGTACTCAAAGACCGACTGCCAAGTTTTTGCTTTAAAGACCAATACTGTGTCATCTGCATAGGACTATTGGACTATTGGACTATTTGACTATTGGACTATTGGACTATTGGACTATTGGACTATTGGACTATTGGACTATTGGACTATTGGACTATTGGACTATTGGACTATTGGACTATTGGACTATTGGACTATTGGACTATTGGACTATTGGACTATTGGACTATTGGACTATTGGACTATTGGACTATTGGACTATTGGACTATTGGACTATTGGACTATTGGACTATTGGACTATTGGACTATTGGACTATTGGACTATTGGACTATTGGACTATTGGACTATTGGACTATTGGACTATTGGACTATTGGACTATTGGACTATTGGACTATTGGACTATTGGACTATTGGACTATTGGACTATTGGACTATTGGACTATTGGACTATTGGACTATTGGACTATTGGACTATTGGACTATTGGACTATTGGACTATTGGACTATTGGACTATTGGACTATTGGACTATTGGACTATTGGACTATTGGACTATTGGACTATTGGACTATTGGACTATTGGACTATTGGACTATTGGACTATTGGACTATTGGACTATTGGACTATTGGACTATTGGACTATTGGACTATTGGACTATTGGACTATTGGACTATTGGACTATTGGACTATTGGACTATTGGACTATTGGACTATTGGACTATTGGATTATTGGATTATTGGATTATTGGATTATTGGATTATTGGATTATTGGATTATTGGATTATTGGATTATTGGATTATTGGATTATTGGATTATTGAATTATTGAATTGGTAATTTGCTATAGATGGAGGGACGGATATATGGTAACGATGAAAAAAAAGACGGAAATAGGGAATGTTATGTTGTGATGAGACACGTTTGTGTCATGAGAGTGATTCAGTAAGTAGCACATTAAAAAAATAAAAATGGAATCAAAAAACAAGAGAAATAATGTGCTACACGTAAAATTTGATAAAAAAATGGTATGTTGTGAGACACGTTTGTGTCATGAGAGTGATTAAAAAAAAACAAACGGAATCAAAACAAAAACACGAGAAATAATGAGTAAAAAAAAACATAGCAATCGAATATGTTAAGTAATGTACTTTATATGTATTGATGCATAAACATTATTGTATATTGTTGTATAATTATTGAATAGAAACTTATCTATTTAAATGGATTTATTGGATTTGAAATAATTATGTGAAGATATAGATTAATTCAATAAATAATAAGAAAAATGTATATAGACAGACAAAGAAATTGTATTAAATGGGTAATGAAGGATTAATAATTTTCTTACTGAATGCCCGATGATTTGACATGCCGAGTGTAAGATAAGATGACATACGCGATTAGTATGACTGTGCATGAGGACATACACAATGTCAGGATGGGCGAGTGTAAGATTCATTAAAATTACTAATTATTAGAAACAGATTTAATGAAATAAAGAGTTGAATAATCATTGGTAATCTATAATTTAATCAATTTAAAAGTAACGTGATTGATAGTTGACCTTTGTAAATAGAAGGTAGTTGGAAGAAAGAATAAAAGACGACTGGCATGGCGGTTAACGGGCATTCGGTTACGGGCAGAGGTGAAGGGAGGACGATTGTGAAGTGAGGTGATTGGAGATTGAACTGTAACGGAATATTGTGATCAGGAAATATATTGCTGTTATGAAAGAAGGAATTTTTATTACATATAGAACTACCTAAAAGTAACACAATAATTATCTGTATTTTTCATTCCAATCTCAGCAATTTTCAGCTATTTATTAACGCATTTGAATGCTTACTTTCAAAATTATCTAATGAAAACAAGAAAATCGTACTAGTTGGAGATTACAATGTTGACTACTTACAGGAATCCTCCCAAAGGCGCATTTTGGATGACTTGGTCAGATCGTACAGCTTCACACAAATTGTCACTTTCCCAACTCGTCAAGTAGGTCCATCGACCACTTGTTTAGATCATGTATCAATAGTATTTTAAACTCGCACGGCGGTATCACGGCACATCCATTAAACTGTAATCTGTCAGACCACTACGCACAAAAAATATCCTTCGCACTGCACTTAAGTAAACCATCTCATTCTTATACACGGACATTTTCACAACAAAAATTAGATAATTTTAAATACTTCATGACTTCTATCGATTGGCCTTCCTTATACGCTAAAACTAATTATAATCCAATAACACATTTGACATTTATAATTAACATCTTAAATAACGCAAGTGACATTTGTTTCCCGTTGAAAGTAACACCACATAAAAATAATAAGCCCTGCCCGTGTATTAGAGGTCATCTGCTTCCAGAAATATATACAGCCTTTGATTTGTAAATCAATGTATTCTGCTTTTCCAATTAATTAAACTTATATTATTTTAACAAAGAACCAGCCGTTACACCTCGATCATCCTTCCTCTCTAGAATACCCGCCTGTTATATTTTTATTAAAAATCAATTCTTACCCACATTTTATTTGTTTTATTTTTAAAGATCGCCAGTGTTGCTAACAGACGGCCATTCTGTTGTAGGAATGTCCCCATTCCGGTTAATGCTCGGCCATTCTACACAAGGCGTATGGCCTCATACAATTATTTTATATCTCTTAATAATCAAGAATTTATTTACAATAAACACATTAACAAAACTAGTATTCCAAAATGTAACTTTAATCTTATACAATACATCATTAATCAATCAAATCAAAAAAATCAAAGCATTTATTTTCAGGCTGCTAAGGCCCACAGATACATACCTTACAAACTAACATATATGTATATACAATTATAAAAAAGTTAAATACTAAAAAATCATTTTCGTGACGCAGTTTTCTGTTGCGGCGTCACTTGCTCTGGTGTAGGATTCGGCAGATTCCCACGGAACCGCCGAAATATCACACCCTTCGGCCAGAAGTCCGTGTTCGCGATGGCTTCCAGCAGCGGCCGCGGCACGCGCACCACAAACGAGCGGAAGTGCACGTAATGACGCGATCGCAGCTGGAACACTTTCAACTCGTAACGGGTGTTCTTGCGCAGATATTCCACCACATCGTCAGCCGTGGCGGAAACATGCAGGCGCGATACGTATAGCGCCGTATTCGGCGTGGCAGCCCTCAGTCCAGATGCAATATCTGGCTCCGCTGTGCCACACTGGCTCTTGCGAGGCGCCTTGCGCGGCCGCCTCTCCTTCGACGCCTGCGTGAATCCTTTTTCGGCAGGCTTTAATAAGCATATAAAAAACTAAAATGAAATAAAACTTTCTATGGCAATGTATCACTTTGATATAACATAACGTTCATTATGCAAGCAATTATTTCAGAAATTGCACTCATCATCGTCGATTTAATCACACAATTCTTCAGCGTAGACGTCGCTTCTTTGCAAGTGTGCACGTCACCGTCGACGAGATCAAGCACTCCTTCTTATGTGTACACGTCACCGTAGATGAGATCACACACTCCTTATGTGTACACGTCACCGTAGACGAGATCACACACTCCTTCTTATGTGTACACGTCACCGTAGACGAGATCACACACTCCTTATCTCATGTGTATCCGTCACCGTAGACAAGATCACACATACCTTCTTTGTTTTTAATGTGTATCCGTCACCGTAGACAAGATTACACATACCTTCTTTTTTTTTTTAATGTGTGTCCGTCACCGTAGACAAGATCACACATACCTTCTTTGTTTTTAATGTGTATCCGTCACCGTAGACAAGATTACACATACCTTCTTTTTTTAAATGTGTGTCTGTCACCGTAGACAAGATCACACATACCTTCTTTTTTTTTAATGTGTATCCGTCACCGTAGACAAGATCACACATTCCTTCTTACTCACGTCACCGTAGACGAGATCACACATTCCGTCTTATGTGTACACGTCGCCGTAGACGTGAGGACACACTCCAAACACTGAAAATAAACTCATGTCAGTTACAACTGGTAATACAATTAGTAGCAGACTACTAACAATTTCCTTTTCGTCACTTCTCCACTCAACAGTAAATAATCATTTCATACCGAACAATAAAATGAGGATAAGGTTATGATTATGATTCCACATTTAGCGTCAAACCTCCACTTTAATCTGCCTCACCAAACCTTTTTCATTTTCATTTTTAAATGTTGCGGCATTGAAACAACTAGCATTTACTGCATAACAATTACAATTTATAGAATACCATAAAAACTCAGTCCCATTACTGTGTTTTTCCTCACAAGCCTGATAACAATTTACCTCAATTTTTAACACTCAAATAGAGAAATATTGTTGTTCATGGTGATCGGAATATAGACACTCCAAAAGACAATTCATCTACAAAGGAGCTATCAAGTATAATGAGAAGTTTTAACATGGCAATGCACACAAAAGCACCAACCAGGATCCATGCATTAATGTGTGCGTAATGCTAACTGACACCCACCAACTTGAATTATCAGATTATGACCTGTCACCTCAAACATCAATGAAATCAAGACTGGCACGACCCGGATTGAACCGAAAAGGATTTATTGTTGATTCAACATTCGAAAGCTTCATGATAGCATAAAGGCTCCGAGGGTCTCTTCTTTTGTGAAGCTATTAGCTCGAACAACGCTCAGGAAGCGTTTAATTATCCTGTGTCTTATTCAGACTTTTTCCGATCTGTGTTTTCCCATCATTATCATCATCATCATCATCGACAAAAGGGAACCAAGAGGTTATCTGCCAAACAATAAACTCTTCAAAAATATGACAAGATATTAAAAAAATGTATACACAAATTGCAATAGCAAATATATATGTATCTTCTAACAATAATACACAAATGTAAAGCAACCTGGAATGTCATATACCCACGCAGGTACCAAATTTAGATCAGACAACAGATATAATTACTTTAAAAATGAATTATAAGATCTACCAATAATAATTAGTAAGATACAGGTAATGTACTATCCTACATTAATAATTTTATCGATTAAGTAATTTCAATGAATTGACAAACAAACTAAATGTTGAGAATAGTCCACAATACGATTCTCTTAATGCCAACAGTAGTTGAGTAATAGTAAAACCTTTGGTACTGACGATATTTCAACCGAACCAGTGAAGTCAGGCAGGTTATTTTTAAGCAGACCTCTTGCTCATGTACATTTATCCTTCAGTCAAGGCCCCCTCCCAGAACAGCTTAAAGCTTCGTTTGACGATCTTAAAGTAACGATCCCAACAATTACAGATCGCAGTTTTACAGTGTAATTACAGCACAACAGTGATTGTCCCAATAATATCAAAATTAATAGAAAAAGCTTTTTATTAACAAAAGACAATAATAACCTCCTTACTAAACATGACATTTCACACCCTGACCAATTTGGGTTCCGTAAAGGACCAAATCCAGAATTGGCTTGTTTTGAATGTGTCAAATTTGTGACTCAAAACTTCAATAAGTCACCGATTATGGAAATTTTCCTCGACATGACAAAAGTATCTGACTCAACTGATCATGCCGAGCATCTCAATAAATTATATGCTAATGAAACTTAGAGGCCAGGCAAATGATTGACTTAAATCTTACCTAGCCAACAGAATGCAGTGCACGGAAATCAGCAAACTTGTTAGAACTAACAACCAAATTAATCACTGATCACCTCTTTGATAGTTTCTAAAGTAGGTGCTACACTTATTTATTACTTAAGGGGGGAAGGGGATTTTTTTCATTAATGATATTCAGATGGCGATACAACTATAATTTCAGCCAGTGGTCAAGATCAAAGTATGTATAAAACAGATATTTATAATGCCCCATCTGATACTAAATATTGGATAGGAAATTAATAAGCTTCTCATTAAGCTCAGAAAACACAGCCCATGCAATTCACCCATATGGAACAATACCTCGACAGCCCAACACTCGTATAAATGACTATGCATTTCATAAAACAGGTAACATAAATTAAGTTCTTTGGTTTAAATTTCAATTCATTTTTAAATTGGAAGGACCATAACCACTCTGTCACAATGTTCAAGACTTGACCATTTCGTCTTGGCCTGCAAAACTACGACTATCTGCTTCCTACGAAGCAGTCCCCATGGCCCATCACGGCCACGTCTCATCATACTTTAGCAAATGCTCCTATGGGGATCAGTTGTAAACCACTATTTAAATATTACTGTAAATCTGGCTTGTATGTATGTATATACTCAAAATCTGTAATTTTCAAAAATCATATCCAAAATATTTTCAAGACCTTAAAATGATATGTGCTCCGTCAACCCAAGAGCACAATATCTCACACCATCCACGCTGCATGACAGAGATGCAGAAAAAATGCTTATAAAAGATATACAATAACCATACCCGTTCACACAATCACCCGGGGCCATAAGTTTAACAAACTTCTATTGGACTGGCCTCCAGATCACTGCTTTTATAATACTCGCAACATTACCTACTGATTATGTTGCTCATAAGGAGCGAACCAACTTTTTTTTTTTTTACTATTTGTAGGTACTCGCTGTGTGATAACTAAATGTTACTTTGTTTTAATTCCTGCTGTTTATGATACACCTTGGTGGTATAGTTATTAAGTATACCTATTCTTTAATGCTCATTTATGTTTGCCATTTTGGCTCATGTACCTCGTAGTTTTATAAATGTAACTATGTTAATTTCTTATTAACGGTGTACTGCATGCCGCCTATAAACAGCTGAAGAAGGTGAAACGATTACACACTTAACCCAAGACACTTATTGTACCCTTTTTCTGCTAATAAATCATTTGTATTTGTACTCTCTTTTACTACTACGTTCGAACGTCTCATTTAACCTGTCAGCGTCATTTCGATAGTATGATGGGAAGATCATGAGTATTTTATTTTCCATTTTTGTATTATCGTTCGTAAGGCTACCCTGTGACAGCTTGAAGCGAAATCCAATGGAGAAATAAAAAGAAACATTATAGTGCTCATCAGCGTCATCAGCAGACTTATGATATCGGAACCAATCATACCGTCAATAACTAGATACATACATGTACCATTAACAAAACTTTACAGGACCTGATACTGGACCATACTGGGCATATCTATCCAAAAAAATAACAGTCTTCTAATTGTGGTCCACCGCATGTAATTTCCGAAAATCAAATTACATTCGTGAAGTTCAGTTTTAATTACTTATGGTGCTAACATTCGTTCAAAATTGAGTAAAGCTATGCATTTTTATTCAGTATTTACGTCCTAATTTACATGGCGCTATAGGTTCAGCTTGTAAGTTAGTCTCTAATAACATATAAGGTGTTACTAAGGTACTGGACTGGACAGCGCTCGTCCGCGACTACGTGACCCACAACCGCGACTAACAACTTCTCTATTCAACTGCAAGTGACACAAAGGAGCCAAGCAACGATTGCAATACAAGGAGCTACAAAAGACTTTTTATCGCCCGCTCAGAAGCCAAAGTGCAAATTGCAGCCGCCTACAACTCACATAGAGCCACAACACCAGCTGCCCAACACGCATTATACGAGTAGCAGCAAAACAGCTACTGTAAGTTAAAGCTATAGCTGAACCTCTTAACCAGTTTTATGTCACCTCAGCCTGGCTAAGCTAAGACTATGCAACCATTTTACAGCCATTCTATCCGACGTTACGCCAGTAGGTTTCAAAATAAGCTGGTGCAGGTTATCCCCTCAAAACTCAAACTACATTCAAAAAGTCCTAACTCAATGGCAATAAAAATATTCAATAAAATTAGTAACGAAATAAATAACACCAAGTCCGACAATGAATTCTTTAAAAAACTAAAAGATCACCTCATTAAAAAAGCTTATTATACTTTAAATGAATTTTTTCACGACCAATAATTGCAATTAATAAAGCACCTATACAATAAATAACACTAATTAATATAATCTTATTATTTTGTACAAAAAACTCGATCTCCTCTTATTAAACTGTTTGCTGTGCCCTACAGGGTGTCATATTGTACACAATTCTATGTAATAGGTTAAGATACAATGTGATATGCAATAAATATTATGAGTATGAGTATGAGTATGAGTATCTCTAAAGGTTATAAAGTAGGTGCTGAGTGTCGCCTAATTGTCTGCTGGGTTTGTATTTACACATTTGATCCTCAAAACAAACCTGATCGACTGATACATTAATTAAAAATTGTCATCCCCATTACTAAATTATTCATTGAAATATCAGCTTTATTGTGCAGACAAACGATGCAAGTTGTAATGACCTTACTGTATAAGATGTAAATTGTAACGTTAGTCTACCATACATTTCTATATTGATCAAGCTCACCGATCGCTGCATCACGGAAAACCCAAATAATGCTGATCCTCATTCACGTGTAATGGCCGTATATCACATGGGGTCAATTAACATTGGACCGGGCGTGAAGGCGAAAACAAGCGTTTCGTAAATTGCTAATATCTTGTAGTCTGCACTTGATATTTAGTGGGTAGTTTTCTTTTTAGCTTACTCGTAAATAATCTTACTAAAATCACTGAATGATATAAACAATCTATAATAGTCTATATACCTATCTTAAAACTTAGTCGTGTTTGTTATATTACAACACATAACTCGAGAACAGCTGACCCATTTTCATGGTTTTACTGTTTGATTTGTCTCCATCGGAATATCAGATAAACTATTTAAACAGTTAGAAATATTAGAACAAATTAAATTATTTTTCTGAAAATATTTTAATTTGTTTTTATGTAGGCCTTGGTAACTTTCTCAGTATCTGACATTTATTTCAGTTAATACCTATTAAAATAGATGTAAACAAAATTATAAAAGTAATTCATTGCCATAAAATTGCTCCTAGGTTAGTCCGACACGAAATTGTAGAAAATGATTGAGGGCGCCACTGCGCTTTAACAGACAACACATGATGCAACACGGGTCCATCCATCTCCTTTTGCCGCATAAGTTCGTCCTTCTCGTTGTTTGACGTTGACATATATAACTTTACATCGTAATTCAAACATGTACAATAGATAAATTTGATCATAAAATCACGTATTTTATTAATAATTGTACATCATCTCTGCGTGATTTATCAATATAAAATTATTTATTAAGAAATACTTTTCCAAAAACATCTTGAATTCAGATCACAATCCATCAACATGCAATTTCGGGCCAATCGCCTTTAAAACATGTTTAATGTTATCTTCCGAGTTTAATTACATTTTGTTTTCTTGAATTTGATGCTTACTATTTCTTTTCTTCATTTAATTAACTAAGTGGACACAGAAATATTTTAAAATAAAAATAATTATTTACACTGTTAGTCGGTCGGTGCGAAGTTTGCCGGGTCAGCATATAAAAGCCGAAACTAAGTTCACCTGAAAGGTAGGACGAACAGTCGAACACGACATTCACTGACAACGACATACGAAGTCGCCGGGTCAGCTAGTTAAATCATATCATAAGTACCACTTTATGGCTGATAAAAGAAACACTTACCCATAACACCATCATCATTATAAAATGAATACTTACTTTTAATAAACACAGGATAACCAAGGGGGAACCTTAAATGATTTTATAATAACATATAATTATGTACCTACACCTATTGCGTAATGTACCAGTTATCTGTTTAAGGGAAGAAATCCCAAATTATTTGAGACCATTTTACATAAGTATTTACTGGATAAGAGTTACCGTTCACTGCAAGAGTTTTTTTTTTTGGTGATCCTCCCGGAATAAATAGTACTTGAAACTGCATAATACTATTATTAACTCTTTTTTTTTATACATAGTTTATTAAAATGTCTGTACAGTGTAGTTTATAAGGTTAATACTTAATACTTATGTATAAGTATGTAAAAGACAAATTGATGTGCCCTTACGGGGTACTTAAAAGTCATATATTGGCAATAAAGATGTTTGAAGTTGAAGTTAATCGCTTATCAAAATCGTCAATTCGTAAAATAGGTAACAAATATTAATCAGAAAAACCTTTATTCCTTTATTTTTGTAATCTCAATACTTGTACCCTGTACAATGATTGTATATATTTTTTTTTATAATTTACTGGCACTACTTACATATGCCACTAATATTGTATTAGTGTATAGTTATTTTACACTACTCCAATATTATTTAATACAAGTGATATTCCAAATTGTAGGCGTGTAGTTGTTAAAATTTGTATGTAATCAAAATTAACACATACCTGAGGTTCTCTAAACGTTCTTACCACTTCGGATATATTAGAGGTCATCTGCTTCCAGAAATATATACAGCCTTTGATTTGTAAATCAATGTATTCTGCTTTTCCAATTAATTAAACTTATATTATTTTAACAAAGAACCAGCCGTTACACCTCGATCATCCTTCCTCTCTAGAATACCCGCCTGTTATATTTTTATTAAAAATCAATTCTTACCCACATTTTATTTGTTTTATTTTTAAAGATCGCCAGTGTTGCTAACACGTGGATTACTAACGAGATTATTATGCAAAAACAATTTCTAACCTCACTTGTTGACCTGTCCACGCGATTTCCAACAAATAAACATCTGGTTATGTTAACACTTTCCTTATCATTAAAATTAGAAGAATCATTAACAAATGCAGAACGAGCTTATTACTGTAAAGTCCTTCATCAAAACAATAATCGTCATAAGGCAATGTGGCAAAGGGTTCCGTCTATTTGGCATAACTTCCTGTAAAGTACGGTCTTGGGCAGGATGATGTATTGAAACCACGAGTGCATTGCTAAGACCGTTTATTCGACATCTCACCTACCCACATCTCATACATAAGTCTACCCACAACCCCTTTCTTTTCTTTTAACAAAATAGCATAAGTATATTACTTTCTATATTACAATATTTTTAAGATGAACATCTTTTCATTTAAGTACTTACTTAAATTAACGTTGTGTTAGGTATATTATAATAGTAGCATTCTTATACCAAGTACATTTATTTTATCATGAGCAACGATTTTTATATACTTCCTTATTGATTTAACATATCTCTTTATTCTATCATGCAGGTATGCAACATCATTAACACAAAAGTTAATTAATAACAAAAGTTAATTTAAACTTGCAAGATACAATTATTATTATATTTTTTTTACAATATACGTACATTGCCTATTTTTCTTTTTACAATGTTGATATTATTTTATAATTGATTACAAATTTATTACAATTCATTATTAATTACGATTTCATTATATAGTAGGTAAGTAAAGACTGAATACAATTCCTCACATTACTTAATATTATTTTAAATATTACAATCCGATACTCGTAGCTTATTACGAATCGAACACTGATGCAGTTACCATATAACTATATATCTATACCTAGTTACTTAGTTGCGTCGTGGTACTCCTAGCTCAGAGTATCCCCACCGATCAGGAGGTCTCACTGTCCTGCCAAAACGTGTGACATAGTTATTACCAGAATTGTTATTGTTATTAATTTCTAGGGAGCATGGGACAGTGGGACTGAATGTCATGTCTGACTCAGCGCGAGAATTGTTGACCGGTAGGTTTATGTTATCATATAAAAAGGGGTCCGCGCGGGCGGGGGGGCGGCGCGGCGAGTCTATTATCAGCTGACGACGATTCCTACGAATTAATCTGCCCGTTTCCAGTTTTACTGAATAAGATCTCGGACTTACGAGACCCACAACCGTAGCGTATACCCAGTTACCATTAATACGTGCCTTAACTGGCTGATCCGCTCGTAAAGATTGTAAATTTTTGGCTCCCCTATCGTAGTAGTACTTTTGTTTTTCTTGTCGCGCCTTAAGTTCGTGTCTAACCTGTGCATGATCTATATTGGCTTGTTTTAACAAATTTGGTGAACAAGGCAAGATACTTCTCAGTTTGCGATTGTTTAATATCTCAGCAGGAGAGGCTATTCTATCACTAACTGGCGTATTCAAAAACTCCAATAATGCTAATCTATAGTCTGTATTATCGCAACTAGTTTTTCTTAAAATTGATTTTATCGTCTGTACTGCTCTTTCGACTTGGCCATTCGATTGTGCGTACCTAGGTGATGATGTCATATGAATGAATTTCCAATTTTTACTAAAATTGTGGAACAAACTTGATGAAAATTCCGGTCCGTTATCTGTGAAAACTGTTTCCGGAACGCCCTGTCTAGAAAATATGTTAATCAATTGATCAATAACATGAGATGACGTCATGTTATTTAATTTTGTTACTTCAATGAATTTGCTAAAATAATCAACGACGATTAGAAAAGATGAACCAGCAAAATGAAATATATCCGCTCCTATTTTTGACCACGGTCTCATGGGAACGTCGTGTGATATCATTGGTTCCTTGCAATTTTCTTTGCGATAAGTTAAACAGGCTTGACAGTGCGATATCATGTCTCATGTCATCAAGTTGCGTATTCATATTGGGCCAGTACATGATTTCTCGAGCCCGAAGTTTGCATTTCTCAGCACCCAAATGTCCTATATGTATTTTCTTTAACATGGACTGACGCATGCATTTTGGTATGACTATACGATTGCTTTTCCATACCATGCCATATGCGATTGTCAACTCGTCCCTGCAATCCCAATACGGTCGTAATATATTTTCCAGCTGACTTCGATGGGTAGGCCAACCTTTCTTTATAACTTTTCTCAAGGCTTCAATTTCGCTGTCCAATTTTGAGTGTCTTTGCAATTCTATGAAATGTGAATCAGTTAAGGGGTTGTCCACGGCCACGACACATACTTGCGCTTCCATCTCTAAATGATCTAGCGGCTCCTCTGGTGCTGCGCTCGAGTCGGCCGGCGCCACAGCGCGCGACAGCGCGTCTGCCACGTACAGGTACTTACCAGGTTTGTACACCAGCTCAAATGTATATGGTTGTAACCTTAGCAACATTCGTTGAAGACGTGCTGGGGCGCTAGCAATAGGCTTTTTAATTATACTTACTAGTGGCTTGTGATCAGTTTCCACTGTCACGTCTGTACGCCCATAAATATAACAATAAAATTTTTCGCATGCGTACACGCATGCTAGCAATTCTTTTTCAATTTGCGCATAGGCTTGCTCGGCTTTAGTTAACGATCGCGACGCGTAGCAAACTGGCAGTCCATTTTGAATAAGACAAGCACCTAACCCATTTTTTGCTGCATCAACCGAAATCGTGACCGATTTTTCTAAATCAAAATATTGTAATACTGGAGGACTCACTAGACATTGTTTTAATTCATTGAAACATTTCTGATGCCTATCATCCCAATGCCATGCTATATCTTTTTTAAGAAGCTCTCTAAGCAAATGGGTCCTTTCTGACAAATGTGGTATAAAGTTACCAACATAGGTTACAAGCCCTAAAAACCTTTCCAAATCCACGAGTGTGAAGTTAGCAGCCTAAAGTTATCTGCCTATGATAACCCGACCTAATAAAGAAGTCGAGTTTTATAAATTATACAAAACAGTAAAATATACGGTTTCAAGGTCAGGGACAAACCTAAAAAGCAAATAATGACTTTTCTGATGTCCTGGCTAAATGTATGAGACAAAATAGGAAAAATATTGCAACAATTACATAGGCAGCTAACTTCACAAAAGGCAGCCTTACAAATACGATCAAATTTCCACATGAAGCTGTCTAGATTACACTTTGTGTTTGGTACCAATAGAACCGCCTTGTTACCAGTTATAAACGAGGTAAGTTTCATAAACTTTGAAAGAAAATGACTAGCCCAAACTGACTGAAAATACATATCTGCCTAAGTAAAAATGTCAATTTTCTGCAATTTCCACATAAAGCTGTCTAGATTACACTTTCTGTTTGATACCAATAGAATCGCCTTGTGACCAGTTATAAACGAGGTAAGTTTCATAAACTTTGAAAGAAAATGACTAGCCCAAACTGACTGAAAATACATATCTGCCTAAGTAAAAATTACAATTTTCCGTAATTTCCACATAAAGCTGTCTAGATTACACTTTGTGTTTAGTACCATTAGAACCGCCTTGTTACCAGTTGTAAACAAGGTAAAAATGATCAAGATTAAAAGAACATGACTACCCCAAACTGACTGAAAATACATATCTGCCTAAGTAAAAATGTAAATTTTGAGGAATTTTCACATGAAGCTGTCTAAATTACACTTTGTGTTTGATACCAATAGAATCGCCTTGTTACCAGTTATAAACGAGGTAAGTTTCATAAACATTGAAAGAAAATGACTAGCCCAAACTGACTGAAAATACATATCTGCCTAAGTAAAAATTACAATTTTCCGTAATTTCCACATAAAGCTGTCTAGATTACACTTTGTGTTTAGTACCATTAGAACCGCCTTGTTACCAGTTGTAAACAAGGTAAAAATGATCAAGATTAAAAGAACATGACTACCCCAAACTGACTGAAAATACATATCTGCCTAAGTAAAAATGTAAATTTTGAGGATTTTTCACATGAAGCTGTCTAGATTACACTTTGTGTTTGATACCAATAGAATCGCCTTGTTACCAGTTATAAACGAGGTAAGTTTCATAAACATTAAAAGAAAATGACTAGCCCAAACTGACTGAAAATACATATCTGCCTAAGTAAAAATTTCAATTTTCCGTAATTTCCACATAAAGCTGTCTAGATTACACTTTGTGTTAAGTACCATTAGAACCGCCTTGTTACCAGTTGTAAACAAGGTAAAAATGATCAAGATTAAAAGAACATGACTACACCAAACTGACTGAAAATACATATCTGCCTAAGTAAAAATTTAAATTTTCTGGAATTTCCACATGAAGCTGTCTAGATTACACTTTCTGTTTGATACCAATAGAATCGCCTTATTACCAGTTATAAACGAGGTAAGTTTCATAAACATTGAAAGAAAATGACTAGCCTAAACTGACTGAAAATACATATCTGCCTAAGTAAAAATGTCAATTTTCTGCAATTTCCACATAAAGCTGTCTAGATTACACTTTGTGTTTAGTACCATTAGAACCGCCTTGTTACCAGTTGTAAACAAGGTAAAAATGATCAAGTTTAAAAGAACATGACTACCCCAAACTGACTGAAAATACATATCTGCCTTAGTAAAAATGTAAGTTTTCTGGAATTTCCACATGAAGCTGTCTAGATTACACTTTGTGTTTGATACCAATAGAATCGCCTTGTTGCCAGTTATAAACGAGGTAAGTTTCATAAACTTTGAAAGAAAATGACTAGCCCAAACTGACTGAAAATACATATCTGCCTAAGTAAAAATTACAACATTCCGTAATTTCCACATAAAGCTGTATAGATTACACTTTGTGTTTAGTACCATTAGAACCGCCTTGTTACCAGTTGTAAACAAGGTAAAAATTATCAAGATTAAAAGAACATGACTACCCCAAAATGACTGAAAATACATATCTGCCTAAGTAAAAATGTAAATTTTGAGGAATTTTCACATGAAGCTGTCTAGATTACACTTTGTGTTTGATACCAATAGAATCGCCTTGTTACCAGTTATAAACGAGGTAAGTTTCATAAACTTTGAAAGAAAATGACTAGCCCAAACTGACTGAAAATACATATCTGCCTAAGTAAAAATTACAATTTTCGTAATTTCCACATAAAGCTGTCTAGATTACACTTTGTGTTTAGTACCATTAGAACCGCCTTATTACCAGTTGTAAACAAGGTAAAAATGATCAAGATTAAAAGAACATGACTACCCCAAACTGACTGAAAATACATATCTGCCTAAGTAAAAATGTAAGTTTTCTGGAATTTCCACATGAAGCTGTCTAGATTACACTTTGTGTTTGATACCAATAGAATCGCCTTGTTGCCAGTTATAAACGAGGTAAGTTTCATAAACTTTGAAAGAAAATGACTAGCCCAAACTAACTGAAAATACATATCTGCCTAAGTAAAAATTACAACATTCCGTAATTTCCACATAAAGCTGTATAGATTACACTTTGTGTTTAGTACCATTAGAACCGCCTTATTACCAGTTGTAAACAAGGTAAAAATGATCAAGATTAAAAGAACATGACTACCCCAAACTGACTGAAAATACATATCTGCCTAAGTAAAAATGTAAGTTTTCTGGAATTTCCACATGTAGCTGTCTAGATTACACTTTGTGTTTGATACCAATAGAATTGCCTTGTTGCCAGTTATAAACGAGGTAAGTTTCATAAACTTTGAAAGAAAATGACTAGCCCAAACTGACTGAAAATACATATCTGCCTAAGTAAAAATTACAACATTCCGTAATTTCCACATAAAGCTGTATAGATTACACTTTGTGTTTAGTACCATTAGAACTGCCTTGTTACCAGTTGTAAACAAGGTAAAAATTATCAAGATTAAAAGAACATGACTACCCCAAACTGACTGAAAATACATATCTGCCTAAGTAAAAATGTAAATTTTGAGGAATTTTCACATGAAGCTGTCTAGATTACACTTTGTGTTTGATACCAATAGAATCGCCTTATTACCAGTTATAAACGAGGTAAGTTTTATAAACATTGAAAGAAAATGACTAGCCCAAACTGACTGAAAATACATATCTGCCTAAGTAAAAATTACAACATTCCGTAATTTCCACATAAAGCTGTATAGATTACACTTTGTGTTTAGTACCATTAGAACCGCCTTGTTACCAGTTGTAAACAAGGTAAAAATTATCAAGATTAAAAGAACATGACTACCCCAAAATGACTGAAAATACATATCTGCCTAAGTAAAAATGTAAATTTTGAGGAATTTTCACATGAAGCTGTCTAGATTGCACTTTGTGTTTGATACCAATAGAATCGCCTTGTTACCAGTTATAAACGAGGTAAGTTTCATAAACTTTGAAAGAAAATGACTAGCCCAAACTGACTGAAAATACATATCTGCCTAAGTAAAAATTACAATTTTCGTAATTTCCACATAAAGCTGTCTAGATTACACTTTGTGTTTAGTACCATTAGAACCGCCTTATTACCAGTTGTAAACAAGGTAAAAATGATCAAGATTAAAAGAACATGACTACACCAAACTGACTGAAAATACATATCTGCCTAAGTAAAAATTTAAATTTTCTGGAATTTCCACATGAAGCTGTCTAGATTACACTTTCTGTTTGATACCAATAGAATCGCCTTATTACCAGTTATAAACGAGGTAAGTTTCATAAACTTTGAAAGAAAATGACTAGCCCAAACTGACTGAAAATACATATCTGCCTAAGTAAAAATTACAACATTCCGTAATTTCCACATAAAGCTGTATAGATTACACTTTGTGTTTAGTACCATTAGAACCGCCTTGTTACCAGTTGTAAACAAGGTAAAAATGATCAAGTTTAAAAGAACATGACTACCCCAAACTGACTGAAAATACATATCTGCCTTAGTAAAAATGTAAGTTTTCTGGAATTTCCACATGAAGCTGTCTAGATTACACTTTGTGTTTGATACCAATAGAATCGCCTTGTTGCCAGTTATAAACGAGGTAAGTTTCATAAACTTTGAAAGAAAATGACTAGCCCAAACTGACTGAAAATACATATCTGCCTAAGTAAAAATTACAACATTCCGTAATTTCCACATAAAGCTGTATAGATTACACTTTGTGTTTAGTACCATTAGAACCGCCTTGTTACCAGTTGTAAACAAGGTAAAAATTATCAAGATTCAAATAACATGACTACCCCAAAATGACTGAAAATACATATCTGCCTAAGTAAAAATGTAAATTTTGAGGAATTTTCACATGAAGCTGTCTAGATTACACTTTGTGTTTGATACCAATAGAATCGCCTTGTTACCAGTTATAAACGAGGTAAGTTTCATAAACATTGAAAGAAAATGACTAGCCCAAACTGACTGAAAATACATATCTGCCTAAGTAAAAATTACAACATTCCGTAATTTCCACATAAAGCTGTATAGATTACACTTTGTGTTTAGTACCATTAGAACCGCCTTATTTCCAGTTGTAAACAAGGTAAAAATGATCAAGATTAAAAGAACATGACTACCCCAAACTGACTGAAAATACATATCTGCCTAAGTAAAAATGTAAGTTTTCTGGAATTTCCACATGTAGCACATTACACTTTGTGTTTGATACCATTAGAACCGCCTTGTTACCAGTTGTAAACAAGGTAAAAATTATCAAGATTCAAATAACATGACTACCCCAAAATGACTGAAAATACATATCTGCCTAAGTAAAAATGTAAATTTTGAGGAATTTTCACATGAAGCTGTCTAGATTACACTTTGTGTTTGATACCAATAGAATCGCCTTGTTACCAGTTATAAACGAGGTAAGTTTCATAAACATTGAAAGAAAATGACTAGCCCAAACTGACTGAAAATACATATCTGCCTAAGTAAAAATTACAACATTCCGTAATTTCCACATAAAGCTGTATAGATTACACTTTGTGTTTAGTACCATTAGAACCGCCTTGTTACCAGTTGTAAACAAGGTAAAAATTATCAAGATTAAAAGAACATGACTACCCCAAAATGACTGAAAATACATATCTGCCTAAGTAAAAATGTAAATTTTGAGGAATTTTCACATGAAGCTGTCTAGATTACACTTTGTGTTTGATACCAATAGAATCGCCTTGTTACCAGTTATAAACGAGGTAAGTTTCATAAACTTTGAAAGAAAATGACTAGCCCAAACTGACTGAAAATACATATCTGCCTAAGTAAAAATTACAATTTTCGTAATTTCCACATAAAGCTGTCTAGATTACACTTTGTGTTTAGTACCATTAGAACCGCCTTATTACCAGTTGTAAACAAGGTAAAAATGATCAAGATTAAAAGAACATGACTACCCCAAACTGACTGAAAATACATATCTGCCTAAGTAAAAATGTAAGTTTTCTGGAATTTCCACATGAAGCTGTCTAGATTACACTTTGTGTTTGATACCAATAGAATCGCCTTGTTGCCAGTTATAAACGAGGTAAGTTTCATAAACTTTGAAAGAAAATGACTAGCCCAAACTAACTGAAAATACATATCTGCCTAAGTAAAAATTACAACATTCCGTAATTTCCACATAAAGCTGTATAGATTACACTTTGTGTTTAGTACCATTAGAACCGCCTTATTACCAGTTGTAAACAAGGTAAAAATGATCAAGATTAAAAGAACATGACTACCCCAAACTGACTGAAAATACATATCTGCCTAAGTAAAAATGTAAGTTTTCTGGAATTTCCACATGTAGCTGTCTAGATTACACTTTGTGTTTGATACCAATAGAATTGCCTTGTTGCCAGTTATAAACGAGGTAAGTTTCATAAACTTTGAAAGAAAATGACTAGCCCAAACTGACTGAAAATACATATCTGCCTAAGTAAAAATTACAACATTCCGTAATTTCCACATAAAGCTGTATAGATTACACTTTGTGTTTAGTACCATTAGAACCGCCTTGTTACCAGTTGTAAACAAGGTAAAAATTATCAAGATTAAAAGAACATGACTACCCCAAAATGACTGAAAATACATATCTGCCTAAGTAAAAATGTAAATTTTGAGGAATTTTCACATGAAGCTGTCTAGATTGCACTTTGTGTTTGATACCAATAGAATCGCCTTGTTACCAGTTATAAACGAGGTAAGTTTCATAAACTTTGAAAGAAAATGACTAGCCCAAACTGACTGAAAATACATATCTGCCTAAGTAAAAATTACAATTTTCGTAATTTCCACATAAAGCTGTCTAGATTACACTTTGTGTTTAGTACCATTAGAACCGCCTTATTACCAGTTGTAAACAAGGTAAAAATGATCAAGATTAAAAGAACATGACTACACCAAACTGACTGAAAATACATATCTGCCTAAGTAAAAATTTAAATTTTCTGGAATTTCCACATGAAGCTGTCTAGATTACACTTTCTGTTTGATACCAATAGAATCGCCTTATTACCAGTTATAAACGAGGTAAGTTTCATAAACTTTGAAAGAAAATGACTAGCCCAAACTGACTGAAAATACATATCTGCCTAAGTAAAAATTACAACATTCCGTAATTTCCACATAAAGCTGTATAGATTACACTTTGTGTTTAGTACCATTAGAACCGCCTTGTTACCAGTTGTAAACAAGGTAAAAATGATCAAGTTTAAAAGAACATGACTACCCCAAACTGACTGAAAATACATATCTGCCTTAGTAAAAATGTAAGTTTTCTGGAATTTCCACATGAAGCTGTCTAGATTACACTTTGTGTTTGATACCAATAGAATCGCCTTGTTGCCAGTTATAAACGAGGTAAGTTTCATAAACTTTGAAAGAAAATGACTAGCCCAAACTGACTGAAAATACATATCTGCCTAAGTAAAAATTACAACATTCCGTAATTTCCACATAAAGCTGTATAGATTACACTTTGTGTTTAGTACCATTAGAACCGCCTTGTTACCAGTTGTAAACAAGGTAAAAATTATCAAGATTCAAATAACATGACTACCCCAAAATGACTGAAAATACATATCTGCCTAAGTAAAAATGTAAATTTTGAGGAATTTTCACATGAAGCTGTCTAGATTACACTTTGTGTTTGATACCAATAGAATCGCCTTGTTACCAGTTATAAACGAGGTAAGTTTCATAAACATTGAAAGAAAATGACTAGCCCAAACTGACTGAAAATACATATCTGCCTAAGTAAAAATTACAACATTCCGTAATTTCCACATAAAGCTGTATAGATTACACTTTGTGTTTAGTACCATTAGAACCGCCTTATTTCCAGTTGTAAACAAGGTAAAAATGATCAAGATTAAAAGAACATGACTACCCCAAACTGACTGAAAATACATATCTGCCTAAGTAAAAATGTAAGTTTTCTGGAATTTCCACATGTAGCACATTACACTTTGTGTTTGATACCAATAGAATTGCCTTGTTGCCAGTTATAAACGAGGTAAGTTTCATAAACTTTGAAAGAAAATGACTAGCCCAAACTGACTGAAAATACATATCTGCCTAAGTAAAAATTACAACATTCCGTAATTTCCACATAAAGCTGTATAGATTACACTTTGTGTTTAGTACCATTAGAACCGCCTTGTTATTACCAGTTGTAAACAAGGTAAAAATTATCAAGATTAAAAGAACATGACTACCCCAAAATGACTGAAAATACATATCTGCCTAAGTAAAAATGTAAATTTTGAGGAATTTTCACATGAAGCTGTCTAGATTACACTTTGTGTTTGATACCAATAGAATCGCCTTGTTACCAGTTATAAACGAGGTAAGTTTCATAAACTTTGAAAGAAAATGACTAGCCCAAACTGACTGAAAATACATATCTGCCTAAGTAAAAATTACAATTTTCGTAATTTCCACATAAAGCTGTCTAGATTACACTTTGTGTTTAGTACCATTAGAACCGCCTTATTACCAGTTGTAAACAAGGTAAAAATGATCAAGATTAAAAGAACATGACTACCCCAAACTGACTGAAAATACATATCTGCCTAAGTAAAAATGTAAGTTTACTGGAATTTCCACATGAAGCTGTCTAGATTACACTTTGTGTTTGATACCAATAGAATCGCCTTGTTGCCAGTTATAAACGAGGTAAGTTTCATAAACTTTGAAAGAAAATGACTAGCCCAAACTAACTGAAAATACATATCTGCCTAAGTAAAAATTACAACATTCCGTAATTTCCACATAAAGCTGTATAGATTACACTTTGTGTTTAGTACCATTAGAACCGCCTTATTACCAGTTGTAAACAAGGTAAAAATGATCAAGATTAAAAGAACATGACTACCCCAAACTGACTGAAAATACATATCTGCCTAAGTAAAAATGTAAGTTTTCTGGAATTTCCACATGTAGCTGTCTAGATTACACTTTGTGTTTGATACCAATAGAATTGCCTTGTTGCCAGTTATAAACGAGGTAAGTTTCATAAACTTTGAAAGAAAATGACTAGCCCAAACTGACTGAAAATACATATCTGCCTAAGTAAAAATTACAACATTCCGTAATTTCCACATAAAGCTGTATAGATTACACTTTGTGTTTAGTACCATTAGAACCGCCTTGTTACCAGTTGTAAACAAGGTAAAAATTATCAAGATTAAAAGAACATGACTACCCCAAAATGACTGAAAATACATATCTGCCTAAGTAAAAATGTAAATTTTGAGGAATTTTCACATGAAGCTGTCTAGATTACACTTTGTGTTTGATACCAATAGAATCGCCTTGTTACCAGTTATAAACGAGGTAAGTTTCATAAACATTGAAAGAAAATGACTAGCCCAAACTGACTGAAAATACATATCTGCCTAAGTAAAAATTTCAATTTTCCGTAATTTCCACATAAAGCTGTCTAGATTACACTTTGTGTTAAGTACCATTAGAACCGCCTTGTTACCAGTTGTAAACAAGGTAAAAATGATCAAGATTAAAAGAACATGACTACACCAAACTGACTGAAAATACATATCTGCCTAAGTAAAAATTTAAATTTTCTGGAATTTCCACATGAAGCTGTCTAGATTACACTTTCTGTTTGATACCAATAGAATCGCCTTATTACCAGTTATAAACGAGGTAAGTTTCATAAACATTGAAAGAAAATGACTAGCCCAAACTGACTGAAAATACATATCTGCCTAAGTAAAAATGTCAATTTTCTGCAATTTCCACATAAAGCTGTCTAGATTACACTTTGTGTTTAGTACCATTAGAACCGCCTTGTTACCAGTTGTAAACAAGGTAAAAATGATCAAGTTTAAAAGAACATGACTACCCCAAACTGACTGAAAATACATATCTGCCTTAGTAAAAATGTAAGTTTTCTGGAATTTCCACATGAAGCTGTCTAGATTACACTTTGTGTTTGATACCAATAGAATCGCCTTGTTGCCAGTTATAAACGAGGTAAGTTTCATAAACTTTGAAAGAAAATGACTAGCCCAAACTGACTGAAAATACATATCTGCCTAAGTAAAAATTACAACATTCCGTAATTTCCACATAAAGCTGTATAGATTACACTTTGTGTTTAGTACCGTTAGAACCGCCTTGTTACCAGTTGTAAACAAGGTAAAAATTATCAAGATTAAAAGAACATGACTACCCCAAAATGACTGAAAATACATATCTGCCTAAGTAAAAATGTAAATTTTGAGGAATTTTCACATGAAGCTGTCTAGATTACACTTTGTGTTTGATACCAATAGAATCGCCTTGTTACCAGTTATAAACGAGGTAAGTTTCATAAACTTTGAAAGAAAATGACTAGCCCAAACTGACTGAAAATACATATCTGCCTAAGTAAAAATTACAATTTTCGTAATTTCCACATAAAGCTGTCTAGATTACACTTTGTGTTTAGTACCATTAGAACCGCCTTATTACCAGTTGTAAACAAGGTAAAAATGATCAAGATTAAAAGAACATGACTACCCCAAACTGACTGAAAATACATATCTGCCTAAGTAAAAATGTAAGTTTTCTGGAATTTCCACATGAAGCTGTCTAGATTACACTTTGTGTTTGATACCAATAGAATCGCCTTGTTACCAGTTATAAACGAGGTAAGTTTCATAAACATTGAAAGAAAATGACTAGCCCAAACTGACTGAAAATACATATCTGCCTAAGTAAAAATTACAACATTCCGTAATTTCCACATAAAGCTGTATAGATTACACTTTGTGTTTAGTACCATTAGAACCGCCTTATTTCCAGTTGTAAACAAGGTAAAAATGATCAAGATTAAAAGAACATGACTACCCCAAACTGACTGAAAATACATATCTGCCTAAGTAAAAATGTAAGTTTTCTGGAATTTCCACATGTAGCTGTCTAGATTACACTTTGTGTTTGATACCAATAGAATTGCCTTGTTGCCAGTTATAAACGAGGTAAGTTTCATAAACTTTGAAAGAAAATGACTAGCCCAAACTGACTGAAAATACATATATGCCTAAGTAAAAATTACAACATTCCGTAATTTCCACATAAAGCTGTATAGATTACACTTTGTGTTTAGTACCATTAGAACCGCCTTGTTACCAGTTGTAAACAAGGTAAAAATTATCAAGATTAAAAGAACATGACTACCCCAAAATGACTGAAAATACATATCTGCCTAAGTAAAAATGTAAATTTTGAGGAATTTTCACATGAAGCTGTCTAGATTACACTTTGTGTTTGATACCAATAGAATCGCCTTGTTACCAGTTATAAACGAGGTAAGTTTCATAAACATTGAAAGAAAATGACTAGCCCAAACTGACTGAAAATACATATCTGCCTAAGTAAAAATTTCAATTTTCCGTAATTTCCACATAAAGCTGTCTAGATTACACTTTGTGTTAAGTACCATTAGAACCGCCTTGTTACCAGTTGTAAACAAGGTAAAAATGATCAAGATTAAAAGAACATGACTACACCAAACTGACTGAAAATACATATCTGCCTAAGTAAAAATTTAAATTTTCTGGAATTTCCACATGAAGCTGTCTAGATTACACTTTCTGTTTGATACCAATAGAATCGCCTTATTACCAGTTATAAACGAGGTAAGTTTCATAAACTTTGAAAGAAAATGACTAGCCCAAACTGACTGAAAATACATATCTGCCTAAGTAAAAATTACAACATTCCGTAATTTCCACATAAAGCTGTATAGATTACACTTTGTGTTTAGTACCATTAGAACCGCCTTGTTACCAGTTGTAAACAAGGTAAAAATGATCAAGTTTAAAAGAACATGACTACCCCAAACTGACTGAAAATACATATCTGCCTAAGTAAAAATGTAAGTTTTCTGGAATTTCCACATGAAGCTGTCTAGATTACACTTTGTGTTTGATACCAATAGAATCGCCTTGTTGCCAGTTATAAACGAGGTAAGTTTCATAAACTTTGAAAGAAAATGACTAGCCCAAACTAACTGAAAATACATATCTGCCTAAGTAAAAATTACAACATTCCGTAATTTTCACATAAAGCTGTATAGATTACACTTTGTGTTTAGTACCATTAGAACCGCCTTATTACCAGTTGTAAACAAGGTAAAAATGATCAAGATTAAAAGAACATGACTACCCCAAACTGACTGAAAATACATATCTGCCTAAGTAAAAATGTAAGTTTTCTGGAATTTCCACATGTAGCTGTCTAGATTACACTTTGTGTTTGATACCAATAGAATTGCCTTGTTGCCAGTTATAAACGAGGTAAGTTTCATAAACTTTGAAAGAAAATGACTAGCCCAAACTGACTGAAAATACATATCTGCCTAAGTAAAAATTACAACATTCCGTAATTTCCACATAAAGCTGTATAGATTACACTTTGTGTTTAGTACCATTAGAACCGCCTTGTTACCAGTTGTAAACAAGGTAAAAATTATCAAGATTAAAAGAACATGACTACCCCAAACTGACTGAAAATACATATCTGCCTAAGTAAAAATGTAAATTTTGAGGAATTTTCACATGAAGCTGTCTAGATTACACTTTGTGTTTGATACCAATAGAATCGCCTTGTTACTAGTTATAAACGAGGTAAGTTTCATAAACTTTGAAAGAAAATGACTAGCCCAAACTGACTGAAAATACATATCTGCCTAAGTAAAAATGTAAATTTTCTGGAATTTCCACATGAAGCTCTCCAGATTACACTTTGTGTTTGATACCAATAGAATCGCCTTGTTACCAGTTATAAACGAGGTAAGTTTCATAAACTTTGAAAGAAAAAAAATAGCCCAAACTGACTGAAAATACATATCTGCCTAAGTAAAAATGACAATTTTCTGCAAGTTTGGACTAGAGCTCCCGATACACGTGTTACACGCTGACACGGGTAGCCGTGTTCTTAAGCCCGCCGGTCTTAAGAACCCGAACTACACGAACCCGCCCGGATTCGGAAACGTTTATACGGGTACCTGTGTACACGGGTACACGGATACACGAAATAACGGATCTTATTTACCCGCCGGTTCGACCCTTTACTCTCCTGTAGCGGAGATTCGTGCTATGAAGACATATGATTGAATATGTGGGAGGTTAGGAAGAGTCGATTACCTACTTTGCAGTTTTACTGGATTGATTGGTAATGTCAATAATAGGTAGGTAAGTTATTAAGTACACTTAGTTTCAATGATCATAATATTAAAATTAACAATATATTATCTAAGTAACCGTTGACTTCATTGATAGGTATTTCATTTTATTTATTGATGTAGTTTTTTGATAATTAAAGTAAACCTAAATGATTATCTAATACAAAAGTAGATAGTTATGGTTACTGAAACTACCACTAACGGAATATGTTATATTTTCCTTCAGCAAAATCGCATTTTGCTCACTGTTTTTAAGTAGCAAAGTACCCTTGTTCGAGCTGCTGAGGTGGATCCGATAAAATAAAACTGCTAAACAAGCGGAGCTCCTGAACCTGAATCTTTGTTTTATTCAAAACTTTATACATTACTTCAATCTCCGCTACACGCCAGGGACGGCTTAGGCCCGCGTGTATTCAAGGACCGTTTCGCCGTGTCACGGGTACACGGGTACCCGGATACCCGGATCTTAATTACACGTGTGTCCGACTACACGTGTAGAACGGGTCAGAAAACCGTGTACGTGTAGTTCGGAAACGGGTACCGAACACGTGTACACGAAACCCGGACACGACCGCGAGCCCTAGTTTGGACTAGTAATTTTCTTTCAAAGTTTATGAAACTTACCTCGTTTATAACTGGTCACAAGGCGATTCTATTGGTATCAAACAGAAAGTGTAATCTAGACAGCTTCATGTGGAAATTCCAGAAAATTTACATTTTTACTTAGGCAGATATGTATTTTCAGTCAGTTTGGGCTAGTCATTTTCTTTCAAAGTTTATGAAACTTACCTCGTTTATAACTGGCAATAAGGCGATTCTATTGGTATCAAACACAAAGTGTAATCTAGACAGCTTCATGTGGAAATTCCAGAAAATTTACATTTTTACTTAGGCAGATATGTATTTTCAGTCAGTTTGGGGTAGTCATGTTCTTTTAATCTTGATAATTTTTACCTTGTTTACAACTGGTATCAAGGCGGTTCTAATGGTACTAAACACAAAGTGTAATCTATACAGTTTTATGTGGAAATTACGGACTGTTGTATTTTTTACTTAGGCAGATATGTATTTTCAGTCAGTTTGGGCTAGTCATTTTGTTTCAAAGTTTATGAAACTTACCTCGTTTATAACTGGCAACAAGGCGATTCTATTGGTATCAAACACAAAGTGTAATCTAGACAGCTTCATGTGGAAATTCCAGAAAATTTACATTTTTACCTAGGCAGATATGTATTTTCAGTCAGTTTGGAGTAGTCATGTTCTTTTAATCTTGATTTTTGTTACCGTGTTTACAACTGGTATCAAGGCGGTTCTAATGGTATTAAACACAAAGTGTAATCTAGACAGCTTTATTTGGAAATTGCAGGAAATTGACATTTTTACTTAGGCAGATATGTATTTTCAGTCAGTAAGGGCTAGTCATTTTCTTTCAAAGTTTATGAAACTTACCTCGTTTATAACTGGTCACAAGGCGATTCTATTGGTATCAAACAGAAAGTGTAATCTAGACAGCTTCATGTGGAAATTCCAGAAAATTTACATTTTTACTTAGGCAGATATGTATTTTCAGTCAGTTTGGGCTAGTCATTTTCTTTCAAAGTTTATGAAACTTACCTCGTTTATAACTGGCAACAAGGCGATTCTATTGGTATCAAACACAAAGTGTAATCTAGACAGCTTCATGTGGAAATTCCAGAAAATTTACATTTTTACTTAGGCAGATATGTATTTTCAGTCAGTTTGGGGTAGTCATGTTCTTTTAATCTTGATAATTTTTACCTTGTTTACAACTGGTATCAAGGCGGTTCTAATGGTACTAAACACAAAGTGTAATCTATACAGTTTTATGTGGAAATTACGGAATGTTGTATTTTTTACTTAGGCAGATATGTATTTTCAGTTAGTTTGGGCTAGTCATTTTATTTCAAAGTTTATGAAACTTACCTTGTTTATAACTGGCAACAAGGCGATTCTATTGGTATCAAACACAAAGTGTAATCTAGACAGCTTCATGTGGAAATTCCAGAAAATTTACATTTTTACCTAGGCAGATATGTATTTTCAGTCAGTTTGGAGTAGTCATGTTCTTTTAATCTTGATTTTTCTTACCGTGTTTACAACTGGTATCAAGGCGGTTCTAATGGTATTAAACACAAAGTGTAATCTAGACAGCTTTATTTGGAAATTGCAGGAAATTGACATTTTTACTTAGGCAGATATGTATTTTCAGTCAGTAAGGGCTAGTCATTTTCTTTCAAAGTTTACGAAACTTACCTCGTTTATAACTGGTCACAAGGCGATTCTATTGGTATCAAACACAAAGTGTAATCTAGACAGCTTCATGTGAAAATTCCTCAAAATTTACATTTTTACTTAGGCAGATATGAATTTTCAGTCAGTTTGGGGTAGTCATGTTCTTTTAATCTTGATAATTTTTACCTTGTTTACAACTGGTAACAAGGCGGTTCTAATGGTACTAAACACAAAGTGTAATCTATACAGCTTTATGTGGAAATTACGGAATGTTTTAATTTTTACTTAGGCAGATATGTATTTTCAGTCAGTTTGGGGTAGTCATTTTCTTTTAATCTTGATCATTTTTACCTTGTTTACAACTGGTAATAAGGCGGTTCTAATGGTACTAAACACAAAGTGTAATCTAGACAGCTTTATGTGGAAATTACGAAAATTGTAATTTTTACTTAGGCAGATATGTATTTTCAGTCAGTTTGGGCTAGTCATTTTCTTTCAAAGTTTATGAAACTTACCTCGTTTATAACTGGTAATAAGGCGGTTCTAATGGTACTAAACACAAAGTGTAATCTAGACAGCTTTATGTGGACATTACGGAAAATTGTAATTTTTACTTAGGCAGATATGTATTTTCAGTCAGTTTGGGCTAGTCATTTTCTTTCAAAGTTTATGAAACTTACCTCGTTTATAACTGGTAACAAGGCGATTCTATTGGTATCAAACACAAAGTGTAATCTAGACAGCTTCATGTGAAAATTCCAGAAAATTTACATGTTTACTTAGGCAGATATGATTTTTCAGTCAGTTTGGGGTAGTCATGTTCTTTTAATCTTGATCATTCTTACCTTGTTTACAACTGGTAACAAGGCGGTTCTAATGGTACTAAACACAAAGTGTAATCTATACAGCTTTATGTGGAAATTACGGAATGTTTTAATTTTTACTTAGGCAGATATGTATTTTCAGTCAGTTTGGGCTAGTCATTTTCTTTCAAAGTTTATGAAACTTACCTCGTTTATAACTGGCAACAAGGCGATTCTATTGGTATCAAACACAAAGTGTAATCTAGACAGCTTCATGTGGAAATTCCAGAAAACTTACATTTTTACTTAGGCAGATATGTATTTTCAGTCAGTTTGGGGTAGTCATTTTCTTTTAATCTTGATCATTTTTACCTTGTTTACAACTGGTAACAAGGCGGTTCTAATGGTACTAAACACAAAGTGTAATCTAGACAGCTTTATGTGGAAATTGCAGAAAATTGACATTTTTACTTAGGCAGATATGTATTTTCAGTCAGTTTGGGGTAGTCATGTTCTTTTAATCTTGATCATTTTTACCTTGTTTACAACTGGTAACAAGGCGGTTCTAATGGTACTAAACACAAAGTGTAATCTAGACAGCTTTATGTGGACATTACGGAAAATTGTAATTTTTACTTAGGCAGATATGTATTTTCAGTCAGTTTGGGCTAGTCATTTTCTTTCAAAGTTTATGAAACTTACCTCGTTTATAACTGGTAACAAGGCGATTCTATTGGTTTCAAACTCAAAGTGTAATCTAGACAGCTTCATGTGAAAATTCCTCAAAATTTACATTTTTACTTAGGCAGATATGTATTTTCAGTCAGTTTGGGGTAGTCATGTTCTTTTAATCTTGAAAATTTTTACCTTGTTTACAACTGGTAACAAGGCGGTTCTAATGGTACTAAACACAAAGTGTAATCTATACAGCTTTATGTGGAAATTACGGAATGTTTTAATTTTTACTTAGGCAGATATGTATTTTCAGTCAGTTTGGGCTAGTCATTTTCTTTCAAAGTTTATGAAACTTACCTCGTTTATAACTGGCAACAAGGCGATTCTATTGGTATCAAACACAAAGTGTAATCTAGACCTCTTCATGTGGAAATTCCAGAAAACTTACATTTTTACTTAGGCAGATATGTATTTTCAGTCAGTTTGGGGTAGTCATGTTCTTTTAATCTTGATCATTTTTACCTTGTTTACAACTGGTAATAAGGCGGTTCTAATGGTACTAAACACAAAGTGTAATCTATACAGCTTTATGTGGAAATTACGGAAAATTGTAATTTTTACTTAGGCAGATATGTATTTTCAGTCAGTTTGGGCTAGTCATTTTCTTTCAAAGTTTATGAAACTTACCTCGTTTATAACTGGTAATAAGCCGATTCTATTGGTATCAAACACAAAGTGTAATCTAGACAGCTTCATGTGAAAATTCCAGAAAATTTACATGTTTACTTAGGCAGATATGATTTTTCAGTCAGTTTGGGGTAGTCATGTTCTTTTAATCTTGATCATTCTTACCGTGTTTACAACTGGTAACAAGGCGGTTCTCATATATGGAACTAAACACAAAGTGTAATCTAGACAGCTTTATGTGGAAATTACGGAAAATTGTAATTTTTACTTAGGCAGATATGTATTTTCAGTCAGTTTGGGGTAGTCATGTTCTTTTAAACTTGATCATTTTTACCTTGTTTACAACTGATAACATGGCGGTTCTAATGGTACTAAACACAAAGTGTAATCTAGACAGCTTTATGTGGAAATTGCAGAAAATTGACATTTTTACTTAGGCAGATATGTATTTTCAGTCAGTTTGGGCTAGTCATTTTCTTTCAAAGTTTATGAAACTTACCTCGTTTATAACTGGCAACAAGGCGATTCTATTGGTATTAAACACAAAGTGTAATCTAGACAGCTTCATGTGGAAATTCCAGAAAACTTACATTTTTACTTAGGCAGATATGTATTTTCAGTCAGTTTGGGGTAGTCATGTTCTTTTAAACTTGATCATTTTTACCTTGTTTACAACTGATAACATGGCGGTTCTAATGGTACTAAACACAAAGTGTAATCTAGACAGCTTCATGTGAAAATTCCTCAAAATTTACATTTTTACTTAGGCAGATATGTATTTTCAGTCAGTTTGGGGTAGTCATGTTCTTTTAATCTTGATAATTTTTACCTTGTTTACAACTGGTAACAAGGCGGTTCTAATGGTACTAAACACAAAGTGTAATCTATACAGCTTTATGTGGAAATTACGGAATGTTTTAATTTTTACTTAGGCAGATATGTATTTTCAGTCAGTTTGGGCTAGTCATTTTCTTTCAAAGTTTATGAAACTTACCTCGTTTATAACTGGTCACAAGGCAATTCTATTGGTATCAAACACAAAGTGTAATCTAGACAGCTTCATGTGGAAATTCCAGAAAACTTACATTTTTACTTAGGCAGATATGTATTTTCAGTCAGTTTGGGGTAGTCATTTTCTTTTAATCTTGATAATTTTTACCTTGTTTACAACTGGTAACAAGGCGGTTCTAATGGTGTTAAACACAAAGTGTAATCTAGACAGCTTTATGTGGAAATTACGGAAAATTGTAATTTTTACTTAGGCAGATATGTATTTTCAGTCAGTTTGGGCTAGTCATTTTCTTTCAAAGTTTATGAAACTTACCTCGTTTATAACTGGTAATAAGCCGATTCTATTGGTTGCAAACACAAAGTGTAATCTAGACAGCTTCATATGGAAATTCCAGAAAATTTACATTTTTACTTAGGCAGATATGTATTTTCAGTCAGTTTGGGGTAGTCATGTTCTTTTCATCTTGATAATTTTTACCTTGTTTACAACTGGTATCAAGGCGGTTCTAATGGTACTAAACACAAAGTGTAATCTATACAGTTTTATGTGGAAATTACGGAATGTTGTAATTTTTACTTAGTTAGATATGTATTTTCAGTCAGTTTGGGCTAGTCATTTTCTTTCAAAGTTTATGAAATTTACCTCGTTTATAACTGGCAACAAGGCGATTCTATTGGTATTAAACACAAAGTGTAATCTAGACAGCTTCATGTGGAAATTCCAGAAAACTTACATTTTTACTTAGGCAGATATGTATTTTCAGTCAGTTTGGGGTAGTCATGTTCTTTTAAACTTGATCATTTTTACCTTGTTTACAACTGATAACATGGCGGTTCTAATGGTACTAAACACAAAGTGTAATCTAGACAGCTTTATGTGGAAATTGCAGAAAATTGACATTTTTACTTAGGCAGATATGTATTTTCAGTCAGTTTGGGCTAGTCATTTTCTTTCAAAGTTTATGAAACTTACCTCGTTTATAACTGGTCACAAGTTTATTCTATTGGTATCAAACAGAAAGTGTAATCTAGACAGCTTCATGTGGAAATTCCAGAAAATTTACATTTTTACCTAGGCAGATATGTATTTTCAGTCAGTTTGGGCTAGTCATTTTCTTTCAATGTTTATGAAACTTACCTCGTTTATAACTGGTAACAAGGCGATTCTATTCGTATCAAACACAAAATGTAATCTAGACAGCTTTATGTGGAAATTGCAGAAAATTGACATTTTTACTTAGGCAGATATGTATTTTCAGTCAGTTTGGGGTAGTCATGTTCTTTTAAACTTGATCATTTTTACCTTGTTTACAACTGATAACATGGCGGTTCTAATGGTACTAAACACAAAGTGTAATCTAGACAGCTTTATGTGGAAATTGCAGAAAATTGACATTTTTACTTAGGCAGATATGTATTTTCAGTCAGTTTGGGGTAGTCATGTTCTTTTAATCTTGATAATTTTTACCTTGTTTACAACTGGTATCAAGGCGGTTCTAATGGTACTAAACACAAAGTGTAATCTATACAGTTTTATGTGGAAATTACGGAATGTTGTAATTTTTACTTAGGCAGATATGTATTTTCAGTCAGTTTGGGCTAGTCATTTTCTTTCAAAGTTTATGAAACTTACCTCGTTTATAACTGGCAACAAGGCGATTCTATTGGTATTAAACACAAAGTGTAATCTAGACAGCTTCATGTGGAAATTCCAGAAAACTTACATTTTTACTTAGGCAGATATGTATTTTCAGTCAGTTTGGGGTAGTCATGTTCTTTTAAACTTGATCATTTTTACCTTGTTTACAACTGATAACATGGCGGTTCTAATGGTACTAAACACAAAGTGTAATCTAGACAGCTTTATGTGGAAATTGCAGAAAATTGACATTTTTACTTAGGCAGATATGTATTTTCAGTCAGTTTGGGCTAGTCATTTTCTTTCAAAGTTTATGAAACTTACCTCGTTTATAACTGGTCACAAGGTTATTCTATTGGTATCAAACAGAAAGTGTAATCTAGACAGCTTCATGTGGAAATTCCAGAAAATTTACATTTTTACCTAGGCAGATATGTATTTTCAGTCAGTTTGGGCTAGTCATTTTCTTTCAATGTTTATGAAACTTACCTCGTTTATAACTGGTAATAAGGCGATTCTATTGGTATCAAACAGAAAGTGTAATCTAGACAGCTTCATGTGGAAATTCCAGAAAATTTAAATTTTTACTTAGGCAGATATGTATTTTCAGTCAGTTTGGTGTAGTCATGTTCTTTTAATCTTGATCATTTTTACCTTGTTTACAACTGGTAACAAGGCGGTTCTAATGGTACTTAACACAAAGTGTAATCTAGACAGCTTTATGTGGAAATTACGGAAAATTGAAATTTTTACTTAGGCAGATATGTATTTTCAGTCAGTTTGGGCTAGTCATTTTCTTTCAATGTTTATGAAACTTACCTCGTTTATAACTGGTAACAAGGCGATTCTATTGGTATCAAACACAAAGTGTAATCTAGACAGCTTCATGTGAAAATTCCTCAAAATTTACATTTTTACTTAGGCAGATATGTATTTTCAGTCATTTTGGGGTAGTCATGTTCTTTTAATCTTGATAATTTTTACCTTGTTTACAACTGGTAACAAGGCGGTTCTAATGGTACTAAACACAAAGTGTAATCTATACAGCTTTATGTGGAAATTACGGAATGTTGTAATTTTTACTTAGGCAGATATGTATTTTCAGTCAGTTTGGGCTAGTCATTTTCTTTCAAAGTTTATGAAACTTACCTCGTTTATAACTGGCAACAAGGCAATTCTATTGGTATCAAACACAAAGTGTAATCTAGACAGCTACATGTGGAAATTCCAGAAAACTTACATTTTTACTTAGGCAGATATGTATTTTCAGTCAGTTTGGGGTAGTCATGTTCTTTTAATCTTGATAATTTTGACCTTGTTTACAACTGGTAACAAGGCAGTTCTAATGGTACTAAACACAAAGTGTAATCTATACAGCTTTATGTGGAAATTACGGAATGTTGTAATTTTTACTTAGGCAGATATGTATTTTCAGTCAGTTTGGGCTAGTCATTTTCTTTCAAAGTTTATGAAACTTACCTCGTTTATAACTGGCAACAAGGCAATTCTATTGGTATCAAACACAAAGTGTAATCTAGACAGCTACATGTGGAAATTCCAGAAAACTTACATTTTTACTTAGGCAGATATGTATTTTCAGTCAGTTTGGGGTAGTCATGTTCTTTTAATCTTGATCATTTTTACCTTGTTTACAACTGGTAATAAGGCGGTTCTAATGGTACTAAACACAAAGTGTAATCTATACAGCTTTATGTGGAAATTACGGAATGTTGTAATTTTTACTTAGGCAGATATGTATTTTCAGTTAGTTTGGGCTAGTCATTTTCTTTCAAAGTTTATGAAACTTACCTCGTTTATAACTGGCAACAAGGCGATTCTATTGGTATCAAACACAAAGTGTAATCTAGACAGCTTCATGTGGAAATTCCAGAAAACTTACATTTTTACTTAGGCAGATATGTATTTTCAGTCAGTTTGGGGTAGTCATGTTCTTTTAATCTTGATCATTTTTACCTTGTTTACAACTGGTAATAAGGCGGTTCTAATGGTACTAAACACAAAGTGTAATCTAGACAGCTTTATGTGGAAATTACGAAAATTGTAATTTTTACTTAGGCAGATATGTATTTTCAGTCAGTTTGGGCTAGTCATTTTCTTTCAAAGTTTATGAAACTTACCTCGTTTATAACTGGTAACAAGGCGATTCTATTGGTATCAAACACAAAGTGTAATCTAGACAGCTTCATGTGAAAATTCCTCAAAATTTACATTTTTACTTAGGCAGATATGTATTTTCAGTCATTTTGGGGTAGTCATGTTCTTTTAATCTTGATAATTTTTACCTTGTTTACAACTGGTAACAAGGCGGTTCTAATGGTACTAAACACAAAGTGTAATCTATACAGCTTTATGTGGAAATTACGGAATGTTGTAATTTTTACTTAGGCAGATATGTATTTTCAGTCAGTTTGGGCTAGTCATTTTCTTTCAAAGTTTATGAAACTTACCTCGTTTATAACTGGCAACAAGGCGATTCTATTGGTATCAAACACAAAGTGTAATCTAGACAGCTTCATGTGGAAATTCCAGAAAACTTACATTTTTACTAAGGCAGATATGTATTTTCAGTCAGTTTGGGGTAGTCATGTTCTTTTAAACTTGATCATTTTTACCTTGTTTACAACTGGTAACAAGGCGGTTCTAATGGTACTAAACACAAAGTGTAATCTAGACAGCTTTATGTGGAAATTGCAGAAAATTGACATTTTTACTTAGGCAGATATGTATTTTCAGTCAGTTTAGGCTAGTCATTTTCTTTCAATGTTTATGAAACTTACCTCGTTTATAACTGGTAATAAGGCGATTCTATTGGTATCAAACAGAAAGTGTAATCTAGACAGCTTCATGTGGAAATTCCAGAAAATTTAAATTTTTACTTAGGCAGATATGTATTTTCAGTCAGTTTGGTGTAGTCATGTTCTTTTAATCTTGATCATTTTTACCTTGTTTACAACTGGTAACAAGGCGGTTCTAATGGTACTTAACACAAAGTGTAATCTAGACAGCTTTATGTGGAAATTACGGAAAATTGAAATTTTTACTTAGGCAGATATGTATTTTCAGTCAGTTTGGGCTAGTCATTTTCTTTTAATGTTTATGAAACTTACCTCGTTTATAACTGGTAACAAGGCGATTCTATTGGTATCAAACACAAAGTGTAATCTAGACAGCTTCATGTGAAAAATCCTCAAAATTTACATTTTTACTTAGGCAGATATGTATTTTCAGTCAGTTTGGGGTAGTCATGTTCTTTTAATCTTGATCATTTTTACCTTGTTTACAACTGGTAACAAGGCGGTTCTAATGGTACTAAACACAAAGTGTAATCTAGACAGCTTTATGTGGAAATTACGGAAAATTGTAATTTTTACTTAGGCAGATATGTATTTTCAGTCAGTTTGGGCTAGTCATTTTCTTTCAATGTTTATGAAACTTACCTCGTTTATAACTGGTAACAAGGCGATTCTATTGGTATCAAACACAAAGTGTAATTTAGACAGCTTCATGTGAAAATTCCTCAAAATTTACATTTTTACTTAGGCAGATATGTATTTTCAGTCAGTTTGGGGTAGTCATGTTCTTTTAATCTTGATCATTTTTACCTTGTTTACAACTGGTAACAAGGCGGTTCTAATGGTACTAAACACAAAGTGTAATCTAGACAGCTTTATGTGGAAATTACGGAAAATTGTAATTTTTACTTAGGCAGATATGTATTTTCAGTCAGTTTGGGCTAGTCATTTTCTTTCAAAGTTTATGAAACTTACCTCGTTTATAACTGGTCACAAGGCGATTCTATTGGTATCAAACAGAAAGTGTAATCTAGACAGCTTTATGTGGAAATTGCAGAAAATTGACATTTTTACTTAGGCAGATATGTATTTTCAGTCAGTTTGGGCTAGTCATTTTCTTTCAAAGTTTATGAAACTTACCTCGTTTATAACTGGTAACAAGGCGGTTCTATTGGTACCAAACACAAAGTGTAATCTAGACAGCTTCATGTGGAAATTTGATCGTATTTGTAAGGCTGCCTTTTGTGAAGTTAGCTGCCTATGTAATTGTTGCAATATTTTTCCTATTTTGTCTCATACATTTAGCCAGGACATCAGAAAAGTCATTATTTGCTTTTTAGGTTTGTCCCTGACCTTGAAACCGTATATTTTACTGTTTTGTATAATTTATAAAACTCGACTTCTTTATTAGGTCGGGTTATCATAGGCAGATAACTTTAGGCTGCTAACTTCACACTCGTTAATACTAAGCCGTTGATGCGAAACCAGCTGAGCAATCTATCGATGTCGGACCTTAGGAATTCTTCCAGCTGCTGCACTGTGTTAGCTGTGATGATGTTGCATGCATCGTCTGCAAAAATATACATGTCGCCGTCGACGGCTTTAGGAAGGTCATTAACCTGGATAAGAAAACACAAATTTGCGAGTGATGATCCTTGTGGCACGCCGATGTCAACGCCACCATAATTGGACTTAACATGGCCATTGCTCAGTACTACAGCTTGTTGGCGATTTGATAAGAAGTCTATCATTAATTTGAGAGCAGGACCGCGTATACCAGAGTGCTCGATTTTTTGAGCCAGTACCTCGTGATTGCAAAGATCACACGAGAAGAAGATTGCACGAGTCATGTCGCACAATAATATGGCAACTTGACTGGCACCCTCTTTGGCCGCCATGATTTTATGTACAATTGGCCTGATGACAGTAACAAAGAATCATGGAAATAATAGTTTCAAAGAAACATATATGTTAATATGGTTCTAAAAATGGCCCAATCTCAGTATAAACATTAGGATTATTAATATATTCAATTATACTTCGCGCCTCGTCCTCGAGATTAGTAACTGAAGATATATATACATGTAGTTACGCCGGTAGGTGTCACCACTCTGCACTTAGTTATTAGGGATCACCGTAATGGAGTGGCCAGCAAGGAGCCCTGACCTGAACCCTATCGAACATCTCTAGGATCAGCTAAAACGGCGGGTGCGATCACATGATCCTGCGCCTGCCACTCTCGACAGGCTTCAAGACACCATTATTGAGGAGTGGAACAACTTTCCTCAAAAACGCATTGTGGCACTCATGACAGTCATGATTCGTCGCATGGAAGCTACTCGGAGGGCAAGAGGAGGCAGCATTAGAGGTTTTAAGTTTAGTTTAAAGTAATTTTTTTCTGTATCTGTTGATTTTGTAGTGTTTTTATTCTTTGCAATTTTAACCTAAATACACGTTGATTAGTTTTTCATGAAAATTTTCTTTTTGCATGGTGTAGATCGTCCATTTTACGACATTTTCCAATAGAGGGTTTCATAACCTTTCAAATAATGCCCCATGGTCTTATCTTTCCTTATATAATATAAGGTTTAAAACCGCTTGAAAGAATAAAGTTAAGATGTGCGATTTTTTTGACGCTGAGTGTATAATGAGTTCGACTCTCATTATTGTTGCCTAATAGATATGGTTATACATTTATAGAATCAGGGATTCAAGTTCCCACAGATGATTGGATGTAACTGGATTGTCGATAGAAATTCTGATATTGTATTTTGTAGTTGAGAATTACATACTAACTTTAACATGTGCATGTTAAACCGTCATCCGCAATTATGCTGTGTATACTGTTTTGGAAATTACGAGTAGATTGTTAGACAAACCGAAACGTGTAAGCACCGATGTATCTAGACATTACAATTTAGATTATTAAGGGTCGAGCCAAAGGTTTTCTTGGGTTTTTTCTAAATCGACGAGGATATACGTGTTGTTCCCAGAATGGTATGTGCGTTGGTTATTGTTATTGTATAAAGATTTCATCAAATTCTGGTAATGGTTCGAGCAATAAAAGGCATAGTTTGCACTTCACACTTGTATTACCACGGTATAAATATTATTTATAGAGTTTATATCCAAACACGAATAATTGACTTCTAGGCAACTAATGCCCTATAGAATTTTTCACAGGAACGCACAATACCAAACAAATTTGCGATAATAAATTCAAGTATATAAATCGCCATGCGTATTTTCTCTACAAACACCCCAAGGTAGTTCAGACCTTTTATGTGACAGTAATTGCATCTAGTTTCTCTCTTTATGATCCTCCGATTTAGACTGGTATATTTAATCAACCCCAAATACCATCTCATTATGGAGGTCGTGCAGGTTTGTTGAATGTCAAAAAGTTACAACCAAATATGGGTGCATGTATACACACTACTCTAAATACAAGTGCCTGGAGTAAAACTTATACAAGCTGATTGAAAAAAAAATACAGTTTTGTTGGTTTGGATATTCATTATCAATCACTTCGTTCTAAATAAGTACATGCATAATTGCATAGCGGGTAGTTTTACTGGAGGTGGCGGTTTAATGGTTAAAGAAGGATAAATAATTAATGGGTTTCACAGGGGATGACTTTTCCTTATTTTCCATTGACTGGTTGTTGCTGGGCGGGCTGGGTTTCACAGGGGACGCCAAAGCTGAATTTGGTGTAGTCTCCTTACAGTTGCTGTTTTGCGGTGACCGATATACTATAAGAATTCCGAATAATTTATTTTAGACTGCAGAAATTTCTTCATATTTTTGAAATGGGGCCTAGTTCGAAATTTGATGTCCTGATAATCGTCTCCAAGGTTCTGTCAGTTGTCAGGATGTGTTGAGACAAATATATAGGTTTAAAGAACTTTATTTTTCTCAAAGAAATTTACATTTCGCTTAATGAGAAAAATTACATAAAATACAAGTATATTTATCTTGAATTACAAGAGCATCAAAAGAGCAGTTTACATGAGTAGGTAGGTACTCACTATTTTATCTATAAAAAAAACGAATATTAAATACATACCTATAGCTATTAACTAAGCAATCATTACAATATACACAAGTTTAAACACAACTCAAGTTTAAATGGGTATTCTGCAAAACTATGATTAAAATATACCTATAGTAATTGCACAAAATTAAAAATCTTATTCTCTGCTTGCCATATCAGCCCACCCATATCTCACTTTTTCCATGCGTGTAATAACTTTACTCCAACGAAGCATATTGAGCTCATTTAAATGCAGCCTTTGTGTATCGTCTTCCCGCACGCGTCAACAATCCAGGCTATATAATATAGCAGGCCAAATCGCGATTTCGTAAACACATCCTTAAGAATCAGCATCTTTGGTTATCAAAGTACACCGGTGAGAGGTCTCCATTTTTGCTTTATAGTCCTTTTTCTAGACTCGATATCTGTTTGTATTTTGGCATCGGCGTACATTACCGAGCCCAAGTACTTACAATCCTGTAGATATTTTTTATATTATGTTTCATTTATGGAGGTCGTGTTTATTGACAAAAATGTTACAACCAAATATGGGTGTGTGAGAAAAGCGAATTAAAAAAATAGCTGTCTAAGTAAATAAGGAGAAACCCCACTTCCATGTAAATAAGCAAATTTAAATATTAAACTCAAAATAAATAATCAATATTACTTCTATTCTCATTACTGCCTAATAACACTATGTTTGGTGTATAATTTAGGCATAACTTGTCGTTAGTTATTTATTTACCTTGATACAAAGTATATACAACTGCTAAAACAATGACTGGTTGTTATTGGGGTTATAAGTATCATAAATAAAATAATAAACAGATGTAATTGAAAATAAAACTGTTTATTAAAGTCAATCATCCTATTTATTCACCTTATCATCAACAACTAATAAATATAATTACTAAGAGTAATTATTCACTAAGATATGATTGAATTAATTAATCCATCAAATTAATCAAGTAAATACTTAATTATTATAATACATATAATTAATTATCAACATGGTATTTACTTAACTTTCAATATTCCTTTGGCGACGATTAACTCAGTGCTGATGCTCAAAGCAGAATGGCCCAAATGAATTTGGTCGGGCCCTTTTATGCCCATCGCTAGCCAGCCACTTGCACCTGGTTAATCATGCCACTTGACATTCCAGAAATGACGTCACAATCGTGGTTTCTCATGTACCTCGTCCATTTATCGAAATATCCCAAATAAAATGATTATAACATCTTTTCATTAGATTCCGTTATACATAATTACTAATCAGTAATATAAATACATAATAAATCACTTAAAAGGAATGTACAAATCTTAGTATTAGGTTAACTACTATATTATTATTAAAGTTACCACTACCCCTGTTTCTCTTATCTACCGTGGTTTCGTATCGTACCCACATAAATCACCAATTGTGTAAACTTCACGTGAAGTTGTGTTTAAGTGTTTCTTCTTCTCCGTCGAATTACTCTTGACAGAGCAGTCGTGGTCACGTTGAACGACGAACGATTCTACGCCAGTTCTCCCTGGCAGATGCTTCTCTGGCACATGTGTTAAGTGGGGTGTTGGTAAGGGCTTTTATCTGATCCGTCCAACGCATTGGGGAACGTCCTCTTGACCTACAGCCATTGACCCGTCCCTGGACAACAAGTCTCTCCATGGCCTGCTCTCCACGTCGCGTCACATGTCCGAAGTATCTGAGGATACGCGCTCTGACCGTAGCTGAGAGCCTCTCTTTCACCTTAAGTTCTTCAAGTATGGAGACGTTTGTACGGTGTTGTGTCCAAGATACTCGCAGCATTCGTCTCCAACACCACATTTCGAGTGCGTCGATTCTTTGTCTCTCTCGCTCCTTCACTGTCCATGTCTCAGCACCATACAGTAATATAGGGAATACGAGAGACCGCACTAATTGGACTTTGGTGGCTTTGGTGATATTTCTGTCCTGCCATATCCTCTTCAACTTCAAGTTTAAGTGTTTAAATAGTGCAATATATTATAACCATTGGACTTCAAAGAGAAACAGGTCAGTTTCATACGTAATACAATTTGTACATAGGATAATAATATTCTAACACGGCCATACTGACTTGTACTTCGTTCCCGAAGTACACCTCATTATGGTCTGTTAGGTAAGTATTGTATGATCATACAATTTGGATACCCATTACTATAGTTTGGCCAGGGACTGTCTCATCTCAAACATAGATAGAAAGAATCATATTGTATTTGCCTTATGCTAGTACTAGCACCCAAGAAATAAATATAAGATAAACATATACATATATATATATATATATGTGTCGAATACCGATGGTCTCAAAGGCGGTGGGCGCGTGGGGGTAGTACGATAATGTATTACTCCACAGCTAAACCAGTATGCTACCATTGCTACCAGTGCATGAAATAAACATTAGGACTCGTTAACCATACTAGTGCCTACTATACTTCAGTACTAAATGTTTAAAAGAACTAATTGATATTTGTAACTCAAGGGAGCGATATGAAAGTAAAAAGAAACCGTTTAAATCTTTATTCAAGTCAAACTAGGCCGGCTTCAACCCTACATATCTGACCTGAGAAGATTTAGCCCTATATGGGACCGGCAACAAACTCAGAAGGACAAATCTTTTCAAAACAAGTTAAAACAACACATAACACATCATTTCTTTATTTCACAAAAGTAAGCTTCTAATGAAACATAAGAAATCAAAATAACACTTGAAATAAAACTAAATGGTTAAAGAACGCGGGATTCTATAAGCTATCAGAATAATCCTTCAGGTATAAACCTTCAGGAACGTAGCGAGTTAGGCACGAGGTTGGCTAACGAGTACGTCCGATCTCTAGCGCGGTCCGTTCAAGAAGAACTACCAGCGGCGGAGCCTCTCCGCTCCCGCCGCAGTCAAGTTGGCAAACCTGTTCGACCAGTCTACCAACATACCGACAAAAACGCCAACTCGTGCCTACGCTCACTCGAGAGAAACCTCTTGACGTTCCAAAGCCTTCTACCTGTCATCTCAGTTAGGGTGATTCACTTTTGTATGGAGAAAAAAAAGTTGTAATATTTTTCCTGACTTTGCTCACCAATGGAGTCTCCCCACACTAAAAACTATCTATTTCAATTTTCAAAAGAATCGAATAACGTTTAGAGGTTGCACAAGTTGAAAAGGTAGAGTGAGAACCCCATACATTGCGTGAAAATGAACTATGTTCTAAAATGACAAAATATAATGATCTAATACTAAAATCGAATGAGAAAACTGAATTTTGCGTCTAAAACACGATAAAAGCACTTTTCCTTTGGAAACAGGTGAAAAAACTGGAAAATCTTAATTAGAACATTTATCGAGTAACCAAAATCCAAGTTTACTACTAATTTTAAAATTTATTTATTATATGTAGAAGGTTCAGTATCACACTACTCTCCGCTTTGATGGTAGCCGCTTAAACCATTTTCTACCCTCCGATGTAGAGTCGTTGGTTATTTGAAAAATCTTTGTTGAAGTTGTGCAACCTCTAAATGTTTACCGATTTTAATTTTTTTTAACATATAATATTTTCTTATCAGTTAGAACAAGAATTCGAGCAAAGTCAGATGAAAATCGAAAATTCGGAAAAATTAAACACCCTAATCTCAGTTCAACAACACGCCAATAGATGGCGTTACTCTCTACGCAACTTTATTTCAACAATGCGCCAATAGACGGAGTTACTCTCTACACAACTTAATTTATTTTGTTACAACCAAATAATACGTAGCTCAACATTGCTAATCGATTTTATACAGGCGTCTAAAATAATGAACTATAACGCTGCAATACGTCTTTCTGGTGTCAGGGTCCGACACGGCCGTCCTGCGCTACACACGTCCTCGTGTGTGGGTGTATGCATTTGATTCTGTAACAAAGTACTCAGCACAGTATCTCATCGCTCGGTCATTCCTGACCCACAATTTAGGTCTCACTCAAATTACTATTAAAATCAAACTTTGTTATCAATCAAACCAGAAAATAGTTCAAAGTCATTAAACAATCCTCATTTCTCTAGTCAAAAATAGTCCATCGAGCAACGACTAAATAAAAATAGTCATCAGTAATCATCGCCGCTATCTAGCGGATACACTTCAATAATCATCGCCTCCATCTGGCGGATACTCTCAAATTTACGTGAAAAGAGAACAATCTCAAACAACAACAACACTAATCGCAACAGCTCTAATTCATTGCTCGACAGTATCACTACTATTGTCATCAATATCAATTTACGGGAAAATTATCTGGCAAAAAAAAAAATGAAAAATTCTTTGGTCATATGTGATAATAATCGTTGTAGGACATCTTAAAATAAATAGCACTCTGACTTAATAATTTCAATTTTACTCATATGAACACAGTACATCAACGGAAATTCATTTTTAACAAAACAACACCAGTCCTTCGGTGAATTGTCAGTCCTTCGGCAGGTCCTTGCAAAGAGCATTCTGCACATAAAAAGCAGACCACGTGCACCTCTTACATGCTCTGGCACTTCTGATGCGGTCACTAAACAATACCCAGTCCATCTAAAGCAAAATAGTAGTGCCCAGTCCATTGGGCGTGCCTTCAGTCCATCGAAAGCAAAACAGTAGTGCCCAGTCCATCGGGCTTGCCTTCAGTCCATCGAAAGCAAAACAGTAGTGCCCAGTCCATCGGGCTTGCCTTCAGTCCATCGAAAGCAAAACAGTAGTGCCCAGTCCATCGGGCTTGCCTTCAGCCCATCGAAAGCATGACAGTATTGCCCAGTCCATCGGGCGTACTTTCAGTCCTTCGAAAGTACAAGCTTTCAGTCCATCGAAAGCAAAAACAATTGTAATATGGCGATTGTCCACTTTTAGTGTTTAGCAGTAACACTTTGGTTTACTGCGACATAAACGCGTATTGCTTGTGTCAGCGCAACCTAACGTGTATACATAGGCAGGCATTTAGAGAATATACGTTCTTATACTATCACACATAAGGTGTTTGACTTCTACTCCCATCACCCGCTCGAAACAACATAACTAGATCTCTCCTGTTATTTGATGGCGACCCAGACCAGCGAACCAACGAACTAATACTCAAGAAAGAAGAAAAAATCTACCAAGACTACAACCCAGATAACCAATCACACTTTCAACGCAAGAATCCACGCAGTTAGAACCAACCACCATTAAGAACCAAGAAAAAAGAAGAACCACCCAACATCAAAAAACGGAAACCAAGTTAAGAAGAGAAATCAAGAAGAGCGAAGATCGAAGAGCGTTGTCCAGGGTTTCCCGGCTCGCAAACCAAGAGGTGTCCAGGGTTATCCCGGCCCACCATAATCATCGGAAGCAGAGCCAGCCAGCCATATGAAGCGTCAAGCGAGTGCCACGTGGAGGTGCCAGCTCGCCAGGCCGCGCCAACAGCTGCCAAGAATGCCGGTCGCGAACTCGCACCGGACCGGACGAAGACGAAGCCGAGGACGGCCAGCCACGCAGCAATAGGATGTAAATCCTACGTGTAATTTAGTATTTTATTTTATTTTCTCTAAAAGCCAGCATTTTTTTTTCCAATTCAGTAGCAGTCATATTTAAATCATTCATAATTATTAAAGGTTGTCGCTAAACTCAATTTCGTTTCGAGCATAAATAATTTTCATAAGAAGTCATAAATTCATAATATAATATAAAAATTAAAAGTGTCGAATAGTGTCCTCAATTATGTATGTTGCAATTTGCAGCGCGTGCCACACGTTGTGCGCACGTCGACAGAAAACTTAACTAGGCCGCGAGACTTTGCCGCGAGTTAGAATATTTTAATAAGCGATGAATGAAATTTGATACATCGCATAACGATTAAGTAATAAACAACTCAATTCAATAAAATTATTTAATTGTTTTTGAGTAATGATTAATACTTTAGCTACGTGTCGGACTGATCACCTGATATACAGCGAAAGTTTGATTTATTACATAATTTTTTTTGAATTTTGGAAGTTAAATAAAAGTGTTTATTTTATAAAAAACCTTACAGTACGGTACAAGTTTGAGAAGTTTTAAGGAGTTTAATAGGCACATTCGTACAATGTGACCTTATAGCTAGAGCACTAGTCCTTCGTACTTGGTCATAGTGTGATATACAGTATCCTCCGTGAAAGTTGTAGGAGAATTTTAAGTCTTAATGTATTTGTGTCTCTAGGTACAGGCAGAGCCGTACAGCCTGGCCTGATATGCCGCTATTATTGTGTTTTAGGGTGACCATGCCCTCGGGTAGCCAATCCCGCGTGTAGTTATGAAGTTCGGGTACGCACGGGAGCGTAGCCCATGATGTATTGATTATAGGGTGACCATGCCCTGGGTAACCATTCCCATTCATTATGTTAGGAGCTTAGGACTCCGTCTTAATACGGCATTAGTTATTTTTATTACGAGATTTATAGGGTACCGTAACTATAAACAGCGAGAGTGAATATTTTAAAGTTGAATACCAAATGTTTTTAAATGTTAATATATTTTAAAGTTGAATAGTAAATGTTTTAAAGATGAAGAGTAGGTAAATGTTTTTAAAGAACGAGATTTATATTTTATGAGAAAAGGAAGTAAATTAATATTTTAACGTTTGAGAGATGATAACATTTTAAGTGAAGATAATATTTTCTTATTAAAAGATAACGATATTTTTTTACAAGGACTACGACATTAATACGGCACATAAAATCGTTAAATAAATAAAGATTGTTTGCATTATACCTATATAAATTATTAACATTTTTTTTTATTGATTTCAGAAAAAATTGTAAACAAGTAACATGCGTTTAAATTTTTTCTTCTGCCACCCCGGCGGTGAGAGGAACTTTCGGGGGAGGTGTAATATGGCGATTGTCCACTTTTAGTGTTTAGCAGTAACACTTTGGTTTACTGCGACATAAACGCGTATTGCTTGTGTCAGCGCAACCTAACGTGTATATATAGGCAGGCATTTAGAGAATATACGTTCTTATACTATCACACATAAGGTGTTTGACTTCTACTCCCATCACCCGCTAGAAACAACATAACAAGATCTCTCCTGTTATTCTTAATGTTAAGAGTGAATTCCAAAAAGAAAATAAAAACGGTTCTTTAAATCATGTTACTCAGAACCATTGGTACTATCAGCGTCAACTGATCAACTGAAACCGAACATCACTGATCAAAATCACTAAAGATAGCTTTCTACTTTAGCTTTAACAACAGAAACTCAGCTTTCTACTTTAGCTTTAACAACAGAAACTCGCTCAAAACTTCTATGCAGAAGTAAATCCTCTCAAAATAATCCCAACAAAATGGGAACTGCTCACCAGATTAATAAAGCATGATGCACGCGTCCCAGTCAAAGGTGGTGGTGAAGTCCAACCCAAGCACGAAGGCTGATGCTTTCCGCCGTGCAGTTGCCGTTGCTGCGGCAGATGGCGAGATGCACGATGTAGTTTAACATAGCTGGCTGTTACTGAAATCATCATTAGCACGGCATCAGGTTTGTCATGTAAGCAGGATAAACTCAAAGGTTTATTAAATGCAATGTAGCAGACAAAAAAAACATGTTTCCAATGTATACGGGACTTCAAAAATCTCAGAATAAAATTTAAACTTCAATGAGTGCATTTTATTTCATTCTATGAACAAACAAACATGTGTTCCAAAAATAAGTAACACGGTAAAATGGGCCAATACGACAAGTGACAGCTAATTAGTTACGTTAGACTGTTATGCTTCGCCATTACACTGAAAATAAAATTCACTAATAAACAGTTGGAACGAAACCTGTCCTTCTATTTCCAAATCTCCAGAACAGACGATACTGCACAGCTGCTTCTGTGTTACAGGTGTGATGGCGTCTGTAAGTTGTCCCTGCTCAGGTTGCAGCACACTGTAACATTAATTTTCATATGCGTAGCTCATGCTTTCATAGTATGCACGATTTGTGATCTATCACGGCATTACGGGTAATAATTTGTAGCAATTTTACTAATTACTAAACGTTACAGGATAAAGATAACATAGTCCTATGCATTGGCAAATCAGCAGGATCAATTTCTAACGGTGAATTGTATTTTCAAAAAAATATTTTTGAGGGTAGAAGCACAAGTGAGCGATGAAATAATATCACGTCGTGATAGCCGATATTTGGTTGTAATTAACAACATGGATTTCACTTCAAAATAATTCAAGATCACTTAGATTTAAATGGAATATAAAAATTAATTGTATCTTCATAAAAAAAAATATTATTTGAATGGATTACAAAAATTAATTACAAAGTAACGTAACGATCCCAGAGATGACGTCACGTAACGACCGCTATGCTCGACTGCCTCAATCACAATTTTATTCACAATTTAACAATCATTCTCACCAAATAACAATGAATTACACTCACCTTTCAATCAAGGTTAGACACGTGAGCTTACCCATACCGCGTGTCCAGATTATGGAATGTAGGTCACCAGAAATACACCACGCTCCCAGGTGGCTGTGTAAGCAATACATGATACCTTGACAATCCCACTTGCTGATGTCGAATACCGATGGTCTCAAAGGCGGTGGGCGCGTGGGGGTAGTACGATAATGTATTACTCCACAGCTAAACCAGTATGCTACCATTGCTACCAGTGCATGAAATAAACATTAGGACTCGTTAACCATACTAGTGCCTACTATACTTCAGTACTAAATGTTTAAAAGAACTAATTGCTATTTTTAACTCAAGGGAGCGATATGAAAGTAAAAAGAAACCGTTTAAATCTTTATTCAAGTCAAACTAGGCCGGCTTCAACCCTACATATCTGACCTGAGAAGATTTAGCCCTATATGGGACCGGCAACAAACTCAGAAGGACAAATATTTTCAAAACAAGTTAAAACAACACATAACACATCATTTCTTTATTTCACAAAAGTAAGCTTCTAATGAAACATAAGAAATCAAAATAACACTTGAAATAAAACTAAATGGTTAAAGAACGCGGGATTCTATAAGCTATCAGAATAATCCTTCAGGTATAAACCTTCAGGAACGTAGCGAGTTAGGCACGAGGTTGGCTAACGAGTACGTCCGATCTCTAGCGCGGTCCGATCAAGAAGAACTACCAGCGGCGGAGCCTCTCCGCTCCCGCCTCAGTCAAGTTGGCAAACCTGCTCGACCAGTCTACCAACATACCGACAAAAACGCCAACTCGTGCCTACGCTCACTCGAGAGAAAACTCTCGACGTTCCAAAGCCTTCTACCTGTCATCTCAGTTCAACAACACGCCAATAGATGGCGTTACTCTCTACGCAACTTTATTTCAACAATGCGCCAATAGACGGAGTTACTCTCTACACAACTTTATTTATTTTGTTACAACCAAATAATACGTAGCTCAACATTGCTAATCGATTTTATACAGGCGTCTAAAATAATGAACTATAACGCTGCAATACGTCTTTCTGGTGTCAGGGTCCGACATATATATATATATATTTTCGCATTTCTCTTTTTTTTTCAGGCCAACACGTGTAAAAATGCACCATTTATTTTTTTACATTTCTTTCTCTTTTTTTTCAGGCCAACACGTGTACAAATGCACCATTTATTTCTTTTTGCATTTCTCTTTTGTTTTCAAGCCAACACGTGTACAAATGCACCATTTATTTCTTTTTGCATTTCTCTTTTTTGTTTCAGGTCAACACGTGTAAAAATGCACCATTTATTTTTTTTACATTTCTTTCTCTTTTTTTTCAGGCCAACACGTGTACAAATGCACCATTTATCTCTTTTTGCATTTCTCTTTTTTTTTCAGGCCAACACGTGTGGTATGATTGCTCCAATCAATCATAACTTCAACAAATGCACCATTTTTTTTTTGCATTTTTCATATCACCATCATCATCGTCAGTCATATGACCAACCAACATACATCTCTTATATACATCTCTTTAGCTACTTTGTCTTTTTGTTAGTTTTTTTTTAATAATACATAAATTATCACCATAAGTATATAAAACGTCTTAGTCCCATAGCAAGTTCAACCAGCTTATATTTCGGGCACTAGAAGATGATAGAGATGTAAAAATATATTTATGCATATGTACATAAGTTACATATTCATACTTATATACATTAAAAAAAACATTCACGACTAAGGAACAAATCCTTCCGATAAACACACAAATAGATGTACCCACTGGGTGTCGAACCCTGGACCTCCAGCTTGGTAGACAGTGACATCTCTTTTTTTTTGACAAATAAAAACGCCAACACATGAAAGTTACCAATCCAAGACCTCCAATCTCCGTAAAAACTTACTAAGTTCTTGTGCACTATAAGCTTATAACCACAATAAATAATGAATTTAAAAGTGGGGGGAAAAAACTAAGCTTTATAGTATCATTCGCAAACGTATCTGTTTAATACAAAATTAATTTGGCATTCAGCTGGCATTAGACGGTCGGGGAGGCCTTGTACAACATGGAGGCGGTCAGTTGAGAAGGAGGCTGGCTCAAGTGGACTCGACTGGAAAGAGCTGGAAGTAGCCGCTCAAAATGGCGACAAAGGGAAAATAATTCTGCGAGCTCTATGTCCCTAATTAATTTACAATAAATTATGTTTCAAAACCATTCTCCTGCCACTGGTAATGTCTATCCTACAAGGAGATCTTAACCTTTATTGTTTAACAGAAATAATCATTTTTTTTTCATTTTCATTCTATTAGAACTTCCTACGTTGCATCACTCCTATGAATTTTATATAAACCTAACCTAACATAATTTTTAACTCCGTTCGGCCATCCCACAAAACAACTAGGTACTCTAAAAGTCAGTGGTCAGAATTCTCTATAATGTATTCAATATGTATAGATCTATCTCTGAAGCTTCCGTGGCAAAAATTCGGTTACATATATGTAATAGGAAACGTACTTCTTTTTATGAAATGTTATTTTAGAGCTTCGATCGTAACTGTATTTAAACCTATTTAGTAGATAACGCGATATTCTCCTAGTTGAATCTTAATTGTACAAAAGAACTTATCGTACAAAGGCGTACTTTTCGTACAAAAGTCATTCTCTCAGTCTGGCGTGCGCAACGATTACGTTAGGACGCGTTCCTTTGTTTACCTTATTGTAATACCGATTTTTTTTTTGTTTTGCTAAGAGTATTATAATTCCGAGTGTGTAAAAAGTGATTATAATGACTATAGTATTGATAATAAGTGAAAAACTAAGTTAATTAGTCGTTTCTTTTCGTGTAAACACAATTTTAGTGGTTTTATCGAACTACCCTCAATTTGTGATTATGAGTGATTTGGGCGAGGAACCGGCCCCGCAGCCGGCCTCGGGTGCCGAGATGTCCCCAGAATCAATCAGGAAGGTTATCATGGGCTCCGAGGAATCCTTTCCTCAAGGAGATGGCGAGATGGACTTACAATGGGATGAAGGAGATTTGAATGCCGGTAACCAACGCGTTGTGGTGCCGGAGCCGGACTCTGCGGACCAGCGTCGTGATAAGCGACGGTTAGAGGTGGAGGAAGGTGGTGATAATGATGGGTTTACGGTCGTATCTAGGAATAAACGTAGAGATGTACGTCGCTCACCCCCTTCGATTAGTCCTCTACCGCAGTCTGATGATATTATCTATGAGGTTTCAGTTAGCTCCAAGAACGTTCTCCCGAAACAATTGGGATTTGCAAAGATATTGTTGGGTCATAATGTGCAGGGCGTCTTAGGAGTAAAATATAAGAGTCCTTACAAATTACTAATCAGATTTAATACCGATACTAACGCAAACAGTTTCTTGGAGAGTGAAGTTGTGAAGAAATATGAGTGGATTTGTAGAAATACTAATGAGTTGCCATTCTGCTACGGGGTAGTAAGAGATATAGATTTTGGGGTTGATGAAAAGGACCTAAAAGATATTTTCGTGTGTGATTCAGATACAGAGATTCTAGCCGTCAAACGATTAAACAAAAGAGATGAGCAGGGTAAGTGGGTAAAGTGTGAAACTGTACGTATTTGTTTTCGAGGGTCAATCCTGCCCCCTTACGTTAAGGCGTATGGATGTCGTATGGCGGTAGACTCGTATAAGTACCCAGTCACGCAATGTTCGAAATGCTGGCGATTTGGCCATGTCAGTAATTTTTGTCCATCCAAGGTACAAATCTGTCCTAAATGCGGAGAAAAACATGAAAATTGTGAAACAAAGAAGTTCCAATGCGTGAACTGCAAAGGAAACCATTTATCTTTGATGAAAAGCTTATGTCCCGCATTTCTAAAAGAGCGATCCGTTCGCATATTTATGGGGCAAAACAATTGCACATATAAAGTAGCCAAAGAAAATCAACGAAGAAAAAAAACAGAATACTGATGTAAACAGTGGCTTCCAGGCGAGAGAAACTCTTCTAATGAATCCTAATCCCCCAGTATTTTCAACTGGGGAATCCTCGAAGCCTTCTTATAGAGATATATGTGCTGGGGCTTCAGTTAGTAATTATAATTTTGAAGAAGAGCATACTGAAAGCGAATTAGAAGAACCCCAAAATAAGAATATTGGAAGCAAACCCAAAAAACAAAATGACAAAAAAAGCCGCAAATCGAGGAGAAGAGAGAAACATAATATGAGTGCCGATGAATCATCCGAAACAGAAAGTACCCGACCTCCAATTGATGTAGTCCCCGTTCAGCAATCTCGAAGAACTCGCAAAGAACGAAAGTCCTTAATAGATAGGTTTATAGACAAGATAAAGGAAGCAATGTCAACCGAGGGAGATCTTGAAAATAAAATTAAGGTATTTATGGAATTTATCTGGAGCGAGGTTAAAAATTTAGTTCAGAAGTATTTCACTATAGAGATGTTGTTAAAGCTATACCAAAATCACAATAATGGACAGTAACACAACAAAAAAGGGTTTGATAAGCATCTACCAATGGAATGCTAACAGTTTAAAACCTAAAGCTCGAAACTTTGAACTATTATTACTACAAGATAAAATTCATATGGCATTTGTGAGTGAGACTTGGCTTTCTACTGAAACTACTCTCAAATTTAATGGATATAACGTAGTAAGAGCAGACAGGTCCGATTCTTATGGTGGCCTGTGCGCCATCATACACAGATCAATTAAATTTTCACATAGACCTTATAATGTAACGAATCCTCAAATGCAAGTTATGATTATTGAAATATTTAATATCCCTGGCCTTAAACATATTATATCGATATACTGCCCTCCCTCCGTAACCACTAATCAGCATGATTGGGACTCAATCTTCAGTTTTGTTAAATCAGAGTGTCTCATATTTGGTGATATGAATGCTCATCACGCCCTGTGGTCATGTAAATCCGATCGGAGAGAAGAGGCTGTGTACAAAGCTATGTTTGATAATGATTTCGTGTGTCTAAATGATGGTGCATGAAAGGAGCCTCCCCGCACGACGCACTCGAAGTTACGGCGATTACACATTGCTAAAGCGTCTGGCGCACCCCGGGCAACGTTCGGTACTACTACCGAGCGGCGAATCCTTTCCACACGATGGTTCCTCCAAGAAAGAATACATGCGATCACCAGCGGCGCTTCTCGAAGCCTGCCTTGACTGTTATCTCTATCAATATAGAGGGCTTCTCACAGGACAAAGCGCTACTCCTATCGGAAATGTGCCGCGAGACGCAATGCCATGTCCTATGCGTCCAGGAAACTCATCGTGACACAGGCCAAACTCGGCCTCAGATCCCCGGACTGACTTTAATAGCGGAAATACCACACCCAAAACACGGCAGTGCCATCTTTGCCAAGCCGGATTTAGTGGTGACGGCCACTTCTTCCGTTTGTCGAGAAACAATGGAGCTCATAACTGTGGACATCTGCTCATGTACAATAACATCGGTGTACAAACCCCCAGCCCAACCGTTCCGCCCTTGGGACCTTTGCGAACCGACCGACGGCCGCACCAAAATTGTTGTCGGTGACTTCAACAGCCACCACACGACGTGGGGCTACCGCGAGACAAACCTTGATGGTCAGGCAGTTGAAGCGTGGGCGGAGACCAATGGACTCTTCCTTCTCCATAATCCCAAGCTACCGGGATCTTTCAATAGTGGTCGCTGGCGGCGCAGTTACAACCCCGATCTCATATTTGTCAGCGAGAATATCAGCCCCCAATGCTCCAAGGATGTCTGCGGTCCTATCCCCAGAACACAACACAGGCCCATAATGTGCCAAGTGCAGGCTGTCGTGCAGCCTATCACTGTCCCATTCCGTCGTCGTTTCAACTTCGAAAAAGCAGATTGGGACAAATACTCTCGAAGCATCGACGAGAAGCTCGGCTCCCTGCCACCTCTAGCTGAGAACTATGACACGTTTATCGACATTGCTGCCCTCCTAACGAAAAGTGCAATAACTCGAGTTTTGGGTCAAGTTGAGTTATATACATATTCGCGTTGAGCATAACGAGTTCTATATTTTCTTCTTAGACAGTTTTAAGGTATCTGTAACGTAAACATGTTTTTTATTAATCAAAACTGCAATATCTGAGGCAATGACTTGTGATTTACTTATAAAGAACGACATAACTGTAGTTATCGCTCTTATGCTTAGTAAAATTGTGATAACAAATGTTAGTCCAGTAACTAATCATAAACGCAATAAGTGAAGTTGTTACACTTATGTTTAGGATTGTCGAAATTTTAAAGATAAGTTTATTTAATAACAAGGCAATACAACTAAGTTATTGCATTTATGTTTAGGACGATGGGGCACAGACAGTATAGTTTTACCAATAACGGTGCAATATGATGGCAAGTTGTCGCATTTATGAGTAGTAAAATGTTCACTGCGGGCGAAGGGTACGGAATAAGTTTCCATTTTGTGCCATGAGCATCCATCAGTCGCCTATTTTTGTTAGATTTTTTTACCGAATAATATAATTGCAATAGTGAGACATGAAAAACTAGTATTATTTACCAGAAGTAATAAAAATAAAATGTTAATTTTTTTTATTACTTGTGTTATTGTAATGTTATGTCATATAATCTTTAATAGAAAAAAACCGACTGCTCAAAATAGTTTGAAATGCCATATATACATTATTGGCTGGTATTTAACTGATATAGTAATCCACCTCGTCACCTTTTTCTCGTAGCATATTTCGTTTCTGTAAGGGTCGCAGTTCTAACCTAACCTTACCCACTTTTCTAGTAGCACTTCGTTTCTCTAAGGGTCGCAGTTCTATCCTAACCTAACCCACAAAATCGAAATCGCCAAACTATGCATCGTTGAAGAGTTCTGTTCTAATCATCATCAGCAGTTCCACTTCATCAAATGCGACAGTTTTTAATGTAAACGCTTGATTTTCTGTTGAAAATACAAAAATCTCTATACGTATGCCTTTAAGATTTGGGGAGTTCCCTCCACCTCATGGATCCCATGTGCAGAACTCGAGCCTGACAAAAATATGGCTTAAAAACTTAACTTGCTTAACAAACATAACGAAGAGGACCAATCGTCAAACGTGAACTATATGCGTCGTTGAAGAGTTCTGATCTGTATGTACTTTTGTGTTTTACCCAACTTTCTTTTCTATCAATATACCATCTATCCCATCCTCGTCGCCAGATGATACATATGGAACCGGGAGCGATAGCAAGTAAAACGACCGTTTGCATTGACAACTGATTTATTACTGACTTGTAGGTAGATCACAAAACTACATACAGATCAAGTTCCCTTCTGATCATCATCAGCAGTTCCACTTCATCAAATGTCACTTTTCTTAATGTATATGCTTGATTTGAGGAGTTCCCTCAATTCCTCATGGATTCCATCATCAGAACTGGGTTTTGACAAACACGGGACCAATCTGTACGCATATACATCCAATTAAAAAAAGAATTTTCAAAATCGGTCCTGTAATAACGGAGGTATGGAGTAAAAAACATAAAAAAATAAAAATAAAAAAATATAAAAAAACATACAACCGACTTGATAACCTCCTCCTTTTAGATTTGGAAGTCGGTTAAAAATACACTTTTGCAACAACCATAATAGAAAAAAAAATTTAACACATCGTCTTACTAATTAAAACTGCAATAAGTAAACTACTTATTGTACTTAAGATTCAAGCATACAGTACAGCACCATACTATAATTGCTTAAAATAATCGTAATATCTTGAATTACTAACGATAAGTGCAATAAGTAGACTACTTATTGCAGTTATGGCTTGTAATTATATCATGTCTGTATTGGACCATCCTAAGCATAAGTGCGTTTGCTCATTTTTTATAGTATAAATAAATAAATAAATAATTATTAGGTACGTACAAATAAACTCAAAAATATTATCTATTTTTTGGTCAAAGTTTCAAGTCAATAGGATGTGTAATATTGGAGATATCAACTAAACAAATTTAAAATCTTTTACCGCGTTTTTCTCGAAAGTAGCTTGACTCTAGTTATTGCACTTTTCGTTAGGAGGGCAGATTGTGCGAAGAGTGTCATGTCGATCGATACCCAGAGGTTGCCGGGCTAACTATATCCCCGGCCTAAGTTCAACGACGACAAAGCTGCTGCATGAGTACGAAGCCCAATTCGCAAATGATCCCTTCTCTGCTGAAACCATACAGACAGGCATGCAACTAATGGAAGAAATAGCCAAGTCGCGCAGAAAAAAATGGGAAGATACTGTTGCCAACATCGACATGACGCACAACAGTAAAAAAGCTTGGTCAACCCTGCACAAACTCACCGGTGACGCGCCTACTGCAGTGCGCCCAGGACTAATCAAGGCCAACCAAATTGCGAGCCAGCTGCTGCTGAACGGAAAACCACCCCACCGAATAATACCTCGACCTCCTCCTATTCCAGAAGACCAGGAAGACACCAACGCTTTAAGTAGGCCATTCTCGCTAAGCGAACTTTCCACTGCGGTTAAAAACCTGAAAAATGGGAAAGCGTCGGGAGTGGATGACCTCACGGTGGAGCAAATCAAACACCTCGGTCCGGCGGCAATGTCATGGCTTCTCAACCTCTTCAACAGCTGCCTGATAACGCTCAACATACCAAAAGCATGGAGAAAATCTAAGGTAGTCGCGCTGCTGAAGCCAGGAAAATCCCCCGATAACGCCAAAAGTTACCGCCCTATCTCTTTGCTGTGCCATACATACAAGCTGTTTGAGCGTTTGCTGCTAAATCGACTGATACACGTTGTGGAGCCTCAGCTTATACCAGAACAAGCGGGATTTCGAGCTGGAAAGTCATGCACAAGCCAGACACTAAAGCTAACGCAGCACATCGAGGATGGTTTTGAACTCGGCATGGTTACTGGAGTCGCGTTTGTTGACCTATCAGCGGCTTATGACACATCAGGATCCTGCTACATAAAGTTGCTAGCATCACGCGGGACAGGGGTTTTGTCAGGATTCTCAGTGAGCTGCTTCGTAACCGCTGCTTTCAGGTCCAACTCAATGCGGAAAAGAGTCGGTGGCGACGGCAAAAAAATGGTCTCCCCCAAGGAAGCGTACTGGCTCCGACCCTCTTCAACATCTATACAAACGACCAGCCCTGCCCGCCAGAAACAAAGCGATTTCTATATGCTGATGATCTGGCCCTAGCAGCACAGTACCAATCGTTTGAAAGGATCGAGGAGATCTTGTCGGGAGGGCTGGAACAGCTCGGGACATATTATAAGGCCAATTGCCTTCGGCCGAATCCGAGTAAAACGCAGACCTGCGCATTTCATCTTCGCAATAAACAAGCGCACAGGCCCCTAATCGTAATGTGGGACGGAGAGGCAATAGAGCATTGCTCCCAACCAAGGTACCTGGGAATCACGCTAGATAGGGCACTGACTTTTAAGAACCATTGTGCCAACACCCGTATGAAGGTCAGCGCGCGTAATAACCTGCTGCGGAGGCTGACATCTACAAGTTGGGGTGCGACTGCACATACTGTGCGCACCACTGGACTGGCACTATGTTTTTCTGTCGGTGAGTTTGCTTGTCCAGTCTGGCACCGGTCCGCACACGCAGGCCTGGTAACCGCCGCACTCAACGATACCTGCCGCACCATAACTGGTTGCCTACAGCCGACCCCGCTCAACAAGTTGTACCCGCTTGCGGGTGTGGCCCCACCAGACATTCGCAGAGAGGTGGCATGTGCTACCGAAATGCGGAAACAACAGACTGACCCACGCCATCCGCTCCACGGCCATAACCCGCCGCCTGGCCGCCTTAAAAGCCGCAAAAGTTTTGTCAGGTGTACCAGCCCGCTGCTGGGCGAACACTCCGACGCTCGCTGTTCACTTTGGCGGAGCCGGTGCCCGCCACCAGACATATATGTACCAGTGTCAGAACAACTACCACCCGGCCACAAGGAACCATGGCCCATCTGGAAGGCGCTGAACAGGCTCAGGTCCCAGGTCGGCCGTTGTAAACAAAACATGGCCGTTTGGGGACTGCTTCGCGGCCATTCGACTCATTGCACCTGCAACACAGCACCGCAAACTATGGCGCACCTGCTGGCGTGCCCCGCGTGCCCGTACTCCTGCTCGGAATCTGACCTGAGGGACGCGACGGTCAGGGCTGTCAGCACCGCTGCTTTCTGGGCATCCACTGTTTAAATTTAAGAGGAACCTCGACACGAGAGAAGAAGAAGAATGATGGTTCGCACACTCGCATAAAATGGGTTAATGGCAGCCTACAGACATCTTCACCTGACATCTCATTCGCTTCAACGGATATTGCTACTAATGTTAGCTGGCAGACTTGTAATGAAAATTTAGGTAGTGATCATGTGATATTAAAGATGAACTGTGGTTATATCCGATCGAAAATGTTTACCAAGAAGAGGAATTATAAAGAGGCTAACTGGGTGGAGTACAATAAAGAAGCAGAAACAGTGTTTGATGTTTCAGTGAATGATGACGTTCAAACTAGTTATGATATATTTTTGAAAAACATCCAATCATTAGCTGATAAACATATCACTTGGATCAAAACAAGTGAAGACCCTTCATCAAAATTTCGACCAAAACATTATTGGAATTCAGAAATATCCAAAGCTGTAGCAGAGAGACGTCTAGCCCTGGCAAAAGTGCGACGCAATCCTACTCCATCAAATCTTTCTTGCTGGCAAAACAACTTGTCAAAAGCCAATGAAATAATAAAAAGGGCTAGCTCGAAAGCGTGGAAAGATTTCTGTACGAGCATCGACCATGAATCATCACCTACTACCATGTGGAGGAAAATGAGATGGATGAAAGGAAACTCTGGAGGCCGGGCTGGAGTCGATCCCGACAACGCCAGAAATCTGCTACATTCGTTGACCCCGGATAGTGTTGCTGAACCGGACCCGACCTTTTCTAGTGTACAATCTTCTGTGTTAGAAATCCCGATTACTCTCCCTGAATTACTAAATTGTTTAAAAAAGAAGGATACTTCTCCAGGAGTTGATAGCATATCTTATTCTATGATTTTTAATCTTTCAAACAATGGTAAATTAATGTTGCTAAAAATATTTAATCTCATAATTCAGACCGGGGTTGTACCGGATCAGTGGAGAGATGTCCAAATAGTCCCTATACTTAAGCCGGGGAGGGACCCTGGCTTACCATCTTCTTTACGTCCGATTTCTTTAATGTCTTGTCCGTGTAAAATTCTACACTTGATTCTTATGAAGAGAATTGAATGGTTTGTGGAGAGTCGGGGTCTCCTTCCCAGTTCATCGACTGGTTTCAGACGGTCTCAGTCTTGTTTGGATAATTTAGCTTTACTTACATGTGATATTCAGCACGGATTTGGTAATAAACAACCTACTGTGGCTTGTTTTATCGACATCGATAATGCATATAATAACATAAATATAAGCTCATTAATTAACATTTTACAAAGCATAAGCATAGGTAATAAGATATGTAAATATCTATGGAATTTCCTTTCTGATAGGCGCTGTAGAATTATTCTGAATTGTGGAGGTAACCCTTTAATTAGACATACACACCAAGGATTAGCCCAAGGAGATCCCATCTCTCCTCTTTTATTTAATATCGCAACCATGGAAATAGGTAATAGTATTAATAATGTTTGTATCTCACAATACGCCGATAATTTCGTGTTGTATAAAACAGTGGAAAGAGGGCGTACTTCAGATACAGTTAGTGTTCTTCAACTTTCTATTGATTGTTTGATTAGATGTCTAGAAAAAGTTGGCTTGTATCTATCTGAGAATAAATCAAAAGTATGTGTTTTTAAAAGATCACGAAAAGCTGTTAATGTTAACATAGTTGTTAATGGCAAATCTCTCGAGGTGGTTGGTAAAGCTAAGTATTTAGGATTATGGTTGGATTCAACCTTGAGATGGGGGCTCCATATAAAAGAGCTGTGTGAAAGAAATTACAAACACATTAATATTTTAAAGGTTCTAGCGGGTAGGTCTTGGGGAGTTCATCCTAAACATCTCAGGCGCCTCTATATATCTTTCATAAGAAGTCGCCTGGACTATGGTAGTTTTATTTATGGAAGCTGTGCTGTTTGTCATTTACGGAAATTAGATATTTTACAAAATAGAGCTTTGCGTGTGTGCGGAGGCTTCATTCGCAGCACTCCTGTTATAGCTATGGAAAGTGAACTCTCCATTCCTCCTCTGGTTGTGCGTCGTTATTGGTTGGGTTGTAGATTTTTATTAATAATAAGATCAAGATCAAACAGCCCCATTATTTCCGCGTTACAGAGCATTTTGGCTAAACGTAATCTATTTTCTGATAAAAATTTTCCTTTGTTAGCAAACATCTATGATGAATGGAAAGATTTACCTGTGCATCACTGTGACAAATTGGATATGTACTCTTTGAACACGTGGGTGTCCTCGGTCAACACCAAGTCATGTATACAGGATAGCATTGATTATATTGATGTTCCTAAGCGGCATCAACAGAATGAGGCTTTAAGAAATTCTACATTGAGGGTGCTCACTGAGCAGTATATCCAATTTTATAAAATATACACTGATGGTTCGAAATGTGTACAAGGTGTTGGAGCAGCTCTGTTTGATCCTCAGTGCAATGTTTCTCTCATGTGGAAGCTTCATGATGACGCGTGCGTTATGCGAGCTGAACTTGTAGCTATTAAAGAAGCTCTGTGTTATGCAAAGAATCTAGTTAATAGTGCTCCAGTTGTAATACTATCCGACTCAAAGAGTGCACTTCAACACCTTAATCGTTGTGTTTATGGACAAAGAGGCATGCCTATTGCGTATGAAGCTCTCCAGTTAATTCATGAGTATATTTGTAATGATAAGGTTGTCAAATTACAGTGGATTCCTTCCCACGTAGGGTTAGCAGGAAACGAGGCAGTAGATAAGCTTGCTAAAACCGCTGTAATGGATGGCTCTGTATTAGATTCTATACCATATCCATGTGAAATAATTCCCAGAATTAAAAAAAAATGTTTACAAAAATGGGAATACCATTTTGGAGAACAAGCTTTATCAAGGGGTGTAGGAATCTGGTACAGAACAATCCAAGCTAGACCCTTGTGGATACCCTGGTTTGATTCTGCCAATTTCGCAAGAAAAGTGTTAGTCTCAGCTTTCCGAGTCCGGTCCGGACACATCCCTACAAATAAGTTTCTGTGCATGATGGGTGTTAAACCGTCACCTCTGTGTCTAGTCTGTCAGAGGACTGATGACTTGTCTCACGTGTTGTTGGACTGCGTCCGGAATTCGGATTTGAGAAAAAGAACTTTTGGTAGTTTGGGTTCCATGCACAATGGACAGATCAATTGTTGGTTGGCAGAACCTTTATCTGATAATGCAATCAGTGTATACCACTTTATTGATCTCTCCCTTGAGTAGGGAACTATGAAAGCACCCATGAGGCTGACATGTTCACCTAGAGTGTCCAAAGCCTCTATAAAAATCAGATTAAAAAAAAAAAAAAAAAAAAGTCATTCTCTAGGAGGTCTAGGATGTTCTGGGCTTCTGGGTAGGATCAACATTTTAGATTGTTATTCTATCCCGTTGTCCGATGGACAGCAGTGGCCCAATTTATTAGAAGACGTATTATTTATATCAATCATGCTTAATGAATGTTTCATTATGGAAATGGATTACAAATTAACAAAAATGCATGTTTGATAAATGCTATAGAATCAGGATTATACGATTAGTTTTACTCCTGAATAGATCAATGTAAACATAGCAACAAGTGACACCAAAAGATTAATTCACCTATCTACATTCCGTATGGCTTTATCAGCTGTCTTATGTTTTCTCGTAAGTATGTACCAAAATTAAAACATAAACATTAAACAACGGAACAGCAGTGGTATTATGGTCGCATCTTTATCACCCGCCACTCCATGCGTCACTTTCGCACTTACATATTTGTTAGAACGTAACAGGCATGGTGGCAAATGATAAAGAGCCGACCGTATTAGCCCTACAGAAGATCATAGGTACAAAATTGCCTGGTACAATTAATTACCACCTGACCATGTTAATGGCGGTACATATACCCAATGGTGGCCATGTGAGCTTCAACCAGAACTGGTAATGTACATTTACGTTCCTTACAGGTCAGCTAGACGAATTGTCCTAAAGGAATACGTTTATCTTGTACTCATTTATCGCACCTACTCTATGTTGTGTATTTCCTTTTTTTTTTATAAATTAATTTTATTACCAAGAGAATATGTGCTTTTTTATTTATTGACTAATTTGCATGTGCAAAACAGTACCTTTCAACTTTCACGGTTTCAAAACATTATTTACTAATACGGGACTTCAATTACCTCTGATAACCACAAGAACAATACTGACTATTCTACTTTTTGTATGACGTAATTGTCTAAGGTTATCCCTGAGGTATCCCTTATCTTTAGTATTCATTTAATATTCAATCAATCAGTAAATTTATTAAGCATACTATCAAGAACGTTTTTATGTTAACGTTTTAAAACACGTATTACTATCTGTACACGGAACTCGCAGTAAGCCTTCTATCTTACGACTGTAGGTTCAAAATTGTAAATAACCATTATTACTATTTATGCAAGTATCACGACTACAGACTGTTGTATATCGATAAGCTTACGAGGAGCTTGTAAATGAAAACCAATTAGCATGCCGACTTTATCCTATACAGTAAACACTTTAAAACGACCTGACAATTGAATATTATTTTATTTACTGTTTATACTTATTTAAACAGTGTTTTGTTAAGATCCTAATCGGTGAGATAAAATCTATCTTTAAGATACTAACCTAAGTAACCGGCATTATATAAATATTAAGTACCTAACTGATATTATATAAATAATTATTCGTGTCTATCGTAACAAAAATAAGAAATAATGTGACTATACGAAGAACGTACAAGGGCATTTTCACTTTCCTGTATACCATTAACGGCCGGTTAAGAAAAGTCACAAAACTGACGATCAATATCAAAACCATGACACTTAAATAAAGTATCAAATTCGTAACTAAACCGGCAGCTGAACGTGACTTGACACGCAACACGCAGTTGCATTTACATTTTTTTTTTATTATAATATAATATAATAGTTGCTAGTTATTACTTAGTTTCAAAATACTTCTTAGTGTTATTTTTATGAGTTATATAAACCTGACTATTTTTTATTATCTTAACATTTGGTGACATATATTCTATGACCTTGTAAGGTCCATTATAAATAGAGTCTAATTTATCGCCTACTTGGTTTTTTAAAAGTATTAAGTCTCCTGGTTTATATTGTACAGAATTCATTTTCTTATCATACATTACTTTTCTATTTACTTTACTAGACATTAAATTATTTTTAGCTTCTGACTGAGCTCTTTGTAACCTATACTTAAATTCTTTAGGATAACTATCATAATTATAGAGAGGGTCGACAGAAGAAATTAAATTATTCGGTAAACGACAGTGTTTGCCGAAAACTAATTCGAATGGCGTATATTGCGTCTCGGTATGTACGGTGGTATTATACGAAAAACACCAATAGCTTAACCAGGTACTCCAGTCTGTGCGGTTATTACTACATTGTATCCTAAGGTAAGCTCCTAGGTTCTTGTGCGCGTTCTCGAGTGCTCCTATAGTTTCGTGGTGATAAGCAGTCGAGTGTAGCTTATTTATACCTAATAATCTACAAATATCGCTAAAAACACTGGACATAAATTCGGTACCTTGATCCGTTATAACGTCGCTTGGTACGCCATATCTTAAAATAAAATTATTTACAAATGCTTTACTTACAGACTCAGTGTCTTTCCTCTCTAAAGGATATGCTTCGACGAACTTAGTCAGTTCACACTGAATTGTTAATACGTACTTATAGTTAAAATTGTCTATTTCTAAAGGTCCTTGAATGTCTAAAGAAACTCTTTCGAAGGATGAACTTGGCGTTGTAGTTATCACCATTGGCTCCTTAGTGTATTTATTAGTGTGTTTGTTGTGTTGACAATGTGCACATTTCTTTACGTATACATCGTGGCTCATTCTTGGCCAGAAGTAATGACGTTTAATATTATTGAGCATTCTATTAACCCCCGCGTGGCCACTGGTGGGTAATAGATGGAAATCGTTTAAAATAACTCTTATTTCCTCTTTATCGTATACTTTCGTGACACCTTTCGTTACTAGGATCCTAGGAATATCACATTTGTAGCTAGCTAAAAATTCATTTATTTCTTGCGCATTTTGTTTATTTTTTATTATTATAACTTCATTTATGCGTTGCTTCTTGCAAAATTCTTCTAATTCCCTCGCTAACACGCCTACGGTAGATAACGATCGGGATGTTAGATATATGCATGATTCGCTTGGTACGTACTCAAAATTTCCTTTACTACTCATTATTTTATTTTGACATGTCTTACTTAATTTGTAATCGGAACTTAATATGAGTTCAATACCATTTTTTGGTGCTTTGATGATTTCCACAACTCTAGGTTGATCAAGCCTATCGTTTGCGGGTACGTCTGTCGCTAAGTCACCTTGATCGCAAGTTTGTTGCGCGCGCAGTTTCCGTGTTTGAGCTCTGGTCAGGACTAATACAACGTGTGTTCTAATATTTTTTAAATCTTCACTATTCATCGGTAAACGACTCAATGCGTCTGCAGCTGCATTGTTTCGCCCCGGAATGTACTCAATATCAAAATTGAATTCTTCTAAATACAACCTAAATTTGGTTAATCTACTCGAGGGATCAGTCATTCCAAAAAGATAAATCAATGGTTTATGGTCGGTGACAATTTTAAACCTTTTCCCAAAGAGATAGGGTCTAAAATGTCTTGTCGACCAAACTATGGCGAGTAATTCCAAATCTATGATTGGGTATCGCGACTATCGCGTCCCGGCTGGCTTAAGATTTCGACTTGCGTACGCGACTACTTTTCCGTTGGAATTTGATAGTACTACACCTAATCCTATTTTTGATGCATCTGTATGTAGCGTAAAAATGTTATTTTCTGAAAAATCTGGATAGTCTAAAACTTGTGGACTCGTAAGAATATTTTTTAATTTTAAAAATGCTGCTTCACACTCTGTAGACCAGTTAAAAACTGCGTTTTTCTTGGAAAGCTGGTTTAAAGGATAAGCTATGTTCGCGAAATTTGGAATAAACCGTCTATAGTAATTGGCAAATGCTACGAATCTTTTGACCTCGTCTGTATTCGTTGGTCTTGGGTATTTGGTTAATGCATCTACTTTCGCTGGGTCGGGCTCTACTCCCTTTGAAGTTATTTTGTGCCCTAAATACATTATCTCTTTACGTAAACATTCGCATTTTAATGGATTTAGTGTAAGATTGGCGCTCTCAAACGTTCTAAAACTTGAGTGAGGTTATGGTTATGTGACGTTATGGATTTACCTATGACAATGCAATCGTCTAAGTATATGAAACATTGTTTGTAATTTAATCCGGACATGGCTATGGTCATAAGTCTTGAGAAAACACTACCGCTTGTTCGGAGTCCCATGGGACATCTCTTCATTGAATACATCTTATCGGTAGTAAACGCGGTGTATTTCCGGGATTCCTTGTCTAAAGCTAGTTGGTAATAACCTTGGGAAAGATCGAGCTTTGAAAAATATATGCTACCTGCTAGGGAATCTAATATTTCTGTTATGTTGGGCAATGGGAATTTATCATTCTGTATTCTATTATTTAGTTGCCTGTAGTCGACAACCAATCTCCATTTCTTTTCTCCTAACTTATCACTCTTTTTAGGAACAAGCAAAACTGGGCTGGACCACTCGGAAGTAGTCTCTTCTATTATGTCGTTATCTAGCATATCTTGGATCTGCGTTTGAAGTTCTTTGCGTAAGGCATGTGGTATCCTGTAAGGTTTTACGTATACTGGGCTTGCATTTTCTTTTAAGTTAATTTTGTGCTCCAGCAAGTTTGTTGTGGTAAGCTTGTCGCCTGGCAGATGAAAAACATCTGCGTATTTTGCACAAATTTGTTCTATACTTAATTGTTCCTCTTTGTTTAAATAAGTGTGTAAATTTAAAAGATCTAATAAGGTTTTTACTCTATTGACGCTAATTTTCCCTGTGTCAAAATTGCAAATATCAAAATTACATAATCGGTTTACCTTCAACTTTGATAAATCTAAAGTAACTGGCTTATCAGTCGTATTCAATATCCGTACGGGTATTTGACCTTTGTCTGGTCTTGAAATGACACCTGCTACAAAAACGCCTGCTTGCATTTCCTCGGCTAGTACCACACAATCGTCTACTAATTGTGACGTAATGTGAGTCATAACTTCGCATCGCGGAGGTATATTATGGACATACGTATTATTTAAATGTACTTGCATAGGTATCAAAACGGACTGACCTCGGTCCTCTAAAATTAGTGCATTGCGTTTATAACTTATGTCTGCATGGTAACGTTTGAAAAATTCTTCTCCTAAAATTGCTTTCCCCCCCAAACGCTTGACATGAAACGCTCCCGTGCGTACCCGAACTTCATAACTACACGTGGGATTGGCTACCCGAGGGCATGGTCACCCTAAAACACAATAATAGCGGCATATCAGGCCAGGCTGTACGGCTCTGCCTGTACCTAGAGACACAAATACATTAAGACTTAAAAGTCTCCTACAACTTTCACGGAGGATACTGTATATCACACTATGATCAAGTACGAAGGACTAGTGCTCTAGCTATAAGGTCACATTGTACGAATGTGCCTATTAAACTCCTTAAAACTTCTCAAACTTGTACCGTACTGTAAGGTTTTTTATAAAATAAACACTTTTATTTAACTTCCAATATTCAAAAAAAAATTATGTAATAAATCAAACTTTCGCTGTATATCAGGTGATCAGTCCGACACGTAGCTAAAGTATTAATCATTACTCAAAAACAATTAAATAATTTTATTTAATTGAGTTGTTTATTACTTAATCGTTATGCGATGTATCAAATTTCATTCATCGCTTATTAAAATATTCTAACTCGCGGCAAAGTCTCGCGGCCTAGTTAAGTTTTCTGTCGACGTGCGCACAACGTGTGGCACGCGCTGCAAATTGCAACATACATAATTGAGGACACTATTCGACACTTTTAATTTTTATATTATATTATGAATTTATGACTTCTTATGAAAATTATTTATGCTCGAAACGAAATTGAGTTTAGCGACAACCTTTAATAATTATGAATGATTTAAATATGACTGCTACTGAATTGGAAAAAAAAAATGCTGGCTTTTAGAGAAAATTAAATAAAATACTAAATTACACGTAGGATTTACATCCTATTGCTGCGTGGCTGGCCGTCCTCGGCTTCGTCTTCGTCCGGTCCGGTGCGAGTTCGCGACCGGCATTCTTGGCAGCTGTTGACGCGGCCTGGCGAGCTGGCACCTCCACGTGGCACTCGCTTGACGCTTCATATGGCTGGCTGGCTCTGCTTCCGATGATTATGGTGGGCCGGGATAACCCTGGACACCTCTTGGTTTGCGAGCCGGGAAACCCTGGACAACGCTCTTCGATCTTCGCTCTTCTTGATTTCTCTTCTTAACTTGGTTTCCGTTTTTTGATGTTGGGTGGTTCTTCTTGTCTGTTGGTTCTTAATGCTGGTTGGTTCTGACTGCGTGGATTCTTGCGTTGAAAGTGTGATTGATTTTCTGGGTTGATCTTGACTGCGTTGGTTCTTCTCTTCTTTTGTAGCCTTGGTAGATTTTCCTTTTTAAGTGTTAGTTCCTTGGTTCGCTGGTCCGGGTCGCCATCAAATAACAGGAGAGATCTTGTTATGTTGTTTCGAGCAGTAGCAGGGAGTATGTATTGAAACACCTTATGTGTGATAGTATAAGAACGTATATTCTCTAAATGCCTGCCTATATATACACGTTAGGTTGCGCTGACGCAAGCAATACGCGTTGATGTCGCAGTAAACCAAAGTGTTACTGCTAAACACTAAAAGTGGACAATCGCCATATTACATACCTAACTTAAGACACGCGGTAAGTTACTATTTAAATGCCCATTATACGTAACGTAGCCTTTAATGGAGACCTCATAATCTTATTATAATGAGATTCGAGTTGTAGCTAACTGAATTCGAAAAATATATATCCGGGCTATAAATAACGTTATTTCAACGTTTTCACAAATAACCCTTTTTTTTATTCGTCTATTCAATCATTAACTAAATCGTCGTTTTAAATAGAATATATTTATTTACGTCTCATTATGGTTGGATACATACGATAGGTTATAAAAAGAGCAGATGTTTACGTTTATCCAAATTAGTAACTATTCGTAGGTAGTTTGGCGGTGAAGGTAATAATACTGATGTTGACGATGTTTAAGGTATTTAACATAAACAGTCCTACTTTTAAGTTAAACCAAATTTTAACATACCAGAAATAACATGTCATCCTTCCAGAAAGGCGCCACTCCGCAGCGTCTCACAGGCGCGGCAGTTTCTGTTTCGCGATTTCCTTTAAGCTGGTTGCTGCTGTTTTCCATAAAAAGCGTCATGCTTAGTATACCAAATATCTTGTTTCACCTGGGGTTTTCACTGAAAGTGAAACACCAGCAGTGTCCTTGTGTCCAGTATAATAGCGCAGCTAAAGAGTTGGGTAGCGTCCGGCTTTTGACTAGCAGAAGCAGTCCTTATACTCTTACTGCTCCTGAAACATTAGTTTTGTAGGCATAGAATGTGTGTAACATCCCACTTCTGATGTGAGAAAAGCGAATTAAAATAGCTGTCTAAGTAAATAAGGAGAAACCCCACTTCCATGTAAATAAGCAAATTTAAATATTAAACTCAAAATAAATAATCAATATTACTTCTATTCTCATTATTGCCTAATAACACTATGTTTGGTGTATAATTTATGCATAACTTGTCGTTAGTTATTTATTTACCTTGATACAAAGTATATACAACTGCTAAAACAATGACTGGTTGTTATTGGGGTTATAAGTATCATAAATAAAATAATAAACAGATGTAATTGAAAATAAAACTGTTTATTAAAGTCAATCATCCTATTTATTCACCTTATCATCAACAACTAATAAATATAATTACTAAGAGTAATTATTCACGAAGATATGATTGAATTAATTAATCCATCAAATTATTCAAGTAAATACTTAATTATTATAATACATATTATTAATTATCAACATGGTATTTACTTAACTTTCAATATTCCTTTGGCGACGATTAACTCAGTGCTGATGCTCAAAGCAGAATGACCCAAATGAATTTGGTCGGGCCCTTTTATGCCCATCGCTAGCCAGCCACTTGCACCTGGTTAATCATGCCACTTGACATTCCAGAAATGACGTCACAATCGTGGTTTCTCATGTACCTCGTCCATTTATCGAAATATCCAAAATAAAATGATTATAACATCTTTTCATTAGATTCCGTTATACATAATTACTAATCAGTAATATAAATACATAATAAATCATTTAGTTCTTAATAGGTACATGAATATTTGCATTAACAGGTAGTTTTATTGGAGGTGGTGTCACGTAAATTATCCTTGCCCGGCAGGGGCTTTCCCTGAGGAAACTCACGGACAATTAAAGTTACTAAATTAAATAAAAACTAAATCTTACCAAAAGCTCAAGCAGGTGCTAAACTTATTTCCATCAGCTATTCAGGGCAATAAAGGATATGAAATGAAAGTTAGTCTTTGTGACACATCATTTATTACTAATTCGAACACGGGCAGTTATTCTACATGTAAATCATTAAGCTAGCATAAGCACCTTATTTTAATAATGTCAGAGGATAGAGCTGGGTCGTGCCAGAAATGGTTCTAAAATGATTTACAAGCAGACCTATCTAAATTTGTTAGTCCCTAAATTATCATTTGCCATCACATATGATTCTACTAAATTCTTTAACTTTAAATTTGGAAAGCTTCTAGGATGGAAGGAAAGCGTACACCAACCTCATTACATGTTCCACCAGTTCAAACCCGACGTGTCATCCTCCGCTGTGCCGGAGCCGATTTGCAGCAGCAGGAATCTGACCTGACACCGCAGAGCACCACCGAAGGACTACGGCCTCAGTTTGAAGGTGACTTCTCCTCCACCCCGCAGAAGAGCGAAATTCTCATGGCAAACTGCTCACCAGACACACTTGAAGTTTTAGGAATATGGACAGACTTACATACTCTGATATGCGAACTGACTTCACATTCGTAATAACATAAAAACAAAACCCCAGTCAGCAGCTGGAAATTCCTAGAGTGGACTCATCTCACAGCTCTGATACTCCCTCCCAACCACATTGTTTTACCAGCAGATGTTTGTGGCAAAATAACAACAGCATGAGCTCCCTAGCTCATGGATACAGCGGCTACTGCATAACCAAGCCTCTGATCGATGCTACCAGAGCATGATGTACTTCGCTTCACTGTTCTATGTATAAAAGATGCCCATCCAGGGCGAAAACCAGCCAGGAAAAATCTCAAGCCTAACCATCCCTGGGATGACACAATCAAAATAACAGTAACTAATGAAATTCATGGAATAATTTTATATGCAAGTATAACCCAAAGAAATAAATCATATTCAATTATTTGAATATATTTCAACCTATTTTGTATTTATAAATTAAGTTTTTGATTTAAATATTTCATAATATTATTCCACAAATTTAGGATTTAATTTGAAGTAGCAAGTCTAAGGATTTGACAGCATGGACAGAGACTCCCCAGAGGTCATTAGTTTTTTGACATTAATTGATTTAAACGCCTTTATTACATCTGAGGTACAAATATGTTCAAAATGAAGGTCTCCACAACACTCTGGAGCGTTATGTTTTAATAATGTAACAGCAGATGAGGGTGATGAATTTAAATCCTTAGTTGTGGATACTGGTACCTCGGTGAAAAATTTTTCAAATTCTGTAGCTACTTCTAAATTGGAATCTATAATTTTGTTATCAATGTTTAGTTTAAGTTCTTTAATTGTATGTTTCGAGCGACCAGTCTCCACATTTATAACTTTCCAGGTTGCTTTAACAATGTCGGAACTACTTTTTATTTTCTGACTTAGATAATTTCGCTTAGCTATATGACAATCTACTTTAAACTTCTTCGAATACTCCTTCACATGTTCTTTAAATTCATCACTCTGATTAAACCGCCGTTCCTCATATAAGGCATACACTGCCCTCCTAACGAAAAGTGCAATAACTCGAGTTTTGGGTCAAGTTGAGTTATATACATATTCGCGTTGAGCATAACGAGTTCTATATTTTCTTCTTAGACAGTTTTAAGGTATCTGTAACGTAAACATGTTTTTTATTAATCAAAACTGCAATATCTGAGGCAATGACTTGTGATTTACTTATAAAGAACGACATAACTGTAGTTATCGCTCTTATGCTTAGTAAAATTGTGATAACAAATGTTAGTCCAGTAACTAATCATAAACGCAATAAGTGAAGTTGTTACACTTATGTTTAGGATTGTCGAAATTTTAAAGATAAGTTTATTTAATAACAAGGCAATACAACTAAGTTATTGCATTTATGTTTAGGACGATGGGGCACAGACAGTATAGTTTTACCAATAACGGTGCAATATGATGGCAAGTTGTCGCATTTATGAGTAGTAAAATGTTCACTGCGGGCGAAGGGTACGGAATAAGTTTCCATTTTGTGCCATGAGCATCCATCAGTCGCCTATTTTTGTTAGATTTTTTTACCGAATAATATAATTGCAATAGTGAGACATGAAAAACTAGTATTATTTACCAGAAGTAATAAAAATAAAATGTTAATTTTTTTTATTACTTGTGTTATTGTAATGTTATGTCATATAATCTTTAATAGAAAAAAAACCGACTGCTCAAAATAGTTTGAAATGCCATATATACATTATTGGCTGGTATTTAACTGATATAGTAATCCACCTCGTCACCTTTTTCTCGTAGCATATTTCGTTTCTGTAAGGGTCGCAGTTCTAACCTAACCTTACCCACTTTTCTAGTAGCACTTCGTTTCTCTAAGGGTCGCAGTTCTATCCTAACCTAACCCACAAAATCGAAATCGCCAAACTATGCATCGTTGAAGAGTTCTGTTCTAATCATCATCAGCAGTTCCACTTCATCAAATGCGACAGTTTTTAATGTAAACGCTTGATTTTCTGTTGAAAATACAAAAATCTCTATACGTATACCTTTAAGATTTGGGGAGTTCCCTCCACCTCATGGATCCCATGTGCAGAACTCGAGCCTGACAAAAATATGGCTTAAAAACTTAACTTGCTTAACAAACATAACGAAGAGGACCAATCGTCAAACGTGAACTATATGCGTCGTTGAAGAGTTCTGATCTGTATGTACTTTTGTGTTTTACCCAACTTTCTTTTCTATCAATATACCATCTATCCCATCCTCGTCGCCAGATGATACATATGGAACCGGGAGCGATAGCAAGTAAAACGACCGTTTGCATTGACAACTGATTTATTACTGACTTGTAGGTAGATCACAAAACTACATACAGATCAAGTTCCCTTCTGATCATCATCAGCAGTTCCACTTCATCAAATGTCACTTTTCTTAATGTATATGCTTGATTTGAGGAGTTCCCTCAATTCCTCATGGATTCCATCATCAGAACTGGGTTTTGACAAACACGGGACCAATCTGTACGCATATACATCCAATTAAAAAAAGAATTTTCAAAATCGGTCCTGTAATAACGGAGGTATGGAGTAAAAAACATAAAAAAATAAAAATAAAAAAATATAAAAAAACATACAACCGACTTGATAACCTCCTCCTTTTAGATTTGGAAGTCGGTTAAAAATACACTTTTGCAACAACCATAATAGAAAAAAAAATTTAACACATCGTCTTACTAATTAAAACTGCAATAAGTAAACTACTTATTGTACTTAAGATTCAAGCATACAGTACAGCACCATACTATAATTGCTTAAAATAATCGTAATATCTTGAATTACTAACGATAAGTGCAATAAGTAGACTACTTATTGCAGTTATGGCTTGTAATTATATCATGTCTGTATTGGACCATCCTAAGCATAAGTGCGTTTGCTCATTTTTTATAGTATAAATAAATAAATAAATAATTATTAGGTACGTACAAATAAACTCAAAAATATTATCTATTTTTTGGTCAAAGTTTCAAGTCAATAGGATGTGTAATATTGGAGATATCAACTAAACAAATTTAAAATCTTTTACCGCGTTTTTCTCGAAAGTAGCTTGACTCTAGTTATTGCACTTTTCGTTAGGAGGGCAGTACAGTTCACGTCTTCTTTGATGTAAGTCCGCAGTAGCCCACTCACTAAAAACTGATGCAACACTAACTACGACCGATTTTGAGGTGAATATCGCATTATAATGATCCATAAAAGTGTGAAAGAATGAATTATACATACTATTAGGACTCATATCGGAAGACAAAAAGGGTAGCGCCTGAACTAAACTTAGCTTCATTCTTTCCACGCGGTCCGAGGTTACTGGTACAAAAGTTATTTGTTTTCTCATGGTATTTTTCCTTAATGCCTCAAATACCATTAATTGACCTAAGTGGTCTGATTCTAAATTGCTGATAACTTTTTTAGCAATAGGAAAAATATCTGTGAAAATATTATCTATACAGGTTGCACTAGTAGCAGACACTCTAGTGGGCTCCATAAACATGTGGTTGAGATTACAAGATTTAAAAAGATTCAATAATCTACAAGACATTGTTGAATTTTCCATAATATTTACATTAAAGTCGCCGCATATAAGCAATTTCTTACTAGAAGATGATATTTTAAGTGGGGCAGATTCCATTATGTTTTCAAATAATTCAAAATTACTTAATGGCGGCCTATACACACAGACAACAATAAATTGCTCTAATTCTACTGCACTTAGTTCTATAGTCCGTTCAACAGACATGGATACAATGTCCTTACGTTCCTTAAATTTTAACTGACTATTTAATATAATTAATGACCCACCATGTATGGAACTAAGTCTGGTGAACGAACTTCCTGCCTGGTGATTATTAAATTGGGGCATTAATTCATTATTATTTAACCAATGTTCAGTAAGACATAAAATATCAATATTAAAATCATTCAAAAAAAGTTCTATCTGTAAATTTTTTCCTCTAATACATTGAATATTTTGATGCACCAGGTGGATATACTTTCCATGTTTGCAGTATTTTTCATTATATTTATTTAAAACTAAATTGCCAGAGACAGAATCTTTTGTCTTAACAGCTAGTTTAAATCTATTAAATCATTGGTTATGACTGGAACCAATTCCATGTTCATACTGGGCTGCTCAATAGGAGCAGAATTGTCTGCCAAATTCTTGGCAGAAATGTCAAGTAAATATGATAGCGATAAAGCTATTTGTCTTTTGTAATAATTTGAAAGGCAACACTTGCCTTTAGTCAAAAACACCATAGGCATATGGTATTTACTAACAAAATTGTTAGTGTCAATTATGCTAAACTTACTACTATATGTACAAAGATTATATAGAGATATATTTAACTTATGTCTAGTGGTATTTTCTGCCTCTGACATTTGCTCACAATAGGGGAATGTGAAAAAAATAATTTCATGCACTGCAAGCGAGTTTAACTGTTCAAAGTATTTAATTAAATTATTTTTGTTCACATTACCCCTATTCCCCATAAGAATAAGCAGTGTTGTCTTAGAATTAATATTACTGTCATTTAAAATTTGTTTTAAGATATTTTCAAAGCTACTGTGAGGCAGACAATTGCTGATTGTACTAAGTCCCTTTAGGTAAAAGCTTAAAAATGAGCTCATATTGCTTCCAATTTCATCAGAATACATAATAACATTAGGTTTAGGTGTGCTTTGTTGTGTAGTGTGGAAGGAGCTATTATCATTTACATGCTGTTGTGGTAAACCGTCACACAGGCTTAGGTCGAGTAAACTGGTCGACGAATGTTCAGTCACTTGCTTACAAGCACATGACTGGGCATTGGTCAGTGACTCAAACCGTTCTGAATTAAGCTTAATCTGGGATATTAAATCATCCATGGCCAAAGAATATTCATTAATCACCTTTTTAGAACTCTCATTTATTTTTTCTAAGGATTCTATGGAATCCTCCAAACTCTGAATTTTTAATTTTAAAGTCTGTGTGTCGGTTTCATATTGCAATTTTGTTAATATAATCTAGTTTTACCAACAGAAAGGTCTTAATGTAAGGTTGTTTTAATTTTTTTGAAAAGTAACAAGTTTTAGAAAATACAGATGTAGTTTTAAACACTCAAGTTACGGACTTTATTTTGAAAAAATAATGATTTTTTTGATGAATGCTTGCTTTCCTTGCAAAAATGTAGTAAAAATCAGGGACCGTTACCGGTATCCGGTATAACTAATAATAAAATATCACATAGCATTCACAGTATTTTTTTATACTTTAGAATAGTATTTAGGTAAGGATAGTGATTGATAAGATAGCTAAATTAAATGCAAAAATATAGTGAATAGAATCAGGAATCAAAAATATAAATAAATAAATATTAGGGGACATCTTACACAGATCAACCTAGCCCCAAACTAAGCAAAGCTTGTACTATGGGTGCTAAGCGACGATATACATACTTATATAGATAAATACATACTTATATACATAGAAAACAGCCATGACTCAGGAACAAATATTAGTGTTCATCACACAAATAAATGCCCTTACTGGGATTCGAACCCAGGACCATCGGCTTCGCAGGCAGGGTCACTATCCACTAGGCCAGACCGGTCGTTTGCATAAACAACCGTGATACCGAAATTGAATACCCGTTAATTTGTATGAAAAATATACTGGTATTCGGTCCCTGGTCAGAATTGTATCTTTAAGATATTTTTGTATGCAACAAATTATTTTTTTGATTTCAGGTGCTCCCATTCTAGCTCCTATCACCCGAAAAGCGAACGATCGGAAATATTTTTTAAATTTAGAAGGGGAAACATGTCGTTATACATCATACGCCTGCTAACCAATGGATAGAGTTACTACTGGTCAATGTATTATATCTGACTGAGCTGGAACGAGGCCAAGATGGATGCTCAAGACAGAAAAGCGTGGAAGGATGTTGTGGAGGCCCTACACACCTCCGGGTTGCCGTTGAACAATCAACAACAACAATGTATTATATCTGAAAAAATGAAGTGACAAAATATAATTTATATGGAATAAGAGGAGAAACATGAAAGAGTCAATTACTGCTTCAATGGATGCAGATCGATGCAATGAAGAATTTTTAATTAGTTATTAATACCCATTAATACATTTTATCCTTATTTCAATCCATGCTTTATTTTTGTCTACCCACCTTCATTATATTTGCTGAATTGCCACAACTGTGTTCTGTGTTCAATGATAGTTGACAACAGGATCCTATTTGCTGTAACTATAATTTGTAATATGTGGCTTTCCATCACAGAAGGGTCCTTATGGTTCAAGTACAATAAGGTCCTTTCCATCTGAAATTCCAACTGAAATTCTGATAAAAAGGTCCTTATTGTACATGAACCATAAGGACCCTTCTCTGATGGAAAGCCACATTTATACTCTGGTACACCAACATTGTCAGTAGAAAAAGGCAGCAAATTTTAAAAATGTAGGCGTTTAGTTACTGACAAGGGGGTTGTGTTTGTAGTTTAAAAAGTATTCTTTGTAATTTAAAATATTAATTTCTTGTAAGTGTGTTGGCGTAGGCTGTAAAAATATGAAACGAAACAGAATAAGCCTAAATAAAGTTTTACATGAAAAGCCATAGCATTACGAGTAGGTATTCTAGTTTCTGACGTTAGCGCCAAGAGGGGAGTTTAAATTTTAAGTCAACGCTGTCAAAACATAAGTTTGGTTGTGTCAAATATTTCATACAAAACCCAACTAAAGTAAGGGAGCTTTTTTTCGAAACTAAAGTGAAGGAAAATGAGGTTGGTGTCCAGGGGACAACTGCAATTTTAAGTTTGTATCTCAACATATCTCAATGATAGGTAAATATCTAGATTCTATTTGTAATAAGTATTATTCGTTGCATCACTAAGAAAAATCTATAAATCAGGAACAACTAATATTAACTATTTGAGAGAAACATATTACATACGTATCGGTAATTCGGTATATTCTAGGTCCAAGGACTTCTTGTTTTGATATGATATATGAGCACAAATTAACATAAGATTATTATTGCTTTCATTTCGGGAAAACATATTTTCGAGTATTGTAGGTATGTCTTTTGTATACAATTATTTGAGATACAAAATGTAATGTATAGTGGCAGATACCATGGTATCTCCCACTATACAATCACTGTAGAACAAACGCTCTCACATTATAAATACATGGCGTTAAATACAAAGATATTTTTTACATATAGGATGTTTCTGATTTTTTTATAATTTTTAATATGTAGGGGTTTCTTCAGAGACATTTTTGGATGTAACAATTTTTACTTCATGAATTGTATGATACATTTAAAAAAATATTTTTGATTAAAATCTTTCGGATAATGTAAAATAAAATAAAAAAAGTGCCACCGGAGCTGGGTCTCGAACCCGAGTACTCAGAATTGCAAGTCAAATACTCAAACCTCTCGACCAAAACTGAAGTGGCGCAGGCGTCAAAATATTAAATCAATTCTTAGATATGGTTACTTGATGGTGTAATTCATTGTTACCTCACTAGATGTCACTATTATTTATTGATAACAACGCCATCTAAAAATAACGCGAAGACATTCGAGGTACCGGCGAAGATAACGCGATTTACGTAAGCCGTGTAGCAATGTACTGAGTTACTTTTCTTCGTTACTTTTTTATTCTATGATCGCCAACAATCGACTTCATCGTCCTATCTATTATTCCATAAGATACATAAGATGAAATCTATACGCGTTACTCTATTATATCGTATTGATTCATTTAGGAAAATTTTCTCATGATTGGTACATACCTATAGTCTGTCAAGCTGGATATGTTAGTAGCAATGTAAAGCGACTAAAGTATGGTATACCTAGGAACCGAACAAAAAGCAGTAATGTACACCGAACAACGATGAAATGTAAACAAAACAGTTCCACAGATAAGATATAAATGACACGCGATTTCCGAACAATTCAAACGTAGTGTTGCTAACCCGCGATTTTTTAAATTTGCCGCCTTTTTCTACTGACAAGATTTGCTTGATATAGGTAATAGTTTTCTATCAGTTCATCAAATTTACTTTTTCTCTTCAACTTATCTTCAACTTCTGGCAAAATATTCTTATACTTATGTTATATGTGCTAGATGTTGATGATTGAGATGAAATCTCAGTTTTAAAGCAATTTACGGCAACCGTCACATATTACCATATCAAATCATTCATCACTTTTTTTTCATGAAGTAAAAAATAGGTGTACATGACCTGATGTCCAGTGGCGCGTGACCATCACAACAGAACTCTGCTTCGCTCTAGATTCCTTTTCACTTCCGCGGCAATTCCAGCTACATTCCCTTTCGCGAAGACTGAGACTTCTGGTGTTCGCAAGCGCCGTTGATCATCATGAGACATCGTCAGCCATATTTTCCAACAACTCGGCATGAAACGTAAAAGTATTCGGTGTTATATATACTATATAATATACCTTATAAGCTTAAAAAGGAATTATATAAGTACATAATTATGTTTAATACATAGTAGTTCAAATTATAAACATTCATTTATCTCAAAAACGGTGCGTCGTAGCGAAAAACGAATGAAAATTCAAGCCCCCTTTAATACCTCGTATGCAAAGTAAGCATCAATTTACATTCCACAATTTTGACAATAACGATCAAAATTAAAACTCAAAATCATCAAATCTTTTCCGATACCTAGTTATAAAATGTAAATATCCATTTATCTCGGTAGCTATGCGCCGTAGTGAAAAAGTTATGAAAATTTTAGGCCCCCCTTAATACTCCATAAACAACACATTCATCAAGACCCACGTGTTGACATATTATGCATAATTTCCACATATATGTGGGTAGGGTATGTAGCAAAATAAGTTGCTACCGTCACTTTATTCATTAGGAAAACAAGTGTGGTTTCATTTTGTTAACTGAACATTTATATCTAGCTGATGGTGGCATGCGTGCATAGGGCCCGTTGAGTACTCAAATGGGTAATTCCACCATAACTAACGTTACATTTGAAGCGAAGTTGCGAATTTCAATTTGGGATACAACGTAATTATAAACTTTCAGAAATTGAATGTAATATAAAAAGGCCCTTAAAGGATGACTCAAAATAATAGAGAAGTCTTTTGCATGTTTTGTAAAATATTGAATTTAATTGTAAGTTTGTTTAGCGAAAGCCTTTAATTGATAGAAATCTATTATTATCTATTAACTGTAGTTACCATCGAAATCAGCAGTAATATAATATGTCCATATGTATATATGTATGTCGGGGCGTGACTCCATAAGGACGTATTGCAGCGTTACAGTTCATAGTTTTAGACGCCTGTATACAATTGATTAGCAATGTTTGGCTACTAGCAATGTTTGCTGTTTGGAAGTTGTAACGAAATTCATAACGTAGAGAGTAACGCCATCTATTGGCGTGTTGTTGAACTAAGATGACAGGTAGAAGGCTTTGGAACGTCAAGAGGTTTCTCTTGGGTGAACGTAGGCACGAGTTGGCATTTTTGTCGTTATGTTGGTAGACTGGTCAAGCAGGTTGACCAACTTGACGTTGAGGCGGGAGCACTGGAGCAGCGAGGCTCCGCCGCGGGTGGTTCTTCTTGATCGGGCCGCGCTAGAGATCGGACGTACTCGTTAGCCAACCTCGTGCCTAACTCGCCACGTTCCTGAAGGCTTATACCTGAAGGATTATTCTGAAAGCTTATAGAATTCAACGTTTTTTATCCATTTAGCTAAGTGTTTTATTCCAAGTGTTATTTTGATTTCTTATGTTTCATTAGAAGCTTACTTTTGTGAAATAAAGAAAGGATGTGTTGTTTTGAAAGAATGTGATCTTTTATTTTACAACAAATCAGTTTGCATCGGAATAGCAATTGGTTCTTTTTATCATTTAGTACTGAGATATCGTAGGCGCTAGTATGGTTAACGAGTCCGAATGCTTATCTGATGCACTAGTAGCATACTAATTTAGCTGTGAAGCCTGTGAAGTAATACATTGAGGTACTATGCCCACTGCCGTCGCCCGTGCCTCCGTCATCAGAAGTGGGATCCCGTGTCTCATGGATTGCTTGCACAGCCACCTGGGAGCGTGGTGTATTTCCGTGTGTTTTGGTGACCTACATTCCATAATCTGGACACGTGGTAATGGTAAGCTCACGTGTCTAACCTTCATTGAAAGGTGAGTGCAATTCATTGTTATTTGGTGAGAATTATTGTAAAATTGTGAATTATGATTGAGGCAGTCTAGCATAACGGTTGTTACGTGACGTCATCTCTGGGATCGTTACGTTTCTTTGTAATTAATTTTTGTAATCCATTTAAATCGAAGCTATCTTGAGTTATTTTGATTTGAAATCCATACTGTTAATTAAAACCAAGTATTAGCCATCACGACGTGATATTATTTCATCGCTCACTTGTGAATCTACCCTCAATAATTGATTTTTCATGAAAATACAATAAATTTTTAAAATCTATTTAAATATAAGTGATCTTAAGTTATTTTGATGTGAAATCCATATTGTTAATTAAAACCAAATATTGGCTGTCGCGACGTGATATTATTTCATCGCTCACTTGTGCATCTACCCTCAAAAAATTTTTTTTCATGAAAATACAATGCACTGTTAGAAATTGATCCTGCCGATTTGCCAATGCATAGGATTATGTAATCTTTACCCTGTAACGTTTAGTAATTAATAAAAATGCGACAAATTATTGCCCGTAATGCCGTGATAGATCACAAATCGTGCATACTATGGAAACATGAGCTACGCATATGAAAATTAATGTTACAGTGTCCTGCAGCCAGAGCCGAGCGAACTTGCAGACACCATTAGGCCCGTGACACAGAAGCAGCTGTGCAGTATCTTCTGTGCTGGAGATTTGGAAATAAAAGGACAGGTTTCGTTCTAATTGTTTATTAGTGAATTTTATTTTGAGTGTAATGGCGAAGCATAACAGTCGAACGTAACTAATAAGCTGTCACTTTTCGTATTGGCCCATTTTACCGTGTTACTTATTTTTAGAACACGTGTTTGTTTGTTCACAGAATGAAATAAAACGCACTCATTGAAGTTTAAATTTTATTCTGTGATTTTTTAAAGTCCCGTATTCTATCGCAACATGTTTTTGTGTCTGCTACTAGGGCACATTCACAAAGCCTGAAGTAGAACCTGCATACATGATAAACCTGATACCGTGCAAATGAAAATGATGATTTCAGTATCAGCCAGCTACGATAAACCACATCGTGCATCCTGCCATCTGCTGCAGCAACGGCAACTGCAAGGCGGAAAGCATCAGCCGTCGTGCTTGGGTTGGACTTCCTTTGGACACGTGCATCATACTTTATTAATCTGGTGAGCAGTACCCATTTCGTTGGGATTATTTCGAGATGTTTTACTTCTGTTTAGAACTCTTGAGCGAGTTTCTCTAGTTGTCGTTGTCCTCTGGGGCTGACCAGGAAGTTCGGTCGTCCTTGAGGATTGTTCATGTGTTTTGGTCTTTCTTAGGGGCTGTCCATGGATTTCGATCACCCTTAAGAGTTGATCGGGAGTATCGGTCGTCCTCAGGAACTGTCCATGGATTTCGGTCGTTCTTGAGGATTGTCCAGGAAAGTCGGTCGTCCTGGGGTTATCCTCGGAGTTGCCTAGCTAAGGCAAGGTAGCTGTCGGTTACCCCAGGATTGTCCAGGAATGTCGGTCATTTTCCGGGGTTGTCCATGTGGTTGGGTCACCCTGGAGGATTGTCCAGGAATATCGGTCAGTTAAGCAAAGAGTTTGAGAGAGAATAGACTTGTAATTGTGTATCATGTTTAAGGTTAATGAACTATCTGTTGTCAGTTATCTTCATGTGAATACTTATAGTACATTACTGTCATAAAATAAAGACAATACCTTGTGACATCGTCAACTCTTTATTATTATTCACATGGTCAGGTTGGCCGAGCTTAAGAGCAATTACTGTTGCAAATTTATTTTTCTTTAGAGATACGGCTCGCTCACACGGGGACGTGTGAACCGCAGGACGGCCGTGTCGGGGCGTGACTCCAGAAGGACGTATTGCAGCGTTACAGTTCATAGTTTTAGACGCCTGTATACAATTTATTAGCAATGTCATCTTAGTTCAACAACACGCCATCTATTGGCGTGTTGTTGAACTAAGATGACAGGTAGAAGGCTTTGGAACGTCAAGAGGTTTCTCTTGGGAGAACGTAGGCACGAGTTGGCATTTTTGTCGTTATGTTGGTAGACTAGTCAAGAGCAGGTTGACCAACTTGACGTTGAGGCGGGAGCACTGGAGCGGCGAGGCTCCGCCGCGGGTGGTTCTTCTTGATCGGGCCGCGCTAGAGATCGGACGTACTCGTTAGCCAACCTCGTGCCTAACTCGCCACGTTCCTGAAGGCTTATACCTGAAGGATTATTCTGAAAGCTTATAGAATCCAACGTTCTTTATCCATTTAGCTAAGTGTTTTATTCCAAGTGTTATTTTGATTTCTTATGTTTCATTAGAAGCTTACTTTTGTGTAATAAAGAAAGGATGTGTTATTTTGAAAGAATGTGATCTTTTATTTTACAACAAATCAGTTTGCGTCGGAATAGCAATTGGTTCTTTTTATCATTTAGTACTGAGATATAGTAGGCGCTAGTATGGTTAACGAGTCCGAATGCTTATTTGATGCACTAGTAGCATACTAATTTAGCTGTGAAGTAATACATTGAGGTACTATGCCCACTGCCGTCGCCCGTGCCTCCGTCATGTATATTATTTTATCATATATGAGCGTTGTTTATGTTCCTTAACAGAGTCAGTGGAATATTGCCATTGCCTGAGGAGTCATGATGGAGGAAGTAGATGTAGAATCCTCTGGGCCTAAAAGGCTTAGTTCCTTCATTAAACGACTTTGAGCTTCTTGGTATTACAATCTAATGAATATTACTCACCTGTATGTTGGTATACATATAAGAAACACTTTTCATAAAGGTTAATCAAGTCACTGCAAACACTACTGGCAAACGAGAGTAATTTTGCACTAAATTCATTCCAAATGGGTTTGAAATATACTTCCACCTTCAAAGCAAATTATGAATACAAAAAGTGTTGCTGTCTCGCCAGTTGACTTTTGCCTATTTACGTGGAATTTAACCGAAATGGCAGCTGCCAGGTGGTTACTTTGTTTTCTCGACCAACTGACGCGTATATTTTTATGGTTACACATTGATATTATGTCCATTTAATTACATTCATCGGTCAAATTAACTTAAGTTTAACTGACATACAATTAGATAGTCTATAATATAATAATGTAGGTATTTAAATAAAATAGAAACGTAACCAGTACCATATTTCTTTCGTATTCCATTAGAATTTTGTATATTTAATTATTTCATAGCTTTTCGGTGAAGAAAAACATCGTGAGGAAACCTGCATACACCTGCGAAGAAATTCAAAGGTGTATGTGAAGTCCCCAATCCGCATTGGGCTAGCGTGGGGACTATAGCCCAAGCCCTCTCGCGCATGAGGCCTGTGCCCAGCAGTGGGACGTATATAGGCTAAGTTATTATTATTATATTATTATAATTATCTCAAATTACAAAATAAGGGTCATGTTGTTAATCAGTTATCTCACTAAACCAATAAGTTATAGCAGTAGACGTGTACTTACGTATCATCCCACTTCTGAAGATGAAACCTCTACAGGGATAAACACAAAAACAACTTTATAATATAGCACTTGACTTTATTCTAACTTCGAATAATACGACTTATTCTAACTTCAACTTCACTTTAAGTGTTTACAGTTTCAATCGATGGTGACGACTGACTACTCCGGGTAGGAGGGCCGCGTTTTATACCTGATCCTGGATCCTGGCAATGTTGCCGTACCAGCAAAATTTAATAAAAATTAAATCAATCAGAAATTATTACTTAAGATGTGGGTAGTCTGCCGTGGTTGTTACACGACCTAGCACGGTTTTATTATCAACAGCGTTGGTTGACCTTTATTTCGAAGGCAATAAAATTGCTACCATTCGCTGTATGTTAGATGGGGGTTCACAAGCAGCTCTGATTACAGAATCGTGTATGCAACGACTTAATTTACCGCGACAACATGTTAGCGAGCCGCTGGTCGGTGTCGGCGACTTTCCGCTGGAACCTAGGGGTACCTTCGTGTACCTAGGGGTACCTAAGGGCAAACAAAATCCAATCATTCCGTTAGAGGCTTCTATTCTGGCGAAGTTAACTCGTCAAATGCCTATAATGTACCACTAGCACCTCTCGCTGATTGACTTCATTTGCAGGGACTCGCTTTAGGCGACCCTGAATTTCATAAACCTCAGCCGGTTGACATGATACTCGGCGAGAACATCTTCATGGATATTGTTTGCGATGGCATTGTCAGAGGTAAACCTGGCACGCCCACCGCAATTAATAGTGTATTTGGTTATTTGCTAGGAGGTACCTAAAGTGAACTTTACTTCCAATGTTTTGACTCCACGCCGTACTTGCTTTACGTCGTTTGACAACGACAATCTTCAGAAGTTTTGGGAGCTGGAGTCAGTACCAGAGATGCGGAATTACACTTCCGAAGAAAAGCTATGCGAATCCTTTTTTCAAAAGACATTTACAATATTAGATCTATTATAATAATTGTGCTTATAATTTAAAGATCTGTAATATTTTCTAATAACAGTGCGTGCGTGCGTGCGTGCGTGCGTGCGTGCGTGCGTGCGTGTGTGTGTGTAGGATTCATAATAGTGCCTCCACTTCTTCATAATCTAGTGTTTTCAGCCATGATCTTACTCTATCTCTACAATTGTGATATGGCATTGGGTAAATGTTAAGTATTTTATTGACCGCGTTATATATCTTAGCCGATTGAGTTGGAAATTGGCGTTCGGCAAATTTTGATTTGGTGGACGGAGTAGTAACTACATTGGGTATTCTCCTATGTTGAATTAAGGTTTCATTTACAAACTGTACAGCCTTGTGTTGTTTAAGGAGCAATGCTTCAATATAGAGTTTCCTTACGGAGTGTAGGTCGGTAATCCTATATAATTCAGTGGTAGGGAATCTAAAAGGTTTAGAGTAAATTACTTAAACCAAACTCCGTTGTGCTCTTTCAACCTCTATAATTTTAGTTTTATTTGCCCCACCCCATACTGGGATGCAATAAGTAATTATAGATTGAGCTAGTTACAAGTATACTTGCTTTAGCAGTTCTATAGGGGCTACACGTTTCATAACTTTGAATATCCATATTAATTTCCTGATTCTCCCATTTAAATGTTCAATATGGTTATGCCAGGAAAGTCGTGAGTCTATTATTATTCCGAGATATTTAGTAGAGTGAGACCTGGAAATGATCGTGCAGTTGCAGTTTGGTGTGTTTTCAGGACAGCTATGAACTCTTAAATTAATGTCTGCAGGAGGCTGTGTGTTGCTATATTTTGTGAAGCAGATATAGGTTGTTTTTGAGCTATTTAGTGTAAGGAGGTTAGCGGTAAGCCATGTAGCTATTTTACGTAGGCCTGTTTCAGCTGTTTTATACACAGCTCCCCAAGATTTATCATGGAAAACCACTACTGTGTCGTTTGCATACGACAACACACAGCCCCTGTTAATGTCTAAATTTGTAAGATCGTTAATGTATGCTAGAAACAAAGTGGGCCCGAGAACGCTCCCCTGTGGCACACCAAAGGAAATCTGAGACTCAGAACTACTGTAGTCACCAATCTTAACAGTTTGCGATCTTTCCTGCAGATAGCTTTTAAACAACTCCAGTGGAGTGCCTCGAACGCCAAGTTTTTCGAGTTTTAGTACAAGTACGGAGTGAGAAACGGTGTTGACACGGAGGCCTTACGAAGATCCAAAAATACTGCAAGGCATTTATTACCACTATCGGTTTGACGTGTGATTTCCCTGGTGAGCGCCAGGACAGCATCCTCTGTAGATCTGCCTTTACGAAATCCGAATTGTCGATCTGATATGATATTATATTTATTAAAGTAATTGGTAAGCCGGTTGTTAATCAATTTCTCTACTATTTTGGAGACAGCAGTCAAGACGGATATCGGTCGAAAGTTATTGACATCGTCTCTCGCCCCGGCCTTGTGTACAGGTGTAACAACGGCCTGTTTTAACTGTTTGGGAAAAACCCCGGTATCAAAACACATGTTAGCTAGTCTGCAAATGATAGGAACAACATCTTTCTTCGCTAGCTTTAGAAATGTTGTGGTAACTCCATCCCATCCAGGGGCACTATCACTCTTTAAACTCATCAGAATGCTGTCTACTTCGCTAGGGTCCGATTCTAGCAGTAGGTACAAAGGACGTGGGGTTATTTGTCAGGGTGGTAAGGGAAGTGAAGGTCCTGACTGAAGAGCATAGACTTAAAATTTGTTCTGCGAGTATTTTTCCGGTATTTGAAAAGAATTCGTTCACATGATTTACCGCAATGCTAGGTGAGGGTTTAGAATTCAGCAACTCTAGACTATGTTTGTTAGTTGTTTTATAGAAAGTTCGTTTTTTAATGGTAGTCCACAATGGTTTTGGATTTTTTGCTGCACGAGCTAGCAGTTCTCTGTCATGTTGCCTCTTTAAGTTATTAATAAGGTTACTACAGTAATTCCGGTACCTTCTGAAAGTTATTTTTAGAGTTTCGTTAGCAGGGTCTAGTCTAGATTTGAGTTGTAGCTTGTTCCGGTTTCTAATGCATCTCAGTACTCCGGAGGTCATCCAAGGCTTAAGAAATCGCTGTTTCCTGGGAGCTGTTTTTACGGATTTGCTACTTTCTAGGGATTCATTAAGCTTTTTTGTTAGGTGGAAGGCTATTTCAGACAGATCTGAAATTGACAGTAGGCTTTCCAGATTTTTTCTGACAAATATGAAAGTGCTACAGTATAGTTAATGGGCTTAGTTTTAATAAAGATATCTCTATTGGTTTGAATTTTGGATAAAGTTAAAAAGATGATCCGTGATAGAAGTGTTAAGAACTATGCTGTGTGCTGTCAATTTGTCTACTGCAGTTTTCAACATAAAATGATCTAAGCAGCTCCCGTCTCTGGTGGGAAGTGTATGACCAGCCAAGAATCCATACACAGAGAGCATATTTAAATAATAATTTCTGTTTGATCTCTCTTGAGGCGATTCCTGAGGACGGGGTATGAGATTAATATTAATATCGCCAGTAATTACTATATTATTGAAGGACTTTATTGTATCCAAATGTGTACAAAGTGAGTCAATGAAATCTGAGGCGTTGAGGTTCGAAGGAGACCGATAGATACCCAAAATAATGACGTTATTTACTTTTAAGGAAGCCTGCTTAAGTATTATTTCGCTAGCGACTGCATTTAAAGTTCCACATGCATAGCTAACCTACTACTACTACTACTGCCGTGGCGCAGCGATCCGAAGTGGATCTTGGCCTCTGATACTAAGGAACGCCATGCTTCTCTGTCTAGCGCCGTTTCTGTCCAATCGACGGCACCGAGCTCGTTTAGATCTTTCACGACCTCATCGCTCCAGCGATACCTAGGACGCCCAACCGGTCGTCGACCATCCGGACGGCCTGAGTACGCTCTCCAAACTGCTCGATCTTCACCCATACGGACCACGTGCCCGAGCCACCGGAGTCTTGAGGCTTTCGTTTCTCCTACTATGTTGGGCTCGGCCACCAGATCTTCGATTTCCTGGTTCCTGCTTATCCTCCACGAGCCATCTTCTCCGCGAGTGGGTCCCAGTATCTTCCGGTAGATCCTCCGTTCAGCCACCAGCAGCGCGTATTCCTCTTTTTGTGTTAGGGTCCAGGCTTCGCATCCGTACATCAAGATCGGTCTGATTATGGTCTTGTATATACGGAGTTTCGTGTTTCTGGTCATTAGCCTGGACACCAACACTTTGTGAAGAGCAGCTGTGCACCGCAGAGCGTTCTGAATTCGGGTTTGGATCTCCTCTTCCCTCCGATTGCTGTCAGTGACGATACATCCAAGATATTTGAATTTCTCTACACCTTTGTAAGAGGTTTGTCCTATCGTGAGATCTTTCCTACGAATAGAGTTATTTCTGTATCGCTTCATATGAAGGTACTCAGTTTTTTCCTGACTAATTCGTAGGCCAACTTTCACTGCCTCTTCCTCTAGGCTCTGAGCAGCCCTACGGACATCCGTCTCGTTTCCTCCCAGGAGGGCTAGGTCGTCTGCATACCCAATAATTCGGTGGCTACCGTTCAACTCAACTCCGCCACCAGAGGCTATAACTTTCTTGGTGACATATTCGAGCACCAAGTTGAAAAGTATGGGAGAGAGCGCATCCCCTTGCTTGAGACCCGTTCCGACATCAAACTGGTCTGTTAGGCCGACTCCCGTTTTCACCGTCATTCTGCTCGTTGAAGTAGCGACTCTCAGCATCCTCACCAGCTTATTGGGTATTTTAAAAGATTGCAGAATGCTGTACAGCGACTCACGATCAATACTGTCATATGCCTTCTTAAAATCGACGAAGAGGATATGACAGCTCTGGGCATATTAGGTTTAGGTTTAGGTTTAAGATGTTTATTTCTCAAAAGATTACAAGAATAATCACTTCCTGAGAAATACATGTCTACACTAACATAAAACTAAGGAGAGGGTAATTACTAATTAATAATTATACAAAAAATTTACAAAGCCAATTCTAAACAACTAAGTATACAACTATCTAAAACTATTGTATTACTTGTTAAAAATAAAGCGGGTAGATATAAGCAACGAGACATGCATGCGCTTCTACTAAGTAGCATTATAACAGGGTTGGTTAAACAAGACTAGTAACTAGTGATTAACCGTCGGTTACGATCGGTTGGTTAATTACATTAACATTATAGTTTATACAAACATAATATTTTGTACATTATTTATCATTGTTTTATATGTGTATAGGTATTAAGTTTATATTTATATTAATTTATAGGTTTATACAGAGCTATAAATTAAAAATCAAGGTAAGTGTTAAAAATATATTGTTTAAGTGCCTTTTTGAACATTTTCATGGATTTTGCGTCTTTAATGTCTTTTGGTAGTTTGTTATATTATTCCCACCCTATATTATTCCCACTATATTATTCCCCAAGTATATATATTCCCACCTCTTCTCCATTATCTGTTTAAGAAGGAATATCTGGTCTACTGTGCTCCTGTTTCTACGGAACCCGCACTGGTAATCCCCTATGGTTTTCTCGGCGTAGGGTTCAAGCCGCGACAGTAGGACATACGACAGAATTTTATATGCCGTGGGGACTAAGGCAATGCCCCTGTAGTTTGCGCACCTTTTTCTGTCTCCTTTCTTATGAAGTGGGCATATGACTCCAGTGTTCCACTCATCAGGCTGACGCTCCTCCGCCCAGATCAGTTGGATGACCTCAAAGATCCTGTTCTTAATCGCTATACCACCATATTTCCATATTTCACCAGGCAGTCCGTCAATACATGGGGCCTTGTGGTTTTTCAGCCTCATGATCGCCTTGAAGACCTCATCAAAGGATAGCTAACCACGCCATTATTTTGGTTCAAATTGTTAGTAGTGGCCATGTGAGTATAATTCTCCAGACAGGGAATGGGCTTGTTTGGGCTTAATCTACATTCAGTTAAAATTATTACCTTGACGTTGGTGTTTAGTTTCGTTAAAGTCAATTGAAAATCATCAAAATTTCGGTAAATACTGCGAATGTTCTGTGATATAACCGTGAGATCGCTGTTTGTTATAGTAATCCGTTTTGTGAGTTCACGAATGAGTGCGATATTTCACTACAATCTATGTCATCTGTAGTTGATAGTTGACTTCTATTCATTTTCAATTATCAGATACCGAATGGGATAATCACGGGGTCGGATTAGCGATTGCAAATCCGTGAACATTTTTTCAAATCCGGATTTTCGGATTTTGGTTTGACCGAAATCCGAAGTTCGGATTCAATCCGGATTTTAAGAAAGGAATATGTGGCATAAAGGCAAAGTGAAACAAACAATCAAATTAAGTTGTTTTTATTAAAAATAAAAAAACAGAATGCGTACACTGCTACGCCAATAACAAAATCTTTAATAAATAATAAAAACAAAATACATACGTACACTGCTACGCCGATAAAAAAATCTTTAAAATATAATAAAACCAAAATACGTACACTGCTACGCTAAGTACGCTATTTAATAACAAAATCATCTATTGGTTGGTAAACATGATCGCAAAATACAAATTTTATATTTTGTTTCCACGTTTTGATAAAAAATGAAAACGAAGAAACATCACCGCATCAAGAGATTCGTCACTTAACCTCGTCCTCATACGGTTACAGAACACCCCAGCTGCCGAAAATGCCCTTTCCGACTCCACACTTGTTGGTGGTATTGATATTAGCTGGTTGTATACGGAGGATAATGTATGCACTTCTTGCTTAATTTTAATAATGAAATGTATTATGTAAAATAATGTATTATAAATATAGAATAGTAATGTACTTACCGAATAATATGACGTGTAAAATTGTATTGGTTTTATGAATAAATTATTGTATTGTATTGTATTGTATAAAATGCTACCGATTTTTCCTCCGCCCTCGTGGACGGCCATTTCTATGTGGATTAGGGTAGCGAAATCCGGGGCATCTGGTGAGGCAACCTGGGCAACTCCTGGATTATTTTGGTCGAGCAAAGACAGCTGCTGATTTAATTGCTCTTTAAAACTTAGCTCTCGTTGGTCTTGTCTCTGTTGATTACCATTAACAGTTGTCATTGCACTCGTGGAAGCCACCGAGGAAAGAGGAGAAGTCGGAGTCGATGTCGCGGCCATGGTGCAGATCAATTCTTTAATCTCCTGAAAGATGGGTTTTCTAAATACTTCATCAGTTTTTTGCGCATCAAAGTTCTTAAAGTTATTTAAATAAAGTAAGGTCCCGGTTACTACGTGTAGACGCCTTTCAGTAATTCGTCTCTTCAAAGTCGCCGTAATTTTTTTTGTAAAGGCATCTTCGCGGCTCTCTAATGTTTTCAACATAAATTTAAGGCTCGTATCCGCTGTTAAAAGATTTGCATCTTTACGGCACAGAACTTCCACAGTTTCCTTCATAATGTTGAGCGACGTGTACATACACTGAATTAAACTTACTTCATCAACATCAAGATTGATCGTGGATTTCATGTCAATGAGAGCTTTTTCCACACTATTTTTCAACATTAAATAGCGTCCAATCATAGTAGCTAAGCTACTCCAACGTGTTTTGCAGTCAAGGAGAAGCTGCAATTCATGTCCAAAATCTGCTTTTACATGTTTTTGTAAAATATCGTCATTTTTAGTTGCAGATCCACGAATTTTTTTTACCACAGATCTAACTTTTTTTATTACACCTTTTATTTCTTCATTTAAACTCCATGGTCTACCAGTGTGTTCAATATTTATACCGTCGTTGTCATTTTCATTATCCGAGTCGGAGTCATCGTCACTAGTTTGAAAGGTTTGGTCGAAATCGTTAATAGTTTCTTTTTTGTACATAACATCATGGATCGCTAATTGAATGCCATGTGCCAGGCAAAGTTGATGATTAGTTGATGTCAGACGACCTACTTTTATCATAACGCTGGCTCCGTCTGTAGTCATTCCTATAATGTCTTCATCTAAGGATATCCCAAATGAAGCTAATCTGGATTTTACAAAGGACACACAAGTCTCAGCAGGCATAGATCCAACGATTCTTATAAGGCCAAGGTTTTTGACCAGACTGTTGTCGTTAAATATGTGGCTATGTACATTGAGGTTTATATATCGCCGATTTTTGCCTGACGTCCACTCATCAAAAGTAAGAGCTAATTGGCGGGCGTTGATGTTTGACTTTTTCAAATCCTGAATTTGTTGAATTACTTCAGTTTTCACAGAAGTATACGTGTCAAGCACAATTTGCCTTATAGTATTGGGTGACTTTGGTAAATCTTTACCATATTTTTTTTTAAACAATCTTCTTATGTCTTCTGACGTACAAAACAATTACATCGCTACGCCGTCCAAAGCCACCATCCTACATATTGTGAGTTCATAACAGTCATCGCTTTTGAAGAAATCAGTAATTTTCCTTTTTTTTGATAAGGATTGAACTAAACTGGATTCAGTCTCAGCCGTCTCAGTAGGAGGCTCAACACGTTTTATCAATAAAGCGTGAACGTTCCTGAGATGATTTAGCAGTGTTGAATTGTTGATGTGCTGCCTTTAATTTGAAAGCATTTTTTGCATTCCTTGCACTGAGCTTGCAGACCATCTCGAGATCTTATACAATAATGCCAGACGCTTGTTTTATCATTGCTTTTTTTTTTAGTACTCTTCAAACTTCCTATTCCCAGTCTCAGCACTCTCAGCCATAGTGTCGCTCATTTTGTAGTTATAGCAGCATCTATAAAAAATACCATAAAACCAATACAACCATGCAATGCCACACCACGTTTTAGCAAGGACATTTAAATTAAGTTAGGGTTAGTTAAGATCAGGGGTAGGTAAAAGGCAGCTGCGTATAGAGTTGCAACATTAAAATTTACTCTTCCTCAAAAAAATGCTGATTCCTGAATTAGACGGTGTTATGAAACTAGTAGGCAGCACTTTGTCAATAACTTAAACGTATTAGAATGTAAGAACGGATCGCTCGCGTATTAAACGTCGAAAACTGCTCGACGTATTTCGGCTCAATTCGTGAGCCATTATCATGAGCTCGCAACAAATTGAGCCGAAACGTGTCGAGTAGTTTTCGACGTTTAATAATAGAGTGACCCGTTTTTTTACATTCTAATAGACTGAAACTCACGCCAGTTTCCTAATTAAAATTAAACGTAGTTTCAATTTCTTATTCTGGGTATTATATTAATACAATACAAAATTGTTTAAACGTTTTAACTTGAACTTACAACTCTTACAAGAGTTACAAGCTTTTGAAAACTTGTACAGAATTTGTTAATAAACGGTATACTACTTTTATAATAAGTATAATAAATAAATTTTAAAAATTTTAGTATTCAAGACAAGGGGTATACAAATCATTGTGCTCAATCCATATACAACAAATAGAGTAAAATATTTTCCATAAAGTAATGACAACTATCCCGAACGAAAAATGGGGACTACGCTTGTACCTATAACTTTTATTGTATGGCTAGAGCAGCAGTCTTGTACACATTTACTGTTAATAGAGCCAATAACAAACGAAAATAGTGCAAACAAGCATACATACGGACACGATAAATTAAGACTGCATTTCATCCAACATTTAACCCTTTACCTACGGGCTATTAAATCGCTCCGTCACCGCCCAATACGGGCATGTTTTGGCGAGAGTCAGCGGTTAGGCATAATTTCACTTACTTGTAACTTTTGAAGTATTACAGCTACACACTTGAAACTTCACACACACAATAAGTATAATGTGTTTAATCAATAAATAATCACTTGGAGTAATAATATTCACTTGTTTTTCTGCTATCAAGCAATATACCAGTCACTAAGAAATTGAAGATTTTTAAGTTACTACTCGCGGATTTCACAAGTTTACGTTTAAGAACATTAGTTTATAATATACTTAACACAAATAAACACTTAAATAACGATAATTATGAAAATAATGCATAAATATCAATCACAAAAAACGTTGCACTAAAACAATTTGCCACTTATGGAAAATAGTGATGTGCGTCTATCGACGCATTTGTCGATATATCGATAACCTAGTAAATGTAAAACTGAAATTTAACAAGTTATGATTGTGGTGAAATTATTATTAGGTACAATAGTACCTAATAATGATTTTATAACATGTTAAATTGCAATATTTTAACCAAAAACAGTAAAAAAACACTAAAAATAACACTCCAAACACTCCCCCGCCATACTCTCATATCGACAACAAGTCGATGAAATTTGAAAACAACACTATTGTCCGCCATATTGAATTCAATTATTAGCACCTCTGCAGTACGGGTGTCAACTCCAGTTGCCAGCAAAAAAGCGGTAATTTTAAAATTATGTTAATGTCAGAGCCATCTACCGAAATATTATGATATTTTTTTCTTTGTATCTATACTAATCACAGTGCATAATGTGACCGCTATTACCAAGCCACAAGGTCTCGTTTTGTTTTAAAAAAATGTTGAACACGACCATTACTTCGATCAACTATAGTTGACACCCGTAGGTACTGCAGCAGTGTTGCCTTACTGGCAACTCTGGTTGACACCCGTAGGTAAAGGGAAAGGACATACCTAAACATAACCATTCCCGCACCGTACGGTACTTAGTACGTATAAACTACAAGTCCACAACACAACATTATATAATTTCAGCTATGATTATAAGATAATAAGCACTTTTAGGTTAGGTTTAAGTACATTTAATAAGCTCACATTATCGTTTGCAGTGAAATAGGTATTTGTTAAAGGATAATAGGTACAGCTTTGTTAGTAGGTAGGTACTTATGTTATGTAGCAGTAAAAACATTTCTAGTACAAACGACCACGCCAGTCACGCCACACTACGCTGCCCTTCTTAAGCTTAAAAGTGGTATTTTATAAATTCTAACAAAAGAATAGATGAAAGATGAACTAGTAAATGGAAATTATTAAAATTCATGTAATGTAACTACTAATAGTTTTAAACTTAGTAGGGCGAACGTGTGACGATTTAACGAACAAAACAACACGAACGAAAACAGCAGCTCAATGTATTAAACTACTAGTTCGCCCCGAACTGAGAACTCGCGGTTTGCCAAAAATTATATAGAGCGATTGACTTTGTTGCACCTACTTACTCGTATAGTTCGACATAAAATTGTAAAAAATAATTTTCAAGAAAAAAAACCGACTTCTATGGGGGCCGGTGAAAGATTATTGTACATAGATGGTGCACTATGTAGAAAAGGAGGTAAAACCACCCACTATTCTAGTAGGTAGCATTTCGTTTCTGTAAGAGTCGCAGTTTAAGCCTCACGAACCCACTTCTCTGATAGCAGTTCGGTTCTGTGAGGATTGCAGTTCGAAGCTAACCAAAACCACTTTTCTAGTAGCATTTCGTTTCTGTAAGGCTCGCAGTTCTAACTTAACCTAACCCACTTTTTTTCGGTTCTTCTGTGAGAATCGCAGTTCAAACCTAACCTAACCCACTTTACGGCGCGTGCGGTGCGGTGTACGGGGGTTTGAGCGGGCTAGTAAGTTTGGCATCATCATTATACTTTACTAGACGGGCCCCCAGCTCCGCTCGCGTAAATGAAATAAAGAGTTTGTCTTATGTTTAGTTAAATACCGATATTATTATGTATTGAACCCTGCCAGGGTTTATAACTGTGATAGGTACTTCTTATTTGTAGCCGATATTTGGATAACTTAATTCGCAACTTTCTCAAAAAATGATGTGATTTGATAAAAGGCAAGATTGTATTTTTTCATCTGCGTAGGTATTTATTTAAAACTTGTTTCAACATAAAATTATTATTTATTTTTGTAAGCTCAATTGCAAAAACGTTCATTAGATTAATTTCCGCCTTAAGACGAATATGTATGACCACCGCCCATTATCGCATTTTCATACAAACGTAAATAGTCCCCATTTCCCTGTCTGGATATTGACATTACTTACGATGGCTACGGTGACGCAACGACCCAAAATGAGTCCTGGCCTCCGGCACCAGATCACGCCATGTTTCCCGGTCTTGCGATAGCTCTCGCCAGTCGCCATGGCCGAGGTTGAGCAGATCTTGAGCAATCCTTGAGCTCCAAAATATCTGAGCATGCACTTTAACTACACTAGTAGTTCGCCCCGAACTGAGAACTCGCGGTTTGCCAAAAATTATATAAAGCGATTGTTGCACCTACTTACTCGTATAGTTTGACATAAAATAGTAGAAAATAATTTTCAACAAAAAAAAACCGACTTCTATGGGGGCCGGTGAAAGATTATTGTACATAGATGATGCACTATGTATTAGAAAAGGAGGTAAAACCCACTTTTCTAGTAGGTAGCATTTCGTTTCTCACGAACCCACTTCTCTGATAGCAGTTCGGTTCTGTGAGGATTGCAGTTCGAACCTAACCAAAACCACTTTTCTAGTAGCATTTCGTTTCTGTAAGGCTCGCAGTTCTAACCAGGCTGACGCAACTAGGAACAAAAAAAGGTTTTGTATGGACTTCAGTGACCTAGCCATAGCCAAAAAAACAAAATAAAACGTCAGTGCTATTTATCTGTCAAGTCAACTGTCAGCCACATTGCTTTGTTGCTTGTCATGGCGGTTCGTAGGTTTTACTTACGTATTTCTTGCAATTTCTTTTTTAAAAGTCTTCGTTATTTTCCAAAACAGTCAAACGTGATAAGAACATACAGTGAGGCAATAGATTTTGTTTAAATGCCACCGAAAACTAAGTTGTTTCAGTGCGAAATATGTGGCAATTGATACGCTGGCGAAAATCGCAAAAAAGGAAGTTTATGGCGAAATTTCCATTAGATGAAGACCGTTAAGTATTGCTTTAGATGTCTGCAGCCTAGTTTTTTATCAATGTAAATAAAATAAAATGAGTGAATATCCTGGTATACAACATGACTATAATTATTTCTCCAAATATTTTTAGTGGAAAATTATTTATCATCTGTGCATTAATGGAATGGACATTATATTATATATTTTTGGAATCAAAGTAATAGGGGATATTACTGCAATGTTCTGCCGCCAGAGTGCAGTACTACCGACGCCAGTAAATTCATAGACTAACTTATACATACTCTGCCTTAAACTGTTTTTTAACAAGTTTTCACAGACAATAAATTATTATGACATTGATGCATCAAGGCGGTTTGTTAACAAGGTCCTAAGTATTGGTAAGCGCGAAAATCGAAATTTAGTTGTCTGCCTTTTTATCGCTCGAATATGCAAGAGTGATAGAGAGAATAACGAAATTTCGGTTTTCTTGTTTCGCGGTAGACCCCCAGATTGTGACAGATAGTGGTAGTGGCGCTACCTACGCAGAGTTTTGCGTGATATTCTCTATTATTTAAGATTTTAACCTAAAATATAAGAAAAAGTACGTGTCTCTGTTTTAATTATTAAATGTTTTTAGATGCAGGCAGTGGTGCAAAAAGTTGTAAAGGAAGACTTAATTTCATTATTCAAGAATATTATATATAGAAAAAAAAACATTTAATCAGGTGAGGGTAGGCGGCGCGCGCTAAAGAATCAACATCGTTTTACTGTCGCTCCCCGTCTTAAATCTAAAAGTCTAGTAATAGTGATATTATCGGCTTAAAAACACTCATTGTGATATTTAAACATCCAAAGAACAAAGTGTTGTAAACAGTGCGTCTCTAAGTGGATTTGCTCAACGACTATATCGATATTCTTTTTGTTAAAAATCCAATCGTTTACCGTGCGCGCAAGTTACTCGTGCGGTGAGTCATCCCCGCCGCTCACTCGACTCGGTTGCCGCGCGCTCCCGTACCTCGATACCAGCGATAGCTTAACGATAGAATAACGACAGTTTCAACTTTAAGTGAAATCTCGTGGTACAGAGGACATTGAAATGAGCGGAAAAAGCGGAAAAACTTGTGCCGGGTGTAATATCAAAGTTACTGATAAACTTTCCATCATCTGTAGCTCAGTCACTTGTAAGAAACTTTATTGTAACCAGTGTATTAATCTTGCTTCCTTAACCAAAGACGTCAGAGACAAATGGATTTGCCCTGAGTGCCGCAGCATTGAGAAGAAGGGAGGTGACAACACCACTACGCCCGTACGAAGTAATCTGACGGTGGATAACGTGACTCGAAGAAAGAAGGACACCAGCGTTCCAGCGGCAGTGGAGGAGCCCGCGGCCGTTAGTGACCCGCTCACCGCACTTACCACCGAAATTCAGCTGCTGCGGCAAGACGTCACCTGTATGAAGACGAAACTAGATAACGCGATCCTGGCGATAAGTCGGTGTGAAACTCAATTACAGCAGGTAACGTCAAAACTTACCGATTTCGAGGGGCGGCTAGAGGCGGCCGAAGAAAAAGCTGCTGAAGTTTTGATTCTTAAGAACAAAGTATTTGAACTGGAGCACCAGCTCAACCACCAGGCTCAACAATTTCTAAGGAACGAGGTCGAAATTGTTGGCATCCCGGAGAACCAGAACGAGAACCCGCAGCACATTGTTATGGTCACAGCTGCAAAAATCGGCCTTAGCATTACTGAAACGGACGTTGAATATGCCGCCCGAGCTGGCCGGCGTAGAGATGGCACTAGTTCAAGACCCCTCGTCGTTCGCTTCACCACGAGGCGGACGAGAGACAAATTTTATAAAGAGGCAAGATCAAGACGCCTCAACACCAATGACATCGACATTAACGGCTCTGCTGCCAAAATCTACTTCAACGAACGTCTCACTCGAGAAAATAGAGCCTTGTTTCGCGAAAGCAGAGCCCGGGCTTCCGAAGCTAATTTTAAACACTGCTGGACCCACGGAGGGACAATATACATACGGAAGCGTGAAGGCAGAGGACCAGGATGCCAAGCAATCCCCATTAAAACTTCAGACGACCTTGATCGGTTTTTGGGAGTGGACGCTGTCAGAGATCCGGAGCAGCCAGAATCAACACTTGCACTCGGAGAAGCTTCTGCACCTGACGCTTAGTATTTTCTGCTTTATATCTATATTATGCTGTATGTCTAGGTCTGATGAGGTACATTCTCCACTCATTTACACAAAATCTCACATTAACACACTACTGTACACTATGTCTATTTACAATTTTATATGTTGCGTGGCAGGATTTTCAAAAATCATACTGAATATACTCATGCTTGCAGTTCTAATATATTATAAGGGGAACATCCGTACACATTCTGAATGAAATTGATCAGGCTGAAATTCCATGCCACTCAACTGACTTACCTGAAAACTGTCTGAACATAATTGATAAATTCTCCTTCAAAGTGCTTACTTTAAATATACGAAGTCTAAACAAAAATTTTAACGCTTTCCTCGTACTTCTACCTAGGTTAAATATTAATTTAGACGTAATCGTTCTTACTGAGTGTTGGATACACGATGATTCTGTAATCCCACAAATAGACAGTTACACTTCTTATAGAACAACTAAGTTTATCAACCAAGCTGGTGGCGTCGTGGTGTATGTCAACGATCGATGGGAGTGCGAGGTAAAAGAGCCTGACTTCACTGACGCCAACTGTCTGTGCGTTAACTTAAATAAACAGGTTATTCTGTACGCCATATATCGGTCTCCCTCTTTCACTAATATTGATCCATTCATCGATTCTCTCGAAAATAACCTCAAAAGCACCGGCAATAATCAGTGTAAGATAGTCGCGGGAGATATTAACATTAATATATGCCCTGATAGTAAACAGGATAGCAGTGCTCGTTACCTTTGCTTGCTGGCAGAACTCAACTTGTCCCCCACAGTAACCAAGCCAACGAGAAAAGATACGTGTCTTGATCACATTAATATCACCTCTAAATATTATTCTGAATCCTTAATATGTAAATCAGATATTACAGACCGTGATCTTGTTCTTGCCGGTATTAATTTAAATCAACCGAAACCCATAAAAAAATCACGTATTATGAAAAAAATTTACTACCATGCAATCGAAAGTGATCTGGAGAAGATTGACTGGTCAACCGTTACTTCCAAAAAGCTGGTAAATGAAGCCGTCGATGAGTTTAATGGAATATTAACTAAAATTATAGAAGTTCACTCGCAGACTATCACTGCTGTTAGTCGGTCTAAATTCACAATCCAGCCTTGGATGACCCCAGGCCTTTTACGCTGCTCTAGACACCGAGACCTTCTACATGCTAAATCAAGGTGCAATCCTAATGATCTCACTGCAAGAACCATTTATACTCGCTACAGAAATTTCTACGTTGATTTACTGCGAAAAGTCAAAACTTCATATGATTCCCACGCTGTAAGACAGCATAAAAATGATACTAAAAAGCTATGGAACACTATAAGAAAAATCACTTACAATAACAAACCTAAAATAAAATGCACAGACCTTCTTAAAACAAAGAATACTGAACGCGAATCGATAGACAGTTGCAACGAGTACTTTACTAATGTAGGCCCTAGCTTGGCTACCAAAATTCTCTCTGAAATTAACACGAGCCAAGCCGAACTTGCTAATAGCATAAGGTTAACAAATGCTCCATCTGCTTCTCTTTTTATGACTCCGACTGATGAAGCAGAAATTGAAAAAATGATTGCAGAACTTAAGTCAGATAGTGCACCGGGTCTCGATGGCTTATCTAACGTTCTCCTGAAAAAAATTAAAAACTATATTATTTTGCCTCTCACATTCATATGCAACTTGAGTCTTGCAGAGGGCACATTTCCCGACGCATGGAAAGCTGCAGCTGTCACACCGGTGTACAAAAGCGGGGACAAAAATATGTACGGCAATTACAGACCTATTTCGCTGCTAGGATCATTTTCAAAAATCTTGGAGAGGGTGGTTAACAAGCGCGTAGTCAATTTCCTAGAAAACAATAATATATTATCGCAAAAGCAATTTGGTTTCAGGAACGGGAAATCTACCGAAGCTGCTATAACTCAATTAACAGATAAGATCGCTGACCATTTAGATCAAGGAAAGACCTGTGTCGGAGTGTTCTTAGACCTAGCCAAGGCCTTCGACACAGTGTCGATCCCAATCTTGATTAGGAAATTGGAGATGTCCGGGATACGAGGAACTCCGCTAAAATGGATGCATAGTTACTTGTCGCGTCGCACACAATGTGTTAGAGTTAATGAACAGGTCAGTAGTCTTAGACAAATAACTTTTGGTGTGCCTCAAGGCAGTATACTTGGACCAACTTTGTTTCTGATCTACATTAATGATTTGACCTTCTTGGACTTGATCAATGCGGACATTGTGTGCTACGCAGACGACACTGCAATCCTATTTCACGGTGCTTCGTGGGATGAAGTAATCACCTCTACAGAAACCGGTCTAGCCTCGGTGACAAAATGGCTCCAAAACAATTTACTGACGCTTAATGCAGACAAAACAAAATTTTTATGTTTTCACAAAACAGCTGCTTCCGCTCCTCAATCTTTAAGTGTCTTAAAAGTTCACTCATGCACTGGTAATCGGATGTCATGTGACTGTAAATCTATAGCAAGAGCCTCGTCTATAAAATATTTAGGTGTTATCTTGGACGAGAAACTCACCTTTACAGAGCACATACGAACCACAGCGAATCGTGTCAGGAAATTGATATATACCTTTAAAAATCTTCGGGATGTCATGGATAAGCCACTGCTCAAATCGACGTACATTGCTCTAGCTCAATCTGTCATTACGTATTGCATCTCAGTATGGGGTAGTGCAGCAAGTGGCAAGTACTTATCTAATACTTTTAGAGAGAGCCCAACGATCGTTACTAAAGGTTATTTTTTCAAAACCGAGAAGTTTCTCAACCCAATGTTTGTATTCAGAAAGTGAGGTTCTCACTGTTCGCCAACTGTTCATATTGCGTAGTTCCATTATAGCACATAAACATATACTTAGTATGCCAAATTATGAACAATTACTGAAAAAGCGCAACTTTGTCTTTCCCTTACCTACACTTAAGTCACACTTTGCTAAAAGATTTGGTTTATACAATCATTTAGCTGTTTACAAGGTTGTTAACAAAAATTGCGACATTAAAACCTGTTCGGTTAAAGAGGCTCAATGTAAAATCAAAATATGGTTAAACACTTTGAATTATAGTGAAACAGAAAAAATACTAACATATTAATAGACGCACACACACTTTGACATACACACACCTACACACACACACACACACACACACACACACACAAACATACACTTTAAACACACACACACACACAGACACACACCTGACTCATAAGTACCTCCTCCTTCCTTGCCTAGTTCTTGTAGTTTATTAGCTTTAAGCTTTTAATTTTAATTTTACTAAAGTTAGTGTTATAGTAGATACAAAAATTGTAGTATACTTAGTACTCTTAGTAGTAGACTGTAGGGTAGCATGCACTTTGTTAATTTAGCTCTTAGTAGTGAATTCTTTAGCGCCTAATGTAATCAATCAAAACTGGCAAACTAGAAAAAGTGCCATCCTGCGAGACAGGCATAGCCTAGTGCAGGTGTCACGGGCAATTTTCATATCATGTAACAATTTTAGCAGTGTTAAACTAGAATAAGTTTACCTAACCTTGTTTAATCTTGTTTCACTGTATCAATAAACTATTTTGATTTTTTTTTTTTTTGATTTTGGTGAACACACATTTTTCTCTGTTACCTGTGGACCGTCGGACCGTCAGGATGTATTTTAAATTAATTATATTAAATTATTAAAAAAAAAATCATTTTACATATTTTTATTTTAACAAATAAAAATCGTGTTCACATTTAAGTCCAACCATGTATTAGTCCACTAAAAGTCCACACTATATATAACATACGACTTAAATGTGGACTCGATTCTAACCTGATTTCTAGTACGAAATTTGTTGACAGGGGCCCATGTTTCAACCCTCCCCAATTTATCGATATCGATAAAATACGCAAGCGTGTGGCATACTACACTATTTAAGTCTGTTATGTTGGTCCTATTGTTCTTTGACAGTTCTTTGTCATACATGTTGGTAATGATTGGAACACCAAACATACACACAGACTAATCAAATCGCTAGTATGGAAGTCCCGTCTCTTAAAACGTAGTGATTATCGTCACTTGTAATATGAATTAATGTAACCGCCAAAATTACAAAATTGAGTTAAGTATACAGTTCGACTGCAAATTTGATTATCTGTCGATTACTGCTATTAAAATTTCGATAAGTACCTTGAAAAAAAAGTCGATTACGTTAACCAAAATCAGACCATTTTTTTAATTTTAGCGACTTTGAATTAATGTAAGACACATTTTTTATAAATAACTTACTATAGGGTAACGTAACGACAAGCTTTTTTAGTTTCGCATTGACTAGTATGATGGTACTGATCAGACAAGTTTCAAACTTTAAACCGAGATTACAAATACTTCTATTATAAAAAAAACCCAAGCTACAAGTGTACCTTACTAATGACAAAAGGCTTCGGCGAAGAACATTTATATTTCAATGTAGCTTTTAGCAAGTTTTTGATTGAAACAAAAATGTGACATAGTTATAAACTAAAATTATAGTTTATCTTAACTTTAATTATTAATTTAAGAGACCAATGAGTACATAAATCACCTCGAGGAAAAAAAATCATGCTACAAACGAGCTGAAATACATCGTAATATGTTATACAAAGATAACTCGACAGTGATGGCTAGTTTCGATCTTCAGAAAGTTCTGAATACCCCACATGGCCAGAGTATGCTGCTATACTACAGCAGAAAGTATGCTGTTTACAATTTAACTGTGTTTGAATCCAATACACAGAATGGATTCAGTTGCGAAATTGGGACCTGTTTATATCAATATCTCCTTGACGGGTGTGTAATGTTTAATATAATTATAAAAAAAAACTATCATACATTTGTTATAACGCCATTTGATATATTATTGTATGTTATAATGTAATTTTTATTATACGTTTCCTTTATTATATAGTGATTTCATCTAAACTTTCATTGATATAATGCCTAATGTAATATAATTTTCAAATAGTATATAGACATGTTTTATAATGACATTTGTTATATTATATTTTTGTATAACGTAATACTTCATACAATTTTATCAAGTATAAATACATATATCGTATAACATTTTTTGTCATATTTCATTTACTGATAACGTAAAGTTTTACATACTTTTTATAACTAGTACGCAGGCCTACTGCTTTTGCTAGCTATTTTATTCTAGGGAGGTCGCAGTTCTAACCTAACCTAACCTATTTTTTCACGGATTTCGTTCTGCGGAGACCGCAGTTCAAACCTAACCTAAACCACTTTTTTGATAGAATATTTTATTCTACGGAGGGTCAAAGTTCTAACCTAACCTAACCCTCCTTTTGTTAGGTAGTTATTCGTTTGTGCGGAGTCGCAGTTCCAACCTAACCTAACCCATTTATGTCATGCAACTATTATGCTACATAAATAATTATGTGATGTCACTTGTTATAACAAATAATATGCTTTAGAGTATGTAATAAATATGGCAATGTATATTAGACGAAGTGTAAATATACCTTATGACCATTATACCAATAATAACATTATGTATACCGTTAATTAGGTATTACGGTAGTATGCCATTTATTACGTTAATCAAAACAACGATATATCAAACTATAATATATGAAAAGTAATTATAACAAATGTAATGCACCCCTCCTTGACGTTGACAAAAAAGGAACAAAATATGTAATTCTTTATTGCGATTCTTGCTGGGGTCAAAATAAAAACCAAGTAATACTGACCATATTGAAATACTTTTTAGAGAACGCAAAAAATGTACAATCAGTGCAAGTAAACTATCTCCTACCGGGGCACACTTATATATCAAATATCAAATATCAACATTTATTCAGCAAATAGGCCACAAGGGCACTTTTACACGTCAACATTGAATTTACATACAAGCAAAAATAATAACAAGACATTAACAATTTTATAAAATACAACTAACAATTCAAACTAACGTATTACAATTACTTAGAGACGTATATGGTCTCTTAATGTCGAATTACATAAAAAATACAGATACAAAACACAAAAAAAAACTATAATATTTAGAGGTGTAAATGTCTCTAGGTGTCAGAACTATAAGATTATATAGTTTATCAAATTATCCTTAGAGATGTATAGGGTCTCCAAGAGTCAATATCCTGTATAATTAACACATTCATTAAGAGAAAAGAAGCATACGAGAGCAGAATGAGGCGTCTCACCGTAATTAATTAATAAAAATTAAGTTACTAAGTATAATAGCTCGTGTAAGCTTAAACAGACCAGTCTCCACAAACAGCACCCGTTCACGAGTATGACGCGTATCTCAGCCATCGCCTCCCTCAACCTCCATTCGGGAAAGTGGCGACCCGATCAACGACGCCACCTTGCAAAGACTTTTAAGCGAGCATGACATGTTCAAGCTACCGGCCTATATTAATATTAAAATAGTAATAACATGTAGCTGTAAGTGTAAGACACAGCATTTTGTGCTCGTATGTTACTAGGGCTTGCAATTCGAATATTCGAATATTCGAATTTGTCGAATATTCGGCCTGTTTTGATATTCGAATATTCGGCCGCTCAGGTTTCGAATATTCGAATATTTTTTATTACTATAAAAAATCTATTTAATCCGCTGCAGTTACAGTTTCTGTGTGTTTTCCGGGTATTTACAGTGAATGAGTAATGGGTAGGTACCCAAATACGAAGGAAATAATATTTTTTACTGTATTCCTCTCGATAGACTTCGTGAATATAGTGAAACCTAACTCAATTTGAAAGAAAACGAAATCAAAAAGTATGTTATTTTTACGGTGCATAAGTTTTAAGTTAAAGGGTCATTCTGTTTATTAAGACTAAACCTTGCCCGCACTTATCGCAATTCTCAAATTTGATCATACCAAACCTGCCCAACTAGGTAATCTAACTATGCACCTTTAGCTGACGAATAATCCAGTAGTCAACTAACTTTTTCCCTTAAATATTCCAATATTATATAATTAAGCCGACCATTAATTAAGGCCTCTGAGTGACTACAAGTTAATTTAAATCAGAAAATAATTACCTACTAAAAAATAGTACATTTCGATGCTAGTGCGGAAGGTATGTCATTACTTCACGAGTACCGAGATATCTTGCCACGAGCCGCAGGCGAGTGGGAAGACTCGGGACGAGTGAAGAATGACATTTCCGCACGTGTATCGAACGACGTTTTTTAATACAGTTGCGAAAAAATAAGTAAAACATTGTTAATCGTACACTAAACAAAAGTGGTAACAGTGACAGCTCGCTTAGACGTCGTCTTTAAGTATATTATATCTATGGGCGTTTGGCAGCTATTCCGTTCCATTCAGACACCTTATTAAGAACGGAATTTTCAATATTCAATATTAAAAAATAAACGTGTTATAATGATGAAGAGGTAAGTATTAAAATATGAAATATGTATATTTTTCATATTCTTACATTAACAGTAGGTTTTTATGCTGATTACGACGTTTAAAGGAAACTAATATTAACACTCATCAATAAGTAGTCGTGAATTGGAACAAGTATAAATTTAAAAAAATTGGAAAAGTAAAAAGCACTAGTTCGACATAACCAACTTTCCGCACGCTAAACAGCTACGTAAAGTAGCACTTTGTGAGCAACTGTATTAAAAAATATCTTACATACCTAGGTTTGGTTTAGATGATTAAAGTTATATTATTTCACTCAACGGCGCATTTATAATAAAAGTTTTATCTAGAAATATTGAATACGTCTTATTTTGGCGTTTTACTTGTTTTTATAAATGTGGGCATCTCATAGTAGGATGATAAAATCTAGTCAATTAAGTGGATTTCTGCAAAATATCATTAGTTTTAGCAATATGTGAAATAAGCTTTTGAATAAAACGATAATAAACCGATTTCTCGTTCTTTTTCTTATTTTTTATAATATTCGAATAATTATTCGAATATTCGAATATGTCGTCAGAAAAAGTCGAATATTCGAATACCTGAAAGTTTCGAATATTTGCAAGCCCTATATGTTACATAAAAAGACAGTATAGCATCACATAATTACTAGCCTAAATTGACTTAGAGATGTAAAGGTCTCTAAGTGTCAAAAACATTAAAAATATAGGTATGTACAATCAAACATAAAATAAATAAATACTTAGAGATGTATAAGGTCTCCAAGTGTCCAAAACTAAAATTAAATTAAACAATATAATCAAGCGAGAAATGATTGTCTCATGTGTCAATTCTACTGGAAACTAGCATATTTAATTCACAATTAAAAAAAAAAAAACAATATTTATTATTTAACTCTTATTATACTAATGAAATCAAGCTACCGGCTTAAAGGCATCTCTATCATTTATAAAATCTTTTATACTGTAGTACGCCTTACAAGGAGCGCTTAATGTGCGACTTAAATTTATGACGTGGTAAATTCACTATATCAGTGGGGACTTTGTTATAAAAACGTGTACAGTTTCCGACGAAAGACTTACTAACCTTACGGAGACGGTGGGCGGGCACAGCAAGTTTATGTTTGTTTCTAGTGTTATAGTTATGGATATCACTGTTAACCTTGAATTCGTGGATGTTTTTCCGAACATACATAATATTCTCTAGTATGTATTGAGATGCAACGGTAAGGATGTTAACTTCTTTGAATTTCTCTCTTAGGGATTCTCGAGCGCCCAGTCCATAGATGGAACGTACAGCTCGATATTGCAGCACAAATATTGTCTGAATGTCTGCCGCTTTTCCCCACAACAGAATTCCATACGACATAACACTATGGAAGTAACTAAAGTATACCAGCCTGGCCGTCTCTACGTTTGTTAGCTGTTTGATTCTCCTCACTGCATAGGCTGCTGAACTAAGTTTTCCGGCTAGAGTGCCTATATGTGCATGCCATTGCAGTTTGGAGTCTAGAGTGACTCCCAGGAAAACAGTTCGATCTTCAAATTCCAGCGTATCACCTTTTATTTTAATCTTGCTGTTATTTACCTGCTTGACGTTAGGTAGCGTAAACTTGATGCATTTGGTTTTCTTGGCGTTCAAAAGCAAATTGTTTGCCGTAAACCAGTTTACTATGGTAGATAGCGCGTCATTAATGCTTTCGAAGCTATTTTCCTTTCTGTCCACTTTAAATATAAGGGAAGTGTCATCTGCAAATAACACTATATCATGTCTATCTTGCACAACTTTTGGTAAGTCATTAATGTATACCAAAAACAGGAAGGGACCAAGAATTGAACCTTGAGGCACTCCGAGGGCTACCGGGGACCCCGCCGATTGAGTTCCATTAATAACTACTCGCTGAGTTCTATCCGAAAGGTACGATGAGACCAGGTCAAGGGCACTAGCTTGTATCCCATAGCGGCTTAATTTTCTCTTTAAATTTTCGTGATCAACGCAATCAAATGCCTTTGACAGATCACAGAAAATTCCAACAGCATCTTGAGCTTTTTCCCAGGCATCAAAGATGTGTTTTAGAAGTACCGCACCGGCGTCAGTAGTTGATCGACCTTTGGTAAAACCAAATTGATTGCTATCAAGCAGTTTGTTTCTGTTGAAATGTGACAATAGTTGATTCAGAATAAGTTTCTCGAACACTTTGCTTAATGCCGGTAGTATTGAAATCGGTCTAAAGTTCGTGGGATCTGTTCTCGTTCATGATTTAAACAGCGGGATAATTTTGCTATGTTTCATAATATCTGGAAAAATTCCGGCATCAATGCATCTGTTGAAAATCTCAGCTAAGTATGGTGTAATTGACTCAATAATGGAATCTAATACTTTGACTGACAGGCCCCAAAGATCTTCAGTTTTCTTTCAATTTAAAGACCTAAAAGTCTTAAGAACTATGTTCGGAGTGACATACGAAAATTTGAAGATTTCTGTACATTCTGCCACATTTGTCTTCAAAATTTCTTCAGCGACGTCTGGCGATGAATTAAGAGATCTTGTCGTTTCTACCGGGATATTCGAGAAAAACCGCTCAAAATGATCTGCCACTTCACGGTCGGAACTTACTAAAGTGTCAGCAATTCGTAGGTTGTAGTGCGGATCCTTCAGTTTACGTTTTCCAGTTTCATTGCTGATTACTTGCCATACAGTTTTGACTTTATCGCTGGAATTTAGGATCTTGTTCGACAAATAATCGGCTTTAGCAGCGACACACAACATCTTAAAAGTTTTAGAAAAATTCTTAACGTACTCCAGAAATTCCGGTCTTTTATCAGTTGCCTTTAAATCATATAAGTCATAGAGTCGGCGTCTTTTCTCGTGAATATCCGGTGTAGCCCAGTCGCTAAATTTAGTCTTGGCCTTGCTTTGCACCTTTTTCTGAATGAAACAGGCATCAATTTCCTTTTTAATACAATTAAACAACTCGGAACTCAAACAGTCAGGGTCTTCCTGGGTACATGAAAGACAACATAATTGTTTAGTAATATTACGATTGAATAAACCTAGGCGACTTTCGGAAATCGGCCTGCACAAAGTGTCTTGAGGAATTTCTTCAGTTTTCCCGCTGAAAGAAGCTTTTAGTCCACAGTGGTCAGAACATAGGTTGTTAATAACAGATTTACTAATCGCATCATTATTACTAAAGTGCACTGGTTGCTGTGATTCGAGTGGGCTCACAAAATAAATTGACTAAATTGAAGGATTTAAAAGTATTTAGTAACCTTCCACATAATGGCGAATTTTCTAGCAAATTAGTATTAAAATCACCACATACAATTATATTTTTGTGACTTCTAAAAACACTACTAAGTACTTCATCTATGACTGATTCGAATAAGTTATAGTCTGCCGACGGGGGCCTGTACACGCATATAATTATAAATTGTTCCAAATTCCAATTCAACACAAGAAAGTTCTATAAGGCGTTCCACAGACATGTCAACAATGTCTCTACGCTCCTTACTTTTTAAATTATGTTTAACCATTATCAATGACCCGCCGCGATTGCAAGATCTCCTAAAAAATGAACATACTATACTATGATTATTGAAATTAAACATAAATTCATGACCTTTAAGCCAGTGCTCAGTTATACAGAGGATGTCAATATTCGAGTACTGTATAAACAAATCAATTTCGTGTTCCTTACAGGTAAATCCTTGGATATTTTGATGAACTAAGTTTAATAAATTGGTTTTACCAAACATACTAATATCGCAGTGATCAATAGGAACGGAGCCGGCTGGTGCACACGTTGTCGTAGCGGTTAGTTTAAGGCCGTTCCCTGAGCCAGAAATGTAAAAATACCCCAATAATTATCCTATTTTTCTAAGAAACGGTGATATTTGTAGACGTGGGAAAAATAAATATAATTCTTGATTATATTATCTTTAATAACACAGCTTTCGATACACGATTCATAACACTTCGCTCGATACAATTTATTCCCAAAGTAACCTCCAATTCGAATTTTTACTCCAACTTTACTCGTTTCTTTACTATGTGACACTATGAAACAAAAAAAGGAGAAAAATCAATCATAAGTATAACAGTAATTTGACAGCTTTAGAAAAACGATAATTAGAGGCAATATTTTTAAAATAAATAAACATCAACTAATTCTATCGTAACAAAATACCGACTCCGGCCTGCATGCTCTATCTCCGTCCGTCTTTCGAAATGAGACAGTGATGGCTGAGCGCTCGTGCCAGACGGACCTGTACTAGGTGTCCCCAAAACAAATATAAGATTTACTTATAAAAACTGTGCTGTGTTGTGTGTCCTAGTGATATACCGTGTGCACCAAAACCTTTAAGTTATAATGGGTAACAAGCAATTGAATAAAAAGAAGACATCTCGAAAAAGACAACTCGGAAGATTCCAACAAACAATGGAACTAACGTAAATAAAAATGTATATTTATTACACAGTGAAATACGTAATTATTGATATTTCGATTTCAATTTATTTGTGTTTGGGAAATTGGGACTCTGGAGGTAAACGGTATAAATGTTCGTGATAATAAAACCGTTCTTCAAAATTGACAGCTTTTTATTGACACTGTTTACAGACAACATTCAACACATGATTACATACAGCACGATAAATAAATAACAATGAGCAAAAACTATCGTAACTTTAATTTGTGTAATATGATGGCCAAGAACTCTAACGACTTGCCTCTTGAATACCTACCTACTAAATCATTGTACTGACGAGTGACGACACATTCTGAATTGAAACGATTGGAATTGATTCAAAAGAAAAAATAATAATACGTGACAACAGTTTACACTGCACAGGCCTGCGCTATAAGAACTTTGCCACGCCGCTACGTGGGTTCTGCGCTAGTAACTCGGGCACACGAGTCGCGGTAAATTATATGCGAAATCGCGCGACAGCGCGCCGGCGCCAACCACCGCCCACCTCGGTGAGCATAGCCACAGGCAGGCGGGCTTGCCGAGGAGCGCGACGACGCGCACCGCCGTATCCGCGATAGTCGAGCGGAGTTTCGTTCCGCGGGTCCCCACGCGCGGAATGCCTCGACCGACCGAATTGTAGCGCGGCTCTCCACGCCCGTCGCATCGACAGCACACCTCAATCCGTTTCGGCGCCACGGCGGACGCGAGCAATACGGTCCTAGCCGAGGTGCTAGGTGTTCGGCGAGACTCGAACATTTGTATGGGGCAGCGCGGGCGATGCCATGACTTCAGAGTGGCGCGACCGGCCTAGAAGGCGAGTCCGTCTCGCCGTCGGCGGGCCGCGCGGACAGCGCCGTCCACCGCCCACCTCGAGTTTAGCCAAAGCGCCGCGGCTGCATGGGTTCTGCGCCGCGGCAAATGATATGCGAAATCGTGTGGCAGCACGCCGGCACTCACCTCGGTGAGTTTAGTCTCAGCCGGCCCGATTTTCAGCACGCGGGCTTGCGAGGAGTGCGTCCACGCCGCGCGCCGCCGTACGCTTTCGCCGCGATGGTCGAGCGGCGATCGCGCGCCCCGTGATGCAGACTCAGCACCTCGGCTAGGACCATATTGCTCGCGCCCGCCACACCGATATTTTCGCGGCCGCCGCGAGCAATACGTTACTAGCCGAGCGGCGAATCTGCATCACGGGGCGCGCGATCGCCGCTCGACCATCGCGGCGGAAGCGGTACGGCGGCGCATGTTATCGCACTCCTCGGTAAGTTCGCGTGCTGAAAATCGAGCCGGCCGAGACAATACTGACCGAGATGAGCGGTGGATGGCGCCGGCGCGCGATCTCGCATATCATTTGCCGCGGCTCGTGTGCCCGAGGTACTAACGCAAAGTCCACGTAGCGGCGTAAACCGCCTCGCAGCCCCGCGGCGTCGTGGGCATCTATTATTCAATATCTGAAGTCATCAGATATATCAGAGCGGCCAGTATGCTCAAAATTATCTGAACAACCCTGTAGTCGACATCAGATATATCGGAGCGGCCAAGGTGCTCAAAAATATCTGAACACGCACTCTAACGCCTTGACAACAGAGGCGTGTTCAGAAATTTGTGAGCACCTTGGCCGCTCCGATATATCTGATAGTGACTGTACAGTACAATCGTCATCAGATATATCGGAGAGGCCGAGGTTCAGATATTTGTGAGCGGCCGAGGTGCTCAAAAATATCTGAACACCCAGTCTAACACCTTGACAATAGAGGCGTCTTCAGATATTTGTGAGCGGCCGAGGTGCTCAAAAATATCTGAACACACATTCTAACGCCTTGACAATAGAGGTGTGTTCAGATATTTGTGAGCGGCCGAGGTGCTCAAAAATATCTGAACACCCAGTCTAACACCTTGACATTAGAAGTGTGTTCAGATATTTGTGAGCGGCCGAGGTGCTCAAAAATATCTGAACACACATTCTAACGCCTTGACAATAGAGGTGTGTTCAGATATTTGTGAGCGGCCGAGGTGCTCAAAAATATCTGAACACACATTCTAACGCCTTGACATTAGAGGCGTTTTCACATATTTGTGAGCACCTTGGCCGCTTCGATATACCTATCTGATGGCGGCAATGACCCTTCTCTAATGAAAAGCCACATATCTTGTTGCGTTCCATGCCTGAAGGGTCCTTCATGTGCATAAGAACCGTTCTTTGATGAAACCCCGAGATGAGCCCGAAGTCCGTCTCGGCACCGAGGCGGACGCGAGAACGGTCCTAGCCGAGAGTACGTTCTCAGCCGAGAGTACGGTCTCAGCCGAGAGTACGTTCTCAGCCGAGAGTACGTTCTCGACCGAGAGTACGGTCTCAGGCGACTGGCGGGATGGCGCGCGGCGTCAGCGAAATTACCGCGGCGCGACCGGCGTAGACGGCTGGCACCGTCTCGCCGTTCTCGCCGTCTAGGCCGGTTCACTCTGAAGTCACGGTATTTTCGATTGTACCGTATTTCTAAGTAAGTCCGAATCTTAATCCCTTACCTTTGTAAGGGATTAAGATTCGGACTTCGGGCTCATTATTATTAGGATTGGGGTTGGTACAGAACGGTTGTAGAACTTTTTTTGGAATTAACGGTTAAGTTACCTTACAGCTTAAACATAATATACAGAGTTCAAAACAGAGACCCTTATTTTGGGCGTTACAATAACCTAATACGCAAATAATTCAAGCTTAATATGTAGGTACACTTGCCTCTCGCGCCACTTGTAGCGTTGTTGCTGTAGGGACACGAACTCTGCCGACCAGCGATTCCAGAAGTGTTGCCGTAGTTGTTCTAGCCTCAGGAAACGGTCCAGGCGGTTCGGGTTCCGGTCTTGCAGTGGCGGTGCCGGCAGCGACGTGAGCGGCCTAAAAATGAGAAAGTGCCCGGGAGTAAGGGGGTAAAAGTCATTAGGTGAGGAGGAGAGTGGGCAGAGAGGCCTACTGTTCAAAATTGCTTCCACTTGGCTAAAAAGAGATGAAAGCTCTTCAAAGGTAAGGTGTGTATTGCCCAAAACTCGTTTGAGGTGAAATTTGGCGCTTTTAATGCCGGCCTCCGCGTAGCCGTTAAAGTTAGGACCATAAGCTGGCGCGAATTTAAATTTTATACCTTGACTAGCTGCAAAATCTGATATATCGTTTTCATGTAACTTAAAAAAATCATTTATCTCTTTAGCTGCAGCTACAAAGTTTCTACTATTATCACAAAACAGCTCCGCAGGTTTGCCGCGCCTGGCGATAAATCTGCGGAGTGCCAGTACAAATGCATCTTTAGACCATGGTATAATAATATACTCCGCCTGGTACTCTATTCCGAGATTCGCGTATGACCTAACTGACACGGGCCTACGTCATCATGCTGTTTACAGGTTCTCAAACTTTAAAATGTGGGAGAATTTTAACCAACGGTGAAAATTATTTTAACGGCATTAATTTTAAGTTATTCATGTAGAAACATAGTAAAATAAAACAAATCTAATGTATTAAATTAAACTTTATTTATCTATACAAGACAAACGTTTAAAAAACTAATTCACAGTTACACATTCATTACCAAGCTTACGACGTGAAAAATTTGGAAAACACTGCGACTGCTGACACTGAGCGAGAAGGAAATAACAATTAACACGCGTTCGACAAGGATGACGGTCAGGGCATGAAGTCATATATATATATTTTCTGGCAACCCCAGCCAAGTAAACACAGGACAAGAGAGCTCTTTGTGATTTTAAACAAGCAAAAATGTTAAAAACGTAACAACTTGTGAATACTGTGCATTACCTGTTCGGAGGAGGAGTCTGCTTCGGGATTTTTAACATTATACATATACAACACACTGCACTATACTTGAAGAACGAAACACCGGTAAGATAAAGCTAAAGCCGTTAAACATTCAAAATTTCTTTTGTTTGTATTTGTTATCAACCGAAAATTATAACGGTACAACATATGACTAAGTACTGGTTGACAGATGACAAATAAGATCATATGTGATGTGACATAAGTGACAAGTGTGACCAGTACGAAAAATATTGCGTTCAGAAATCATAAAAAAACGATTTACAATCGATTTGTCATAATCGATTACGAATAATAAAAGTATAAATATAAAATGTCTGGAAAATGTGCAGAATGTAAAAAAATTCTAATAAATAAGAACATATTGACCTGTGCACAATGCCGTAATATATATCACGTCAAATGCACAGAAGTGTCACAAAAATGTTTTGAATTAATGACTAAAAAAAACAAAACAGATTGGAAATGCTGTATCTGCTTATCAAAATCTGCAAAACCGGAATGTAGTACCTCATTACCGTCGCCTATCCATAGCACAGCGGCAGGTCAAGGAAATGAAGGCACAAAAACAGAACAGGAAACTATGACTCATTCAATAGAAATTAACTCTCCAGTACCACCGTCAATCCAAAATTCAATGGCAACTCAAAACAGTGTGAAACCACAAACGGAAATGAGATATTTAACTCGCCGAAAAAAATGTACCCTTCCTGTACCTGTAACTCCGCCAACTCCGTTAGAAAAATCTTCTGAGTCATTATCCCACCCCCCACCCCAACCTAATACAGACCCTATAAATGTAGACCAAAATGTGGAGATGAAGAACATGGAGGACCATATTGATGAAAGTTCACAAAGTGTTCACGAAGTACAAATCCCACAAATCCCGTCCACTTCAAAAGAAGCAAATGGAGCCTTATGCGACTATGGGAAAAGTTTTCAGACTGACAATGTTACAAAGAGAAAAAAGAGTCCATCATTCCATCTTTCCGAAGACGATCTCGAGACCTCTTCAGAAGATGAAGACCTCGAGGACGAGGACTCTACATCAGTAAATAGTAGCATCCAAAAACATTTAAGTTTGCCTAATATTTCAGACATAACAAATGATTCAGAGGTAGCAAGCTTACAGACTGAAAATAAGCAGCTGGCGATCCAACTACTGAGCGCCCATGAAGAAATCGCGCGGTTAAACAGTGAGATCACGGAACTTAAATCTACAGTAGAAAAATGTTGCATGAAAGTAAATACATATAAAAAACTACTGAGTGAAGACAGATCAACATCGACCGGAAAAAAGAAAAAAAATAAAAAGATCATAGATACTCACAGACATCAGAGAACTATATCACGGAAAATGAAATGAAATGAAATGAAAATAAAATGAAATGAAATGAAATGAAAATGCTTTATTGCCACAAAGAAGTACAAAATATAAACTAAACTAACTTAAACTAACTATTCTAATAATATTAAGTATCACTCACTAATCCTTACGCCTAAGGTACTTATAGGAAGTAGTACACCTATTCCTAATTCGTCTCCAAATAAGCAACCGATAAGAAATAATATTCAAGACTGTATACCTCAAGTCCAAAGTCCATTGGTAATAAAAGTAAACGAGAAAATACATAGTGAACCCGTTGAGACCAACACAACACAAACAGACGATTCGACCCAAAACAAATTAGTGATAATTAGTAGCAATAATACCAATAAAATTTCGAGTATCGTTAGACATGAGCCTACCTTGAAGAATTACGATTGTTGCCATTATATTACACCAGGAGGAAGTATATACGAATTGCTTAAAAACATTGAAAATAAATTATCTGGCCTAACTCGAAGTGACTATTGTGTCATTATGATGGGAGAAGAGGATGTGCGAAGCAATGTAGACTATCTGAACCAAGTTGAATTTATAAGTAACACTTTGAGCTCAATAACAAAAACAAATATTATTATAACTACTGCGACTTATATACTTGGAAAACAAATATACAACACAAGAGCAGAAAATCTAAATAATCTGATTCGCAACAATATACCTCTTCATAACATACATTATTCCTTCGACTCAAACCTAAACCTAAACCTAAACTGGAGATGTTTTCGTCCAAAACAGGAAAACTAAACAACAGTGGTATGTCGTGCATCATAAACCACATAGGAAGTTTTATTAATTCGTACCAGAAAAATAATAGAAAACATCCCAGTACCTACGTACAGAAGAAAATGGCTTCCCTTTATCTTGCATAATATTGTTTGTCCGAAATACACTTCGCATAGCAGGTTTCGCAGAAACATTTTTAACCGAATGATACTTTTGCATAATTGTATAATTAGCATAACTTTCATGTCGCATAACATTCATTTGGCAGAATTTTGAATAGCAGAATACTAATATCGTCGATTTTACATACGCAGAATTGTATGTAGCATAAATTACATTTCACCGAATTTCTTATGGCATATTGCTCATATTGCAGACTTGAATTTCGCAGAATGTTATTCAGCAGAATAAAAGTTCTGCCGAAATTGTTACCGCATGATACTCATGTCGCTGACTGAACCTACACAAAAGGATTGCTGCCAGAACTACAGGTTAGGTTAGGTTAGAACTGCGACCCCTACATAAAAGGAATTGCTGCCAGAACTGTAGGTTAGGTTAGGTTAGAACTGCGAGCCCTACACAAAAGAAATTGTTGCCAGAACTGTAAGTTAGCTTAGGTTGGAAACTTGGAACTGCGACCCTTACACAAAACGAACTGCTTCCAGAAGTGTAGGTTCCCCTACATAAAAGGAACTGCTTCCAGAACTGTAGGTTAGGTTAGGTTAGAGCTGCAACCCCTACATAAAAGGAACTGCTTCGAGAACTGTAGGTTAGGTTAGAACTGCGACCCCTACTCAAAAGTAACTGCTTCCAGAACTGTAGGTTAGGTTAGAACTGTGACCCATACATAAAAGGAATTGCTGCCAGAACAACAGGTTAGGTTAGGTTAGAACTGCAACCCCTACATAAAAGGAATTGCTGCCAGAACTATAGGTTAGGTTAGGTTAAAACTGCGACCCCTACACAAAAGAAATTGTTGCCAGAACTGTAGGTTAGGTTAGGTTAGAACTGCGACCCCTACTCACAAAAAACTGCTTCCAGAACTGTAGGTTAGGTTAGGTTAGAACTGCGACTCCTGCACAAAAGGAACTGCTTCCAAAACTGTTGGTTAGGTTAGAACTGCGACCCCTACACAACAGAAACTGCTTCCAGAACTGTAGGTTAGGTTAGGTTAGAACTGCGACCCCTACACAAAAGGAATTGCTGCCAGAAGTGTAGGTTAGATTAGGTTAGAACTGCGACCCCTGCTCAATAGGAACTGTTGGAGTAGGTGTTCATTGGTGGAGTAGGGTACGGAAAATATTAATCTCATCAACACTATGCCAATGAATTATTCTGCCTAAGGAAATCCTGCGAAAAGACAGTATGCCAAGTAAATATAATGCGACGCAATTTTTGGCAAAACAATTATAAAATAATAAAATAAATAAATATTAGGGGACATCTTACACAGATCAAACCTAGCCCCAAACTAAGCAAAGCTTGTACTATGGGTACTAGGCGACGATATACATACTTGTATAGATAAATACATACTTATATACATAGAAAACAACCATGACTCAGGAACAAATATTAGTGTTCATCACACAAATAAATGCCCTTACTGGGATTCGAACCCAGGACCATCGGCTTAGCAGACAGGGTCACTATCCACTAGACCAGACCGGTCGTCAAATTATAAATTATTCGGTTATAGGATTATTCTTCAAATTGACATTATGCAATTGCATCATTCAGCTTTACAAAATTGTGCGAAACAACAGTATGCCAGGAAACTTATGCAAAAAGTAATTCTGCGAAATGATGATTCTGCCAAAGGTTGCTATGCGGAAGTAAAATATGACAATAAATTTTATGCAACATATTAGTAATCCGAAGAAAATACCGGATTTTTTCAAACACAAAATCAAGCCCATGAAGTCTAGCAGTAGAACTGTACAGAAAAAAATGTTTGATTTCTTCGATATACTACAGTCTAAACAGAACACTACTTTAGAGGAACAAAATGTGTTACAACCAAAATTGACTAACCTGTCCTGCAGACCTCAAATGTGTACAAATAATTCCTTTCGTGAATAACTTAACACTTTTACACCAAAACATAAGTGGTTTTCTTAGCAAAAAGGACACACTCGAATTATGTTTGCAAGAATTTAAGGAAAAAAACGTGCCAATAGACTTCATATGCCTATCTGAAACATTCATCAAATCAGGCGAAGGAAAAAATATCAGTGTAAAAGGATACAAAATTTGTGCTAGTTTTTCAAGACAAGGACAAAAACGTGATGGCGTATGTATATTGTCTAAAAGTTTTATTGAGTCTCGTGAACTGTCCTTTTTAAAAGACTTCGCGTGTGAAAAAGACTTCGAATGTTGTGGTATAGATAGATCCCTAGGTGTAAATGCATCATAATTTGTATTTATAGGATACCTAAATCTAATATAGACATATTCTTCACTAACATTCAAAATATATTACATAGATTAGCTAAACGCAAGTCAACTAAAATAATTTTAACGGGAGATTTTAATATTAACACTCTCATAGATTATAAGGCGTCCCGTGAACTACGGGCTATATTACAGAATTACGGATTCCATCTCCACATTGATAAACCAACAAGAATGACTTCCTATATAGACCACATAGTCAGTAACCTGTCAAATGTAAAAGCTGAAGTGCATGCTTTGGGCCTGTCTGACCACAATACGGGGCAGACTTTATGTTTTCAAGTAGATGATAAAGATGAGGAAATGGAATTTTGGTACATAAACAAACGTGATTTTTGTGAAGAAAATGTTAGGAAATTTTGTGATTGTCTACGCATTCTAAAATGGTCAGAGACATACGCACAGAGTGACTTAAACAATGCTTTCAATAGTTTCCACGATACGTTCTCACTCTTCTATAATTTATGTTTCCCATTCATGAAAATTAAAATTAGTAACAAAGACAAAAAATCGAGCTGGATTACAAAAGGTATTCAAAAGTCCACGAGTACAAAAAGATATTTACGTTTTAAATACTACAAGACTAAAAATCCAGATGATAAGGTGATATACTATAGATATTCTAAAATACTAAAAAACTGTATAAATCAGTCACAGAAGGAAGACAATCTTAAATACTTACGTACTGCTAAAAACGTTTGTAAGGCATCGTGGAACCTAATTGGAAACCAAAGGTATCAACGCCAACGAACAGAAATCGTCAAAATTAATAACAATGGCAATATTATTCATTGCAAAAAACAAATTTCCAACACATTTAATGAATTTTTTATTAACCTAACAAATAATGATTACGATCACAACAAATATAAATTAAGTCTAGAGTCAAATCAAGCTACTATCTTTCTTTATCCATGTCATGAAGAAGAACTCATTAAAATAGTAAAATCACTGAAAAGTACAGGCTCTGTGGGACCTGATGGATTTTCTACGATTATCATAAAAAAGAGCATTGATACTTTTGCCTCGGTGCTATGCTTTTTGATAAATCTTTCATTTACAACTGGCACATTTCCAGATAGATTAAAAACCTCCATTATTAAGCCATTATACAAAAAAGACAATAAAGAGGACCTTAATAATTACAGACCTATAGCCTTATTATCTATTTTTTCGAAAATTTTTGAAAGAATAATGCATGCGAGGATCGTTTCTTTTTGCAATAAGCATGACACAATTAATACTCAACAAAGCGCTTTCCAAAAAGGTAAATCAACAACCTTAGCAGCATTTAACCTTGTTAAGATAATTACTGATAACATTGACAACAAAGTACCTGTAGTAACTGTTTTCTTTGATATGAGCAAAGCGTTTGATTTTGTATCTCATCATCGCCTGTTGCGAAAATGTGAACTGTATGGTCTCCGAGGATTAGCCTCGAGTTGGATAGAAAGCTATCTAAATAATCGAACTCAATTTGTGGAGATAGACAATATTGACGATAAAAAAATGGTATGTTCTGCGAGATCTAACATTATGGAAAACAACAGAGGTGTACCCCAAGGCAGTGTCCTTGGGCCACTTTTGTTTCTACTGTATATTAACGACCTGCCTTCGGCTACAAGACACCACTGTTTACTCTTCGCTGATGACATATCTGTAGTTATACCATGTGATGATATTAAATTATATAATACGGACATAAACAATACGATTAGTGACATTATACAATGGATGGAATATAATAATTTGCAACCTAACCTGACTAAAACCAAATATATACAATTTTATAATAAAAAAGGACCAATTGATTTAAGTGTTAAATATAAAGGAATTGACATTATTGAATCAGAACAAATTTCATTCTTAGGCATACTATTAGATAAAAATTGCTCTTGGACACCACAAATACAGGAAAAATGTTGTAAAATTAATCGTTTTATCTATGTCCTTAAAAGATTAGCTACTACTGTTAATAAAGCTACCGCTCTTACTGCCTATCACGGTTACGTAGCTTCAGTTATTCGATACGGTCTTCTGTTATGGGGAAACGCAAAAGATATTAAGAGAGTCTTTATTTCTCAAAAAAAATGCGTTAGAGCAGTATGTAACGTACCACCGCTAACACCTTGTAAAGACATATTCAAGAGCCTAAAAGTTCTAACATTGCCGTCTTTATATATACTAGAAGCGTGTAAATTTGTAAGGTTGCATCCTGAATTGTTTACAAAGCTGAGAAATGTGTGTAAATTCAATACAAGATATCCAAACAGGCTTGTAGTGACAAGTAATTATAACAGTAAGCTTTACAGCAAAAATTGTTACCTAATAGAACCGTTTTTCCCCCGAAGGGTAAAAAACGGATATTTAGGTTCCTGCCGAAGCTTGAACCACATTATGAGATAACACCCTTGTAACTCAGCCCTAATCAAGCGAATTCATCAACTAGTAGCGCCATCTATCGCGCTACCCAAGTACTAATGTCGCCCGGTTGCCAGCGCTCGGCTGCTTTCTCTTCAGTACCACATAAGCCGGCAAGGCCCTTAGGTGTGGTTCAAGCTTCGGCAGGAACCTAAATATCCGTTTTTTACCCTTCGGGGGAAAAACGGTTCTATTTAGGTGTCCATGCCTTCGCTTGAACCACATTATGAGACGTGTTTAAACCTCTGCCGGCGCTGGCCCGGGCGTACTGTGACTGATAATATTTAAATTTATGCAAAAATCACATGATAAGAATATGGGCTTGAAATTTATTCCATATCGATATACTAAAGGATTGTTTACGTCAAACCTTACTAGATTTTCCTTATTTGTAATTACCGATAGATGAGACAATTGTTAGCACGGACTGGCAACATAAGTTATCCATTGTGACTATAAAACTTTTTATATAAAACAAAACTGTGTGACTATTAGTTGAAAGACTGTCCCTAATATCATAATTAAAGACATATAAGTAGGTACTTGTAGGTCGTACAAATTTAAGTGTAACCACTATCTGAAGTAGTAGCTCTGATGCGTGTAACGTGAACCTCATCGAGTGAGTTTTACATTTAACCCGTCCAAACTACCTGATGCTTTCCTTACAATAGCCACTAGGTGATAAAAAGGTTTTGTTGTATGATGTAATGATATTACTACTACTTATCTACTGCTTAACACAAATATAGCACTGCCGGCCCATCCACTGTTTAAAATTTTGTAACTAATTGGAAAAGCTTGGGTCCTCTCTGATTTATTGTATTTTCCAACAATTTAATGTAAATTGGTAAGTTGCATCATAGACCAGATGTAATGTAATATGACTTTTAATGTGGACAAATAACCAAATGTTTGTACATATATGTACCCACTAGAATACGATATTAACATTATTTAGATATTAATATGTACATAGTTATTGACTACTAGGTATACCAGGTTTATTTGTTAATGGGCTATCCTTACATAAGGACAACATATTCCGTAAATGTGTTAGAAATTATAAACATGATGTTCCTATTTCTTATTTGTGGAAGTAATTGAGATTTATTTCGAATCAAGTACTCCTCTGCCTGAAAGTAGCGTCAGAAAGTGAAGAAGAAAATACAACACTTCATGATTTAATGTATGCGTTACTAGTAACAACTCTCAACAACCTAGCAGTAGTTTCAACTGAGGCGATAATACATTCTTCCTTACTGATTAGTTTTAGGTGAGGGTTGCTTTAAAAACTACCATATTAATAGTAAGCCATGAAAAGATATTAATTCTTATATGAAATGGTAGGCTCCTACTTATTTTAAGTGTCATTTATGCTGCTAAATTTACTACTCCCCACAGATAACTGAAAACTTGCCAATTAGGCTGGTGCCGGGTCAACCAATCTTTAAATGATGTGCTTGTCAGTCATGCAAGCGAATAAACGAATGAACAGAATCACTGACACGCAGGTGACAACCGTATGGAGGCGATGATTATGAATTTAAAGTGATGCTGACAACTCTAGTTGTTGTGGATGGCATCTCACCATGATGTTGTGCGTAGACTGAAGATCCGTCTACCAGGTAGGATATTTTAGAAGATTTTTTAATCTTTGAATAATTCCAATGCCTTCACCTATAATTTTTAGGCTAATTATAATAAAGGCTTGTAATTGTAGGTTGTTTAATGTTCACTCTTTCTGGTGGCAAGCTGATTCCCAAACTGAAGATTATATGGTTCGCGCGCTGGTAATGGATTGTGCTTTATTGTTAGACTTAGCACGATTTGTGAGTTTTTAATGCTTTCGTATACATACGATCTTCTAATAAGAGTGTAAAAACCTCTTGACTGACGATGAAAGACTCTTTGAGTAAGAGTAGGGGAGGTGGACTTATCCACTTTAAATTGTAGTGCAACCTTTTCAAACCAATTGCGGAACTTTCTTAACACCCAGACAAATTAAAACATTATTATTATTTATATATGGTCCGAACCAGTAAGTTCTTGGCATTATACCATTGCAGTGGCATAAACCACGGGTGTCTCATGATGTCATGATGTCATCTAATCTCAAGTGCTGCCAGCACCGGCGCGCGCGGGCGATGCTGTGGCACAATTCCTGTCAAACCTTAACACGTGTAGACGCGTTCATTACCAAATATTAATTTGATTACTTAATTTGTACTTTGAAGCCCCAATCCGCATTAGGCCAGCGTGGGGGCTATAGCCCAAGCCCTCTCGCGAGTGAGAAGAGGCCTGTGCCCAGTAGTGGGACGTATATAGGCTGAATTATTATTATTATTAATTTGTAGGTACTTTTGATTAGAAATTTAGCAATACAAGGACGTTGTATGTTGTTTATTGGCTTTCGTGCAATTAAGTTGTGTATCATTTGATTATCTTGAGGGAACCCTAGGGTTAATTAGGCATCATGATGCCCACAAATAAACAATTATTTGATGATCTAGGCCTTTCTGCGACATATTATATTTATGTCACTACCTTGACGTAATCATAGTATAAATAATAGTATGTACTATTACGACAGATTTTGACCACAAGGTGGTGCAAGCGCGAGCAGGCGTCCATTCTATAGCGGTGCGCGGCAACTACTAGTGCTAGACACCAAAATTAGCGACGCGACGAAATCGCGGAGTGAGCTACGCCTGACGTAACGTTGATATATGTCTACTGACATCTCATATATACTGTATTTAATGATATAAGCATATTATCATGAATATATAAATATATGAATTGTAGTTGTCTTCACAACTAATGCTGTAATTCGATTAGCGGCGCATCTGCCCTATAACCAAGACACGATGATTTTGTAGGGTACTACACCTGGAATTGATTGCATTGAAGATGACGTTTCCAATTACATGCTCTACGAGACCTGTTACAACAGTATGCTGTAAACCCTGGACTACAACCTTTCAGCTAAGCTTATAATACTTAGATCTGGCAATGACTGCAGAACTAGTGTTGATTTTCAGAGTAAATTGCAGGGTCTATTTAACCGGCGAACATATTTGTAGTCATATTTCGCTTAGATCGTGCATTTTGCCTGAACCACCGTATGTTGTTATTCTTCTATAAAATCACGCGAGTACTTCCTTATCTGCAAAGGGAACCTCTCATCTGGAAATCGAAAGAAGGATATTTCTGATCCGTGTTCTTTCAGAATCCGGTATCTGCTATCGGTGACTGCCTGCAAATTTTTTCTACATATTACGCATGTGTGTACGTTTACGTACGTTATACGTTTTTCTGTACGTTGGCTTGCCCCGCAGTCCACATGGTTTCAAAGTTTCTGAAGTGACTTCATTTTAATTTGTCTATTTGGAAAAATTATACAATCATCGTTTAGATTTAAAGCCGTGGACCGTGGCTGTTGGTTCGACAGCTTAGTTCCCTTAGTCGGCTTCACCTCTAATTCAATTCGCGATTTTTCGAAACAGAATCAGTAACACCACTCTAACTACCGAAAAATCTTTTCATAAATTCTTTATTTATTTACATAACTTGAAGGAGCGCTTCATCTTCTACATAGGCATAACATTTACCACTAAAGAAACCGATGTTTCACCTATTGAACAATCATGGGTAACTATGCGGATTGCCATACTAAATTAATATTTTACTAGTTGGTCCTTTTAGACATATACCGCCTGTTTCCGATAGTTATATTACCAGTAAGAGTTCATTCATTTCCTTTGAAATTTAACTATGTAACGTTTATGGTCAACGTTTTATGATGCATGATTGTTATACCAACGGCAGGTCGATAACACAACCGGCTGCTTAGATAATCTTCCGAAGTGGAGCTTGTTACTTACAGCATTTGAACCTAATTTCACAAGTTTCTACCTGACTGATGTGAATGGAGCACTAATTACATTATAAATGCCTTTGTCAGTTCGGTCTATTGGACGGAATGCGATGGAAGGTACTTGCTGTTTTCTACGTGTTTCTCTTAGTTCAGTGGTCTCTGTTTCACAGCTACATAGTAGACGATTTAAAGTAAGTAAAAGATTTCTCTTTGTAACAGGCCGCAATTTTTTAGCTAATGGTCAATATTTAGAGAGTATACAGGAGATGCTTCAGTATTCCCAAAGACACTATCAACCTGACTAGTCATTCATCATTCAAAAGAGGGATTTAGTGCGATGATTTTTCACTAATATATACGAGTATCATAAACTCTATTCTTTTCAGGTTTAGAGCCGCAATAAAGAGATATCTCTTGTTAGCCTATGACAGAGCCGTAAATGAATTGGCATTATACTTGTATTGGTATTCCTATTCAGAAGAGGGAGTTTTAGTTTTCTTTCCTTCTTTAAGGCTAACGTCAATTTTCTTGCCTCCCCCTCTCTCTTTATGGTATAGGATCTAGTTGGGCAAAGTATAACACAAGGTTTTTCACTTTGTACTTTTCCCTTTTCACAGTTTCTTAACTGCTATTTTTCATGGCCAGTTAGTCATACAGTTTAGGATCCTCAGAATGTATATTTTTGGTTTGTTTGGTATCTCACGGCAACTGTTTGTTATCGACCTAGACCAACATTTGTACACGACCAAGACGGAAACCTTCCTTTTTCCTGGCAGGTTGAGACAATTACTGTAACTGCATTTCATTATCAATATCGCGCCAAACCCGCTAATAGCAATTCTGCTGCTCGTCGTTCTAAAATAAGGTGACACACCATTTGGTCGGCTACAATGATGATAACGCCCACTAAGTCGTGCATTGGTTCATGACCATGCAGATTTTAAATGCGAGGCCGACTGTGCAGACATCGAACGATAAAGCGACCAATAAGACGTCCGCTACCGTATTAATGGTAGACCATGAGACAACGGTTTTTGTTTAACAAGACAACATCATTTCAATGTCATTTCAGAGGACGATGCGATATCATCTCATAGGACGACGTATTAATGTCTCACGATACGACAAAATGTAGTCTTATGGAACAATGCAATGTAGTCCTATGGGACGCAATATCCTCTCACGGGACGATACCACAGGATGGCGCAATGTCTTCTCACATGATGACGTAACTCATCGCGATGCCTGTCGTATCACAGGATGACGCCTTATTGTTTTACAGGACGACGCTTGATGTCCCACAGGACGATGTCATGTCATCTCACGGGACTGAGTGAGACGCGCAACGATGCTTGTCGTCCAACGGGACGACGCTGTGTGCCATTTATACCCGTAGGTATTCTTTTTATGATGATGGCTATAAGAGCTCACTTAGTCTCATCGCTGGGCCACGGGCACTGAGCGGAATGTCACAAGGTCTTTTAACGAGACGATGCTCGTCGTCTTACAAGACGCTGCCATGTCGTCTGTCAGGACAATACCATGTCGTGTGTCAGGACGATACCACGGGACGACGCCTTGTCGTCTCACAGGACGACGTCTTGTCGTCTCACAGGACGACGTCTTGTCGTCTCACGGGACGACGCCTTGTCGTCTCACGGGACGACGCCTTGTCGTCTCACGGGACGACGCCTTGTCGTCTCACGGGACGACGCCTTGTCGTCTCACGGGACGACGCCTTGTCGTCTCACGGGACGACGCCTTGTCGTCTCACGGGTTGACGCCATGTCGTCTCACGGGACGACGCTTTGTCGTCTCACGGGACGACGCCTTGTCGTCTCACGGGACGACGCTTGTCGTCTCATGGGACGACGCCATGTCGTCTCACGGGACGACGCTTGTTGTCCCACAGGACGAGGCCATGAGGCGTAAGTACCCGTGTACTTTTTATGACGGTGCCTGTAGGAAGGTCACTGCGTCTCGTCGCTGGGCCATGGGCACCGAGCGGAATGTCACGAAGTTGGAGGTTTTCAAAATATTTTTACGATTTAAATTTCTTGATCTTTTTAAACTTGCTTTGTAAACGTGTTGCTCGGCTGAGTTACAAAAGCGTACTGAAGAGAAAGCAGCCGAGCGCTGGCAACCGGGCGACATTAGTACTTGGGTAGCGCGATAGATGGCGCTACTAGTTGATGAATTCGCTTGATTAGGGCTGAGTTACAAGGGTGTTATCTCATAATGTGGTTCAAGCGAAGGCATGGACACCTAAATGGCCATAAAAATTTATAACCGTCTACCTAACGACATAAAAGAATTAACTTATGCAAGGTTTGTGTCAAAATTGCATAAGTGGTTACTGGAAAAAGCTTTTTATTCAGTACAGGAGTTATTTTTAGACATTTAGAACTATTTTTATATTTATTTCTTATTTTATTATGTTTTGCTTAATTTGAAATATTTTTATCAAGAGCTGTAGATTTAAATTAATGATTTATATTTGCCAGTCTAATGCGATGGTGAGTAATATGATATGTCACGTCTTGGCACGGCCGTGCCCCCAGATTATGTAAATAGTTTGTAAATAATGTATAGTATAATATAGGTTAAAACAATACATAATTTGCATGCCTAGATTATTGGCGAAATGTGCTGAACTCGCAAAATTGCATGTTAACACCAAATTTCTGTACCTACCACATTTCTAGCAAATAAATTTCTATTTCTATTTCTATCTAGATCCGAATTGTCAAATGTGACAGCGCTATCCTGTGTTGCCAGTAATGTAAACAGAATTACCCGAACGTCTGAAATTTCTTACGTGAATCGGAAGATATTGCTAACGAATAATTAAAAATGACGTGTTATTGTAAAATTTAAGATAAAATACATATAAATGAAAATTATAAAATTATAAAGAAATATTTTAACTTATTAACCATAGCTATAATGTACCCATGTAACATGTTATGTTGAAATTAAGTGGCAATGTTATTGTGACGTAGGCCCGTGTCACTCTGGGAATAGAAGACCATGCTTTAGACAAGTCGCTCACAGCTTCTAAATGAACACATTTATATCTTAAGCATATAAATAGACACAGATAACATTTAGTGATTTTACATCCACGTCCACGGCGATCTGTTATTAAATAAGGACCGGCTAAGTCTAGTAGTTGACGTGAATGGAAAATCAGCCTTTATGCGCTGCGCTGGTAAATTGCCCATTATATTTTTTAAAGTTTGGCCATCGATTCTTTTAAAAGTGACACAATTGTGGGCCGTGCTCCTTGCGAGGTTTCTGCCCCCGACCGGCCATATCAAGTCCCGTACTGAGCATAGCAATAGCTGTGGTCCTGGATGTAAGAGACGTATGTGTTCATGTGTAAAAATGAGTTTAGTTAGTGTGTGTTTAGCACGTAATAACATAGGATGCTTCTGTTCGTAACTACAATCTGAAGCATCTAGCCTTCCCCCGACTCGCAAGAGACCTTGCGAGTCCAAAAATGGATTCAGAGTAATAGATAATGTGTGACTTAGGACTCAACCTGTGACCTTTGCGCATCGTTTCAAGCTCAGAAGCAAATGACTGCTGTTGTGCAATTTTAACTAAAGTATGTAAAGAGTCTGTAAGCTCTTGCGGCGATAGTGAGCCGGTTAGTTTAGGCAAGCCAGGCTTACAGTTATTGATGAACCGACGCACATAAGCCACAGTATGTTGTAGCCTTTTATATTTTGAAAATCTATTAAAGTCAATGACAGATGGTGCATCGTCTGTGCTTGTAAGCATAGACGTTACCTTGATTTCAGGCAGGACCTCCGGCTCTACAGAATTTAGCTCTGGCCATTCATTTTCAGGCTTTAATAGAAACTCGGGGCCCCTCCACCACAGAGCGTTTCCAGAGACATGCTGTGGATCCACACCACGTGTTGCAAGATCACTTGGATTTTCTTTTGTAGGTACATGTCTCCAGGTGGCTCCGGGACTGAGACTGGTTATAGCGGCTACTCTGTTTGCTACAAATGTTTTAAGTTTGGATATGTCTGTCTTTAGCCAAGCCAGGTAACAGCTAGAGTCAGTCCAGAATATAGTGCGAGAGACAGGACGCCTCCAGGCTCTTACTACGGCTGCATATGTTTGTGCTTCTAACAAGCACCCGGCCAATTCTAATCTTGGTATACTTGTACGACGGATTGGAGCTATTCTGTCCCTCGCACACAGCAGGTGGACTTGTTGTTCACCCGAGTTGAAAATGGTTTTTACATAAATGCAGGTTGCATATGCAGTCTCTGCAGCGTCAGAAAAGCAATGTAGCTCTATTGTAGAGGGCGCCTCGCACAATACATATCTAGGTATACTGAGTGCTTTAATGTGATGCAAATTTTTAATAAATCGCGACCAGATTCGCTGTATTTCAGGCGAAACTGGCTCGTCCCAAGATTTGCCTTCTTTCCACAAAGTTTGAATTAATATTTTAGGTTTGACTGTGCACAAGCTTAAAAGACCTAAGGGATCAAATACTTGGAACGTTTTAGACAAAATTGTTCTTTTTGTAAGTGTTTCATCAGAGTGATCATTTTTAATTGAAAAATTTAATATATCTTGGCTGGGTTGCCACCCTAGTCCAAGTGTTTGACAAGCTTGACTCAAAGCTAGATGATCATTTGATTAATGAAATCAGACTTTAATAATAACGCGTTTGAATTTGAACGGTATTTACGCAATTTGAAGCAACCAGAGGCTAAAGCCTGTGAGACGCCGGCCTGTATATGAAGCAGCTCTGATTCAGAGTCTGCACCTGTTAGTAACTCATCACAGTAAAAATCATTTTGTATTATGGTCCTAACCAAAGGATCCTTGCTTTCAGCCCCTAACTGCCACAAACAGCGAGCCGCTAGCCAGCTCGCTGACGCAAAGCCATACGTAACAGTATTTAAAGTGAGAGAGCGTATAGGTAGGTGCTCGTCTTCGCGCCATAGAATCACTTGTAGGTTTCTGTCCATTTCATTCATTAAAATTTGCCTGTACTGTTTTTCTATGTCACCAGAGAGCACGTACCTGTACTGACGGAATCTAAGCAATATGTCAAACAGGGAGTTTTATATATTTGGACCTACCAACTGGATATCATTGATAGAGTAACCAGAGGTAGTTGGACAACTAGCGTTGAAAACAGTTCTTAATCGAGTAGATTCACTTTCCTTCAACACAGGGTGATGAGGTAGGTGGTTCGCTGTGTAACATTGCCTAGACTCCGACAGGTGCCCTAAGTCTCTATATTCATTTATAAAATCAACGTACATTGATTTAAGTTCAGGTTGTTTACTAAAGCGCTTTTATAAATTAAATAAGCGCTTCTTAGCTATGTTAAATGTGTTGCCTAGGCAGTCTGGTGTGTCTTTTAAAGGTAAACGCACTACAAACCTGCCGTCAGATTGGCGATAGGTATTTTCAACAAAGTGTTTTTCTATAGGGTGAGACTCGAACTCACTCCCATTTTTGATGGAGTCCGCGTCTGACGGCAGCTCCTCTGTCTCCCAAAACTTTGTCATTTGGGCCGACAGATCAGTTAAACAAAGATGGCTACGTGTGGTTACCGAATTTACATGTGTAGTGGCTCCCTCTACCGGGCCAGCTACTAGCCACCCAAGTTTAGATGGGATTAGGAAGGTGCGCTGGCTCGTTGGCATTGATTTTGCAGCACCTGTTACGATTGACCAAAACATTTCCACTCCCAATAGCATATCAATTTGGGATGGGACATTAAAAGTTGGATCTGCAAGTTGCATAGAAGCAGGTAATTTAAAGTGACTAACGTCAACATATTGAAACCTCCACAGGGATAAACACAAAAACAACTTCATAATATAGCACTTGACTTTATTCTCACTTCGAATAAAGTCAAGTTCATTTATTCTAACTTCAACTTCACTTTAAGTGTTTACAGTTTCAATCGATGGCGACGACTGACTGCTCCGGGTAGGAGGGTCGCGTTTTATACCTGATTCTGTCAATGTTGCAGTACCCGCAAAATTTCATAAAAATGAAATCAATCAGAAATTATTACTTAAGATGTGGGTAGTCTGCCGTGGTTGTTACAGTCGGCCGTCCTTTCCGAAACGAGTCCCTTCGTTTTCGTATTTATTAACAATATAAATTAGCAATAATCTCATTACGTAGGTATTTAATCTCTTGACTTAATATTTTACAACATAATATATACTAAATATATGAGTCGTCATCTCGAATGGCTGGAAACGTTACATTAATAGTCATCTCTAATGTACAAGATATTATTCAGCTTGAACACAAATAGTCATCACCAGCTACAATTTAATCATTAAGGTGACAGTCCATTTCCAACGCCAGCAGCACTACCATTCATTTTACTATGAAAATTGACAATAACGCCGACACGGTGACCGGCCGACCGCACCGGCGTTCGCACTAGTAGTGCAGCTGCGGTCAGAAATGGAATGTTACCCTTAGTAGTCATCTCTAATTGCTAATCATATTTAAATAGCAACAGTCATCTCTAATGCCACTGATATTCTTAAATTTAGTCATCAATAATCATATTCAGATATCAATAGTCATCTCTAATGCTACTGATATTCTTCAATTTAGTCATCTCTAATGCTAAATCAGATTCAAATATCAATAGTCATCTCTAATGCTACTGATATTAGACATCAATCTCTGCTGCTAATGAAATCCCATCGTACATACACGCATAATTTGGTTGACTCAGCATCATACTTCTTGATCTTTTGTACCAGTCGCCATTCCTCTAGCAGTTGTCCTACGGCATTCTGATTCCAATTGGCCCATCAATTCTCCTCGATCTCGGTTTATTGTGGTGATCCTGTTTTAGTAGTTTACAACCAATCCAGTTCTCGTAAGTACAAACACGTTCAACCCTGCCGTTAATTCGATATAGAGTGCTCGTAAAATGTCAATCTGAAACTAAAACAGCAATCTTCATTATCTCTTATATCACACACATAGGCCGTTTCGTCTATAGCAGACGATTTATGGTGTAACACCGGAGAAACACCGTTTTTGGTCCGACATGGTCTACCACAGGTCTGACAAGAGAAGTTTGCGGAAACCGGTACTGAGACACCTTGTCGTCGTCTTTGCCTCTTGTCAGCGAGTGTGGCGAACCAGGTCTCATCACAAAACTTGCGACCCTCCACAACACGTTTGCGCCATTCCGTCCGCTGCTCTGCGAGCCTCTCCCAGTCTCGGTGGTCGATATGGAAGGCAATCATGTCCCTCTTTGCGCAATCTTTAGAGCGAAGCAATGGCCTCCCAACGTTACGTTTTGCATTCGCAACCGCACCAAGAAGAACACGACGAGGTAGTCGAGAGGGTTCCATCCTGTGCACATGCCCTAGCCAACGCAAACGTCTCTGCTTGAGAAACGCTGTTAAGCTAGGCAGCTGTGCAATTTCTAGAACCCTTTCGTTTGTCACCCTGTCTTGCCATGTTATTCCTAGGATCTTACGAAGGCAACGCATGTAGAAAGAGTTAATACGACGTTCTATTTTTGCATACGTCGTCCAGGTTTCAGCTCCGTACAAGATGGTATCTTATCTCCGTATGCTTAATATAGAAGCCTGAAAAACCAACATTTTGGTCTTTGTTGTGAGATGCTTGTTTTGCCATACTCGAGTACTAAGCCTCCCAAACGTGGTCGCCGCTTTGCCGATACGTATGTCGACCTCCGCATCAAGCGAGAGGTTGTTCGTTACGGTCGACCCTAGGTAGCAAAATCTGTCAACTACCTCTAACAGCGTGCCATTCAGTGAGATAGCTGGTGCCACAGAAGTACCTTGTGCTAGCACAACGGTCTTCCTCGTGTTAATGGACATAGCAAACAGGGAACACGCCTGTGAGAATTGACTCACCATAGACTGAAGCTCGCGTTCAGAGTTAGCAACGAAGGCTGCGTCGTCGGCATATAGGAGGCTGTCAACGAAAAGATCCTCGCGGTTTCTTTTGGACTTGAGGAGAGAGATGTTAAATATCTTTCCGTCGGCCCTCGTGTGCAGATGGATACTCTGTTGGTTATCGCCGAAAGCGGTACGTAAAATAAGCGAGAAGTATATACCAAACAGGGTAGGAGCCAAGACGCAGCCCTGCCGCACTCCTCTGGAAACAGCAAACGGCTCTGATGACTTGCCATTAAAAGCCATTGCCATTAAGGCAAAGAGTTTCGAAAAGTCTCCTGGAAACACCCGCGATCTGGTCGCTGGCATCAGTTGGACGTGATTCTCTCTAGAAGTAAGGATCTCCGCGACTTCCTTCACACACGCACATACCATAGCGCTGACTGTGACACCGACCACTCTTTAGTAGCAGCAAATGTAGCCATCGCTCAAAAAAGGATACATTCGTCCAAAACGCCAGGTAGGAGAAAGTTTATTCTTTCTAATACTAGGGATGACGAAAAATGCCGTCAGTTTGGGTGTTTGGCAAATAACGAGTTGACTGCTTGGGACGCCAATACGCCCATAGGCGTTGAGTGGGAGAGTGTCAAAAAGCTACTGACTTCAAGCGCCGCTGAGGTTTTCGGATTTGCTGAGTCAAAGTCCCAGGACTGGTTCTCGGCTAATATAGAACATTTGCAACCTCTGTTGGATACTAAGCGTGACGCCGCCCTTAAGCACCGCATGAATCCCTGTTCGGACACTATGGAAATACTTCGTAGTGCTAAAGCTACACTTCAAGTACACGGTACTTTGCACATTCTGAATCCCTAACAACGTTTGTCCTAAAGTCACTTGCCCTAACTGGTTTGTCCTAATGGGCACATGCCCTAACGATCAATTGTCATAACGATTATTTTCCATAATGTAATGGTTAGCCTAAGACTCATTTGCCCTAAGCATTTGTACCATAACTATCAAGATCCCTAATGTTTTTTACCATATTCTTCGAAATCCCTAACAATGTTTGGCATAAAATAACATGTTCTAACTGTTTTGACCTAATGGCTATTACCCTAATGATCAATCGTCATAACAGTTACTTTTCCTATTGATCAATTATCATAACAATTACTTTCCATAATGAATGGTAACGAACTGTTGCCACAAAAGTGGGTTAGGTTAGGTTAGAACCGTGACCCTCGCAAAAACGAACTGCTGCCACAAAAGTGGGTTAGGTTAGGTTAGAACTGCGACCATTGTAAAAACGAAATGTTGCCACAAAAGTGGGTTAGGTTAGGTTAGAACTGTGATCCTCGCAAAAACGAACTGCTGCCACAAAAGTGGGTTAGGTTAGGTTAGAACTGCGACCATTGTAAAAACGAAACGCAATAGGGAAATTAAAATTAGGGCATACGAGTGTTAGGTCAAGCAACGATAGGCTAAGTGAAATTAGGTAACATGATGTTTAGGATATATAATTTTTAGGCCTAACAATAATTAGGCAAAAAAAGAATTATGCTACATAACATTAGGATAAATACTCAATATGGAAAGTGTCATTAGGGAAAAAGATATTAGGACAAAAAAAAATCGCCCATTCGATAATAGGGAAACCAAAACTAGGGAATACGCGCGTTAGGACATCTGATCATTATGACAAACAATATTAGGGAATGCAAAGATAGGAGAAAAGATTTTAGGGATTCAGATATAGATCCTTTGCAAACTTGTACTGGTCAGATCCATTGCCATTGATTGCCATTTTGCCATTTGTCTGATGATTTTCACACTTCGCCAGATACAGGAGAAGTGTCGTGAACAAAAGACCCCCTTGGTTATGGCTTTCGTTGACCTTAACAAGGCCTTCGACACGGTCAGTCGGGAGGGCTTGTACACAGCACTCGAGAGCATTGGGTGTCCACCTAAGCTTCTGAGGCTAGTGGCATCCCATATAACCATTCCAGTCGCAGAATCATCAAAGTGGTAACTAAATGTCAGATGTGTCGTAACAGAGTCCACACAATGTGTCTAGAATTGTTTCGAAACAAAGTGTCGTCGCCGTGTCTACACTTTTCCGTAACAAGGTGTCGACACATTTGTGTGCACTTTGCGTGCGGTTTGCGACTAAATCTGACAGCAAATTTGTGACAGCAAATGTCAATATAAAATACCTCTTGAAAACCAAGGTTTGTCAAACTACTATTAGTGTCTCGTGTGCTCGTAATTCTAGTAAGTCATCATGGGCAATGCAAATGATAATAATCGACCGAAACCAAATAAACACCCAACACCCGTCAACCTTTTACAGAAAAGTTTTTAAAGAAATGCAATAAGCTACTTAGGTCAGGCAACGAATGCTCCAAAAGTTGTAGAGGGAAATGCTCGGAACACAATTTTTGACTCCGTAACTCGGTTTGACAAGTTAGGAGGTGAACATATCAAAAGTCCCCGGCCGTAGCCCTTGAGCGGGGGGGAGAGAGGGGACTTTGAAGGTCCCATTTTCCGGTTTTTCGATTATATCTCGGAAACTATGCATCTCAGCGACATGACCACTTATACAAAATGAAAGTTAATTTAATTTGTTACAAGTTTATTCAGTCAATTTTTTCGATATGTTGAATAGTTTTTGAGATATCCGCTCTTGAAAGTTTATTTAGGGCTCTCAATTTTATCTTGATATATCTATATCAGTGAAGGTGCTAGGCCGTGTTTGGTATCGTTTTCGTATAAATCTGGGGTGCTGAATCCATTTAAGATATCACATTGACACCATTCCACAAAATAAAAAAAATCTTTTTAGGGTTCCGTACCTCAAAAGGAAAAAACGGAACCCTTATAGGATCACTCGTGCCTCTGTATGTATGTCCGTCTGAATACACAAAATAGTTCTTTACCTATAGATGACAGGAAAACCTATTAGAAATGTGCAGTCAAGCGCGAGTCGGTCTTAATGTACGGAATTTGACATTTATATTTTAACTCTGATTATGTGTTCTCTTTTGTATTTCTTCTGTTTTAACTTATTTTCTTATTTTCTTAATTTTATTGGTAATCACGAATTAACTGACATTTAATATATGTATAATTTATTTCTTACTATGGTTTTAATTGTAATGGATTTTTATTCTTTTGATTTTTGTAATTAATTTTGACATTACCGGTGGTGTAATGTTAATATAATTGTATTTGCATGCATTGTACCTACTATGTTTTATCTGCAAATAAAAAAATAAAATAAAAAAAAACCCTCAATACGCGAGTCCGACTCGCACTTGGCCGGTTTTTTTGAAACTCCTCTTGACGCTTAACCGCTGAACCGATTTCGTTGAAATTTGGTATAGAAATAGTTTGCGTCCCGGAACAGGACATAGGATAGATCTTATAACCAAAATCATCTTTTGAAGGTGTGAAAAGTGGCGTGGAAATTTGTACGGGAAATCAATAACCGCTGAACCGATTTATATGAAATTTGGGATGGTCTACATCTTTGATTTAGTTAAAAATGATAAAAAAACATGACTTCAAACCTAAACTTAAACAGTATTAACTTCAAGAAGTCAATTCTGAATTCCCCCCTGCACCTCATTTCACACTTTTAAAGGATGATTTTTGAGATAACTTATTATATCCTGTCTCGGGACTCAAAATATATGTGTACCAAATTTAAATTAAAACTGTTCAGCAGTTTAAGCGTGAAGAGGAGTTTAAAAGAAAGTATTTTAATAAGTTTATATGTTTTTACTTCGGAATGGTGTCAATGTGATACCTTAACTAAATTTGGTACTGCGAATTTATACGAAAAGGATACCAAACATGGCCTCGTAGCTTTACTGTTGTAGAAGTCAAAATAAAATTGAGAGCCCTAAATTCTTATTACTTGGCCAAACTTGCGTAAAAGGAAAAGGTAAAATAAAAGTCTTCGGCAGGAATATAAGACACAAATATAATTTTTTTTTGCGTTACTATTTCAATCATCAAATATAAACATACCTTGATTATACTATTCTAGTGAGATCCTCATAGATAAACAAAAACGTTTACTTAAAAAATTACAAGGTCGAAATGTCACGGAACTTGTGAGAGTAATATTAGACCAGCGGTGGAACAAAAATGGGTTTTGATAACATTAAAGTTTTTTCTTTTTTGATATGTTATTGCATGCATGTTAAATAACATTTATGTAAAATATTAGAAAATTATAGGTGGAGCGTTCGGCCATATTTAAATATTTCAATTTTGCTAAATAACTATGTAAATATAAAATTAAAGTTACAAAAAACTGCAACATGTTCAATAACACTTTAATTTATTCACAGTATTCGGTTTTTAGAAATCTGGAACAGCTGCTTTCTGGTGAACGTAAAAACACGAATTACTTTGTCAATAAAGAATTAAAGTAGCTGATATTGTAAAATTACGATATTATCTATCAACTTAGTATACTTGTAAAAAGTTAGAAATGTAGACAATGTGCTTGTCTAGATATTGATTTCTGGTTAAGCAGTATAGCCAATATTTAATTAAAGTTTGTAGAGTTAATATTACACGGTCATAATAAAGATCTTAGTTCCCACACAAAATATTAGAAATATAAAATCACGGCGACACTAAATACTGATACGTAAGTATGCATTCCGCGCTTATATTGAGTTACATTTCAAACGCGCGGCGTTTTCGCGCGCCGCGCTGTGCGCCATGGCAGGAGGCAGCGATCGACGGTGGCGGGCTAGCGATTAGCGCCCGTAAAAAATACGCAAAACGTTTATAAAATTATTATCAATGGTAAATAGTTATATTGTTAATAGTAGGTACACTAATGGAAACTTACCTACACTTATTTATTTCTATATGTACTAGGGATTGCCCGCGGTTTGGTTTACGTAGAATTCGTTATCGTGTTAAGTATAGAAATAATAGATACATTTGAAAATTATTTTAGGTGCATTGTCATACAGATAACCACCCTTGTTAAAGTAAGTATTCTTCAAATTCAATAGACAGGTGTCATTTCAATATAATTTTGCGTAATTTGGCGCTTTTAGGTTATAAATGACTAGCGACATATATTTTTTGTTTAAGAGCGATATCCGATATATATATCTCCGATAATATTTACTTTATCATTTAAATCAATTTCAAACTAACGTTATTCAATATTTATCATTTTAAAGTCAATTTTACCAACCAACTGAGCTTTACGAGTATACCTACGGAAACAACTCAAAATTTGCATCAAATTAAATGCCACTCTTCTTATCCGTTTCGAACAATCAAGAGGGCCTTTACGAGCTGATGCAGTGAAAATTTTATTTAACCCTCGTCCCTTGAAACCTTCACTACGCTCGAGGTTCAACTTTACGAACCACTCGCTACGCTTGTGGTTCAATTTTAGAATGTTTCGCTTGTTTGGGTATCAATATTAGCACGATTAATCAACAAATTTTCCCCTTGTAAAACAAATAAATAAGGTAGGTGAGGTGCAGGCATATGAGGCCCGGCGGGTAACAAGGCCCAGCATTCAAAAATAGCAGTTGCTCCCTATTATTTTGAATTTGTACTTGTTGCTAAGAAGATCCACTTTCAGTGCAGGTAAAAAGGTCCAGTCCCGGGCCTTATTGAACGTATGAGATGAAATAATAGATTAAAATATTTTAAGATAATTTTGAATATTTTTAATCTCTCATTAATAAGGCCGATTTGAAGAAACTTCTATGAAATTATGACTTATAAATAACACCTTCACTGCGTGGGTTGTCCAAATCGCTGCAGACTTTTCTTGGTCTAACTCTAATAATTTTTCACTTGCTTTATTGACCTAAAGACGTTTTAAAGAATCAAAAAGTCTAATAACATTTAGACACTTATACTTTTTAAAGGCAGTAACTACTTACTTATATAGGTAACTTTTTTTATTAATACATAGGTAGTTATTTACGATAGAAGTGCGAAAAATAGAAATGTTTGCAACGAATGACGAATTTTAAAACACGGCCAAAGGGAGTGTTTTAATGTGCTTATTATAGCACCGGTGTCGTAATGTAGCACCAGGGCCCTATTTCACCAACGTGACATTGTTGCTGACGTCACAGGCATCCATGGGCTACGGTTATAGCTTACCATCGGACGGGCCTTATTCCTGTTTGTCACTATCATTGTATTATTAAAAAAAAACTTTATTATATCGGCAAAAAACAGGTATCTTTCTTGTGATGTTTATGATGATAATGATGACAATTGACACAAGATTTCAAAGAACTTTCGGTAATTCTTGACAGTAAATGAGTTCTGTGTCGGAATTTCGTGAAAACTGTCGTATTTCTTGTGACAATTGTCCAAGTCCCAGCCCCCCCTTTGCTACAGTCCAACCCGAAAGGCACCTTAGGTCGGCGCTTACGTCATTATTACCGGCGCCCCAATACTAATGCGGTGCTACGCGACGTAAGCGCCAACCGCCATATTCAACGTGGTTTGTCACATAGTACCCTGTAAAGGTATGATTCCAGGGATAAAAAATATGTTATAACGTTATCCAGCGTATAATGGAATTCATAAAAGTTTTTATAATTACTACAAGTAAATTTGTTCTTATTTGCATATTATTAAAAAGGTAAATGAAAAGTAATTGAGTAATTTAATTACTAATTAATGTAATCACAATTGCAAATTACACAGAAAAATTAATTACATGTAATTAAATTACAAACATTTTAATTACATGTAATTAAATTACACGAGTAATTAATTACGCCCAACACTGGTTGGTGGCAAACAACCACACCGCTCGTCTGATGGTAAGCGGTTACCGTAGCCTATAAAGGCCTGTGACGTCAGTAACAGTGATGTCGACAAATGTCGCACCTGTCACGTTGGTGAAATAGGGCCCAGATGTACAGTAAAAATCATGTTAAAAGATAATACTAACTGTTACGAATAAATATTTATACTGTAAAAAATTATTCCACCAAAAACATTTTCATGTAAAATGTTGCTAAGAAGAAACCATAAGCCTAAGACTGGCACTGTTAAAAAGTTATCAGATCTCTTGTCGAGCCAAGCTTCAAACTCTACAAGCCCCTTCACTAACTCTACACCTTAGTCAAAATATGTGGCTTGGCTGTTTTGCTACCGCCACATGGGCATAAGGTGAAAAACTTATTATAATCATTATTTTTAGGGTTCCGTACCTCAAAAGGAATAAAACTGAACCCTTATAGGATCACTCGTGTGTCTGGCTGTCCGTCTGTCACAGCCTATTTGCTCCGAAACTACTGGACTAATAAGTTGAAATTTGTCTATAACCCAAAGACATACATGTAAAGTAAATATGTAATATAAATTTAAATAAAGGGGTCACTTTTGAGATGAATGATAAATAGAAGAAAAAAAACTATATCTTTGTTATATATCAAATGAAGGGGCTCATTTTAGAATTAGAATCTCAAATATATTTTTTTCATAATTTTAAAATAAATAGTTTAGAAGTTATTTAAGAAAACAGGCAAAAAATTAACATTACCCTTATCTCCGAAACTACTGGGTCTTTTTATTATGAAAAAAATACACATATTAGCTCTTTACCTATAGATGACAGGAAAACCTATTAGAAATGTGGAGCTAAGCGTGAGCAGGCCTATGGAACTCTCTGCGCGAGCTCGGATTAATACCTACGAATCTGCTCCCGTTCACGGTAGAAAAGCAAGCCAGTTGGTTGCCACACGCGCTCACGTACGCACGTCACCGCGCGCCGCACTGTATTGACAGTGCGGCGTAAAAATTGTTTTACGATAGTTACACGTATGGCGGGATTCGGGAAATGAATTAGAGATGCACTAGATAAGAAATAGTAAAGATATGTGACGTTCCACGGCAAAAGGTACCGTAGCCCCGACTGAATATTGGAGTGGCGATAATAATAAGCGTAAGCGCCAGCCGCCATAAGCTACCTTTTGCCGTGGAACGTCACATATCTTTACTATTTCATATCTAGTGAATGTCTAACGGCGCGATATCTTAAAGTTCGAATCGCGCGGGTAGTAGGTACCTATCTACTATTGAATTTCTTTAATTAAACATGTAATGTTTAATATGTGTGACAAATGTATAGATTTAGATATCTATCTATTTGAAATAGGTAGTAAATTTTTAATTTATTTTGGTAAATGTTTATTTTAACGACAGTAAGTTTACACCGGAAAGTGCCTACTCATTTTTGCTCTGGTTAACTTATAATTAATTACATTTATTCATGGGGTTTCTATTATTTTTCTTTACTATGTAACATTAATTAACAGAAACTGGAGCATAAAGTGAACCAATGGAAGGGTGCGCTAGAGAACGGCGGTCTGAAACTAAATGTTGCGAAGACCGAGTACATGGCATGTGGCGGCACGGACCCCGACCCCATAAAGGTAGGAGACGATTGTGTCGTGAAAACGAATAAATTCAAATACCTTGGGTCCGTGCTGCACGAATCGGGTGAAATCGATCACGACGTCCAAGCCCGAATTAGCGCTGCTTGGGCAAAATGGCGAGAAGTAACCGGTGTCCTCTGCGACCCCAGGATACCGGTGAAGCTAAAGGGCCTTGTGTACAAGAGCATCATCCGACCAGTCCTACTATATGGTAGCGAGACCTGGCCTGTCCTCGGAAGGCATGTCCAGCAGCTTCACGTCACGGAGATGAAGATGTCCCTGGCGCCAGGCCGGGAAAACGCTAGGTCGAAGAAGAAGAAGAAGACTATGTAACATTAATCTCTATCTGGTTTTAAATTACACGAAGTTTTAAAACTAATTCTTGCTGGGATTATTGCGCGGTTTATAAAACGGCGTAAACACTGCGGTTACTGCAGGGACATATGACCTTTTAAAATGACTATTTCGCAAACACTAAAGCATAATCGGAATATTAGGTATAATTTAAGATTTAGCTTTCCTTTTATTTCACTCCTCTGTTTAAGTGGGTATTTATTTATCATTTCCAAGCGTCAGCAACCCTAGCGTTGTGCCGGTGCGCGCGGTGCGGGGAGCGGCGCGTTGAAGGTCACTCCATTGTATTTTTGTGTAGGTATCAAAACGGTAGGTATTTGCGTTTTGTTTGAGAGATAAGTATCTGTTCGTAAGAACTATTGTATAATCTGTGGCGTGAGTCGGACTTAAGTACTTAGTTTTTGATCCGATCCCTACGGACATTTTACTCACTTTTCACTAAAAAAACATATTGTTAAAAATTGTGTAATGTACGGAACCCTTGGAACGCGAGTCCGACTTGCACTTGGGCGGTTTTTTTTATTATACATACAATAGTTCTTGTAGAAACGAAACGGCCGAGCCACATACTTTGACTAAGGTGTAGAGCTAGTGAAGTTAGGGCTTGTAGAGTTAGAAGCTTGGCAAGAGATCTGATAACTTTTTGACAGTGCGAGCCTTATGGTTTCATCTGGGCAACATTTTACATCAAAATGTTTTTGGTGGGATTTCACTTCTTTTTGTAAGTTGCTTATGACAATCTTCCATCCCCTAATTTAAAGGGTTGGGGGTGATTTACTATTAAAAATCCTGAAATAAGTATCTGGGGGCAACTGTTACACAATGTACTTCTTACTGATTCCCCATATAAACCCTTCACCCCGTAAGGGTAAACTTTGGGGTTGAAATCTGCCTTCACCCCGTAAGGGTAAACTTTGAGGTTGAAATCTATTCTATATCCTTCCCCATAACAATACCTATCTACATACCAAATTTCAACTAAATCTGTTCAGCGATTATTGATTCCCCATACAAGATTAAACCCCCTCATCATCCCCTTAGGGATTAAAAAATTCAAGTTTTTGAATTTATTTGTTGTTTGTGTACTAAAACTATCTTACATATCAAATTTCAGCTTCTTAGAGGACTTCAGGAAGTACCCTAAAGGTATTGATAATCATCAAGTGAGTGAGTCAGTGACGAAATCGAAGTTTTTAGATATGAATAAAATCTAAAGTATAAGAGCTATGCAATTGATATGCTTAATAAGTCCGAGAACTTTGTTTATCTAGTATAATCCAACCCCAAGTTATGAGGGTTCCAAAAAACGACGAAGCGCTTCGAGAAAAGGTAGATACTGTAGATAGTGCCCTTGCGCTTTGCTCGTCTTGGCGGGGGCACTGCCGTGCCCCCAGATGTTAAAACATAATAATAATAAAGATTTATGTTTAGTGACTTTAGTTACCTACTATTTTCGCGTAAACTAGACAATTTTTATATCTTTAGTTAATAAGGCCCAAAAGAATTATTTTTAACTTATTATAAATATCCTCTTGTTGTGAAGTACCAAATATTGTTATTTGTATATGTATAACTCTTAAGTTAAAAACAATAAAATCTGTTATTGTCTACTGTCAAAATGATTATTTTTTGCGGGATTAAGTAATACCCTGCTAGTGTTCAATAAGGCCCACAATAGGACTTTTATAAAAGGTATATTTTCCAAGAGTATCGTAATATTTTTATAACTATTTTGGTATAATGAAGAAACTTCAAAAATAAGATACCTATTTGAGTGAGTTTTTCATACTTCATATCCTGTTTATTAAAAAAAAAACATTTTAATTTAACGTGGGCCGTATATAGGCATATACGGCCGACACGGAATATACAATAAGGTGAGGTCACTTACCTTATTGTATATTCAATATGTATACGTGTAATATTGAGCAGTTGGTTTATAATATACATAATATATTATGATATTGACGTTGAATAGGACAGGACATGACAATAGGAACCAGAAATAGGTATAGTCGGTCAAACCAATTTGTCAGTAAATAAAAACAAAAAACTATATTCATCCTGTTCTTTTGGGTGCTAGTACTAGTGTAAGTCAAAGATAGTATGATGATTCTCTCTATGTTTGAAATGAGACAGTCCTTTGACAAACTATGGTAAAAAATAGTTGTGAATATCATGTACATTTTTATTACAATTTCGAAATTCAAATGTTCTTCCTAATCAACTCGGCCACTAAACTAACTGATAACTTGGTATCCGATCCGCTAACTCGGCGAATGAATCGCCAATTCGCCAACTCTCCGAGCCGAGTCAACGCTATCACACTGCTACTAAGGCCATTCAAAAATAAACCTTAATTCGAGAGCCCGAAGTTTCTTATATGACAAACAATACATTATGACTTAAAACTTTATGGGAAACAAAGGGACCCCTTTAATTTCACGTAATGTCCGCATCTAATTTATATATGTCCACAGTAAACAAACAAATGAATGATAAGAAAAGACAGACAGTGCTGTGAGCGGCAGGTGGGGCGAGGCGAGGGGCGAGGTATAGGTAGGCTATGATAGGGTCTCGGGCGCCGCGCCGGCGACACTGACGGACCAGCGCGGCGTATGTATGAATTTCGCGCCTTTTTAAATATATTTTACTATTACAATGCAAGCTACACACCGAAATTTCTTATTTTCCATAATATGGCTGCGTATATTATTTTATAGTAATAGACTTATTTTTACAGACTCTAATTCAATATTAGATATTATAGGACAAAAAACGCATATTAATTCTAAAGCATATATCTTATTCTTCTAATTTTTTAGCTTGCCTATTAACTTAAGAATTTAGATATGTTGTTGTGGATTTATTAAACTTTAATTCAATATCGACAAAATAATAAGCTAATTTGTAGTTTGACTAAGAAGCACGTTAAAGAAATTTCTAATAATTTTACATTATAAAGCGTCATACATATTATAAACGATGGAACTTAAACATTGCACTTTAATTCAATATTAAAAAATCATTACTAAAAATATATAAATACCTAATTTATATCTAACGCTCGTTCTAACTTTTCGTCATATTTTACAAATATGCTTAAAAATATGTCCCATGTCAGATAAGTATCACTTTTTCATCTTTAGAATTATCAAAACTTTTAGTGCAAAAATCCGGTCCCACTATTGGTCTAATATGTGAAAAATAAAAACTTTTATGACAAAAAAAATCTGGACACAATTTAAGAATCACCCAATTGCGTCGAGGAATCATCTGTATTTTTGCTTGTTTCATTACCTCCTCGCTTCTTTTTTGTCCTTTGTATTCTGTAGCAATTTGTTAGATCTGAAAATAAAGATAACTTGCGTCGTCACGGATGTCGATTTATAGGTTTTAGGGAGTGCAGAATTCAAAAACGATGATCATTTTATAATCCAAGATGGCGGCTACGTATTTTGTCATAAAAGTCGTCATGAATATCGTTTTCTAGGTTTTAGGAAGTGCCGATTTCGAAAATGATGACCAGTTTGGAATCCAAGATAACTGCCGTGCACTTTGTCATAAAAGTCGTCATGGATATCGTTTTATAGGTTTTAGGGAGTGCAGAATTCGAAAATGATGACCATTTTGGATTCCAAGATGTCTGCCGTGCACTTTGCCATATAAGCCGTCATGGATGTTGATTTATAGGTGTTAGGAAGAGTAGAATTCGAAAATGATGACGTGCACGGCAGACATCTTAGATTCTAAAACGGTCATAATTTTCGAATTCTCCACTCCCTAATACCTATAAATCGAGATCCATGACGACTTTTATGACAAAGTGTACGGTAGACATCTTGGTTTCCAAAATGGTCATCATTTTCGAATTCTGCACACCCAAAAACCTATACATATAGTAGTTCGCCCCGAACTGTGAACTCGCGGTTCGCCAAACAGATCAATTGAATGCAGTGCTACTTAGTCTGAGATGGGCATTTCGTAATTGATTCCTGATTCCACGACTACTTGAAATTACTTTGTAATCTGATTACCGATTCCTAGATTACTTTGTAATCTAACAATACCGAATTACTAAGTACAATTCCATTTGAGGAATCAGGAATCAATTTTTCGAATACTACAATTACTAGTAATAGAAATCAATGTCGATTCTTCATTAGGTACAGGAATATATATTACTTGATTCCTTTCAGATTACATTGCGTACTACTACATAAGTACTATCAAAAGTACATTTCGATAGTAGATATAGATGTTGTTGACTTACTAGGATGCATCTACCGATACCTTATTTGAAACAGGTGTGCAGATTTCGAAATTGATGACCATGACCAATAAAACGACATCCATGACGACTTTTAACATAGTGCATGGCAGCCATCTTGGATTCCAAAATAGTTATTATTTTCGAAATCTGCGCTCCCTAAAACCTATAAAACGACAGCCATGACGACTTTTATGACATACTGCATGGCCGCCATTTTGGATTCCAAAATGGTCATCATTTTCGAAATCAGGGCCCCCTAAAACCTATAAAACGACACCCATGACGACTTTTATGACATAGTGCATGGCCGCCATCTTGGAATCCAAAATGGTCATCATTTTCGAAATCTGCGCCCCCTAAAACCTATAAAACGACACGCACGACGACTTTTATGACATAATGCATGGTCGCCATTTTGGAATCCAAAATGGTCATCATTTTCTAAATCTGCGCCCCCCAAAACCTATAAAACGACACCCGTGACGACTTTTATGACATAGTGCATGGCCGCCATTTTGGATTTCAAAATGGTTATCATTTTCTAAATCGGGGCCCCCTAAAACCTATAAAACGACATCCATGACGACTTTTATAACATAGTGCATGGCCGCCATCTTGGAATCCAAAATTGTCATCATTTTCTAAATCGGAGCCCCCTAAAACCTATAAAACGACATCAATGACGACTTGACATAGTGCATGGCCGCCATCTTGGAATCTAAAATGGTCATCATTTTCGAAATCTGCGCCCCCTAAAACCTATAAAACGACACCCATGACGACTTTTATGACATAGTGCATGGCCGCCATTTTGGAATCCAGAATGGTCATCATTTTCTAAATCTGCGCCCCCCAAAACCTATAAAACGACACCCATGACGACTTTTATGACATAGTGCATGGCCGCCATTTTGGATTTCACAATGGTCATCATTTTCTAAATCGGGGCCCCCTAAAACCTATAAAACGACATCCATGACGACTTTTATGACATAGTGCATGGCCGCCATCTTGGAATCCAAAATGGTCATCATTTTCGAAATCTGCGCCCCCTAAAACCTATAAAACGACACCCATGATGACTTTAATGACATAGTGCATGGCCGCCATTTTGGAATCCAAAATGGTCATCATTTTCTAAATCTGCGCCCCCCAAAACCTATAAAACGACACCCATGACGACGTTTATGACATAGTGCTTGGCCGCCATTTTGGATTTCAAAATGGTCATCATTTTCTAAATCGGGGCCCCCTATAACGTATAAAACGACACCCATGACGACTTTTATGACATAGTGCATGGCCGCCATTTTGGAATCCAAAATGGTTATCATTTTCTAAATCTGCGCCCCCCAAAACCTATAAAACGACACCCATGACGACTTTTATGACATAGTGCATGGCCGCCATTTTGGATTTCAAAATGGTCATCATTTTCTAAATCGGGGCCCCCTAAAACCTATAAAACGACATCCATGACGACTTTTATGACATAGTGCATGGCCGCCATCTTGGAATCCAAAATGGTCATCATTTTCGAAATCTGCGCCCCCTAAAACCTATAAAACGACACCCATGACGACTTTTATGGCATAGTGCATGGCCGCCATTTTGGATTGCAAAATGATCATCATTTTCAAAATTGGGGCCCCCTAAAACGTATAAAACGACATCCATGACGACTTTTATGACACAGTGCATGGCCGCCATTTCGGATTCCAAAATGGTCATTATTTTCGAAATCGGCACTCCCTAAAACCTATAAATCGACACCCATCTCGACTTTTATGACAAAGTGTTTTGCTACCATCTGCATGCAAGACATTTCTATTATTTTAACGTACAAAAATGGCCCCCTGTCAATGTTCAATCGAGATTTAATCCATAATTTATTCGATTAATATTGAGATTAATTCAATTTCAATCTATGTTAGGTCGACTAAACTAATCGCGATTAAAATTTGAGAATTAACTTTTTTTATTCCATTAATTAGTCGAATAAACAGTTAATCGATTAATGCCCATCTCTGACCACGGCATTTTTACACTTTGAGAATATCTGAAAACAAATCAACACAAGGAGCCATTTTGTAAATCCAGTAACATACCAGTAACTTTGTTATTACTTTTGACAGCGCGTGTCATGTGTCAACACAGAGTCGACACAAAGTCGAAACATTGCGACTACTTTGTGACTGCAATATTTCTCAGCCTTAAACCATATTTATACATCATAATTAACAAGTTTCGTAGTATGTAAAGCGTTATTTCTGTTATTTAAGTATAGTATACGCATCGAAGTACTAAAAATGCTTCAAATAATATAGTTATGAACACAGGCACTGAGAAGTAAACAATTTCATTTCCGGCTAAACTAAAACAATGTGGTGGCGCGTTGATTATATTACACTTTGTTTATCAAATCACTCGAGCATTTTCAAAATCAAAAATCAAAAATCAAAATATTTTATTGATACAGTGAAACTTATGATTAAACAAGGTCAGGTAAACTTATTCTAGTTAAACACTGCTAAAGTTCTTGCAAGATATGAAAATTGCCCGTGACACCTGCACTAGGCTATGCCTGTCTCGCAGGATGGCACTTTTCCTAGTTTGCCAGTTTTTATTGATTACATTAGGCGCTAAAGAATTCACTACTATCAGCTAAATTAACAAAATGCATGCTACCTTACAGTCTACTACTAAGAGTACTAATTATATTATACTACAATTTTTGTGTCTACTATGACACCAACTTTAATAAAATTAAAATTAAAAACTTAAAGCTAATAAACTACAAGAACTAGGCAAGGAAGGAGGAGATACTTATGAGTCGTGTGTGTGTGTGTGTGTTTGTGTGTAAGTGTGTGTGTGTGTGTCAGAGTGTGTGTGAGTCTATTAGTATGTTAATATTTTTTCTGTTTCACTATAATTCAAAGTACTTAACCATATTTTGACTTTATATTGAGCCTCTTTTACCGAACAGGTTTTAATGTCGCAATTTTTGTTCACAACCTTGTATACAGCTAAATGCTTGTATAAATCAAATGTTTTAGCAAAGTGTGACTTAAGTGTAGGTAAGGGAAAGACAAAGTTGCGCTTTTTCAGTGATTGTTCATAATTTGGCATACAAAGTATATGTTTGTGTGCTATAATGGAACTACGCAATTAAAAATGAGATAAAAAAATATGGTTTTATGAATTATAACTCCTATAAGTACCTACCTAGCAATAAAAATAAAAGTACCTAATCTTCGTTTTAACGTTATCAACATACTTCAATAATGTCATGTAAAAAACACGTAGGTACGACTAAAAATAAGTACATACGTTTATGATCAATGCAACTACACCATTGCTGGTTGATAAGAAAATATTGGTACTCTCACCAGAAACCAAGTTCATAACATAAATAAAATGTGTGTATCTCATTGTACCTATATAAAAATACAAAGTTTCGTACGTTTGAGAAGTCTGCTGGAGACGCTTGCGTCCTGGCGACAATTAGGTAATTTAACTAGCCATGGCTAACTCAATCAACGTTAAAAACTGCAGTACAATTTTTTTTAGGCGTCTTTTTTGCTAAAAAGTATGTATTTACGTGAATTTTCTTTAATTAAATTTTGGGGTTGCTGGGGAGATGCTCTACAGCAAGTCCGAATTGAGTTAATTGTACTCTCGATCTATTGAGGTACAATTTTTTTTAAGTATGTACTAATTCAGTACATATTGTGTACATCAGCATTACGTTTCAATAAATCACAAAACAGACAGTGGGGTTTCCAGGGAGCATGACGTTGGGAATCATGATGTTTTGACTTTTCGCAGTAAATCAACGTAGAAATTTCTGTAGCGAGTATAAATGGTTCTTGCAGTGAGATCATTAGGATTGCACCTTGATTTAACATGCAGAAGGTCTCGGTGTCTAGAGCAGCGTAAAAGGCCTGGAGTCATCCAAGGCTGGATTGTGAATTTAGACCGACTAACAGTGATACTCTGCGAGTGAACTTCTATAATTTTAGTTAATATTCCATTAAACTCATCGACAGCTTCATTTACCAGCTTTTTGGAAGTAACGGTTGACCAGTCAATCTTCTTCAGATCACTTTCGATTGCATGGTAGTTAAATGTTTTCATAATACGTGATTTTTTGATGGGTTTCGGTTGATTTAAATGAATACCGGCAAGAACAAGATCATGGTCTGTAATATCTGATTTAAATCCTTAGATTCAGAATAATATTTAGAGGTGATATTAATGTGATCAAGACACGTATCTTTTCTCGTTGGCTTGGTTACTGTGGGGGACAAGTTAAGTTCTGCCAGTAAGCAAAGGTAACGAGCACTATTATCCTGTTTACTATCAGGGCATATATTAATGTTAATATCTCCCGCGACTATCTTACACTGATTATTGCCGGTGCGTTTGAGGTTATTTTCGAGAGAATCGATGAATGGATCAATATTAGTGAAAGAGGGAGACCGGTATATAGCGTACAGAACAACCTGTTTATTCAGGTTTACACAAAGACAGTTGGCGTCAGTGAAGTCAGGCTCTTTTACCTCGCACTCCCATCGATCGTTGACATACACCACGACGCCACCAGCTTGGTTGATAAACTTAGTTGTTCTATAAGAAGTGTAACTGTCTATTTGTGGGATTACAGAATCATCGTGTATCCAACACTCAGTAAGAACGATTACGTCTAAATTAATATTTAACCTAGCTAAAAGTACGAGGAAAGCGTTAAAATTTTTGTTTAGACTTCGTATATTTAAAGTAAGCACTTTGAAGGAGAATTTGTCAATTATGTTCAGACAGTTTTCAGGTAAGTCAGTTGAGTGGCATGGAATTTCAGCCTGATCAATTTCATTCAGAATGTGTACAGATGTTCCCGTTATAATATGTTAGAACTGCAAGCATGAGTATATTCAGTATGATTTTTGAAAATCCTGCCACGCAACATGCATCGTTGTAAATAGACATAGTGTACAATAGTGTATTAGTGTGAGATTTTGTATAAGTGAGCGGTGAATGTACCTCATCAGACCAAGACATACAGCATAATATAGATATGAAGCAAAAAATACTAAGCGTCAGGTGCAGAAGCTTCTCCGAGTGCAAGTGTTGATTCTGGCTGCTCCGGATCTCTGACAGCGTCCACTCCCAATAACTGATCAAGGTCGTCTGAAGTTTTAATGGGGATTGTTTCGCATCCTGGTCCTCTGCCTTCACGCTTCCGTATGTAGATTGTCCCTCCGTGGGTCCAGCAGTGTTTAAAATTAGCTTCGGACGCCCGGGCTCTACTTTCGCGAAACAAGGCTCTATTCTCTCGAGTGAGACGTTCGTTGAAGTAGATTTTGGCAGCAGGGCCGTTAATGTCGACATCATTGGTGTTGAGGCGTCTTGATCTTGCCTCTTTATAAAATTTGTCTCTCGTCCGCCTCGTGGTGAAGCGAACGACGAGGGGTCTTGAACTAGTACCTTCTCTACGCCGGCCAGCTCGGGAGGCATATTCAACGTCCGTTTCAGTAATGCTAAGGCCGATTTTTGCAGCTGTGACCATAACAATGTGCTGCGGGTTCTCGTTCTGGTTCTCCGGGATGCCAACAATTTCGACCTCGTTCCTTAGAAATTGTTGAGCCTGGTGGTTGAGCTGGTGCTCCAGTTCAAATACTTTGTTCTTGAGAATCAAAACTTCCGCAGCTTTTTCTTCGGCCGCCTCTAGCCGCCCCTCGAAATCGGTAAGTTTTGACGTTACCTGCTGTAATTGATTTTCGCACCGACTAATCGCTAGGATCGCGTTATCTAGCTTCGTCTTCATACAGGTGACGTCTTGCCGCAGTAGCTGAATTTCGGTGGTAAGTGCGGTGAGCGGGTCACTCACGGGCGCAGGCTCCTCCACTGCCGCTGGAACGCTGGTGTCCTTCTTTCTTCGAGTCACGTTATCCACCGTCAGGTTACTTCGTACGGGCGTAGCGGTGTTGTCCCCTCCCTTCTTCTCACTGTTGCGGCACTCAGGGCAAATCCATTTGTCTCTGGCGTCTTTGCTTAAGGAAGCAAGATTAATACACTGGTTACAATAGAGTTTCTTACAAGTAACTGAGCTACAGATGATGGAAAGTTTATCAGTAACTTTGACGTTACACCCGGCACAAGTTTTTCCGCTTTTTCCGCTCATTTCAATGTCCTCTGTACCACGAGATTTTACTTAAAGTTGAAACTGTCGTTATTCTATCGTTAAGCTATCGCTGGTATCGAGGTACGGGGGCGCGCGGCAACCGAGTCGTGTGAGCGGCGGGGATGACTCACCGCACGAGTAACTTGCGCGCACGGTAAACGATTGGATTTTTAACAAAAAGAATATCGATATAGTCGTTTAACAAATCCACTTAGAGACGCACTGTTTACAACACTTTGGTCTTTGGATGTTTAAATATCACAATGAGTGTTTTTTATGTCGATAATATCGGTTACATATCAGAATACCGAAAGTTGATTTACCTAATGTCGAATCACCTATGCTCGATTCACCTATTTTTTTAAACACCTAATGTTTTATTAACCTAAGCTCATAACACCTAATGAACGAATTACCTAATGCACGTTTCACCTATATTTTTTTTACCTAAGCTCAGAATGCCTATGGTCGATCTACCTAAACTTGATACATCTAATGCTTGAAATACCTAAAACCGATTTACCTAATACATGAAACACCTAAAGCTGACATACCTAATGGACGATCCACCTAAAGCTGATATACCTAATGAACGATATACCTAAAGTTGATTTACCTAATGGATAAAATACCTAAAACTGTTATACCTAACGAACGAAATACCTAAAGTCGATATACCTAAAGGACGGAATACCTAAAGTCGATATACCTAATCCACGTAATACCGAAAGTCGATATACCTAATGTCCGATATCCCTAAAGTTGATTTACCTATTGAACGAAATACCTAAAGTTAAAATACCTAATGCACGTAACACATAAAGTTGATATACCTATTAGGTACTGTTAACTGTAAAAATATGGGTGCACAAATCATCTCAAAAATATGTCCCATAGCTCTTATGTCAGCGAATTAAGAACTATGGGACATATTTTTGAATAAGTTGGCTACACCCATTGACGTATAATACAGTAGCGTAGCGCGCGTAATGCGAACTCATCAACCAATCGCGCGCGTGATGCGAACTCATCAACCAATCGCGTTGTAGCGGTTTCACACCGCTATACTGGCCCCTGTCATGCCTCATTATTATTGCCCGTAAAGCCAGTCCCTAGATATCTATGTCAATGGCTACACCGATATTTTTACTGTTGACTGTATGTAATGAACGAAATACCTAAATTCGTTATAAAAAATCATTTACTGCAGATAATGTAAGTAAGTACCTAAATATAACATTAATAATAAAAAAAAAAAAAAAATGACGCTGTCAACGTCAGTCGTGTTTTTATAAATTTTCTCAAATTATTTTCTAGATTTTGTATTTACATGTTGCTTTCTACATTATTTTTATGAAAAATATAACCCAAGACTGCTGCGTACTATTACATATATATAAGGGTTATAATTGGCCATAGAATATGATGTCCTAACATGTACGACAAAACTTCCTAAGTAAAAGAAAATGCAAACGAGAAGCAAAACACGAGCTCAACTAGCGTCTCCACGAAACGCACGCCCACCACCCCCGTCCGCATCATCCGTCTCCTCGCAATCGTCGTCGGGCGATGAATTCGCCACCGCGCCCGACACCAGCGAGTCGAGCGATGAGTGCGGGCCGCCGCCACCGCCGTCACGACCACCTGCGCGGCGCGGGCGGCCACCGCTGTCGGCACGCTTGGGGCCTGCGGGACATCCTGCCCCGCCCACGGCTCCCGCTGCCGGTGGTGTAGTGCGTCGCATGCGATGGTCTCAAACCATTAATGAGAACGTCATGCGCGCCTACTATGGGGCTACAGAGGGGGGAACCAACTTATGCGCGTACCGTGTCCGAATGCTTCCACTGTTTCAGGCCCTCGAACCGACCATCGACGTGACTGCGCAACGACTATCGGATCAGGTGCGAGTCATCCAGCGGCAAAAGCGGTTGGATGACTCGACACTTGATCGGCTTCGCCTGGAGGCTCTCTCTGCTCGCGCAGCTTCTACCTCGGCGCGGGATCCGCCCGCCACGTCGCCGGATCCGGTGCCGGCACCCGACCAGGCACCGGGGGCGCCGCGGGTAGATCTCAGTGCCGACGAGGAGGAGTTCGCGCAGAGTGTGGGTAGTACAGCCAATGAGCAACTGAGGAGGACTCTGGACGAGGCGATTACGCGGTACCGCTCCACACCCGATACTAGGCCACGATTACCACGTTTGCCTATGAATAGACACAATCTAGCGCTAATGGGAGCCCTAAACGCTTTACTAGAGCCATATTTGCGGACTTGTAAAGATTTAGGTGATACGCACGCGATCATGTATTGCGGAGCCATCGCGGCGTGCCATGTTGCACTAGTCAAAAGCCACCGAAGTCTTCAGTAGTGCCATCAACATGGAGTTTGGTGTCGATAAATGTGCGGTTATGCATGTACAGCGGGGGAAGGTTGTAAATTCAACAAATTTACAACTTTCTGAGACAATGTCTTTCAGGTCTATCTCTGAATCAGAGACCTATAAATACCTTGGTATGTCACAGTCGTTGGGTATTGAGGACGAGGGTATTGGACGGTCGGTGAAGGAGCGCTTTTTCAGTCGGCTCACAAAAGTCCTTAACAGTCATTTGTCAGGAAGGAACAAAGTGCGCGCCTTCAACGCCTGGGTAATGCCTCTTCTCACATACTCCTTTGGCATACTAAGGTGGACTCAGACCGAGCTGGACGCCCTGGATCGGAGGGTCCGGTCACTGCTCACCACACATCGCATGCTACACCCACGCTCGTCAGGGTTACATATCAGAATACCGAAAATCGATTTACCTAATGTTGAATCACCTATGCTCGTTTCACCTATTTTTTTAAATACCTAATGACCAATTAACCTAAGCTCATAACACCTAATGAACGAATTACCTATTGCACGTTTCACCTACAATTGGTTTACCTAAGCTCAGAATACCTATGCTCGATTTACCTAAAGTTGAAACACCTAATACTCGAAATATCTAAAGCTAATATACCTAATACATGAAACACCTAATGTTGATATACCTAATGCACGAAATACCTAAACTCGGTATTCCTAATGATCGAATTGCCTAAAGTTAACATACCTACTGCACGAATTACCTAAAGTCGGTATACCTAATGATCAAATGACCTAAAGTTAACATACCTAATGAACGAAATACCTAAATTCGATACACCTAATGCACGAAATACCTGAACTCGATGCACTTAGTGAACAAAATATGTACCTAAAATCAAAAATATAATTATTGTTTAGTAGAATATTATTAGGACATACTTACAACATTTGGTATATTTTTTTTAGCCAAATCATTCAATTGACTTACTATTTTTTATTATAATATAAGGTCTAGTCATTTGCCAGAGTCGAGATAGGTGCGACGACGAGCAAAGCGAGGAGGAGCGTGTTAGGTTAACTGCGACCAAACAGTACCAAAACCGACTTTTATTTCATCGTCATGATGCTAACTTACAAAAATTAAGATTTTGATAAGATAAGATAACTAATTTTGTATTAGACTTCAGAAATCATTCTACTACCTAAAAAGAAGCGTTTCAAAAATTGTATTTTTAAGTTGTTATCCAAACAAACAGTTTCTACTGTAAGGTTGGGAAATCATACGATTTATTGGGTGGAGTTGCGACTTGATCATTCGGCAAAATGATATGAATTTTGTACTAGGTATATAGACTTTAGGTATTCCGTGCATTAGGCATATCGACATTAGGTAATGCGTGCAGGAAGTATATCAACTTTAGGTATTTCGTGCGATAGGTTTAACAGTTTTTGGTATTTCGTCCATTAGATAAATCAAATTTAGGTACATCGTTCATTAGGTATATCAGCTTTAGGTGTATCGTCCATTAGGTACATCAGCTATAGGTGATTCGTGCATTAGGTACAATAGCTTTAGGTGAAACGTGCAGTAGGTAAAACGTGCATTAGGTATATCGTGCATTAGGTATTTCGTCCATTAGGTTATTTAAGCTTAGGTATTATAAACTTAGGTCAGTCAATGTTTAGGTAAAATGATTGATAGGTAATTTAAAAATAGGTGAATCAAGCATAGGTGATTCAACATTAGGTAAATCAGTTTTCGGTATTCTGATATGTAACCCTCGTCAGTTATGAGATTGTACATCCCACGGAAGTGTGGAGGCCGAGGCTTCCTAAACGCCAAGGATCTCCACAACCGCGAGGTGTACAATCTCAGGAATTATTTCCTTAACAACGAGTGTGGGATGCATCGTGATGTGGTGGCAGTAGACAGGAACCTCACACCGCTCTCCTTGGCAAACGAGAACTGGCGCAAACCTGTGGTACTAAGTACTGCGGATCGCAAGGCGGCATGGGAGAGTAAGGCGCTACACGGGCGGTTCTACAAGGCCCTCACGGGACCCGATGTGGACCTGCTCGCGTCGGTGAACTGGTTACGATTCGGGGACCTCTTCGGAGAAACCGAGGGTTTTGCCTGTGCAATTGCGGACGAAGTGATGATGACGAACAACTATCGGAAATATATCCTGAAGGACGGTACGGTCGACATTTGTCGGGCATGCCGCCGTCCCGGAGAGTCACTCAGGCATATCATTTCCGGTTGTTCTCATCTTGCTAACGGTGAGTACTTGCACAGACATAATCTCGTAGCCAGGATTATTCACCAGCAACTTGCTCTTCTATACGGCCTTGTGGACCGCGAAGTACCGTACTACAAATACTTACCTGCGCACGGTGGTCTGGCCCTAGGCCATAATTCAAAATATGTTATGTGTTATTTTTAAGTGTCAAATGCATTAGTATTATTCACTAATAAATGTACTTTAAGGAGGTATAAATAGATCCTGGATAACTCATTATTTTCATTCTCTAATTAACGTCGAAAGTGAACTGAACTCCCGGTTGTACGCGCTCTCTTATCGGCAACTAATTAAGTGATCGGTCATTAGTGGTGAATTTCTGCTGAATTTGTGTATTTACTGATTATTATGAATATGGAGCTTCAAGAATCAGGTATGTAGTTTTGTTTATCACCCTAACTTTCACTCTTTTTAGAAAAACATAATAATAATAAAGGGTCTACGCCATGACAAATTGTAATGAGATTTGTTTTAAATGTTATTTCTTTACTTGGAGTTTTAGTTATTTTATTAATCCAACGTAATGACAAGATTTATACCAGTTTAAAGCTTATTTTTTCTAGATTTATAATCATGAAAGTCTTGCTGCGTAAACTTGCGTATTTAGTTTTTAAAAGCCTGCTACGCCTGCGTAGCCGGCTTCGTAGCAGTGCTACAAAAATAATACGTAACGAAATTCACTATTATTTTTTTATTTTCAGATGATAAGTACGTGGGATCCTTTACAAGAGGCTTCATATTTGAACTCTGGCTATCTTTCAGTGGTTCGGACAAAGATAAACGTCTTCAAATTATACAACATGTGATAGAAATGATACCAGATGCTGAAAACGTGGACACCAACAATTTGGATAACATCATAAAGTATATTTGTGAACGAATTACAGTTATTTGGAAATCCGCTTCGCGAAATAAGTCTGCGGTTCTCAAGAAACATTCTGAGTGGCTTAATAAAAAGCAAAGTGTTAATATGCCAAAAATAAAATTGGGGGCCGATAAGTCCTCAACTGTTCAATTCGTTCAAGAATCATCATCGCCGGGAACCTCATCTGCAGTTGGACGACCTAAAAAAGAGTTTACTGCTTGTAGCAAGCGGTCAAAACGCAGAAGATTAGCAGCACTAGCTGATCTTGATGGATCAGCGGTCAGCGATTTAACGAAGGCATCAGACAACGAGACCAAAGAAATAAACCCTGACGACGTGCTTTCCCTTCTGACAGGCGCTAAGCTCACCAAGCATCAATATTTGTTACTGCGTGAGTTTATCAACTCGCGAAAAAATCCTGTTTTACCTTCATATGAAAAAGTTCTTAAAGCAAAGAAGAAATGTTATCCAGAAATCATCAGAGTTACGGAATCAGCAGGCGAAGTGGAATTGCAGAGTTTATTGAATCATACTGCATCTCGCGTAGAACTACAAAACGAAGTTTTAAGTACTATACCAGAGGAATCGATGGGTGATGTTACGTTAATAGGAAAGTGGGGTTTTGATGGAAGCACTGGCCATAGTGAATATAAGCAAAACTTCGCCAGTTCAGATATGACCGGAGACGGAAGCCTATTCGTAACATCGTATGTACCTCTTCGATTGATTTCAACCACTTCATCATCGGATGACGCCGTGCTGCTTTGGAAAAACCCGCGCCCATCGTCGACTAGATACTGCCGGCCAATTCGATTTCAGTTTATTAAAGAAACTAAAGATTAGACTGTTAACGAACAAACATACTTTCAAGAAAAAATTGAGCAGCTTGTGCCTACGATAGTGAAGTACGGAGACGGCAAAGAAATAAACATAAATCACTGTTTGCAACTCACCATGCTTGATGGGAAAATATGTGCCGCACTCAGTGGCACTTCCAATGCAACGTGCACCCTTTGTAAAGCTGTGCCAACTCAAATGAGAGACGTTCCTTCTAGCATAGAAAGGCCTATTGATTTTAGTAAATTGGAATTTGGACTCTCGCCGTTGCATGCGTGGATTCGGTTTTATGAATATTTTATTCATTTATCGTACAAACTTGAAACAAAAAGATGGTACGCTACATCAGAGGAGGATAAAAAGCACATAGCTTTGAGAAAGAAAAAAATCCAGGATGAGTTTCGGCAGAAGTTGGGTCTAATTGTAGACAAAGCACGAAGTGGAGGGAGTGGCACATCCAACGATGGAAATACTGCGAGGAAATTTTTTAAGCACTCTGATGTGTCTGCTGAAATCACAGGTATCCAGCAAAGCCTTATTGAACATTGTGGAACTATTTTGGAGTGCATATCGTCTGGTTATACAATCAATGTAAGAAAATTTGAAGAATATGCCACAAAAACGGCTGGCCAACTCATGGATGCATATGGCTGGTATCCTTTGCCTTCATCAGTACACAAAGTGCTTATACATGGTGCCATCATTATAGAAAACGCTCTAGTTCCTATTGGAGAGCTGTCCGAAGAGGCAGCTGAGTCAACAAATAAAAATATAAAGATGTTCAGGCGAGACCATACCAGAAAAATGTCACGAACCCACACCAACGAAGACCTTATTCACAGGCTTCTTTTAAACTCGGATCCATTAATAACCTCCAAGAGGAAATTGCCGCGTAAAAAAAAAACTACACTTTCTTGTAACGTATTAAGCTTATTAACTAGTACTGAATAGAATTTAATGCTTCACTTATTGTTTTCGTTTGCTTTACTGTTATCTTTTCTATAGAAGTATACTCTATCTTTATGATTGATTTTTCCATTTAGTATTTAATTTTTTTTGCCCGCGGACAGCGAATCGGGGCAATTTTTAGGTTAGGTATTTATTTGTATTAGTTTAGTTATTTTGTTTTAGTGTTTCTTATGCATTTTTAGTATGTATTAATAGTTAAAACTAACAAAGACTTCAGGTTTTTTATGATGTGATTTTTAATGGAGAAAAGTTTAATATACTTATCATGTTATATACTGAAACAAGTGTTTTATTTTATTAAAAACAATATTCGTTACATCATATACTCATTCCCGAAAAAAAACTACGATAATTAACATTTTTTTTAATTATGGCCGCCTTTACAAGGCGCGCCGACCACCGTGCTGCGCCTGTTCTCGAGAATGGTCGTGCCACGCTCTATTGGGATCGATCTATCATCACTGACAGGACTATTGTCGCCAATAAGCCTGACATCGTGCTGATAGACCGATCGCAGCGCCGGGCCGTGCTCGCTGACGTCACCATCCCCCATGATGAGAATCTCGTGAAGGCCGAGAAGGACAAGTCCAGCAAGTACCTAGACTTAGCTCACGAGATTACCGCCATGTGGGATGTTGACTCGACGATCATTGTTCCGATAGTTGTGTCAGCGAACGGTCTCATAGCGAAGAGTCTCGACCATCACCTAGAGAGACTCTCGCTGGGTGGTTGGATCAAGGGTCAGATGCAGAAGGCGGTAATATTGGACACGGCGCGTATAGTACGTCGGTTCCTCACTCTGCGGCCCTGACCACCGGCAGCTTGGGCCAAGCCCCGCTGCCGGCGGCACCCTAGGTTAGGTTTTTTATAATGTGTTTATATGTATTTTTTATTGTTTTGTAAGTGTTTTTATATTTTACTTTTATATTCATATTATAACAAACCTAACTTAAGACGAAAAATAAATAAAGAGAATAATAAAAATAATATTATATCTAATTAATAGATACCTATAATAAAATTATTAAATTAAAAATGATAAAATTCATACATTTATTGATTAAATTCAGATTAAAATTAAAAACTCTAAAACAAAAAGCAAAAAATAGTTTAAATCATATAATGTTTATGCGCAGTCAAAAATAAATTAGAATGTGAAACTTAAAACAGGCAGTAAGAAAAAACGCCTCTTCTTTGACAGGCGTTTCGACAGCTATTCCGTTCCATTCAGACAACTTATTAAGAACGGTTTTTCAATATTCAATATTAAAGAAATAAACGTGTTATAATGATGAAGAGGTAAGTAATAAAATATGAAATATGTATATTTTATTACATTAACAGTAGGTTTTTATGTTGATTACGACGTTTAAAGGAAACTAATATTAACACTCATCAATAAGTAGTCATGAATTGGACAAGTATAAATTAAAAAAAAATGGAAATGTGAAAAGCACTAGTTCGCGAAAACCAACTTTCCGCACGCTTAACAGCTACGTAAAGTAGCACTTTTTGAGCTGTATATAACTGTATTAAAAATATTTATTTTAATTACATGTAAACTTATTTTTTTATCGGGTTCTAAAAAAACTATGGCCTACTACCCTGGAATTACCCTAACTACAACATTTATGGCCACAAGTTCAAACCCTTAATAAAGCAATAAACTATTAATACCAATTTTCTTTTTGCTGATTTTTTCATCACTTTATGAAAACATTTTCCTTAAAACTCCGGCATTCAATAATAGTCACACCTGATTGAAGATATTCGAGTTTATTATGGCCCAAATTTTGGAATGTAGGTACCTACATTTATGGTACCTACAATAATGTAGGTACCCTACCTGTTTGAAGGTAGTTAGGCATAATCTTAGATAAAATTAGCTATAGGTATTTCGTTCATTAAAACATATACCAGCCATATAGGTATTTCGTGCATTAGGTATATCGACTTTAGGTGTTACGTGCGTTAGGTATATTAGCTCTAGGTATTTCGTTCAATAAGTAAATCAACTTTAGGCATATCGTCCATTAGGTATATCGACTTTCGGTATAACATGCATTAGGTATATCGATTTTAGGTATTCCGTCCTTTAGGTATATCGACTTTAGGTATTTCGTTCGTTAGGTATAACAGTTTTAGGTATTTTATCCATTAGGTAAATCAACTTTAAGTATATCGTTCATTAGGTATATCAGCTTTAGGTGGATCGTCCATTAGGTATGTCAGCTTTAGGTGTTTCATGCATTAGGTATAATAGCTTTATGTAAAGCGTGCGTTAGGTAAAATGTGCATTAGGTAAAACGTTCATTAGGTGTTTCATCCATTAGGTTAATTGAGTTTAGGTATTATAAACTTAGGTCATTCAATGTTTAGTTAAAATGATCGTTAGGTAATTAAAAAATAGGTGAATCGAGCATAGGTGATTCGACATTAGGTAAATGAATTTTCGGTATTCTGATATGTAACCATAATATCACTATTACTAGACTTTTTGATTTAAAACGGGGAGCGACAGTAAAACGATGTTGATTCTTTAGCGCGCGCCGCCTACCCTCCTAATAATTTTTTAATTCCCCATAATAATTTAAGTCCTATCGTCGCAAACTCGTAACAATGTGTGCACACGGCGACCACACTTTATGTCACTTTGTGTCATGTGTCGACCCTTCCCCATTTCTGGTAACTGTGTCGACACGGCGACGACTCTGCGACTGGAATTGTGACCGAAACAGACGGTGTCGACACAAGATGTGTCTACACCGCGTCGTAACGGCGACTGGAAATGGTTGTATGGGATCCTTCCACGATAATATGAAAGTCACAGTAGTCTCTTATATCAAAGTCAACATTTTAAAATCATTTAATTGTAATGCTGCTACATTAACTCAATAATAAACTCAATGATTCAACAATTCAATAAGTCAATGATTAAAATAATGCAATAATTCAATGACTCAACAATTTGAACACTCAATAATTCGATAACTCAATAACTCGATAACTCAATAATTCGATAAATCAATAAGGGAATAACTCAACAAGTGAATAACTCACCAATTAAATAACTCACCAATTGAATAACTCACCAATTGAATAACTCACCCATCCAACAATCCGATAATTCAACGGCCCGATAATTCAATAGCTTGATACTCGATATTCGATACTTCAAGTCTTCAATCAATAAATAAATCAATAAATCTTTAAATCAACAAATCAATTAATTCACAGGAAATGTATCGTTAATGAGCTAAGTATTGGATACTTTCCTACTAGTCAAATCAGCTTCTTTTTTTAGAACTGTCAAAACGATTTGCTAATATGGAATTTATATGAACACGTGTGTAGTGACGTCACAGTCAACTCACCTACTTTTTATACTTCCATCCGATATTAAATATAAATTGTGTTTAAAAATAACTGATATCTATGTTTTTCTAATAATGATCTGGTGCTTTAGTTATTCCGTTCACGGTGTGAAATAATTTATTTTAAGTAGAGGAAAGTACCCAATTGTCCATTTTGTTTTTTATCGCCAACAATCGACTTCATCGTCCTATCTATTATTCCGTAAGATACATAAGATGAAATCTATACGCGTTACTCTATTTTATCGTACTGATTCATTTACGAAAATTTTCTCATGATTGGTACATACCTATGACCTATAGTCTGTCAAGCTGGATATGTTAGTAGCAATGTAACGCAACTAAAGTATGGTATCCCTAGGAACCGAACAAAAAGCAGTAATGTACATCGAACAACGATGAAATGTAACCATAGATATAATATACTTAAAGACGAAGTCTAAGCGAGCTGTCACTGTTACCACTTTTGTTTAGTGTACTATTAACAATGTGAATCCACCTTGCTGTAGCTATGTCGATAAAGTCATATCGATAAACTATCGACATTTCTTGCAATTTTAATTTTACTTCAAAGGTTTAACGATTACCAAAAAACAACAAAAACGCTTTTATTCTTTATTGTGGTAATCAGATCACAATTTTATCGTCACGCCGCAGCAGGAACGAAGGGAAAGTTCAGATATTTAATTAAAATACATAAATACCTACTAACATATGTTCCGCAATAATTGAATTATTTTATTATATTACGATATATTCATTATCCATTAGCATTTCAATTATGTTTATGTTTAACGAAAATATTGAAACTTCAATTATGTAATCGCTATTTCGTTCCGCTGTGTAGCGTTTATCGATATATAACATGATTAAAATCGGTTTTTCACATCCCTAAAAGAGCACACATACGTTTTTACGCACATATACACAACTTGACACCACCTAAAACGGTAACACCTTGATTTGAAGTCCATCTTGTCAACAGTATGGTTGTTCCTTTTTTGACAAACGGCATTTTTAAAAGAGCGAGGAGAGAGAAATGATACCTACTAGTTGCTGCGCCGTCAAAGAGATCAGACAACGTTGGGGCCTTGAATAACAAAACAGTTCCACAGATAAGATATAAATGACACGCGATTTTCGAACAATTCAAACGTAGTGTTGCTAACCCGCGATTTTTCAAATTTACCGCCCTTTTTTTTTCTGATAATATTTGCTCGACCAACTATAGGTAATAGTTTTCTATCAGTTCAACAGATTTACTTTTTCTCTTTAACTCATCTTCAACTTAAAAAAAAATATTCTTATACTTATGGTATATGTGCTAGATGTCGATGATTGAGATGAAGTCTCAGTTTTAAAGCAATTTACGGCAACCATCACCTATTAACATATCAAATCATTCATCACTTTTTTTTTCATAAAGTAAAAATAGGTGTACATGACCTGATGTCCAGTGGTGCGTGACCATTACAACAGAACTCTGCTTCGCTCTAGATTCCTTTTCACTGCCGCGGCAATTCCAGCTACATTCCCTTTCGCGAAGGCGGAGACTTCTGGTGTTCGCAAGCGCCGTTGATCATCATGAGACATCGTCAGCCATATTTTCCAACAACTCGGCATGAAACGTAAAAATATTCGGTGTTATATACACTATATAATATACCTTATAAGCTCAATAATAAATTATATAAGTTAAGTATGTACCTAATTATGTTTAATAGTAGTTCAAATTATAAACATTCATTTATCTCAAAAACGGTGTGTCGTAGCGAAAAACGAATGAAAATCCAAGCCCCCTTTAATACCTTGTATGCATAGTAAGCATCAATTTACATTACACAATTTTGACAATAACGATCAAAATTAAAACTCAAAATCATCAAATCATTTCCGATACCTAGTTACAAAATGTAAATATCCATTTATCTCGGTAGCTATGCGCCGTGGTGAAAAAATTATGAAATTTTTTTAGGCCCCCCTTAATACTCCATAAACAACTCATTTATCAAGACCCGCGTGTTGACATATTCTGCATAATTTCCACATAACGTTACCAGTACCAGATTTCTTTCGTATTTCATTAGTGTTTTGTATATTTAATTATCTCATATTACAAAATAAGGGTCATGTTGTTTATCAGTTATCTCACTAAATCAATAAGTAATAGCAGTAGACGTGTACTTACGTATCATCCCGCTTCTGAAGATGATTTTATACCTGATTCTGTCAATGTTGCAGTACCCGCAAAATTTAATAAAAATGAAATCAATCAGAAATTATTACTTAAGATGTGGGTAGTCTGCCGTGGTTGTTACAATATTTAATTGGGAAGCGATCAGTTATTTGGTCTAAAACTAGAAAGTCTAGATTGGCATTGAAATCGCTTATTTTAGATTTAATATGAGCTGCACAACGTACAGGCTTATAGGTCAGGGGCGTGTTTCCTATTCCTGTAACATTTGAGGCAGTTAGAGGCTGAAGATCAAGTTGCAAACGTTGTCTTAATGCTTCAGTAAGATAATTCGACTGTGAGCAGCTATCTAGGAGACACTTCACAATTTCCTTTTTATTGTAGAAAGGGTTAACTATTTCAATTAGAGCTGTTGAGAGCAATGCTTCACTATTGCTAAGCAAAGTATTAGCAGTGAAGGTATGAGGCACCTCTGCACTGTCAGAAGTTAGCATAGTGGAGGAGCATGCGACATTAACCCGAGTACTATCGGTTGACTGGGCTGTCTGTTCCATGTTAGCTCCACTAGAAGAAGTGTTAGTTGGTGTGGTCTGTAGGTATGTGTTGTGACGTCTTTTACATACACGGCAGCCATTTAATTTGCATGCTCGGGTCTCGTGGTCCGGTCGGAGGCAGACATGGCACAGCTTCAGGGTGGACGCCCGCGACCAGCGCTCGTCGACTGACATTTTTCTAAAAGCTGGGAAGTCGTACACCCTGTGATCGCCTTGGCACACGACGCACGGCCGACCCTTGTTGTCACTTTGTTTCTCTGAAGTCATGAAGGTTTTTATGTTTTTATCATGTTTAAATGAAGTTTTATTAGCCACAGGCTCTGGCTTGTGGTTAGTTTGTTTATCCCGCTTTGAGCGGTAGAGGTTTCCCAAAATATCTGCACGATTCTTTAAAAATTCCCTAAAATCTTCGAGTGTTGGCCACTCCTTAAGTGTGTTTCTATGTTCTTTCCATTTTGAATTAGTATTAGTGTCCAATTTTGCAGCTAACAAATGTACTAACATTGTATCCCAGTGCTCTGTTGGTTGACCCAATGTTTTAAGGGCCCGCCCGGAGGTTTTTAGTGACATGGTCGCTTAAAAATCTTAATGATTTATCAGATTCTCGCTGTATGGGCTCTAAATTGAATAACGCATTTAAGTGGTTAGTAATTAGTTGCCTTTTGTTACTGAACCTGTCGCACAAAAGTTTCCAGGCTTCAGTGTAGTTGGCAGCGGAAACTTCTAAATTTGCTATGACTCTCGAAGCCTCTCCTTCAAGATAGGAACTCAGATAATGAAACTTATGGATAGGCTTAATGTGTTCATTATTATGAATTAATGATTCATAAAGGTCTTTGAATTCCATCCATTTATAATAAGATCCATCAAATTTAGAGATTTTAATTTGAGACAGCTTGAAGCCGAGATGCTCCGAGTGACAGCCGCCTGATGAACAGGTTTTGACAGAAGTCTCCGGTGATACTTTTTGGGCCTGAGAGCGCTCCAGTATACTCTGGGCTGTAGCTATGGCAATGTTAATATGGGCCTCATTAGTATCTCGTTCTGAAAGTTCACTGTCGAGATTGTCAGAATTAGCTACTTCTATCGAAGTTTGCAGCTCGTCAAGGCGCGTGGACAACTCTATAACTTTGTTTAATCTTAAGGTCAGCTCATTAAATTTAACACCGGTTAGAATTTCATCATCTGTAATTGTTTTTAAGTAGCCACGGAATTTAGAAACCTGGCCTTTTATGGAGCCATGTTTAACACGTAGTTCTGCCAAAAGAGCTTCCCTTTTTGCAGCTTCAGTCATGTTGAATTATGTTTTTAAATGAGCTAGCAAGTTCAACAATAAAATTTTAAATAAAATGCAAGTTTAAAGTTATCCATGTCAGAAAATAAAAATTGGCAAAACAGCTTACGCCCCTTATTGACTTCAACAGCTACGCAGAGGTCCCTTGATGTGTCGCGGCAGCTTGCGTCTTTACTCTGGACAACTTGCCACGTGATGACAGAAGTGGGCGTGGCACGGTTCCGTGGCACGCACTTCGACAGGCTGTCCACTGAAATCGTGCAAAAGAATATGTGCATATGCGAACACAAAGCAAGATTCAAGCAGGGGTGAAGTTAAAAAGAATCTGAAAGATCAGCGTACGGGAAAAACTATTTATGTCAAACTTAAAAGAACACAAGTTTGGGCCTTTCAATGCGAAGAATTAAGCGTGAATGAGTGATCAAATGGTTTCGTCACGAAATGAAAAGGCACATGCAATTTCACTGGTTTTTTTAGAAAAGTACGTCTTTAAATTTAAAATTGAATTAATAATAGCACTTCACTATAGTTTATGTAATTAAGAAAGCCCTGATAGGCGTTTAAGCAGAATTAATAAAGTTAACAGTAGGCATATGCCAACGTGGTTTGAGGTTAGGAAGCGAGCTCACACACGATATCACACTTTGAAGAACTATTCTGAAAGTAAAGCACAAATGAAGGCAATAATTACACAATAAGTACTCTTTTAAGGTTAGGTTGTAAGGGAATTCAATGATATTTAAGTTTAGATTTTAGAGCAAGTTGTCAAGTGAGGTTAAGTAAAGGTCAGAGATGTCAGAGTCAAAGTACTAAGGTATCTATGGGAATGTTGAATTTACGTTACAATTTAGGCAAAGGAATTTAAGTTGAGTTTTATTAAAGGAGTTTAAGTTGGATTTAGATTTTAAGCTGAATTTAATTAGAGGATTTTAAGTTGAAAGTTAAGTTAATGCAAAAGGTATTTAAGGTAAGAATGGCAAAGGTAAGTATAGTGTTTGTTAAATTAGTAGTTATGTAACTATGTAACACCTAAACATAAACACCGGCTCGGCAATGCCCTCGCAAACACAATATAACTTCACTTCCACAACAGCAATCGTACAGCCCGCGGCCATCGTGCCATAGACAGTGACAGTTACTATTTTATGGCATTGCAGCCAACACAAGGACACACGAGACGGCGTATGTATGCTATTTAAGCTACTCGCATAATCGCATACACTACATCCCTCCCTTGAAGTTAAATTAGATAATTAACAACAAGAGTTTTATGACCACAACAAATATATTTCTAGGTACAATACTAGAATCAGTCTTCCAAATTAAACAGTAATGAAACATATTATATGTACTTTTGAAACAGATAAATCAGGTACATATTATATTTATAAAGTATGAAAGTACATACTAATTAACAACATTACAACCACAACCAAGAAACAAAATAACCAAATCATGGCACATTAAATCACAGCTACATTCGCTCATTGTCACTATCATTGTGTTCTCTATCAGTTCCTTCTTCCTGATCCTTCCTCTGAACATCTTCCCACTTTTCAGATGAACCATGTTCCTTCTGAGTATTTGCCCTGTTACATAATTCTCCACAGATACATCACCTCTATTAAAACTCTGTACAGTATGAGGTGTTGGGTTGTAGTTCGATCTGAATTTATTTCCTTTATCCATATTCTTAACATATATACTCTATCTCTTTCAGCTAGACTCATACTCTCCCCCCTTTTCTTTATGTATCTTCGCTCACGCACATCCAGGTCAACATCAGTGCTTTTAAGTCTATCAATCGATGGAAGTTTGTTCCTGTTCTGCCATCTAATGAACAGTTTTTTTTTTCTGTGGATGAATGAGGCTGTACCTACATACATTAATACGCTAATATAATATAATTTTCACCACACCAGCTCGGAAAGGCTTACTTTGCACTTCAAAAACTGATAGCAAAGTTGCATTTTATTCACATTGTGAGGCAAAGTAATCAAATGCAAATTTTGAGTTGTTTTCTTATGTTTGCTGGTAGAATTGACTTTTAAATGATGATTTTGGATGATAAATATTTAAAAACATTCATTTGGATTTGATTTGGTTTTGCGTGCTTTGAAACCCTCGCAACGCTCAAGATTCCATTTCCGAACCACTCGCTACGCTCGTGGTTCAACTTTGGGATCTTTCGCTTGCTCGGGTATCAATATTAGAACGAGCGGTTAAACAACATTGGATCCTTATGTTGTGAGGTCTGGAGTAAGTCAAGGAAGCAACCTTGGTCCTTTAGAATTTATTATAATGGTAAATGACTTGCCCCAGATTATCAGACATGCAGGATGCTTACTGTTTGCGGATGATGAAGTTATTTTTACCCATAAATAGTGCTGCAGATTGCGTTAAATTCCAGAGCGATATAGACAGGGTCGTTTTATGGAGTGAAAGTAACAAGTTATATTTTAACTCATCCAAGTGCGTGACTATTACTTTTTCTCGTGCGCACACCCCTATCTATCACGACTACTATATCCAAGCCGAAAATTTAAAAAAAGTGACAGAGGTTAAAGATTTAGGTTTAAAATTTACATCTGATTTGAGATTTCGGGATCATATTAAAAATATTTGTAAAAAAGCTTACAGGATGCTTGGTTTTGTACTGCGTCGGTCTCACAGCTTTACGAACATTGGAGCAGTTGCGGCTTTATATAATGCTCTCGTCCGCAGCAATCTCGAATGTAATGCAGTAATCTGGGCTCCGCATGAGGCGAAATACCAGTTAATGATCGAACGTATACAAAATAAATTTATTCGTTTTCTGTATTTACGACAATATGGAGTATATCCTTTTTACCCTCTTATGTATCCCACGTTGTTTATCCTGGGCATGGTGGGATACAACGAGTTGCAGGTGCGCAGAGAGCTGTGTCTGGCGACATACTTGTTCCGATTGCTGCGGAGGAAAGCCTACAACAGTGTTGTGTTGAGCTGTGTGAGCCTGTACGTGCCCGACAGGTACGTGTGGCGGCGGCTCCGGCCGCGGCTGCTGGCCGAGCAGCGCGGGCGCACCAACCTGCTCGGGAAGGCGCCGCTGACGCGCGCGGTGCGGACCCTTAACCTAGTCGCCGAGAACATTGATTTGTTTTGGTGTTCTCTAAAACTAGCATACATATTATATAAAAATATATTTTATAACTAAACTTTAAAAAACTAAACACTACATATCACATTAGGTACTCCATCAGACTTTCTTGAAAGTCCTTTGTCTCCATCCTAAATTACTAAATTTGAAACATTTCACTCATTCATATAGGGCCAATATAAGTACTAAACAATGATATTACACTCTACACAGAACGATCAAAACTCCTCCCTTACAACCTGCTAGAGCTGTCTGAATTCAAACTTCAACATTTATTCAGCAAATAGGCCACAAGGGCACTTTTACACGTGAACATTGAATTTACATACAAGCAAAAATAATAACAATACATCAACAATTTTATAAAATACAACTAACTGCAACTACCAATTCAAACGAACGTAGGAAATTAACATAAGCTAGCAGTTGTAAGCTTAGGAAATGGTTGTGACGTGACATATTCATATGAAATTTGATTGGGATGGACATTTGGTTAATTGCTCTAGCTTCTAAACTATTCAAGGCATTCAAGGTTTCCAATTTTTCTACAGTAATAAGGTTCGGTTTACAACCAGAATTAACCAGCAATATTTGTCAATCAATACATATTAAAAAATGTAACCTACTTCATCTCTAGCTTTTTTGTTTCCTCCTTCCATATTTGAGTGCCTTTTCATACCACAGAATTGGCGAAAATGTCCCATTTTTCCACATATAAAACAAGTTTTTTCTAGTGCAGGGCAATCTTTGCAATGCATTTGATGATTTTTATTTCCACAACGTCCACAAGAGTTTATATTATTATTGATGTGTGTCCCTTCCCTTTTAGTTCTGTAAGTACCATATATTTTATTATTTCTATTGACTTTATTGTAAATAGCATTACCTTCTTCGTCTTCTTGTTTCTAATCTAGGTTTCCTTGTTTTTATCCTCGTATATGTATTTCTAATTTATCAGTGACATCCGCCGCATTCAGATATATGAACAATGACCTCTTCCATCTCTTCCATTTGCTGCCGATGGAACTTCGGTCGCCTTCCAAATCTAACCCCTCCAGGGTCAGCGATGGTTGTTGATCATGATATGTATGTAATCACTTTAATGCAACCTGAAATATCAAATTTGTTGGTAACCAATAGGTGACCCATCAGACTGTTCTCAATTTAATGAAGGTTGTCAACCCGTTCCAATTTAATGGAGGTATTCATTTGAACTACCAGACATTTTCCAATTTAATGGGGGCTGTCAACCAATTCCAATTTAATGGAGGCATTCATTTGAACCACCAGACATTTTCCAATTTAATGGAGGCTGTCAACCAATTCCAATTTAATGGAGGCATTCATTTGAACTACCAGACATTTTCCAATTTGATGGAGGCTGTCAACCAATTCCAATTTAATGGAGGCATTCATTTGAACTACCAGACATTTTCCAATTGAATGGAGGCTGTCAACCAATTCCAATTTAATGGAGGCATTAATTTGAACTACCAGACATTTTCCAATTTAATGGAGGCTGTCAACCAATTCCAATTTAATGGAGGCATTCATTTGAACTACCAGACATTTTCCAATTTAATGGCGGCTGTCAACCCATTCCAATTTAATGGAGGCATTCATTTGAACTACCAGACATTTTCCAATTTAATGGAGGCTGCCAACCAATTCCAATTTAATGGAGGCATTCAATGAACTACCAGACATTTTCCAATTTAATGGCGGCTGTCAACCCATTCCAATTTAATGGAGGCATTCATTTGAACTACCAGACATTTCCCAATTTAATGGAGGCTGTCAACCAATTCCAATTTAATGGAGATATTCATTTGAACTACCAAACATTTCCTAAGTTAATGGGGGTTATGTTAACCAATTCCAATTTAATGGAGGCATTCATTTGAACTACCAGATATTTCCTAATTTAATGGGGGTTATGTTAATCAATTCCAATTTAATGGAGGCATTCATTTGAAGTACCAGACATTTCCTAATTTAATGGAGGTTATGTTAACCAATTCTAATTTAATGGAGGCATTCATTTGAACTACCAGATATTTCCTAATTTAATGGGGGTTATGTTAACCAATCCAATTTAATGGAGGCATTCATTTGAACTACCAGATATTTCCTAATTTAATGGGGGTTATGTTAATCGATTCCAATTTAATGGAGGCATTCATTTGAACTACCAGATATTCCTTAATTTAATGGGGGTTATGTTTATTAATTCCAATTTAATGGAGGCATTCATTTGAACTACCAGTTATTTCCTAATTTAATGGAGGTTATGTTAATCAATTCCAATTTAATGGAGGCATTCATTTGAACTACCAGATATTTCCTAATTGAATGGGGGTTATGTTGGGGGGGGGTTATTTCTTTATTTCAAGACGAGGTAACAAAATATAAATTGGATACATGCGTATATATGTGTATACCTTACCTTGCAAGTTAAATAAAACTGAAATAAATGTTTACTTATTATTTGAGACAAACTCATTCCAACCAAAATAGAACATTTGAACCTTGATTCCTATTTCACCATCATTATCATCATCATCATCATCATAGGCCTTTTCACTTTATGGTGTCACCAGTGAAACACCGTTTTATTTTGGTGGCTGAATAGACCGATGCGAGACCAACATGGTCTACCACATGTCCGACAAGAAAAGTTTGCAGAAACCGGTACTGAGACACCTTGTCGTCGTTTTTACCTCTTGTCAGCGAGTGCGGCGAACCAGCGGGCTCAGCACGGTTCCATTTTTATCGACTATCACTATGCGCGTCCCTTTCGCACTTACATACTTGTTAGAACGTGACAGGCATGGTGACAAGGGATAAAAACGCGACCGTGCTAAGCCGCCAGGTTTCATTACAAAACTAGCGACCCTCCACAACACGTTTGCGCCATTCCATCCGCTGTTCACCGTCAGTTAAGTTGAAATTTAATAAAGTATGCAATACATGTTTCTTATGGTGTGATTATTTAGAGGCTCACTGTGTAATTATAATTTATCAGATAATAGATATGTGTGCAACTCACAGAAAGTATTGTTTCTTACACCCATATGGTATGACCCATATACAGTCAATGAAATGATTTGCCTTAATTAAACTAGTGTTTTAAATACTATATTCTTATAATATAATTACCATTAAAATAAATGTGTTTATAACAACCCAGGAATCATTTTGTATCTGTAGGTACTACCAGTACTTGTCATTATGAGTGAATATGGACAACTTATTTTTTAAGTACTTAATAGCAGGAGGAAAGTAAAAACCACAAGTTAAATGCAATGTTAACATATAAATGTAATAAGATTGTAGAAATCCCAGAATGAAACACTGTCTGGTATTTGTAAATACTAAATAAACTAAGTAAACGCTGTCTAGGTTCCTTACTTTGTTTATATACGAGCCGGGTAAACAAACCTCGCATTTGCATTAAAAACCCCAATTACATCATAATGTATGGAATTTAATGTTAGAAACGATCGAATATATTGTAAAAACAGTGTTTTGTATACGATGCTACGCAAAATAACGAAAAAATCTTGATTTTGGAATGCAATTATAACCTTAAGAGCCAACAGGAGTGGTCATTTCTCCATACAAACGTACTCCTCGTTTTCCTCCGTGGTTTTTGAAGCTAGAGCAATGATTTTTTCAACACAGATTAATATTGTCAATATCTGTGTCGGACCGTTTTGCTTTTTTTGATATTTTTGTTTTTTAAGGCGCTAGAGACCTTCAAAAATGGCCAAAATGGCCTAATTGACTATGCCGCAATGAAAGGCGTGGCATTCAAAACTGATATCAATTAGCCAAAAAAGCAAAACGGTCCGACACAGATAATTTCATAGTCATTTAGATTTCCAAATTTGGTTACGATTGGTTAAGTTTTGGAGGAGGAAACAGAGGAGTACGAAACCTCGATTTTTGAGATTTTTACGCAGGATTTTTCGCCTTGTCCTTATCGCACTACTTTTAGGTGCCGCTTCCGTTAGCGAGACGGGTATATTGACCTAAAGTATTTAAAACTCAGCTCCTGTTTCGTCTTAATTTTGTATCGAGACCGGTCATCCCCTTCCTTGAAATTTTAGCCTTAAAGCTTACCTTTTTCTCGTCGCCACTTATAGTGTTTGTTAAATTAGTAGTTATGTAACTATGTAACACCTAAACATAAACACCGGCTCGGCAATGCCCTCGCAAACACAATATAACTTCACTTCCACAACAGCAATCGTACAGCCCGCGGCCATCGTGCCATAGACAGTGACAGTTACTATTTTATGGCATTGCAGCCAACACAAGGACACACGAGACGGCGTATGTATGCTATTTAAGCTACTCGCATAATCGCATACACTACAGTAAGGTAAGTGGTTAGGTGGTAAGGGGGTAAGGTAAGAAACGGGTTATGTTGGGCACCCCTCACGGCACTTTCCTCGTTTCGCCAGCCGCCACGCGCTGCCGCCTTGTTGCTATGCGCCTACGCTCCTCTTGATTTTGACCCGGACCCAGTCGCCGCTGCCTTCCCTCGTTGATCTTCGGTTTCTTGGGCTGACGGCGATAGTTGGCAGTGTTGGTCGTTGGTGGTTTGCGTCGGCGCCGGCTCCAGGCCCACGGCGTCCCAAGATGGCGGCCTTTGCTCAGGCACTGTAAAAATTCTTAAGGTATTCCGCGCGTGTCCTGTCACGGGTCGCCAGTTTATGTCTGCGCCTTTTGGGCTATTTAAATAAAACAATTAACTAAATAAAAAATATACCATTCTTTTAATGGTGAAAATGTACAATTCAAGGTTCGTAATTATTGTCTAGGACACGCACGATAGGTTCGGTGGTTAGATTGCAAGAGAGAGATGACAGTGGTCCGCTGCCTGGGGATGAGTCTTATAGGCGAAACATTGGCGCTAGCATCGCACTTTCTGATTGGCCGCTGATCTCGCCGTACATGTTGGCATCTTGGGCTGCATCTCCACACATCATTGGTTGGTTCGAAGCTGGCTGGGTTGCCAGAGCGCTAACACATGTCTTTTAAGAAAGATCATCGCTCTCTTAAACTTAAGTCGCTTGTAAATTCCCTTAATCTTAATATTCTGCCCCTTGGGCCAACTCACTTTCCACACAACGCTCCTCCTTCATTTAGTTTAGATTTAGTTCTAACTTCTTCCCCTGATTTAGTTACTTCGCATGGGCAATTTAACGCTGCACGGTGGCTCGGCTCCTTGTATGGAGAAAGTGTCACAAATCGATTTCTCCGAAAGTATCAAAGATATTCAAAATAAAAATATGTTCATGTTTGTTGTTTAAAGATCTAATAAAAAAACAATAATAAATAGCTGTACTTTGTATATTTTATTATTAAATTTTTTTTACTGATAACAAAAAAACATGCAAAATACGTACAATTTTAAAGCCTTATAAAAATACAATTAAAAATAAATTACAATGTATTCTTCAACAATATAATAAAACAAATAGTTTTTATCAATTATATTGTAAAAAATCTATATTTAAAATCAAAACTTGTGTATTTACAGAGATGCTAATATCGTACAAATTATGCAATGCAAAATATTACACGTCACGTGTCAGTCACCTTAAAAAACTAACTTAGATCAACTAATACTTTAGATGTGAGAGTCAGGATGGCGGGTGTACCTAGATAAAAATAAACAAAAAGCATACCATATTTTAGTACCTAATTTGTACTATTTGGTACCTCCTTTAAAAAAATTAGTACCTCACGGTATTAAAAGTTATCACCAAAAAACATTACACCCGCCATTGTGACAGTCAGAATGGCGGGTGTATTTTATTACGCAATGATCCCGCGATTATTGATAAATTCTATAAAAGACAAATTTTAGTACCTTTTTAGTACTTTCATATTCATTTATAAATTGAGCCACATTATTTGTGGTTTCCGAGTTTTACTAATTTTACACTTTACATTGCTATTACAATTTTACAGGCGCTTCGATTTTTCACCATATCGATTTCGTTTTTAAGAAAAAACGCTACGCTACAACTATTGTTATTACGCCAGGATTTAGTACCTTTTACGTTTAATTTGTTACCTTTTCACGTTTAATCTGTTAAGTTCAATTAACTATGAAAATTACCTCTTACAAATGGCCAGGCGCGATGTCAAAGAATTCTTCCTATGAAAAAATTCCGCGTACCGTGTACCTATACCTACTCTTAAGTATATCGTGATTACTGATTAATCAAATAAAACCCGCAAATTATGTCTGTTTGTCAGTATATTAGTGTGATGAATATACTTCTTTGTGGGATCCCGTTGATTTTGCTAAGAAGACATACGATTGAAATACATACCTTTTAGAAATACAAGCAATTATTTCATTTAACTATTACATGATGTTTTTCTATCGTCTTGGTACAGTTTTTCTTCTGACAAGGTCGCTGTGTCTGAGTATGAATATGGCACGGAAAGCGACCCCACAGGGAATATTACGCAAAACTCTGCGTAGAGGGCGTCACTAGCACCAACACAGGGCCTACCGCGAAACACGAAAATCAAAAGTTCGGTTTCTGCCTCTCTATCACTCTTGCATATTCGATCGATAGAGAGGCAGATAACGAAGTTTCGATTTTTGCGTTTCGCGGTTAAGCCACTTGTACACAAACCGCCTTGAGTATCAATGTCTAGCCTAGTTCGGACTACATAGTCGAGTGGCGAGTTGCGAGTATTACGTGTCTGAACACCAACAATTTAGTCGAGTAGATTAGTCAGTAAATTAGTCGAATGGATCCATTTTGTTCTATTTTTTCTGGCGAGTGAGCCTCCCCGTGGCCTCACTCCACCACTCTTACTAGTCTTCTCGACTAAATTTTTGGTGTTCAGACACGTTTAGTAACTAAAATACTCACTGTATGTATGTTGGTTTGGGGGGGGGGGGGGGATTTAAGGTCAATGAGGGCATTCCCGTCATAGTTTAAGTTCACTTTGGCCGGTCATAACTATGATGAATTGATGATATTAACTTTTTAATAAACCTTATCACTGTAATAGATTAAGCATTTATTTAACCTATGAGATATAGACGACCAGTCTGGCCTAGTGGGTAGTGACCCTGCCTGCGAAGCCGATGGTCCTGGGTTCGAATCCCAGTAAGGGCATTTATTTGTGTGATGAACACTAATATTTGTTCCTGAGTCATGGGTGTTTTCTATGTATATAAGTATGTATTTATCTATATAAGTATGTATATCGTCGCCTAGCACCCATAGTACAAGCTTTGCTTAGTTTGGGGCTAGGTTGATCTGTGTAAGATGTCCCCAATATTAATTATTTATATATTTTATTTATTTATATAAAGGTACTCATATTAAACTCCTAGTACTGCTGGTTATTTAAATATGATTTTTTTTAAAGACATGTCAGTTGACGGATTTTCCCTAGGGTTTGGGGCATTTCTGTCAACCAACGATTTTTCTTGTATCGTGACGTATTACAAACATGTAGGTACTTACGCCAAGTGAACATAAATACCACTATACCCTTAATCGAAACTAAACCTTAGTGAACTCAATTTAAGGTTAAATTTAGATTTTATTCCCAAATATATTCATGGGGCAAATCCGTCCTATTTTTAAATTAAACCTTTAAAAAAAGTTTAAAAATAAAATCTACTTTTTAATTTTAAATAATACAGCACAGATATCTTAGATTGATGTACGAAAGCTACCACGAATTTATATGAGGAATTTGACAATTCAGTAAAAATCTCGCATCACTGCATCAGAGTATGATATGAGTTATACTTACCTAAGTGAGTCAAATCAAAAAAGGTTGGCAATATATGAAATAGGGAAATTCCGGCACATGACGATTTTTCCCGTTTCGTAATTGACGGATTTGTCCGCTCGATAGTTTTGTAAACACAAATTTTAACCACCCATGGTTTCTCACCAAGAGATTATAATGTAAAATGGATAAAAAGACCGATAAACATGCATATCGAACAATAATAAACATACTAAGGGCTGATTTAGACTGCGCGCGAACTCGCATGCATTTTAGTTACATTGCGGACTGTTGGTTACGTCCAATTCAACCGACCGATCAAAAACCGCAGTGTAATGAAACTCGCATGCGAGTTCTCGCATCGTCTAAAATTCTAAATAAGCCATTATTAAGGCCTAACTTACATCGTCTCATCCCAACTTCACAAAACAGAGCAGCACACTTAGCTCGATATCAAGTTCGGAGCGCACCTGAACTTTAATATCGTTATTTTTTTTAATTTACTGGCGACTGAGCGCTGTTTCTGACTACTGTTGTGATCTGTTTTTGACTACTGGTATTAAATATGCTCTCTGCTTTAGCAATCGAGTCAGCAAGTGTATACTGTTGTTAGAATAGTCGCAAATGTTGTTGGACGGATTTACTCCTCTGACGGATTTGGCCACATTGACCTTAATAGTTTTGTTTTTCACATTTTTCCTTCAAATATAAATTTATTTTTCAGTGTGAAAAAGAAATGTTTTGTAATGTTCAATTCGAGCGCTTTCATATCCTACTCGACCTAGTAACTATAGACTTGTAAATTTTGCCCCCTCTTTATATTGGGCATTTTCCATAATTATTAAAAATTCATAAACAAATAATCATTCCAAATTTTAAATCGATAGCTTCCGTAGTTCTCGATATATTTAGCGATGTGACATACGGACGGACAGACGGACAGAGTCGCACCATGAGGGTTCCTTTTGTACTTTTTTGGTACGGAACCCTAAAAAGGACATCAACGGGACGAGAAGTCATATACCGACAAACAGACATAATTTGCGGGTTTTATTTCATTAATCACCATATACTTAAAAGTAGGTATTAGGTACACAATTACAAGCACAATGAAGAGCAGAATTTTTTCATATGAAGAATTCTATGACATGGCGCCTGGCCATTTGTAAGACGTAATTTTCATAGTTAATTGAACTTAACAGATTAATCGTGAAAAGGTAACAAATTAAACGTAAAAGGTACTAAATCCTGGCGTAATAACAATAGTTGTAGCGTAGCGTTTTTTCTTAAAAACGAAATCGATACGGTGGAAAATTACAGCGCCTGCAAAATTGTAATAGCAATGTAAAGTGTAAAATGAGTAAAACTCGGAAACCACAAATAAAATGGCTCAATTTATAATTGAATATGAAAGTACTAAAAAGGTACTAAAATTTGGCTTTTATAGAATTTATCAATAATCGCGGGATCATTGCGTAATAAAATACACCCGCCATTCTGACTGTCAGAATGGCGGGTGTAATGTTTTTTGGTAATAACTTTTAATACCGTGAGGTACTAATTTTTTTAAAGGAGGTACCAAATAGTACAAATTAGGTACTAAAATATGGTATGCTTTTTGTTTATTTTTATTTAGGTACACCCGCGATCCTGTCCTGACTCTCACCTTTAGATTAATCTAAAATGTATTTTGAATATCTAGTTAAATAAGTACACATTGTGACAACTATTGATTTTTCGTTTTTGGTAGTTTGTACGGCCCGTAATCATAGGTTCCGAATTTACTAGAAAATGATTTAAGAGATTCGTATTAGACTTGGTGCGCGCACTCAATTACTTTACCATACGAAGGTAAAACAGGATTAACCCGAAAATTTATAAAAGCACGTAGTAACAAATATTGGTGTTTTGTTAGTTTAGCTTCTGTGAGAAGAGATAGCACATCGTAAGGATTGATTTCATTGGTCTCTAAATTAGCTATATTCGTCAGGTTGTTGACTGCTGATGCATCCAAGGATGCTAGTGCTGCTAACCTTTTGCGTTTTGACCGCTTACTACAAGCCGAAAAGTCCTTTTTTGGACGTCCGGCTGAAGTAGAGGGTTCCGATTCGAATTGCCCGATGATGACGGTTGTCCCAATCAATCGATCAATATTTTTTATTGCGAGAACATAGTTGAATTATGTACATAAGGTGATAACATTTTTAAGAGCGTGTCTTATGTTCTACCAAAGAAGGCATGCAATAATATTTACAATAAGTTATCTACAAGTACAAAAACAAACTAACAAATCAATATATACACTAATGTCAAAATATTACAGAAAATTCAATGTCTAAATATTACACAAAAATAAATTACTTGGTCAAATCAAAACAATAGGTACCTAACAATTTTATAGTATTAAGTAATGATGTCAGATTGTATGGTTATTAGGATCTTGGCAACTAGATATTATTTACTAAATAGTCCTTTACGGAGTAAAAACATTTGTCTAGCAGCCATTCCGTAAGTGTTTTCTTGAAGCGATTTGTAGGACATTCTATGATACATTTAGGCAGCTGGTTATAAATTTGGATAGCCATACAGAACGAGTTGTTTTTGTGAAGCTTAACTCTAGAACTCGGCAAGAATAATTTGCCTTTGTTTCTAGTGGATCATGGATAGAAAGTACTCTGCTTTTCAAAAAATTCAGGATGTTCTCTTACAAACAAGCACATCTGTTTGATGTACAAGCATGGAACTGGTAATACTTTTATTTCTTTAAATAAGGGTCTACATGGTTCTAAGTAGTGTGTGTTACACACGGCTCGTACACATTTTTTTGTACCAAGAATGCATCATTAATATCTACCGAATTTCCCCAGATAATCAAGCCATAGCTTTATTGGTGGGTGAATTTCAACAGGTCCAAAATTTACCTAATTTTGGTGGGATTTTTTATTTTTGAAGTTTATGTCTAAATTATGTATCGATAATACGTAACTAGTCACAATCGATGTTGTGTAGTAATGACCTTTCATTTGTAAGCTTCTGATTATTAATAGTCATATTTTGACTAAACGAAACTCGAGTGGAACCCCTAGTGTGAGAATATGGAACTAAAATATTGTCCTGTGTTTAAATATATTGTTTAAACATACTAAATAACGCATACAGTTAATTAAAAATAATAGTTATTCTAAGTTACAAATATTCAATGTATAAATAGAACCGTTTTTCCCCCGAAGGGTAAAAAACGGATATTTAGGTTCCTGCCGAAGCTTGAACCACATTATGAGATAACACCCTTGTAACTCAGCCCTAATCAAGCGAATTCATCAACTAGTAGCGCCATCTATCGCGCTACCCAAGTACTAATGTCGCCCGGTTGCCAGCGCTCGGCTGCTTTCTCTTCAGTACCACATAAGCCGGCAAGGCCCTTAGGTGTGGTTCAAGCTTCGGCAGGAACCTAAATATCCGTTTTTTACCCTTCGGGGGAAAAACGGTTCTATTTAGGTGTCCATGCCTTCGCTTGAACCACATTATGAGACGTGTTTAAACCTCTGCCGGCGCTGGCCCGGGCGTACTGTGACTGATAATATTTAAATTTATGCAAAAATCACATGATAAGAATATGGGCTTGAAATTTATTCCATATCGATATACTAAAGGATTGTTTACGTCAAACCTTACTAGATTTTCCTTATTTGTAATTACCGATAGATGAGACAATTGTTAGCACGGACTGGCAACATAAGTTATCCATTGTGACTATAAAACTTTTTATATAAAACAAAACTGTGTGACTATTAGTTGAAAGACTGTCCCTAATATCATAATTAAAGACATATAAGTAGGTACTTGTAGGTCGTACAAATTTAAGTGTAACCACTATCTGAAGTAGTAGCTCTGATGCGTGTAACGTGAACCTCATCGAGTGAGTTTTACATTTAACCCGTCCAAACTACCTGATGCTTTCCTTACAATAGCCACTAGGTGATAAAAAGGTTTTGTTGTATGATGTAATGATATTACTACTACTTATCTACTGCTTAACACAAATATAGCACTGCCGGCCCATCCACTGTTTAAAATTTTGTAACTAATTGGAAAAGCTTGGGTCCTCTCTGATTTATTGTATTTTCCAACAATTTAATGTAAATTGGTAAGTTGCATCATAGACCAGATGTAATGTAATATGACTTTTAATGTGGACAAATAACCAAATGTTTGTACATATATGTACCCACTAGAATACGATATTAACATTATTTAGATATTAATATGTACATAGTTATTGACTACTAGGTATACCAGGTTTATTTGTTAATGGGCTATCCTTACATAAGGACAACATATTCCGTAAATGTGTTAGAAATTATAAACATGATGTTCCTATTTCTTATTTGTGGAAGTAATTGAGATTTATTTCGAATCAAGTACTCCTCTGCCTGAAAGTAGCGTCAGAAAGTGAAGAAGAAAATACAACACTTCATGATTTAATGTATGCGTTACTAGTAACAACTCTCAACAACCTAGCAGTAGTTTCAACTGAGGCGATAATACATTCTTCCTTACTGATTAGTTTTAGGTGAGGGTTGCTTTAAAAACTACCATATTAATAGTAAGCCATGAAAAGATATTAATTCTTATATGAAATGGTAGGCTCCTACTTATTTTAAGTGTCATTTATGCTGCTAAATTTACTACTCCCCACAGATAACTGAAAACTTGCCAATTAGGCTGGTGCCGGGTCAACCAATCTTTAAATGATGTGCTTGTCAGTCATGCAAGCGAATAAACGAATGAACAGAATCACTGACACGCAGGTGACAACCGTATGGAGGCGATGATTATGAATTTAAAGTGATGCTGACAACTCTAGTTGTTGTGGATGGCATCTCACCATGATGTTGTGCGTAGACTGAAGATCCGTCTACCAGGTAGGATATTTTAGAAGATTTTTTAATCTTTGAATAATTCCAATGCCTTCACCTATAATTTTTAGGCTAATTATAATAAAGGCTTGTAATTGTAGGTTGTTTAATGTTCACTCTTTCTGGTGGCAAGCTGATTCCCAAACTGAAGATTATATGGTTCGCGCGCTGGTAATGGATTGTGCTTTATTGTTAGACTTAGCACGATTTGTGAGTTTTTAATGCTTTCGTATACATACGATCTTCTAATAAGAGTGTAAAAACCTCTTGACTGACGATGAAAGACTCTTTGAGTAAGAGTAGGGGAGGTGGACTTATCCACTTTAAATTGTAGTGCAACCTTTTCAAACCAATTGCGGAACTTTCTTAACACCCAGACAAATTAAAACATTATTATTATTTATATATGGTCCGAACCAGTAAGTTCTTGGCATTATACCATTGCAGTGGCATAAACCACGGGTGTCTCATGATGTCATGATGTCATCTAATCTCAAGTGCTGCCAGCACCGGCGCGCGCGGGCGATGCTGTGGCACAATTCCTGTCAAACCTTAACACGTGTAGACGCGTTCATTACCAAATATTAATTTGATTACTTAATTTGTACTTTGAAGCCCCAATCCGCATTAGGCCAGCGTGGGGGCTATAGCCCAAGCCCTCTCGCGAGTGAGAAGAGGCCTGTGCCCAGTAGTGGGACGTATATAGGCTGAATTATTATTATTATTAATTTGTAGGTACTTTTGATTAGAAATTTAGCAATACAAGGACGTTGTATGTTGTTTATTGGCTTTCGTGCAATTAAGTTGTGTATCATTTGATTATCTTGAGGGAACCCTAGGGTTAATTAGGCATCATGATGCCCACAAATAAACAATTATTTGATGATCTAGGCCTTTCTGCGACATATTATATTTATGTCACTACCTTGACGTAATCATAGTATAAATAATAGTATGTACTATTACGACAGATTTTGACCACAAGGTGGTGCAAGCGCGAGCAGGCGTCCATTCTATAGCGGTGCGCGGCAACTACTAGTGCTAGACACCAAAATTAGCGACGCGACGAAATCGCGGAGTGAGCTACGCCTGACGTAACGTTGATATATGTCTACTGACATCTCATATATACTGTATTTAATGATATAAGCATATTATCATGAATATATAAATATATGAATTGTAGTTGTCTTCACAACTAATGCTGTAATTCGATTAGCGGCGCATCTGCCCTATAACCAAGACACGATGATTTTGTAGGGTACTACACCTGGAATTGATTGCATTGAAGATGACGTTTCCAATTACATGCTCTACGAGACCTGTTACAACAGTATGCTGTAAACCCTGGACTACAACCTTTCAGCTAAGCTTATAATACTTAGATCTGGCAATGACTGCAGAACTAGTGTTGATTTTCAGAGTAAATTGCAGGGTCTATTTAACCGGCGAACATATTTGTAGTCATATTTCGCTTAGATCGTGCATTTTGCCTGAACCACCGTATGTTGTTATTCTTCTATAAAATCACGCGAGTACTTCCTTATCTGCAAAGGGAACCTCTCATCTGGAAATCGAAAGAAGGATATTTCTGATCCGTGTTCTTTCAGAATCCGGTATCTGCTATCGGTGACTGCCTGCAAATTTTTTCTACATATTACGCATGTGTGTACGTTTACGTACGTTATACGTTTTTCTGTACGTTGGCTTGCCCCGCAGTCCACATGGTTTCAAAGTTTCTGAAGTGACTTCATTTTAATTTGTCTATTTGGAAAAATTATACAATCATCGTTTAGATTTAAAGCCGTGGACCGTGGCTGTTGGTTCGACAGCTTAGTTCCCTTAGTCGGCTTCACCTCTAATTCAATTCGCGATTTTTCGAAACAGAATCAGTAACACCACTCTAACTACCGAAAAATCTTTTCATAAATTCTTTATTTATTTACATAACTTGAAGGAGCGCTTCATCTTCTACATAGGCATAACATTTACCACTAAAGAAACCGATGTTTCACCTATTGAACAATCATGGGTAACTATGCGGATTGCCATACTAAATTAATATTTTACTAGTTGGTCCTTTTAGACATATACCGCCTGTTTCCGATAGTTATATTACCAGTAAGAGTTCATTCATTTCCTTTGAAATTTAACTATGTAACGTTTATGGTCAACGTTTTATGATGCATGATTGTTATACCAACGGCAGGTCGATAACACAACCGGCTGCTTAGATAATCTTCCGAAGTGGAGCTTGTTACTTACAGCATTTGAACCTAATTTCACAAGTTTCTACCTGACTGATGTGAATGGAGCACTAATTACATTATAAATGCCTTTGTCAGTTCGGTCTATTGGACGGAATGCGATGGAAGGTACTTGCTGTTTTCTACGTGTTTCTCTTAGTTCAGTGGTCTCTGTTTCACAGCTACATAGTAGACGATTTAAAGTAAGTAAAAGATTTCTCTTTGTAACAGGCCGCAATTTTTTAGCTAATGGTCAATATTTAGAGAGTATACAGGAGATGCTTCAGTATTCCCAAAGACACTATCAACCTGACTAGTCATTCATCATTCAAAAGAGGGATTTAGTGCGATGATTTTTCACTAATATATACGAGTATCATAAACTCTATTCTTTTCAGGTTTAGAGCCGCAATAAAGAGATATCTCTTGTTAGCCTATGACAGAGCCGTAAATGAATTGGCATTATACTTGTATTGGTATTCCTATTCAGAAGAGGGAGTTTTAGTTTTCTTTCCTTCTTTAAGGCTAACGTCAATTTTCTTGCCTCCCCCTCTCTCTTTATGGTATAGGATCTAGTTGGGCAAAGTATAACACAAGGTTTTTCACTTTGTACTTTTCCCTTTTCACAGTTTCTTAACTGCTATTTTTCATGGCCAGTTAGTCATACAGTTTAGGATCCTCAGAATGTATATTTTTGGTTTGTTTGGTATCTCACGGCAACTGTTTGTTATCGACCTAGACCAACATTTGTACACGACCAAGACGGAAACCTTCCTTTTTCCTGGCAGGTTGAGACAATTACTGTAACTGCATTTCATTATCAATATCGCGCCAAACCCGCTAATAGCAATTCTGCTGCTCGTCGTTCTAAAATAAGGTGACACACCATTTGGTCGGCTACAATGATGATAACGCCCACTAAGTCGTGCATGGTTCATGACCATGCAGATTTTAAATGCGAGGCCGACTGTGCAGACATCGAACGATAAAGCGACCAATAAGACGTCCGCTACCGTATTAATGGTAGACCATGAGACAACGGTTTTTGTTTAACAAGACAACATCATTTCAATGTCATTTCAGAGGACGATGCGATATCATCTCATAGGACGACGTATTAATGTCTCACGATACGACAAAATGTAGTCTTATGGAACAATGCAATGTAGTCCTATGGGACGCAATATCCTCTCACGGGACGATACCACAGGATGGCGCAATGTCTTCTCACATGATGACGTAACTCATCGCGATGCCTGTCGTATCACAGGATGACGCCTTATTGTTTTACAGGACGACGCTTGATGTCCCACAGGACGATGTCATGTCATCTCACGGGACTGAGTGAGACGCGCAACGATGCTTGTCGTCCAACGGGACGACGCTGTGTGCCATTTATACCCGTAGGTATTCTTTTTATGATGATGGCTATAAGAGCTCACTTAGTCTCATCGCTGGGCCACGGGCACTGAGCGGAATGTCACAAGGTCTTTTAACGAGACGATGCTCGTCGTCTTACAAGACGCTGCCATGTCGTCTGTCAGGACAATACCATGTCGTGTGTCAGGACGATACCACGGGACGACGCCTTGTCGTCTCACAGGACGACGTCTTGTCGTCTCACAGGACGACGTCTTGTCGTCTCACGGGACGACGCCTTGTCGTCTCACGGGACGACGCCTTGTCGTCTCACGGGACGACGCCTTGTCGTCTCACGGGACGACGCCTTGTCGTCTCACGGGACGACGCCTTGTCGTCTCACGGGACGACGCCTTGTCGTCTCACGGGTTGACGCCATGTCGTCTCACGGGACGACGCTTTGTCGTCTCACGGGACGACGCCTTGTCGTCTCACGGGACGACGCTTGTCGTCTCATGGGACGACGCCATGTCGTCTCACGGGACGACGCTTGTTGTCCCACAGGACGAGGCCATGAGGCGTAAGTACCCGTGTACTTTTTATGACGGTGCCTGTAGGAAGGTCACTGCGTCTCGTCGCTGGGCCATGGGCACCGAGCGGAATGTCACGAAGTTGGAGGTTTTCAAAATATTTTTACGATTTAAATTTCTTGATCTTTTTAAACTTGCTTTGTAAACGTGTTGCTCGGCTGAGTTACAAAAGCGTACTGAAGAGAAAGCAGCCGAGCGCTGGCAACCGGGCGACATTAGTACTTGGGTAGCGCGATAGATGGCGCTACTAGTTGATGAATTCGCTTGATTAGGGCTGAGTTACAAGGGTGTTATCTCATAATGTGGTTCAAGCGAAGGCATGGACACCTAAATGGCCATAAAAATTTATAACCGTCTACCTAACGACATAAAAGAATTAACTTATGCAAGGTTTGTGTCAAAATTGCATAAGTGGTTACTGGAAAAAGCTTTTTATTCAGTACAGGAGTTATTTTTAGACATTTAGAACTATTTTTATATTTATTTCTTATTTTATTATGTTTTGCTTAATTTGAAATATTTTTATCAAGAGCTGTAGATTTAAATTAATGATTTATATTTGCCAGTCTAATGCGATGGTGAGTAATATGATATGTCACGTCTTGGCACGGCCGTGCCCCCAGATTATGTAAATAGTTTGTAAATAATGTATAGTATAATATAGGTTAAAACAATACATAATTTGCATGCCTAGATTATTGGCGAAATGTGCTGAACTCGCAAAATTGCATGTTAACACCAAATTTCTGTACCTACCACATTTCTAGCAAATAAATTTCTATTTCTATTTCTATCTAGATCCGAATTGTCAAATGTGACAGCGCTATCCTGTGTTGCCAGTAATGTAAACAGAATTACCCGAACGTCTGAAATTTCTTACGTGAATCGGAAGATATTGCTAACGAATAATTAAAAATGACGTGTTATTGTAAAATTTAAGATAAAATACATATAAATGAAAATTATAAAATTATAAAGAAATATTTTAACTTATTAACCATAGCTATAATGTACCCATGTAACATGTTATGTTGAAATTAAGTGGCAATGTTATTGTGACGTAGGCCCGTGTCACTCTGGGAATAGAAGACCATGCTTTAGACAAGTCGCTCACAGCTTCTAAATGAACACATTTATATCTTAAGCATATAAATAGACACAGATAACATTTAGTGATTTTACATCCACGTCCACGGCGATCTGTTATTAAATAAGGACCGGCTAAGTCTAGTAGTTGACGTGAATGGAAAATCAGCCTTTATGCGCTGCGCTGGTAAATTGCCCATTATATTTTTTAAAGTTTGGCCATCGATTCTTTTAAAAGTGACACAATTGTGGGCCGTGCTCCTTGCGAGGTTTCTGCCCCCGACCGGCCATATCAAGTCCCGTACTGAGCATAGCAATAGCTGTGGTCCTGGATGTAAGAGACGTATGTGTTCATGTGTAAAAATGAGTTTAGTTAGTGTGTGTTTAGCACGTAATAACATAGGATGCTTCTGTTCGTAACTACAATCTGAAGCATCTAGCCTTCCCCCGACTCGCAAGAGACCTTGCGAGTCCAAAAATGGATTCAGAGTAATAGATAATGTGTGACTTAGGACTCAACCTGTGACCTTTGCGCATCGTTTCAAGCTCAGAAGCAAATGACTGCTGTTGTGCAATTTTAACTAAAGTATGTAAAGAGTCTGTAAGCTCTTGCGGCGATAGTGAGCCGGTTAGTTTAGGCAAGCCAGGCTTACAGTTATTGATGAACCGACGCACATAAGCCACAGTATGTTGTAGCCTTTTATATTTTGAAAATCTATTAAAGTCAATGACAGATGGTGCATCGTCTGTGCTTGTAAGCATAGACGTTACCTTGATTTCAGGCAGGACCTCCGGCTCTACAGAATTTAGCTCTGGCCATTCATTTTCAGGCTTTAATAGAAACTCGGGGCCCCTCCACCACAGAGCGTTTCCAGAGACATGCTGTGGATCCACACCACGTGTTGCAAGATCACTTGGATTTTCTTTTGTAGGTACATGTCTCCAGGTGGCTCCGGGACTGAGACTGGTTATAGCGGCTACTCTGTTTGCTACAAATGTTTTAAGTTTGGATATGTCTGTCTTTAGCCAAGCCAGGTAACAGCTAGAGTCAGTCCAGAATATAGTGCGAGAGACAGGACGCCTCCAGGCTCTTACTACGGCTGCATATGTTTGTGCTTCTAACAAGCACCCGGCCAATTCTAATCTTGGTATACTTGTACGACGGATTGGAGCTATTCTGTCCCTCGCACACAGCAGGTGGACTTGTTGTTCACCCGAGTTGAAAATGGTTTTTACATAAATGCAGGTTGCATATGCAGTCTCTGCAGCGTCAGAAAAGCAATGTAGCTCTATTGTAGAGGGCGCCTCGCACAATACATATCTAGGTATACTGAGTGCTTTAATGTGATGCAAATTTTTAATAAATCGCGACCAGATTCGCTGTATTTCAGGCGAAACTGGCTCGTCCCAAGATTTGCCTTCTTTCCACAAAGTTTGAATTAATATTTTAGGTTTGACTGTGCACAAGCTTAAAAGACCTAAGGGATCAAATACTTGGAACGTTTTAGACAAAATTGTTCTTTTTGTAAGTGTTTCATCAGAGTGATCATTTTTAATTGAAAAATTTAATATATCTTGGCTGGGTTGCCACCCTAGTCCAAGTGTTTGACAAGCTTGACTCAAAGCTAGATGATCATTTGATTAATGAAATCAGACTTTAATAATAACGCGTTTGAATTTGAACGGTATTTACGCAATTTGAAGCAACCAGAGGCTAAAGCCTGTGAGACGCCGGCCTGTATATGAAGCAGCTCTGATTCAGAGTCTGCACCTGTTAGTAACTCATCACAGTAAAAATCATTTTGTATTATGGTCCTAACCAAAGGATCCTTGCTTTCAGCCCCTAACTGCCACAAACAGCGAGCCGCTAGCCAGCTCGCTGACGCAAAGCCATACGTAACAGTATTTAAAGTGAGAGAGCGTATAGGTAGGTGCTCGTCTTCGCGCCATAGAATCACTTGTAGGTTTCTGTCCATTTCATTCATTAAAATTTGCCTGTACTGTTTTTCTATGTCACCAGAGAGCACGTACCTGTACTGACGGAATCTAAGCAATATGTCAAACAGGGAGTTTTATATATTTGGACCTACCAACTGGATATCATTGATAGAGTAACCAGAGGTAGTTGGACAACTAGCGTTGAAAACAGTTCTTAATCGAGTAGATTCACTTTCCTTCAACACAGGGTGATGAGGTAGGTGGTTCGCTGTGTAACATTGCCTAGACTCCGACAGGTGCCCTAAGTCTCTATATTCATTTATAAAATCAACGTACATTGATTTAAGTTCAGGTTGTTTACTAAAGCGCTTTTATAAATTAAATAAGCGCTTCTTAGCTATGTTAAATGTGTTGCCTAGGCAGTCTGGTGTGTCTTTTAAAGGTAAACGCACTACAAACCTGCCGTCAGATTGGCGATAGGTATTTTCAACAAAGTGTTTTTCTATAGGGTGAGACTCGAACTCACTCCCATTTTTGATGGAGTCCGCGTCTGACGGCAGCTCCTCTGTCTCCCAAAACTTTGTCATTTGGGCCGACAGATCAGTTAAACAAAGATGGCTACGTGTGGTTACCGAATTTACATGTGTAGTGGCTCCCTCTACCGGGCCAGCTACTAGCCACCCAAGTTTAGATGGGATTAGGAAGGTGCGCTGGCTCGTTGGCATTGATTTTGCAGCACCTGTTACGATTGACCAAAACATTTCCACTCCCAATAGCATATCAATTTGGGATGGGACATTAAAAGTTGGATCTGCAAGTTGCATAGAAGCAGGTAATTTAAAGTGACTAACGTCAACATATTGAAACCTCCACAGGGATAAACACAAAAACAACTTCATAATATAGCACTTGACTTTATTCTCACTTCGAATAAAGTCAAGTTCATTTATTCTAACTTCAACTTCACTTTAAGTGTTTACAGTTTCAATCGATGGCGACGACTGACTGCTCCGGGTAGGAGGGTCGCGTTTTATACCTGATTCTGTCAATGTTGCAGTACCCGCAAAATTTCATAAAAATGAAATCAATCAGAAATTATTACTTAAGATGTGGGTAGTCTGCCGTGGTTGTTACAGTCGGCCGTCCTTTCCGAAACGAGTCCCTTCGTTTTCGTATTTATTAACAATATAAATTAGCAATAATCTCATTACGTAGGTATTTAATCTCTTGACTTAATATTTTACAACATAATATATACTAAATATATGAGTCGTCATCTCGAATGGCTGGAAACGTTACATTAATAGTCATCTCTAATGTACAAGATATTATTCAGCTTGAACACAAATAGTCATCACCAGCTACAATTTAATCATTAAGGTGACAGTCCATTTCCAACGCCAGCAGCACTACCATTCATTTTACTATGAAAATTGACAATAACGCCGACACGGTGACCGGCCGACCGCACCGGCGTTCGCACTAGTAGTGCAGCTGCGGTCAGAAATGGAATGTTACCCTTAGTAGTCATCTCTAATTGCTAATCATATTTAAATAGCAACAGTCATCTCTAATGCCACTGATATTCTTAAATTTAGTCATCAATAATCATATTCAGATATCAATAGTCATCTCTAATGCTACTGATATTCTTCAATTTAGTCATCTCTAATGCTAAATCAGATTCAAATATCAATAGTCATCTCTAATGCTACTGATATTAGACATCAATCTCTGCTGCTAATGAAATCCCATCGTACATACACGCATAATTTGGTTGACTCAGCATCATACTTCTTGATCTTTTGTACCAGTCGCCATTCCTCTAGCAGTTGTCCTACGGCATTCTGATTCCAATTGGCCCATCAATTCTCCTCGATCTCGGTTTATTGTGGTGATCCTGTTTTAGTAGTTTACAACCAATCCAGTTCTCGTAAGTACAAACACGTTCAACCCTGCCGTTAATTCGATATAGAGTGCTCGTAAAATGTCAATCTGAAACTAAAACAGCAATCTTCATTATCTCTTATATCACACACATAGGCCGTTTCGTCTATAGCAGACGATTTATGGTGTAACACCGGAGAAACACCGTTTTTGGTCCGACATGGTCTACCACAGGTCTGACAAGAGAAGTTTGCGGAAACCGGTACTGAGACACCTTGTCGTCGTCTTTGCCTCTTGTCAGCGAGTGTGGCGAACCAGGTCTCATCACAAAACTTGCGACCCTCCACAACACGTTTGCGCCATTCCGTCCGCTGCTCTGCGAGCCTCTCCCAGTCTCGGTGGTCGATATGGAAGGCAATCATGTCCCTCTTTGCGCAATCTTTAGAGCGAAGCAATGGCCTCCCAACGTTACGTTTTGCATTCGCAACCGCACCAAGAAGAACACGACGAGGTAGTCGAGAGGGTTCCATCCTGTGCACATGCCCTAGCCAACGCAAACGTCTCTGCTTGAGAAACGCTGTTAAGCTAGGCAGCTGTGCAATTTCTAGAACCCTTTCGTTTGTCACCCTGTCTTGCCATGTTATTCCTAGGATCTTACGAAGGCAACGCATGTAGAAAGAGTTAATACGACGTTCTATTTTTGCATACGTCGTCCAGGTTTCAGCTCCGTACAAGATGGTATCTTATCTCCGTATGCTTAATATAGAAGCCTGAAAAACCAACATTTTGGTCTTTGTTGTGAGATGCTTGTTTTGCCATACTCGAGTACTAAGCCTCCCAAACGTGGTCGCCGCTTTGCCGATACGTATGTCGACCTCCGCATCAAGCGAGAGGTTGTTCGTTACGGTCGACCCTAGGTAGCAAAATCTGTCAACTACCTCTAACAGCGTGCCATTCAGTGAGATAGCTGGTGCCACAGAAGTACCTTGTGCTAGCACAACGGTCTTCCTCGTGTTAATGGACATAGCAAACAGGGAACACGCCTGTGAGAATTGACTCACCATAGACTGAAGCTCGCGTTCAGAGTTAGCAACGAAGGCTGCGTCGTCGGCATATAGGAGGCTGTCAACGAAAAGATCCTCGCGGTTTCTTTTGGACTTGAGGAGAGAGATGTTAAATATCTTTCCGTCGGCCCTCGTGTGCAGATGGATACTCTGTTGGTTATCGCCGAAAGCGGTACGTAAAATAAGCGAGAAGTATATACCAAACAGGGTAGGAGCCAAGACGCAGCCCTGCCGCACTCCTCTGGAAACAGCAAACGGCTCTGATGACTTGCCATTAAAAGCCATTGCCATTAAGGCAAAGAGTTTCGAAAAGTCTCCTGGAAACACCCGCGATCTGGTCGCTGGCATCAGTTGGACGTGATTCTCTCTAGAAGTAAGGATCTCCGCGACTTCCTTCACACACGCACATACCATAGCGCTGACTGTGACACCGACCACTCTTTAGTAGCAGCAAATGTAGCCATCGCTCAAAAAAGGATACATTCGTCCAAAACGCCAGGTAGGAGAAAGTTTATTCTTTCTAATACTAGGGATGACGAAAAATGCCGTCAGTTTGGGTGTTTGGCAAATAACGAGTTGACTGCTTGGGACGCCAATACGCCCATAGGCGTTGAGTGGGAGAGTGTCAAAAAGCTACTGACTTCAAGCGCCGCTGAGGTTTTCGGATTTGCTGAGTCAAAGTCCCAGGACTGGTTCTCGGCTAATATAGAACATTTGCAACCTCTGTTGGATACTAAGCGTGACGCCGCCCTTAAGCACCGCATGAATCCCTGTTCGGACACTATGGAAATACTTCGTAGTGCTAAAGCTACACTTCAAGTACACGGTACTTTGCACATTCTGAATCCCTAACAACGTTTGTCCTAAAGTCACTTGCCCTAACTGGTTTGTCCTAATGGGCACATGCCCTAACGATCAATTGTCATAACGATTATTTTCCATAATGTAATGGTTAGCCTAAGACTCATTTGCCCTAAGCATTTGTACCATAACTATCAAGATCCCTAATGTTTTTTACCATATTCTTCGAAATCCCTAACAATGTTTGGCATAAAATAACATGTTCTAACTGTTTTGACCTAATGGCTATTACCCTAATGATCAATCGTCATAACAGTTACTTTTCCTATTGATCAATTATCATAACAATTACTTTCCATAATGAATGGTAACGAACTGTTGCCACAAAAGTGGGTTAGGTTAGGTTAGAACCGTGACCCTCGCAAAAACGAACTGCTGCCACAAAAGTGGGTTAGGTTAGGTTAGAACTGCGACCATTGTAAAAACGAAATGTTGCCACAAAAGTGGGTTAGGTTAGGTTAGAACTGTGATCCTCGCAAAAACGAACTGCTGCCACAAAAGTGGGTTAGGTTAGGTTAGAACTGCGACCATTGTAAAAACGAAACGCAATAGGGAAATTAAAATTAGGGCATACGAGTGTTAGGTCAAGCAACGATAGGCTAAGTGAAATTAGGTAACATGATGTTTAGGATATATAATTTTTAGGCCTAACAATAATTAGGCAAAAAAAGAATTATGCTACATAACATTAGGATAAATACTCAATATGGAAAGTGTCATTAGGGAAAAAGATATTAGGACAAAAAAAAATCGCCCATTCGATAATAGGGAAACCAAAACTAGGGAATACGCGCGTTAGGACATCTGATCATTATGACAAACAATATTAGGGAATGCAAAGATAGGAGAAAAGATTTTAGGGATTCAGATATAGATCCTTTGCAAACTTGTACTGGTCAGATCCATTGCCATTGATTGCCATTTTGCCATTTGTCTGATGATTTTCACACTTCGCCAGATACAGGAGAAGTGTCGTGAACAAAAGACCCCCTTGGTTATGGCTTTCGTTGACCTTAACAAGGCCTTCGACACGGTCAGTCGGGAGGGCTTGTACACAGCACTCGAGAGCATTGGGTGTCCACCTAAGCTTCTGAGGCTAGTGGCATCCCATATAACCATTCCAGTCGCAGAATCATCAAAGTGGTAACTAAATGTCAGATGTGTCGTAACAGAGTCCACACAATGTGTCTAGAATTGTTTCGAAACAAAGTGTCGTCGCCGTGTCTACACTTTTCCGTAACAAGGTGTCGACACATTTGTGTGCACTTTGCGTGCGGTTTGCGACTAAATCTGACAGCAAATTTGTGACAGCAAATGTCAATATAAAATACCTCTTGAAAACCAAGGTTTGTCAAACTACTATTAGTGTCTCGTGTGCTCGTAATTCTAGTAAGTCATCATGGGCAATGCAAATGATAATAATCGACCGAAACCAAATAAACACCCAACACCCGTCAACCTTTTACAGAAAAGTTTTTAAAGAAATGCAATAAGCTACTTAGGTCAGGCAACGAATGCTCCAAAAGTTGTAGAGGGAAATGCTCGGAACACAATTTTTGACTCCGTAACTCGGTTTGACAAGTTAGGAGGTGAACATATCAAAAGTCCCCGGCCGTAGCCCTTGAGCGGGGGGGAGAGAGGGGACTTTGAAGGTCCCATTTTCCGGTTTTTCGATTATATCTCGGAAACTATGCATCTCAGCGACATGACCACTTATACAAAATGAAAGTTAATTTAATTTGTTACAAGTTTATTCAGTCAATTTTTTCGATATGTTGAATAGTTTTTGAGATATCCGCTCTTGAAAGTTTATTTAGGGCTCTCAATTTTATCTTGATATATCTATATCAGTGAAGGTGCTAGGCCGTGTTTGGTATCGTTTTCGTATAAATCTGGGGTGCTGAATCCATTTAAGATATCACATTGACACCATTCCACAAAATAAAAAAAATCTTTTTAGGGTTCCGTACCTCAAAAGGAAAAAACGGAACCCTTATAGGATCACTCGTGCCTCTGTATGTATGTCCGTCTGAATACACAAAATAGTTCTTTACCTATAGATGACAGGAAAACCTATTAGAAATGTGCAGTCAAGCGCGAGTCGGTCTTAATGTACGGAATTTGACATTTATATTTTAACTCTGATTATGTGTTCTCTTTTGTATTTCTTCTGTTTTAACTTATTTTCTTATTTTCTTAATTTTATTGGTAATCACGAATTAACTGACATTTAATATATGTATAATTTATTTCTTACTATGGTTTTAATTGTAATGGATTTTTATTCTTTTGATTTTTGTAATTAATTTTGACATTACCGGTGGTGTAATGTTAATATAATTGTATTTGCATGCATTGTACCTACTATGTTTTATCTGCAAATAAAAAAATAAAATAAAAAAAAACCCTCAATACGCGAGTCCGACTCGCACTTGGCCGGTTTTTTTGAAACTCCTCTTGACGCTTAACCGCTGAACCGATTTCGTTGAAATTTGGTATAGAAATAGTTTGCGTCCCGGAACAGGACATAGGATAGATCTTATAACCAAAATCATCTTTTGAAGGTGTGAAAAGTGGCGTGGAAATTTGTACGGGAAATCAATAACCGCTGAACCGATTTATATGAAATTTGGGATGGTCTACATCTTTGATTTAGTTAAAAATGATAAAAAAACATGACTTCAAACCTAAACTTAAACAGTATTAACTTCAAGAAGTCAATTCTGAATTCCCCCCTGCACCTCATTTCACACTTTTAAAGGATGATTTTTGAGATAACTTATTATATCCTGTCTCGGGACTCAAAATATATGTGTACCAAATTTAAATTAAAACTGTTCAGCAGTTTAAGCGTGAAGAGGAGTTTAAAAGAAAGTATTTTAATAAGTTTATATGTTTTTACTTCGGAATGGTGTCAATGTGATACCTTAACTAAATTTGGTACTGCGAATTTATACGAAAAGGATACCAAACATGGCCTCGTAGCTTTACTGTTGTAGAAGTCAAAATAAAATTGAGAGCCCTAAATTCTTATTACTTGGCCAAACTTGCGTAAAAGGAAAAGGTAAAATAAAAGTCTTCGGCAGGAATATAAGACACAAATATAATTTTTTTTTGCGTTACTATTTCAATCATCAAATATAAACATACCTTGATTATACTATTCTAGTGAGATCCTCATAGATAAACAAAAACGTTTACTTAAAAAATTACAAGGTCGAAATGTCACGGAACTTGTGAGAGTAATATTAGACCAGCGGTGGAACAAAAATGGGTTTTGATAACATTAAAGTTTTTTCTTTTTTGATATGTTATTGCATGCATGTTAAATAACATTTATGTAAAATATTAGAAAATTATAGGTGGAGCGTTCGGCCATATTTAAATATTTCAATTTTGCTAAATAACTATGTAAATATAAAATTAAAGTTACAAAAAACTGCAACATGTTCAATAACACTTTAATTTATTCACAGTATTCGGTTTTTAGAAATCTGGAACAGCTGCTTTCTGGTGAACGTAAAAACACGAATTACTTTGTCAATAAAGAATTAAAGTAGCTGATATTGTAAAATTACGATATTATCTATCAACTTAGTATACTTGTAAAAAGTTAGAAATGTAGACAATGTGCTTGTCTAGATATTGATTTCTGGTTAAGCAGTATAGCCAATATTTAATTAAAGTTTGTAGAGTTAATATTACACGGTCATAATAAAGATCTTAGTTCCCACACAAAATATTAGAAATATAAAATCACGGCGACACTAAATACTGATACGTAAGTATGCATTCCGCGCTTATATTGAGTTACATTTCAAACGCGCGGCGTTTTCGCGCGCCGCGCTGTGCGCCATGGCAGGAGGCAGCGATCGACGGTGGCGGGCTAGCGATTAGCGCCCGTAAAAAATACGCAAAACGTTTATAAAATTATTATCAATGGTAAATAGTTATATTGTTAATAGTAGGTACACTAATGGAAACTTACCTACACTTATTTATTTCTATATGTACTAGGGATTGCCCGCGGTTTGGTTTACGTAGAATTCGTTATCGTGTTAAGTATAGAAATAATAGATACATTTGAAAATTATTTTAGGTGCATTGTCATACAGATAACCACCCTTGTTAAAGTAAGTATTCTTCAAATTCAATAGACAGGTGTCATTTCAATATAATTTTGCGTAATTTGGCGCTTTTAGGTTATAAATGACTAGCGACATATATTTTTTGTTTAAGAGCGATATCCGATATATATATCTCCGATAATATTTACTTTATCATTTAAATCAATTTCAAACTAACGTTATTCAATATTTATCATTTTAAAGTCAATTTTACCAACCAACTGAGCTTTACGAGTATACCTACGGAAACAACTCAAAATTTGCATCAAATTAAATGCCACTCTTCTTATCCGTTTCGAACAATCAAGAGGGCCTTTACGAGCTGATGCAGTGAAAATTTTATTTAACCCTCGTCCCTTGAAACCTTCACTACGCTCGAGGTTCAACTTTACGAACCACTCGCTACGCTTGTGGTTCAATTTTAGAATGTTTCGCTTGTTTGGGTATCAATATTAGCACGATTAATCAACAAATTTTCCCCTTGTAAAACAAATAAATAAGGTAGGTGAGGTGCAGGCATATGAGGCCCGGCGGGTAACAAGGCCCAGCATTCAAAAATAGCAGTTGCTCCCTATTATTTTGAATTTGTACTTGTTGCTAAGAAGATCCACTTTCAGTGCAGGTAAAAAGGTCCAGTCCCGGGCCTTATTGAACGTATGAGATGAAATAATAGATTAAAATATTTTAAGATAATTTTGAATATTTTTAATCTCTCATTAATAAGGCCGATTTGAAGAAACTTCTATGAAATTATGACTTATAAATAACACCTTCACTGCGTGGGTTGTCCAAATCGCTGCAGACTTTTCTTGGTCTAACTCTAATAATTTTTCACTTGCTTTATTGACCTAAAGACGTTTTAAAGAATCAAAAAGTCTAATAACATTTAGACACTTATACTTTTTAAAGGCAGTAACTACTTACTTATATAGGTAACTTTTTTTATTAATACATAGGTAGTTATTTACGATAGAAGTGCGAAAAATAGAAATTTTTGCAACGAATGACGAATTTTAAAACACGGCCAAAGGGAGTGTTTTAATGTGCTTATTATAGCACCGGTGTCGTAATGTAGCACCAGGGCCCTATTTCACCAACGTGACATTGTTGCTGACGTCACAGGCATCCATGGGCTACGGTTATAGCTTACCATCGGACGGGCCTTATTCCTGTTTGTCACTATCATTGTATTATTAAAAAAAAACTTTATTATATCGGCAAAAAACAGGTATCTTTCTTGTGATGTTTATGATGATAATGATGACAATTGACACAAGATTTCAAAGAACTTTCGGTAATTCTTGACAGTAAATGAGTTCTGTGTCGGAATTTCGTGAAAACTGTCGTATTTCTTGTGACAATTGTCCAAGTCCCAGCCCCCCCTTTGCTACAGTCCAACCCGAAAGGCACCTTAGGTCGGCGCTTACGTCATTATTACCGGCGCCCCAATACTAATGCGGTGCTACGCGACGTAAGCGCCAACCGCCATATTCAACGTGGTTTGTCACATAGTACCCTGTAAAGGTATGATTCCAGGGATAAAAAATATGTTATAACGTTATCCAGCGTATAATGGAATTCATAAAAGTTTTTATAATTACTACAAGTAAATTTGTTCTTATTTGCATATTATTAAAAAGGTAAATGAAAAGTAATTGAGTAATTTAATTACTAATTAATGTAATCACAATTGCAAATTACACAGAAAAATTAATTACATGTAATTAAATTACAAACATTTTAATTACATGTAATTAAATTACACGAGTAATTAATTACGCCCAACACTGGTTGGTGGCAAACAACCACACCGCTCGTCTGATGGTAAGCGGTTACCGTAGCCTATAAAGGCCTGTGACGTCAGTAACAGTGATGTCGACAAATGTCGCACCTGTCACGTTGGTGAAATAGGGCCCAGATGTACAGTAAAAATCATGTTAAAAGATAATACTAACTGTTACGAATAAATATTTATACTGTAAAAAATTATTCCACCAAAAACATTTTCATGTAAAATGTTGCTAAGAAGAAACCATAAGCCTAAGACTGGCACTGTTAAAAAGTTATCAGATCTCTTGTCGAGCCAAGCTTCAAACTCTACAAGCCCCTTCACTAACTCTACACCTTAGTCAAAATATGTGGCTTGGCTGTTTTGCTACCGCCACATGGGCATAAGGTGAAAAACTTATTATAATCATTATTTTTAGGGTTCCGTACCTCAAAAGGAATAAAACTGAACCCTTATAGGATCACTCGTGTGTCTGGCTGTCCGTCTGTCACAGCCTATTTGCTCCGAAACTACTGGACTAATAAGTTGAAATTTGTCTATAACCCAAAGACATACATGTAAAGTAAATATCTAATATAAATTTAAATAAAGGGGTCACTTTTGAGATGAATGATAAATAGAAGAAAAAAAACTATATCTTTGTTATATATCAAATGAAGGGGCTCATTTTAGAATTAGAATCTCAAATATATTTTTTTCATAATTTTAAAATAAATAGTTTAGAAGTTATTTAAGAAAACAGGCAAAAAATTAACATTACCCTTATCTCCGAAACTACTGGGTCTTTTTATTATGAAAAAAATACACATATTAGCTCTTTACCTATAGATGACAGGAAAACCTATTAGAAATGTGGAGCTAAGCGTGAGCAGGCCTATGGAACTCTCTGCGCGAGCTCGGATTAATACCTACGAATCTGCTCCCGTTCACGGTAGAAAAGCAAGCCAGTTGGTTGCCACACGCGCTCACGTACGCACGTCACCGCGCGCCGCACTGTATTGACAGTGCGGCGTAAAAATTGTTTTACGATAGTTACACGTATGGCGGGATTCGGGAAATGAATTAGAGATGCACTAGATAAGAAATAGTAAAGATATGTGACGTTCCACGGCAAAAGGTACCGTAGCCCCGACTGAATATTGGAGTGGCGATAATAATAAGCGTAAGCGCCAGCCGCCATAAGCTACCTTTTGCCGTGGAACGTCACATATCTTTACTATTTCTTATCTAGTGAATGTCTAACGGCGCGATATCTTAAAGTTCGAATCGCGCGGGTAGTAGGTACCTATCTACTATTGAATTTCTTTAATTAAACATGTAATGTTTAATATGTGTGACAAATGTATAGATTTAGATATCTATCTATTTGAAATAGGTAGTAAATTTTTAATTTATTTTGGTAAATGTTTATTTTAACGACAGTAAGTTTACACCGGAAAGTGCCTACTCATTTTTGCTCTGGTTAACTTATAATTAATTACATTTATTCATGGGGTTTCTATTATTTTTCTTTACTATGTAACATTAATTAACAGAAACTGGAGCATAAAGTGAACCAATGGAAGGGTGCGCTAGAGAACGGCGGTCTGAAACTAAATGTTGCGAAGACCGAGTACATGGCATGTGGCGGCACGGACCCCGACCCCATAAAGGTAGGAGACGATTGTGTCGTGAAAACGAATAAATTCAAATACCTTGGGTCCGTGCTGCACGAATCGGGTGAAATCGATCACGACGTCCAAGCCCGAATTAGCGCTGCTTGGGCAAAATGGCGAGAAGTAACCGGTGTCCTCTGCGACCCCAGGATACCGGTGAAGCTAAAGGGCCTTGTGTACAAGAGCATCATCCGACCAGTCCTACTATATGGTAGCGAGACCTGGCCTGTCCTCGGAAGGCATGTCCAGCAGCTTCACGTCACGGAGATGAAGATGTCCCTGGCGCCAGGCCGGGAAAACGCTAGGTCGAAGAAGAAGAAGAAGACTATGTAACATTAATCTCTATCTGGTTTTAAATTACACGAAGTTTTAAAACTAATTCTTGCTGGGATTATTGCGCGGTTTATAAAACGGCGTAAACACTGCGGTTACTGCAGGGACATATGACCTTTTAAAATGACTATTTCGCAAACACTAAAGCATAATCGGAATATTAGGTATAATTTAAGATTTAGCTTTCCTTTTATTTCACTCCTCTGTTTAAGTGGGTATTTATTTATCATTTCCAAGCGTCAGCAACCCTAGCGTTGTGCCGGTGCGCGCGGTGCGGGGAGCGGCGCGTTGAAGGTCACTCCATTGTATTTTTGTGTAGGTATCAAAACGGTAGGTATTTGCGTTTTGTTTGAGAGATAAGTATCTGTTCGTAAGAACTATTGTATAATCTGTGGCGTGAGTCGGACTTAAGTACTTAGTTTTTGATCCGATCCCTACGGACATTTTACTCACTTTTCACTAAAAAAACATATTGTTAAAAATTGTGTAATGTACGGAACCCTTGGAACGCGAGTCCGACTTGCACTTGGGCGGTTTTTTTTATTATACATACAATAGTTCTTGTAGAAACGAAACGGCCGAGCCACATACTTTGACTAAGGTGTAGAGCTAGTGAAGTTAGGGCTTGTAGAGTTAGAAGCTTGGCAAGAGATCTGATAACTTTTTGACAGTGCGAGCCTTATGGTTTCATCTGGGCAACATTTTACATCAAAATGTTTTTGGTGGGATTTCACTTCTTTTTGTAAGTTGCTTATGACAATCTTCCATCCCCTAATTTAAAGGGTTGGGGGTGATTTACTATTAAAAATCCTGAAATAAGTATCTGGGGGCAACTGTTACACAATGTACTTCTTACTGATTCCCCATATAAACCCTTCACCCCGTAAGGGTAAACTTTGGGGTTGAAATCTGCCTTCACCCCGTAAGGGTAAACTTTGAGGTTGAAATCTATTCTATATCCTTCCCCATAACAATACCTATCTACATACCAAATTTCAACTAAATCTGTTCAGCGATTATTGATTCCCCATACAAGATTAAACCCCCTCATCATCCCCTTAGGGATTAAAAAATTCAAGTTTTTGAATTTATTTGTTGTTTGTGTACTAAAACTATCTTACATATCAAATTTCAGCTTCTTAGAGGACTTCAGGAAGTACCCTAAAGGTATTGATAATCATCAAGTGAGTGAGTCAGTGACGAAATCGAAGTTTTTAGATATGAATAAAATCTAAAGTATAAGAGCTATGCAATTGATATGCTTAATAAGTCCGAGAACTTTGTTTATCTAGTATAATCCAACCCCAAGTTATGAGGGTTCCAAAAAACGACGAAGCGCTTCGAGAAAAGGTAGATACTGTAGATAGTGCCCTTGCGCTTTGCTCGTCTTGGCGGGGGCACTGCCGTGCCCCCAGATGTTAAAACATAATAATAATAAAGATTTATGTTTAGTGACTTTAGTTACCTACTATTTTCGCGTAAACTAGACAATTTTTATATCTTTAGTTAATAAGGCCCAAAAGAATTATTTTTAACTTATTATAAATATCCTCTTGTTGTGAAGTACCAAATATTGTTATTTGTATATGTATAACTCTTAAGTTAAAAACAATAAAATCTGTTATTGTCTACTGTCAAAATGATTATTTTTTGCGGGATTAAGTAATACCCTGCTAGTGTTCAATAAGGCCCACAATAGGACTTTTATAAAAGGTATATTTTCCAAGAGTATCGTAATATTTTTATAACTATTTTGGTATAATGAAGAAACTTCAAAAATAAGATACCTATTTGAGTGAGTTTTTCATACTTCATATCCTGTTTATTAAAAAAAAAACATTTTAATTTAACGTGGGCCGTATATAGGCATATACGGCCGACACGGAATATACAATAAGGTGAGGTCACTTACCTTATTGTATATTCAATATGTATACGTGTAATATTGAGCAGTTGGTTTATAATATACATAATATATTATGATATTGACGTTGAATAGGACAGGACATGACAATAGGAACCAGAAATAGGTATAGTCGGTCAAACCAATTTGTCAGTAAATAAAAACAAAAAACTATATTCATCCTGTTCTTTTGGGTGCTAGTACTAGTGTAAGTCAAAGATAGTATGATGATTCTCTCTATGTTTGAAATGAGACAGTCCTTTGACAAACTATGGTAAAAAATAGTTGTGAATATCATGTACATTTTTATTACAATTTCGAAATTCAAATGTTCTTCCTAATCAACTCGGCCACTAAACTAACTGATAACTTGGTATCCGATCCGCTAACTCGGCGAATGAATCGCCAATTCGCCAACTCTCCGAGCCGAGTCAACGCTATCACACTGCTACTAAGGCCATTCAAAAATAAACCTTAATTCGAGAGCCCGAAGTTTCTTATATGACAAACAATACATTATGACTTAAAACTTTATGGGAAACAAAGGGACCCCTTTAATTTCACGTAATGTCCGCATCTAATTTATATATGTCCACAGTAAACAAACAAATGAATGATAAGAAAAGACAGACAGTGCTGTGAGCGGCAGGTGGGGCGAGGCGAGGGGCGAGGTATAGGTAGGCTATGATAGGGTCTCGGGCGCCGCGCCGGCGACACTGACGGACCAGCGCGGCGTATGTATGAATTTCGCGCCTTTTTAAATATATTTTACTATTACAATGCAAGCTACACACCGAAATTTCTTATTTTCCATAATATGGCTGCGTATATTATTTTATAGTAATAGACTTATTTTTACAGACTCTAATTCAATATTAGATATTATAGGACAAAAAACGCATATTAATTCTAAAGCATATATCTTATTCTTCTAATTTTTTAGCTTGCCTATTAACTTAAGAATTTAGATATGTTGTTGTGGATTTATTAAACTTTAATTCAATATCGACAAAATAATAAGCTAATTTGTAGTTTGACTAAGAAGCACGTTAAAGAAATTTCTAATAATTTTACATTATAAAGCGTCATACATATTATAAACGATGGAACTTAAACATTGCACTTTAATTCAATATTAAAAAATCATTACTAAAAATATATAAATACCTAATTTATATCTAACGCTCGTTCTAACTTTTCGTCATATTTTACAAATATGCTTAAAAATATGTCCCATGTCAGATAAGTATCACTTTTTCATCTTTAGAATTATCAAAACTTTTAGTGCAAAAATCCGGTCCCACTATTGGTCTAATTCTTTATATCACAATAATGTGTTTGCTCAACTCATTGAATAAAACCAAATTTACGATGTGTCCCGGGCTAGTGCCTGATTTCGGTGTAATTTGCAAAACATGTCGGTACTCCTTCAAAGTTGTAAACCAGGAACTCAGTGTCTCAAACATAGTATGCTTTAGTTGTGCCTTAACCGTTGAATAGAGCAGAGGTACAGTCACAGTATAATAAAGTGATTTTTAAAGGTTTCACCGTCCTTCGGTGGGTTTGGTTCTATGTTTTTTTGAGATCGGTGGTGCAATTTACTCCGAAAGTTTTAGTGCATTAATCGTTATGCAAGTGATTAAGAAATCCTCGAAAGTACGTAAATCCATCATTATTACATCTCCTCTGTATCACTCATGCTATTTCTGTAATTGCTAAAAAGCGATTAATTTTGACATCGCTGGTGTTGATTTCCTTGGATTCGGTGGATTTTTTGACCACCGATATCAAAAAAGTGATCACTGAATTCAAATCCTGCTTTGTAACCTAGTTTGTTGTACTAATTTATCACACTTAAAAAGTGCAAGATACGTAGTATAAACGTAAAATTATGTTTGTAAATAAATTAAGTCATAATAGGTAGGTAGGTATCACTAGTTTACTATGAGTAGTTTTTTAAACCAGACGTGTGTTGAAACTTGAAGACCCAATGTTTCTTTCTCTGTCTTGATATTCTCTTCAAACCAATGAAGTAAATTATGTTAATTGTCCTCTGTATCACCTGAGGCCCTACACCTCGATACCTTTAAACGTGTCAGGCATGTTAAATGAATGCAGTCAATTAGATCCCACTTCTTTTACAATAACTTGTGTATGTAAGTACTATGCACACCCAAGGGACAGGATGTTCAGAACAAGGGATTAAAAATAAAGTGGCCTTCTAATGTCGAGATCGCTTCAAAGGCAATGAGACCTAGACATAGACCCAAATTGAACATAGCAAATGTTTTAACAATCCTCAATGTCTTATGTCTTAATGTCTAAATATAGGAGTTACAAATTAGCTCAAGTGTTTGAGGGTGCTGGAGATCTCCAGCACCCTCAAATAATTAACGGGTAATTAGATCTTCAGGCATTAGTCGACCACTTCAAATAGTTTTAAATTGATGGAGTTCACGCTTTAAAACTCTGTTATTCAAAAATACTTGTTTTCCGTATTGCATCACATTGCTTTATATATTTTTTGAGCATTGATCAAAAGTTTCTTGTTTATCGGGTGTAGGTAACATAAGTTTCTTTTTGATGCGTGTGCGGTCGGATTGTGTGAAACAAACACCTTCTCCTTTATGGCACTAATGTGCGAATTTGTGGTCGACATGTCTGAAACTCGTTCCAGGACCATACATCGCCCATCACCCTATTATATGACGACAGTCAAATAGTGTGGGATATCTTCTAGAGATGTTGTTTTACAAGCCGTAATTAGATTACTTTAAAATCTTGGGTCTATATCTGTAAGCACATTTATGTAAGCTTTCGACATCATTAGCCTTGTTACATCGCTTATAATCAAATAAGAATGAAAAATATGATTAAAATGTAATATGGTTGAGATATAAAATTGAAATGTGATTTTTGTGTATGCATTATTGAATTCGGTGACGCCAATTGATTTCAGTGCCTGCACATGATTTCGGTGTTTTTTAAATCTCAAATATCTTAAAAACTATAAGGTTCTAATGGAGGCCTCCACTACCAATATTTTTTATATTAAGGCTAGATTTTAGGAAATAAAGTCGCATATCAAATAAGGTAAAAAAAAAATTTGGCACCGAAGTCAGGCACCGAAGGTCATCTCTGAGAAACGCCCCTTCCGGAACGTAGCGGAGCATGCGCATTCAGGTTGGTAGATTCCGACTCCAACCCCAGACTTGGTCCCCTATTTGGGGAAATACTGGAACTTAACACATTTAATATTAGAATAAATTTTACACCATACTAAAAATTTGTCACATCATGACTTGAAAATTGTATCTGAGTATTTAGTCGATTTGACCTCTCGCTGTTAAATCCGTGGTAGGAATGTCGCGGACGCGTATGTGGTATGTGTCTCATTAGCTGGCCGGAGCACATCGCTTATCGCGAGCGGGTGACGTAGTCCTTTGTATTCGCATCTAGTTTTATCTAATAGCAAATGCAGTCGTCAATTCTGTTTGTTCGTAGGTTTATTTTATGTTATTTATTAGTTTTTAAGGTTTTTGTATATTTTTTTAGATAATATGTATGAAATGTGTATTATAGTAATTTATAGCTATATTTAGGTTTTAGTTTATTTCTTATTTTACAGAATTTTAATTAGAAATAACGGTAAACCGTTACAACTATAGGTCATCGTTTTGTGAATCTGAAAAAGCTGAAAAAGAATCTAAAGAGGGAGGTGGTGTTAAAGGTTTCAAAAATTGTACATGGACTATCTTCTTCTTTGTGGGTTGTCTGACATTCTGTATCTCATAGCATACTGATCCTACTTTTTTTACTATTTTGTATGGTCCCTTGTATTTTGGCGTCAACTTGTGATCTTGTGGTTGGGGCCATGCATATAAAACATATTCACCCTCCTTGAAGTTGTGTTCTAATTTTCTAAGGTCAAATCTGATTTTATTTTTACAATGTTGCTCTTCTATTTTCTTGTTTGCTATCTATGGTTCTTGCTTCGGATAATAAATGTAACTGATGTGTCCGGTCCATATTTTCTTGAATAGTGCCTATGTGAATTTCATTGGGTGGTATTCTAGGATGATATCCGTGTAATAAATAAAATGGGGAATATTCTGTTGTCTTCTGTCTTGATGTATTTATTGCTAATAAAGTAGTAGGCAATAACTTGTCCCACTGTGTACTATTTTGCAATGCCATTTTAGTCAGAGTTGCAATAATCGTGGCATTCGCTCTTTCAATTAATTCGTTGCTCTGAGCCGTGTATGGTGTTGTGGGGAGATGTTGTATTCCATATTTTGTGAAGAAACGTTGAGTTGATTGACTCATAAAACATGGGGCTTTGTCTGAAATGTATGTCAATGGTGGTATATACGTAAATAATATCCCTTTCTATAGTGTCTATGACATCACTTGCTGACAACGAGCTTGTGGGCTTAGCCATTATGTACCTAGTAGCATGTAGGGCTTGCAATATCGGATGGTTTCCAATTCCGGAACTGATTTTCGATATTGGAGTCCAATTCCGGAATTCCGGAACTGGTTCCGGAATTAGGGTTTATCATATTTTTATTCGATTTTTTTGTAAAAAACGATCAAAAATGTGAAATTATGATACTTTACGTTTATTAAAGTTAGTAATGTTAAAGAGAAATTTAATTTGAAGTAGGTACATTTTTTTTACCACCCATTATACCACCTTATTAAAATGGTTACAATTATTCACTTCTATGATACGGGGTATTTATTTGGGGAAACTATAGTTGCTATCAAACCATTCGATGCATAATTTTATAAAATAGTTAAATATAATAAAATAACTTCCTACTCTTCCTAAGCTAGTAGGTAGTGATGTTGTTTAAGAAGTTGAAGGTCTAAGTTTGGCTTTTTCCTTCCTAGTTCCTAATTATGATTCAGAATATCATATATTATGTGCTTCTACAGGATTCGAAATCGTTAATAGAGAAAACCTCTTTCTCTCTGAATTCAAGATTATTAAATTTCAAATATTTTTAAATTTCAATTCCACAAATTAGCTTATGTAGGATTCAGACTATTCTGAATATTCTTAGTAAATCGCTCTGCTTTATTATTTTTTTTATTATGAGCCTATATTGTCCCATTGCCAAACGGAAAAGTAAAATATACCTATACTATAGGTAGTTCACTGAATGATTAAGAAGCACTTAAAAACGACAAAAAACACCCGTACAGTGTAGTTTCTTAACAATTTTTAATAATAAATGTATTACAACCTACAAAAAGTACTTAAATCCAATTCCGGAATTTTCGATATTGAGTGGTATCAATTCCGGAATTGTAATATCGGAAAATTTGTCCGAGATTCCGGAATTTCGAAATTCCGGAATTCCGGAATGCAAGCCCTAGTAGCATGGTCTATATGTACTAACATGTATATGTTGCCTGAAGTGGTCTGTGGTAATGCTACTATATGGTCAGCTGATATTACCTCCATGGGTGTGTGTGGTATCGGTCTTGTACCCATTAATCCATAAGCCAATTTTGTTCTTCGATTGGTACTTGCACAAACGATGCAGGCATTTGTGTAAGCTTTAACGTCCTTGTGCATTGATTTCCACCAATATTTTTGCTTAATGCGTGCCAATGTTGATTTCATGTCCATGTGTCCACTGTCATCGTGTGCTAACTTTAATATTGAAGATCTTAAACTTTGTGGTACTACAATGTTCTCTTTATTGTAAAGCTCTTGTTCATTGACATGTATGAGAATACCGTTTTCTATTTTATATTGTTGTCTAATTTGTTGCAAATGGTGTGTTGTTGGGTCTTGATTTAATTTTGTGCATATTAATTTAATGAAATTGTCCTTATTTTGAGCTTGTTTTAATTTTTCTTTATTACTTGTGACTATCATCATACATAACTCTTCTAAGGGATATCTTGACAAGTGATCTGCGATACAATTTTGTTTGCCAGGTCTATGCACTGGTATGAACTCAAATGGGGCTAAATCTACAACATATCTGGCGAATTTTCTGTTCATTTTTGATTTGTTTATAACATATGCTGTCGTGTAACTGTCCGTGACAAGTGTAAACTTTGTGCCAAGCAAGTAAACTCTGAATTGTTGTGTAATAGCCCAATGCACTGTTACCTCGAGTTCATTAATGTGATATCTTGTTTCTGTGTCCTTCAATGATCTGCTTGCATACTCAATCACTTTTTTCTGTCCATTTTGAACTTGAAGCAAACATGATCCTATTCCACTGTATGAGCTGTCAGTTTCTACTATGGTTTCTTCTACGTCTTGGCGAAAATATGCTAATATTGGTGACGACGTTATTAATGTTTTTACTGATTGAAATGCGTTTGGTTGTGTTTCTGTCAGTGTCACTTGTTTTTTTTTTGTAACTCCTGTTTTTTTTCTATGGACAAATTTGCGTTTCGTTTCAACATATCTGTTAGTGGTTTTACAATAGATGCATAATTTTGTATGTATTTTCTAAATGTATTTGTGAAACCTAAAAATGATTGAATTTCAAATATTGATGTCAAAGTTTCGTATTTATTCACTGCAGCTGTTCTGTTGCTAAAAATACACATTTTTCTTTGTTTAATTTAATTTTTTTTTCTGTGTTGCAATAAATACCTGTTCCAAAATTGACAATAATTGTTCAATATTATGGGCACCTCCTGAAATCTCATCATAATACAAACGTACTCCTTGGTCATATGTTAAATTAATTACTTTTGACATAATCGATGGTCCTCCGACCATGCCAAACATGACTCGCATGAATTCTACATGATGATCCTGTGTTATTACCGCTGTCTTATAAATATCTTCTTCTTTAATTTTAATATTGTGATATGCATGGTAAATGTCAAGTTTAAATTTGTATAAAAACTGAGATATTACATTTATTATGTCATCCATTCGGTCTATAGGTTGAACATTGTTTCCTGTAATAGGGTTTATAGTCTTTGAATAATCTACAACTGGTCTGAAAGGCGTTGTACTATGAAATGGCTGTTCTACAACAAACATTAGTGCAGCATATGGGGAATCTGAATGTCTACATATCTTTTGGTCAATCCATTCATCTATTGTTTTTCTTAGAAATTCTAGTTCTGGTTGTGGCAGTCTGTACGGTTTACATTTAATGGGAATGTTATGTTTTAGCTTTATTTCTAGTTCTACATCTTGAAATTCTCCTATATCATTCTTGTCACTTTTAAAAATATCCGAATACTTGTCAACTAAATTTGCAACTTTTTCTTGGTCATCTTGTGTAAATAAAATGTCTTGTTTACTAGTGCTAATGGTTTCTATACAACATGCAGTTAAAGTATTATCCTGTGTCAAATTGTCAAAATACTCTGTATGCGTAGGCGTAATGATACATACTTTGCCATCTGGTTCATGTATAATTCTTGCATATACTGCATTTTCCCAATCTTTTCCTAATATCAAATCTACTGGTAAGTTTTCACTGATTGCTATCTGAGGCATAATGAAATCAATTTTTCCACCTGTAACCTCGCTGTAATCCATCCAACGGGTGTGATCATGCTCCCTGCTACCTTGTATGAGCCTTTTTGCCATGGGTACACTACACTTGCAGGTCACTTGGGAGTAGCTTCTTATCCACCATGGTTACCACTGATCCTGAATCTGGGAGTGCTGACAGTTCTATGTTGCTGTTAAGTATAATTGGTATTAATGTTACACTTGGTTCATCAAACTGTATGCAATTTACTTGTTTTTCTTTATGCTGATTATTTTTAATACCTGTTGATGTGCTTGGATTATTTAATTGACTAGAGTATGGTTTTGTAGCTACTTTTTCTTTGGGTGACTGTACATTGGATTGTTGTGATTGTATTTCACAATTGTATGAAACATGTCCTTTTTTCTTTCATCGGAAACAAGTTACTTCATCAATTTTGTCTACACTGGGGTTGTATTTTGGTATGAAATTGCTTTTTGATCTGTCAAATGTTGGTTTACTTACTGATTCTTGCTGCTCGGTCATCTTACGCTGTACCTTCCTGATGTTGTCAATTGCTGTTGCATGATTGATGAGCTCCTCCACATTCTTACAGCAATGCGTTGCCAAGGGCGTTGGCCACCGCATGTCTTGGATTCCTTCCAGTATCAGAGATACTCGATCGGGCTCTGGAATTAAATTAAACTAAGTGACTTTTCAAGCATTGCATTTTTGACATAAATGTACTCAGTAATGGTTGCGTTTGAGCGAAGTATCCTTTTACTTTGGTATTGTATGAATTCGGCAAATGACATTCTTATTTTAAACCTATCTAAGAGTTGCTTTTTCCATTCTGACCATGATTTGATCTTTTTACCACAAACAGTATTCCAATTATAAGCTGGGCCTCTTAATTGCATGGATGCGTTTACCATTGTCAAATTATCTGACCAACTAGCTAGTGCAGCTATACGTTCTACTTGCCTAACCCATTCAGTTGCATTTTCAGTGCGATTACCTCCGAAAAGGGGTATAGCGTTACTAGTGTCACTGGTTGAAAAGACTTGAAAGGTAGGAGACATTTTTTGTGCAATTATTTCTTGGGTTTGTGCCAATTGAGTTAAAACTTCGGTTAAGGTCGCATTCAGGGACCGTATAACCGGTTTTATTAAATACCTGTATAAAAACTGCCAAACGAATACCGGTTAAAATGTTAAACCTGTATTTGAATTAGAGGTATTGCTGTCATTCCGTTTTTGTCTTTATCGCTATTTGTACACTATTTGACATAATCAAATACCGGTATTCATTAATACCTCAATAATAACAGGTATTCAGAATACCGGTAATGGTCTTTGTATTTAATACCGGTATTCACTGCACGTGATCAAAGAGTAAAGACCAACAACTTAGCGGTTGTAAAACAAATAATTATTACAAGAGGTTAAAGTTGTTGTTAAGTCCTCATGCCAATATTGATCGCTGTGCAAGCGAAAGATTTCATAATTTAACCACGAGCGTAGCAAGTGATCCGAAAACTGTAAAATTGAGCGTTGCGACCGTTTCAAGGCACGAGGTTAAAGGATGACTCACGTTAGACCGGGCCGTGTCCGGGCCGGCGCTCCCGGCGCATCGTTTTCTATGAAAAGCATCACGTGATCGCCTGTCATGTCATAGAAAAGTAAGCTCCGGAAGCTCCGGCCCGGACACGGCTCGGTCTAACGTGAGTCATCCTTTAAACAAACTTTGCTACCGAGTGAAACAACACGCAAGGAAAATACTAACCAAGAAACATTACGAATTAAATCCAAAGGAATGAATGAATTAATGAAAATAATTAATCTTAGAAAACATTTCCATATGAAATATGAGCGCCGCGCCGGCGCGCCGCCGTCGCCGCCAAAATTTTCGTGCCGCCGCCGCCGACGCTGTGCTATCGGCGTGGCATCGGCGTGACCTTGTTAGATATTAGAGTCTGTCTAAGCCAGTGGTTCCTAACCTTTACAGTCCGGTCACCCCTATGACTAACTAGGGAATCTGATTTACCCCTCCTCCCAATGGTAATAAAAAATAAAATGTGTACGTTTGTTGTATTGTTATATTAGGTTAGCTTATTACCCCCGTAAAATACCAGTTTTACCCCCACGGGGGTAATTACCCCCAGGTTAGGTACCAGTCTAAGCTAATTCTGCACCAATTAGAACAGAACAAAGTGAGGGAGTGTTATTAAAATATAAACGTCATATTTTCATAGAAATTTGACATTAACGATGACATTTCCATGACGTTGGCGTTGCAAATGCTGTGCAGATTAGATTGATCGGGAATTTATTGTTTTTATATAAGGTGCTAACAAATTAGCTACCGATATTTTAAGAGATGGTACTTCATATAAAAACAATTAATTTTAAATAGAAATCAAGAAAACTTTTCATATCATATTTTAGTTTTATTTACCGAACAAAAAAATAAATTAAAATTATATCTAAAAATAATCATTATGTGCATTTAACCATAGAGAAAAAAATACATAGAGTGCTTACTCCATACACCAGTTTTGGTACCAAAAATACTATTATTTTCGTAGACAACATCGGCGGCGGCGTCCGATGATTATTTCACCGGCGGCGGCGGCGTGATCGGCGTGAAATCGGCGTAGCAAAATTTTTGATACTGCATGAGAACGTGGCTGTGTAATAGAAACTCTACATTAAAGCTTTCTGAGTATTTACTAGGCTATCCAAAACATATTACGCGTTTTCTAAATTATTGCCGTAATTAAATTACCATCATGTCATTTGGCAACCATTTCTTACCAACCTAACGGTTACCAACGGTATGTTTAAATATTACTTGATATAAAAAAGACACTTTAAAACGCTACATTTTAGGCAGTTTAAAAACTTTGTAATACAAATAAAACACAAAAAGATTTCTTTATAAGTTAGGTCGTACTTAATAAAAAAAAACTATATTGACTTTTCCCAGCCACTGTCGTGTTGTTTGTCCTACCTATGATTTGTTATGAAATAATGATGAAATACTTTACATTTGTCTGAACTGAAGTTCATTAGAAATGAATTCGTGCGAGGCCAACGGCTGAGCTGCAATGCAGCTAAGATCGGACAAGGACCAATGACCAAGCGTTTTAAAAAGCGAGGCCGAAAGTTGAGTTCCAAACAGGGCCAAAGATTGAGCTGCGAGAGAGCAAAGCTTTGAAATTTGAACAGTGGTTTGCATTTATCATTGATATTTTAGGATTATATGGACCTTTTGAATGCCTATAACCTATTCTGAGTAGCGCTGTTAATGATCTAAACTCGGTTAAATATCTATTATCTGATTCTGATAGTAGTAGTATCTAACAAGGTCACGCCGATGCCACGCCAATAGCGCAGCGTCGGCGGCGGCGGCGCGCCAGCGCGGCGCTCATATCTAATAGATATTATCTTTCTCTTTTTTTTTTCTTGATACTTTCTCTTGTCTATGCTGAAGCTAAACAAGTGGCAGTAGTTAACGATTCGGTGGCGAGCCAATAAATAAATAAAAAATGCAATGAAAGCAATGCAATAAATAAGAAATAGGTGATATGGAGCCTAACCTACTACGTCTATTCCAGAACATATCCTCAACAATTGAATGTAAAGGTATGGGCACCGCACACAACAACAAAATCATGTAATGACAGCGAGATTTTGAAATTAATATTCTTTTTAGGGTTCCGTATTTCGTACCGATATCAAGTTGAACCGCCAACTGCAATAAGTTTCTTGAAGGTTTTTTTATAGGCTTTTAATATCGTACGCTTAAGTCACATTCACTCATTCATTAATTCATACTATTTTTGCGATTAGTACTCTGTGCGAGCAGTGTGTGTAATCATTCACCTCGAACCTCGACTCTCCAAGCGATACGTACATATAATAACTATTTTATTTGACTATAGCTACACGCTCCGACTTCGCACGGGTTACACAAAACCTTAACAAATTGTATACCTAAAGCTTCTTCAAAAATCTTTCTATTGATAGCTGAAATCTGCATGAAAATAGGTTTTGAGTTCATAGCAAACATACATTCATATAGTTACAGACAGACGCGGCGGGGGACTTTGTTTTATGAGGTGTAGTGAATTAGTGATAGATTCAATTAACAGTAACCGCCCTTCCACACATCGATTGAAACCCCTTTTTCTACCCTACCTATGTATTATCTAATCCTTTGCCTATGTATTACTTATGATTGCTATAATAAATGCTTGATACTAACAGTAACCTCACAATATAAAGATGTTCATTATGCTGCTTATCTACAGTTCATGCCATGAAAAACTTTTTTCCTACCATAATTCAATAAATAAACCTTGTAATTAAAATTTCGCTTATTTTATAATGTTTCAAAGGCAAAAAAACATGTTTTTCCAGCAATTTTTTGGTTTGAATTCTTTTCGCATAAATCAAGTTTTCAAGGCTACGCCGCCGATTCGCCGCCACTGCCAACCAATTTTGACCGGCGCGCCGCCGCCGGCTAAACGCCTATCGGCGATCGGCGCTCATATCTTTGAGATTACAAACTACATATGTACATAATAATATACAATTAAATCAACAAAAAAAAACAAATAATTGAATCAAATTAACGCTATTAAATATTAATAATTCAAAATCATCAACTAACAGCTAATTTCACCAGACAACATGGAAACGGGCATTCTAAGATTCGGATATTAAGTATTTACAAGCGGGCCGAACACGTCCTTGACGAGTAGCGAAGGAACGAATCGTGGTACTACTACAACCGGTATTGGCACTCACTTATTACCGGTAATAGCTTTAGGAGTAAACTATCAAATAGTGGTATTTGTTGTCAATTGGCTAAACCGATAACATAATTGAATACCGGTATTCGAATACCTCTATTCGGAGGTTTAGTGATATAAATACCCAAATTCAAATTACACCGGTTATACCTCAATAATAACCTGTAGTCAGAATACCTTCCGTGGACATACCTTCGTTTAATACCTGTGCTAGACTTGCTTGAAGTTCCCGAATTTGCCGTCTCATGGACTCCATTTCCAAAATTTGAGATGTACGACGTACCTTTTCTTGTTTCAATGCTTCCATTGTACCATCCTGTATTTTAGCTTTGTTGTCCTCGATAATCCTTGTGATTAAATCATGTTTTAGGCCACTTACTGGCAAATAACGTAATGACAATTCTTCCCGTAATTGTGCTACCGTAACAGTTTGAAAATCTTTTTCTTCTGTTCCTTCCATTTTGTATGATTTTAGTTACTTTTAACCTGAAAGCTGAAAAAAGAGAAAACTTGCCGGCGTACCGAAACGTGGTACCGCAACTATTCGTGTCGCGAGCTCGTTCCTTCAACGTAGGACTATATTCGCAATCCGGCTACATTCGTGTTTTAACTAACGTTTTTAAACTTTTTTTAACTTTATTACATGACTTTCACTATGAGGTGTATTAATTTACATTTATTTCACGCTTTTAATAACTTTAAACCATTATTTTTAATTAATTTGACGCAGCACCATGTAAGGGCTTGTTATTGAAACAACGACATCTCGGAAGTGTTCTTTATTCGTATAGCGCTATCTCTTTCTAACCTAAGTGTTTATACATATGTCTATCCTTATTTCTCTAGTGTAGTTATTACCTATCGAAGGAGCGTATTATGGTTCGACCTAAATTTATATCGATTTTGCCCTTACAATAGTTATTATATTTTCAGTCATACAGGTAACTTGGTTATTAACTATTTTTTTCTATTTTCTTTCTTCGGGTGTAAATAAATAAGGCTACAAATATAATGACCACCAAAAAATACTTTGGTACCCTAAATAAAAAAATCATGCTTACCAAAAAAAATTACTGAGCACCAAAAAAATAAGGCCTAAAAATACAAAAGTACCACCACTTTAATTACGACTGCACTTCAAATTGTATTCAAATACCAAATATATTGAATGATCACCAAAAATCATTAATGATCACCAAATCTTGAAGACCAAATTAATGCGATATTTTCACCTAAATAAACCACTATGATTACCAAAAAATTTATACATATTACCAAATAAAGTAAACTGATGCCAAAATTACTAGCCCCTCCCGCTCAACCCCCCGTAGCCCGCACCGCATACCTACCTAACCTAATCTACTTTTCTAGTAGCATTTCGTTATGCTACTAGAAAAGTAAGTTAAACTGCTATCAGTTAAGTGGGTTAGGTTAGGTTAGCACTGCGACCCTTACAGAAACGAAATGGTACTAGAAAAGTAGGTTAGGTTAAGTTTCAACTGCTACCCATACAGATACGAAACGCTACTAGAAAAGTGGGTTAGGTTAGGTTTGAACTGTGACCTGTTAAAGGTTCTTCTAGTATGGTTACTCTACTATTAATAATACAACAATGGAGGTACTTGCAGTTACTGTGATCTGGCCAATCCTTCACGATGTGTCTTCTTTGACTGCCTCGACCCAAGTGAACGAACTGCCCGAGCCTGTCCAACTGGCCCCGTGTCCCCACTACCTACCGTGTTGCCAGTAGTATAATGTTATTTTCCCAACTACCCCTGTATTAATCGGGGTAACGCACTAATGATGCCACATCAAAATTATTATTCAACTGCTATCTTTAATGTAAACATAAATAAATCATGACATTCGGCCATCCGACTTCGTGCATGACTCCGGCGCACGAACCTTATCACCAAAAGGTAGGTCCGTTTTATATGTTCCGCCAATCATTAAAAATTAAAACAGTTTAGAAACTATAAATTTAAAACGTAACTTATCACAATTGATACATTTACCTGATCAGCAAATATATCCTCTTGAAAATAATATCATGACATTCGGTCTTCTGTTTTGTTTATCTTTATTCATATAACTAATTAATTCCCATCTCAGTTTCTCATTACTATTATATAGTCAAGTGACTACTAGACTAGTGAGTCCAATATTTTCACCTAGGTTGTAACACTCGTTTTTACAGTGTACTTAACGTTCAATCTATACAAGACAATGAAATTTCATAATACTTGTTGTTAATTTTGTATAATAACTATAAAAATATATAAATAACAAAGCTCAGTTTTTATTATGCATACTTTGTTTTGTTTTCTCATACATCTAAACATTACTTATGTCCGTTAAAGCGTACGTGTCTTTTATTTTATTCAGTCATTTTTCAAAAATTGTTCGATTACTACGTTTTCCAGTCCTACATATTTTAATATTCACTTCTTGTTTGACCCAATATTATATTAGGTATATCTTTTTTTTTTTTTTTTTAATGTTTACATGACCTTACAGACAGATCCAATGCGCCATGAAACTTAACATTAACATATACCAAAGGTACATATAACAATCAGGTACAAACAAACAATTACAAATCACTAGTCCCTTATCACATCCACAATTACACCTTAACGGATGTAGGCCTCGCATCCATCACCTCACATATATTGAATTAATGTAAACTTTCCTTTAATACATTCATGTATTAATCGTTACAGCTAAAATATAACATTTCCCCCTAAAGTTAAGCGTTTACGTTACAATTTTCAAGACCACCAGTTTTATGTTCAGCTCAAAACCATTACGTTCAGTTTCAAATTTACACATATCTATCATGTATGTCTCTGGATCCGTAATTTATAATAAAAAACATGATCACTACATGCCAGTAACAATCCTTTTTCTAGTTTCTCTGATCTTTAATAGCTAATAATACTTTGCTACTCATCTCATGATTGGTATTTTCACTACAAGATCTCATGAAAATTTCTTTCTCAGAGAAAAAAAAATACGATAATGTGTAATCAATCAAATGCCACTTTGAATAACATCGCTTTCGCTGATTATAATTAAATATACAACTCTCTACATATAGTGATACTAAGGTTGCCTTATGCGCTCCACTCACTATCAGTATAATGCCATTATTTTGTCATTACTTCAAAAATAAACTAGTTTAATAACTTCTTTATCTTCCGTCATTCTTTCTGTCATTTCTGATTCCATCATTTGCATCAATTCACTGTCAATATAGTAATGTTATTTCAACGTAAGTGTCATTACATTGTAATAACTCCAATACTGAAGCAAGATATAAATAGTTACTACAATTAACAAAATAGATATTTAAACTAACTTCATTACTTGCCGTCATTCCTTCATGCCAATCCCTACACTATCACTAAAAATGACATTTCTTGAAAGTAATGTGACTACTCAGGCCCGTATTAAGATAATAACATTTTGTATCTTGTATCTTCAAAGGATGTCGATGGATAGGTACCTGTTAATTCTCACGAAAGTAATGACTTCTTATTCTTTTCAAATCATTTCAATAATTTGTTAATATTATAATTTATTTAATATTCGCCAAACACAAGATGTCTGAATTAGTAATGCTATATAAGTACGCTAATAACTGCTAGATACGCCTTTATGTCAACTAGGTATTATTTCTATGACATACTTAGCAAGACGAGGAGATTGACTGACTGGGGAACAGACTGGGTTCATTGCTCCAAGTCCACTTTTTTATTAAGATTCTCGAGCCTTAAATTTTAAGCTTTTATTTTAACCCGTCCATTAACTTTTGTTACTTTTTAAAAAATATAAATATTAATAGCTTGCAACCCATAATATCTTTTTTTTTTAAACAGTCACTATTCATATCAAATTCTGTCAAACCTTTGTCTAGTAGTTGAGCGCAATGGTGATGATCGTCGTAAATATTAACTAAAGTAACTAACTAACTTAACAAAGCTTAAGATATATAATTTATTTACTATTTTACTTTACTGTGTACGTACGTCACATAGTTATCTAGGTCTGTACAATTATTTAGTTTTATTAATGTACTTTTTACTGAATTATACTAGTCCATAATTCCATTCTTTTACTACTTCCACATTTCGATTATTATAATATACCGATTACATAGGTACTTAAATCTCAAAAACTACGTAGGAAAGTTAAACGCTTTTAGGATATCTGAATCATAATTATTTACTTTTATATACTTTCAACCTGCGAAGTCTTATAATCAAATACTTTCGCGTTTAAATCAATTCTGTCTATAAAGTCTACTCTGCACTATATTCGTGTTCTATGTTTAAGTCGTACAGTAAACATATTTCATACATTAGGTGTTTTATGGTATCGAGATAAGTAGGTGTACCTAGGTACTATCCTGTTGTTCATTAGCACTTAATCGGTTTACGTTGCATTCACCCGTTTTATTTAACGGAATATCTTGTTTAGTCCATGATAACTACCTCTGTTCTTTTATTTAATGCACTTCTATATTTGACACCTTTTTAATAAAATAATGAATCTGCTCATTGCAAACTCATGATAGTTAGAACTTGGTGTGCTTAAAACTCTTCAATATCTTGATAATGAAATATCAAATCATTTATAATCCATCGGAATATGAACATAATTAACAATTATTTAAAATTTCGCCTATAACAAGGAATTTCTCCGAATACTGATCATCAACAACATAACATCTAGGTTAAGAAAAGTTTAATCAATTTCACAAACCCACTGTCACAAAAGGTTGCGACTTATAAGTAGGTATTCACTCAACAAAAACTAAAAAATACAGTCAATATAAGATATCAACCTATTACCACAATTTCATTTAAATATTTGAAATACTGTCAAATTCAACTTAGTAGTAGTCAACTTCAATAGTAAAAAGAAGCTACAACTCTCACACATGTATCTTTCATCATGACTGCGTATATAGTCAACTCTGTTGTTCTAAATATATTAAATTGAACAGCTTATTTTCACATCTATAAAGCGCTATGTAAACTATCCATCCACAATAATATTTAATCTAATAGTTAGGTTTGGCTTTCATTTCCTTTAATAAGCTCGTGATCATCAAGTAACTTGAGTCAGTGAATTGTGAAATATATCTCTTTTGAGTATTTGATAGAACACAGACCGCACAGTTCTTTTTACTCGAATGCGTCTTTCTATTCCCAAATTTCGTTTAGTCTTCCTCTAGATAGTAATAATGAAACACCTGTATCTTATAAAATATCCAATATTCTTTACTATTGTTTTTGTCTTTCAATTACTTCAAGTATGAATTCCTTTTCTTTTTCCAACCTTTTTTTTTAAACTCCTCTCAACACCAAATATCTCCGAAATCATGTAATTCTATCACTTTCATAACAAACAAATTCACTATAAATTAATAAGTATTTCTTTCGCAAACTAACTAACACATCAAACAAACAAACAAAGCTATCATCTGGCACTGACAAAAATACAATAATTCTATAGATAAGAGTTGTATAAAACAAACTCCTGGGTTACGCGCTCTCATGTAAATAAATATATTATTTATTTTTGCCATACAAAACCTTGGGTTAACTTCTCTTAAGTTATCTTCACTTATGTTAAGCCACCACAATGCTCTCTCACATTGTTATTATACTTACATCATGTATCTACATAGCTTCGAATCATACTAGTAGATCATATCGGATAGTAATTTTACACAAACTCATGTACAATTATCATAAATTCTTTCAAAGTTCTATATTGTCATTGAATACTAGTTAAGATATTTATAATCAACGCATTTAATTTTACACACGCTCGTGTAAGTATATAATATATGAAAATGCATACGTAGTGTCATTTTTCATTTATTATTTAACCTTTATACTATTGTACATATCGGCTCTATCAAGTCCTCTTCTATACAGTCCGTTGTATAGTTAGTGTCATTTTACCCATTTAAAATATCTCATTAATATCTCTTACATACACTTATGTAAATTTACTATAGGTAACGCACTCTGAACGTCATGACGAACGACATCTTCTAATGTACATACGCTCATGTAAATTTACCATAATGTACACTCACATTATGAAGTACTATCATTACTATCATCATCTAATTTACACACGCTCATGTAAATTTACCATAATGCACGCTCACATTATGAAGAACTATCATCATCAAATTTACACACGCTCATGTAAATTTACCATAATGCACGCTCACATTATGAAGTAATCTCATCATCAAATTTACACACGCTCATGTAAATTTACCATAATGCACGCTCACATTATGACGAAACTATCATCATCAAATTTACACACGCTCATGTAAATTTACCATAATGCACGCTCACATTATGAAGAACTATCATCATCAAATTTACACACGCTCATGTAAATTTACCATAATGCACGCTCACATTATGAAGCACTCTTATCATCAAATTTACACACGCTCATTCGGACAATACCTACTCAGAGTCATACAATATCTGCTCTCTATAGGTATACATATAACTTATCCCTCCTTCCATTTTGCCACCAATTTAAAAAAAATCTACCTACCTAATAGTTTGTATTATAGAGCTCAACAGAGTTCAAAATTAATTTCTAACTTGTAATTATAACGCTGTGTTACTTTTTAGCTACTTGTACGTTATCTTTTATTCCCGACAAGAACACTATAAGTTCAATCACGTTAGGGTATATGTATTAGGTATGAACAAATCAAAAAAATATTGATCGCATTCTTGGAACTAAACAAACATCCATCGCGTTGTCGCGACCTCGCATAGTCAGATCAGGTCCTTAGACACTACTAGTCATACGACACTTTAAAAATTATCAGTCGCATGTTCGCATTAAATAATTTTCAATTTCAATGACGCACACTCACGTCAAAAAGAAACATTAATTTCATCCAATTCTCAACTACCTCGACGTACGCTCACGTCAAACAAAAATCAATCTTATTGGTTGTCTGAAAATCGGTCCTATAGTGTCATCAAAAATAGCGTTTACTTATTTATCATAAACTCATGGTCACAATAATCGATGATACGCAAACGTTAAATATCAATTCATCTCTAAAGTGTTTTTTTTTTTACTAAACTAAACAAAAATGCGGCGGCCTCATGTTAGCCGGCATCGCAGCCTACTTTAAGCGCTTGCAACTTTAATTGAATTTACAAGCTCCTACATTATTTAAACCATTTTAACGTATTATCATTACGCTGTAGTCACCTACTCGTAAGTTAATAATTGTTATAATCACAACTTGTCTTTTCTAAGTTAAACGTTTGAAGATCCACATGAACCTTTCTTTCTGCATCATCTAATATCCGACAAAACGCTTTTTAAAACACACTATAGGTACTGATACTGATACCGGATGGACTATAGGACTATGGAGTCCATCACATAACGTTACCTCTATAGTCGTTAATCCTTAATTTTCTAACTCAAAACAGCAAAATGTAAATTCATTAAAATTCAGTTGCTAACGAAGAAGCAATATGAGATACTTGTAATGACTATTATTTACTCGGGAGTTTTAAAACTACCTGCAACTTCATCATGCATTCTTTTCGAAAATTTCTTATAAATATGTAGGTAGTTATGTACTTACAAGCAATCACCAAAAACTTATATCTGAAACATGTAATCGTCCCAAACTCATGAAATAAAATTATTTTTAATTCTATAACTTACGTTTCATAAAACGTAGGATTCAAAATAAACTTTACAATCCCATTGTGGGTTAGTGGTACGTTAACACTTCTGATTTGTTAAAGGTTCTTCTAGTATGGTTACTCTACTATTAATAATACAACAATGGAGGTACTTGCAGTTACTGTGATCTGGCCAATCCTTCACGATGTGTCTTCTTTGACTGCCTCGACCCAAGTGAACGAACTGCCCGAGCCTGTCCAACTGGCCCCGTGTCCCCACTACCTACCGTGTTGCCAGTAGTATAATGTTATTTTCCCAACTACCCCTGTATTAATCGGGGTAACGCACTAATGATGCCACATCAAAATTATTATTCAACTGCTATCTTTAATGTAAACATAAATAAATCATGACAGACCCTTACAGAAAAGAAATGCTACTAGAAAAGTGGGTTAGGTTAGGTTTGAACTGCGACCCATACAGAAACGAAATGCTACTAGAAAAGTGGGTTAGGTTAGGTTTGAACTGCGACCCTTGCAGAAAAGAAATGCTACTAGAAAAGTGGGTTAGGTTAGGTTTGAACTGCGACCCTTACAGAAACAAAATGCTACTAGAAAAGTGGGTTAGGTTAGGTTAGAACTGCGACTGTTACAGAAATAAAATGCTACTAGAAAAAGGTGACGAAGTGGATTAATTAATTTAATAGGATAACGATATATTAAATGATTGCACATTTTTAATTAAAATGTGGTTACAATTTTGTGATCATTTACTATTTTTGCGTTTACAATTATTATTTTGGAGCCATTTGCTTTAATAGGATAGCAAGATTTAAAAATTTGGTTATCATTTTACATTAAAATGGAGTTCTAATTTTGGTGGTCATTTACTATTTTTGGGTTTACAATGATTATTTTGGTGTCATTTTCTTTAATAGAATAGCAAGATGTAAAAATTTGGTTATCATTTCACATTAAAATGGGGATTGAAATTTGGTAATCATTGACTATTTTTGGGTTAATAATGATTATTTTGGTGTCATTTCCTTTAAAAGGATAGTAAAATGTAATAAAATTGGTAATCATTTCACATTAAAATGGTGTTATAATTTTGGTGATCATTCATGATTTTAGGGTGGTAAAATAGATTTTTTTGGTATTAAATTTTACTAAATCTGGTGATCAGTTAAATAGCAGCCGATAAATAATTTAAACGCCGGTAATGCTGGTATGGAGAAAACAAATAAAATAAAATTTTTCAGACCGAGGGCCTTTTCTTGTGACAAATTCAGGGCTATTTAGATACCTATGTTAGGTTTAAATGTTATGTATATAGGGACTTGAGGTAGGTTAATCAGTAGTTACTGTACTGGAACATTATTTCCAATACATGGCTAGGGTTAAATATATCATATTTCAATGTATGACTGGTTGAACACAAATAAAATTCAGGTGACAGAAGACAAGCCATATTATATTTTATTTGACCCAGGTATTGGCAGTTGTATTAAAATTGTATAAATGTTGCTATGTATTTTTAAAGTCACTGCAAATGTTGTATTGACTATAGTGGAAGAGCCCATGGTATAATAATATACTCCGCCTGGTACTCCATTCCGAGATTCGCGTATGACCTAACTGACACGCGCCTACGTCATCATGCTGTTTACAGGTTCTCAAACTTTGAAATGTGGGAGAATTTTAACCAACGGTGAAAATTATGTTAACGGCATTAATTTTAAGTTATTCATGTAGAAACATAGTAAAATAAAACAAATCTAATGTATTAAATTAAACTTTATTTATCTATACAAGACAAACGTTTGAAAAACTAATTCACAGTTACATATTAATTACCAAGCTTACGGCGTGAAAAGTTTGGAAAACACTGCGACTGCTGACACTGAGCGAGAAGGAAATAACAATTAACACGCGTTCGACAAGGATGACGGTCAGGGCATGAAGTTATCTAGATCCGAATTGTCAAATGTGCACAGCGTTATCCTGTGTTGCCAGTAGTATAAACAGAATTACCCGAAAGTCTGAAATTTCTTTCGTGAATCGGAAGATATTGCTAACGAGTAATTAAAAATGACGTGTTATTGTAAAATTTAAGCTAAAATACATATAAATGAAAATTATAAAATTATAAAGAAATATTTTAACTTATTAACCATAGGTATAATGTACCCATGTAACATGTTATGTTGAAATAAAGTGGCAATGTTATTGTGACGTAGGCCCGTGTCACTCTGGGAATGGAAGACCATAGTCTAATAAAACATGGTCTTCCATTCCCAGAGTGACACGGGGCTACGTCACAACAACATGGCCGCTATATATAGCGCTGTCGCATATTATCATATAGCGCTGTCGCATGATGACGTAAGCCCGTGTCAGTTAGGTGACCTAGAAAAGACGGGAATGGAGTACCAGGCGGAGTATATTATTATACCATGTGGAAGACCATGTTTTATTAGACCATGGAAGAGCCCACTTACAGAATACCTACATATTTGAATTTTGTCAATAGATATGCTTGTCAGATGCAGATAGGGGAATTGTTCCTTTCTGCATCCGACAAGCGTATATAAGTTCCTTTAAAACAACTCTGTTGTTCTCATGTATATTGCTTATTTTCAGAATAATTACTTTATTAAGCTTGGCGGCCAGCGGCCACTATCGCCTTGGCACGGTAATATATATTTAGCTTTTTTTATTACCAAGGTAAGCGGCATCCCTCAGGCATTCTCAAGCATACCAAGGTATCCAGAAATACTAAGAACACCTCGGTATGTCTAAGATACCTTGGTAAACCTGTAAATGCCAAAGGGATGCCTTGGCATTCACAAGCAGAGCTTGCATGTGTAAGGATGCCTCGGTAATATGCTAACGGATGCTTTGCCATGCTATGTCGATAATGGGTGCGGAATCCTATTAGAAGCAACATAAATTGCACTTGTAGTTGTTAATAAACACTGAGTTTTTCGAAATTTCTGGTATGAATTCAATTATAGATAGCTCCAAAAATAAAATTATTTTAGTTTAGTGCCTACTTGGAAAGTTGTTGTGGAGAGTAGACTGTAACTTTAGTGATGAGATGTTCGTTGGGTGAAGCGTAGAAACTAGGCAATCTGGAACGCGCCGGCCGCTGTGCTGTCTCGAAGTCCGCTATACCTCCATTTACCGGTATATGTGTTGTGTGAAATAAAAACACATATATTTGATTTAATTTACTGGAGAGTGTTCACGCTAGTGTGAGTGAAGCTCTCTTGATGTCTCTGATATCTCTGAATAAGCTACAAACGGCTCGGCTTTATATAGGAAAATATCCGGCCGTTAGGTACCTTTCTTCAACTAGTGAGTGTATCATGCAGAGTCAGTTATGTTTATTTCTGCCAATCTCATTAATTATTAGCACGTATGAAAGGAACATGGATCCTAGACTTATAACTAGATACACAACATTCCACGCAATTCATTAACATAATATACGAACACAAGTAAAACATGATATACACACAAAAGTAAAAATAGTAAACTTATACGTAAAGACTAAACTAAACATGCATGAATCAATAGCTATTTACAACAGTCTCCCCCACGTGTGTCAACACCGTCTTCATGTGAGGAGTAAATGGGTATAAGCCTGGAAACTGGGCGACGGACGTCACCTGCGCGTGTGCGAACAATGGCCACTCTCACATGGCCATCTGGGCCAGTAAATAGCTGGTCGATTACGCCTCTGGGCCACGCTCCTCGTGGCATGGAGCTATCCGCTACGATGACTACGTCACCTTCATGCAGTTTCTTTACGTTCTGATGAGCACCGGGCCTGGGGAGGAGGCTGAGGCTGGGTCGGTATTCCCGCTGCCAGCGCCTCCAAAATTGGTCGGCTAGCGTTTGCGCTGTTTTCCACGAAGAGAGCGACATAGTTGCGTCTGTGAAGACGCCCAGTGGCGACATGGAGCTCGATCGACCGATAAGAAAGTGATTCGGCGTCAGGGCTTCTATGTCTAAGTCTGGATTCACTGGTGTCAGCGGTCTGGAATTGACTATGTGCTCTGATTCTAATAACAAAGTATGTAGAACTTCTTCGTGGGGTGCTCTTTCTTTCAGTACTACTTTTAGTGCGGTTTTTACGCTGCCCACGAGCCGTTCCCAGGCACCGCCAGCGGAGGGGTTGCCGGGTGGAATTTTCTTCCATTTTATGGCTCGCTCGGTCAAAAAGGGTTTGAGACTGTCGGGCAGCGTCTTTTTGGCCTCTGCCAGTTCTCGTTCCGCGCCGTGGAAGTTGGTGGCGTTGTCGGAATAGAGAACGGTAGGCGTGCCGCGTCGCGCTATCATTCGGCGTAGCGACAGTATCATGGAGGATGCCGAAAGTGAGGCGGCAAGCTCCAGATGTACAGCGCGAGTCGTGAGGCATGTGTATAATACACCCCATCTTTTCTCGCGGCGGCGGCCTATAGTTATATGCATAGGGCCAAACAGGTCTACGGCTGCAGCGGTAAATGGGGTCCATATTGGGTTGCATACAAGTTTAAGTCATATCCTTGATGCGCATAACAACTTGTGTCATAATCATCATTGCGCATGCAAATGAAAAGTCATATTATATTGTGTCATACATTTTTAGCCATAATATTTGATGACATACTCAGCAGTTGTCATATATTTTTTGTGCATATAGGTTTTGATTATAATGAATCAAATGTCATACCAGCTAAAAGGATATTTATCGATACTTATAGTGTTTTTACGTATAACGTTTTGTAGCATAATAATTTTCAACCATAATGGTTTACATAAATAATTTAAGAAACTAATTTTAGCCTCTCTTAACAACTCCTCGAAAAAATCTTTTCCCTAATCTCCGTCTAAACACTTAATTCGACGGAGCCCCGCTCACGCAGGGCTCCTATTTCTGCGTAGTTTGCCCTTCGGGCATCTAAAGAAACCTAACGAACCTAACCTACCTACTATGATTAGTTTCTTTTATAAAAGCGTTTCTCCTACTTTAGGGGGCTCCTCTCCTTCGATCTCCTCTTTTATACGGTCTTTGTGTGGTTATGATTATGACCACATAAAGATCGAAAAAACCTTTTCCCTAATCTCCGTCCAAACACTTAATTCGACGGAGCCCCGCTCACGCGGGGCTCCTATTTCTGCGTAGTTTGCCCTTCGGGCATCTAAAGAAACCTAACGAACCTAACCTACCTACTATGATTAGGTTCTTTTATAAAAACCGTTTCTCCTACTAGAGGGGGCTCCTCTCCTTCGATCTCCTCTTTTATAAGGTGTTTGTGTGGTTATGATTATGACTAAAGTAATATTTGCTTCATAGGTTGCTCACAACCATACATATTTATTATTCATGCTTTGTAACATTTATGAAAAAACATATTATGACCACTAAATATATGACTTAATTTTTTAAGTCTATATTAATACTATGCACTGCAATACTTCGAACGAAAAGCAATTATGGATATCAAGCAGATGACTTAAAATTTTATGCGAATTAAATTTATGACTATAAAAATTATGACATAACTCATTTATGACAAAAACCCAGTTATGCTCAGGAATAATTCTGACTAAAGATTTTTATAACTTACAATTTTATGCATAAAGTGTTATGACAATTAAAAATATGACAAAAGTTGTTATGTGACCAGAGGGAGTCCCCGGTAAATGGCGGTTGATTCGCTTTTAGCCTTTCGGGCGGCAGGTCGCCTATGGGAACCTTGATTGGCGTTCCCCTGTAGGTTCTGCACCATTGGCATTTATTCTTTATATAGCGAATGCTACCGCGCAGCCCAATAATGTAGTACCTTTGTTTCAACTCGTTGATTACGGTTGCGTGGTTGCCGTGATTGAAAAGAGCATGAAAATGGTGTACTAATAACTTGACGAAATCTTCTTTCGCATGCAAGACAGGCATGTGCGTGTCTTTATCGATTCTAGCATTTAGTACGATGATTCCGTGTTTGTCAAGTTGAGTGGCCGCCCAGTTTCCAGACGCTTGATTTCCTCTGGAAATGCAGCATGCTGACTCCGTCGGATTAGCAATATCTCTGCTAAATCTAAATGCCCCTTATTTATCTCTATATCTGTTTTCTTAGCTAGCAATGCGGCTTTGAAAACCTCGGCGGCAACCAGAACACTAGCGGTGGCGCGAACTAATCGTACGTTATTAATGAACGATCGCCACGCGGGTGCGAGTGAGACGGGTATAGGCGAGTCCCAATCGATCCCTGTCCACCAAACGAAACGTATCGCGATCTTGCTCAATTATTTCGATCTGTAAAGACTCTAACAGGTCGGGGCCAGCCAACAGCGCGCTGTTAAGCGAACGCTCGTAAGCTGTGGCGGCCGTGTCCCAAACTAATCGCATTTTCCCGCTTTGCGGGTGAAAAGTTGGGAAGTGCACCAGATGCCACGTCCGGGGTGCCTCGGGGGGCGGCGGCGAGTCCATTTTCTCCGCGTAACCTTTGTCAAGCAACATATGCTTTGCTTATTCGGCTTTAAGTTTCGCATCGTGGTCTAGCTTTCGTTCTAGACTGTACGGCCGTTGCAATGCTTGCGCTCGGTTATCGGGGAGTTTCTCGTCATCTGATCGCCACAGTAAGCCCGAGTGATACCTTTGCTCCCCCGGTATCTTCTCGCAGGTGGCTTCTAACAAATCTAGCGCACGTTGGTCGGGGTCGGCCCGAGGTAACTTCTGCGAAACGCCTAATGATTCTATCTCAGAATGTCGTTTCCTAAGTTGTAAGGCCTCGTCTTCCGCGGTATTAGGCATTGCGTGCCCTTCAAACTGTACCGCAGGTGCGATTCTGTCCGCAGTTTCGTGTAGCGTCAAAGCCATTGTCCGCGCCTTCGTCAAGTAGCGCGAGGGTTTGGACGGTACCTAACGGTTCCGACACCTCTACAGGCATGACTTTGGGACACGTCTGCGGCAGTCTAACATTGAGTACTGCAGGTGCCGCCGGGACACTATTACCGTTCGTGGACGCGGCCGCGCTTCGTCCGTGTAATAGTTTATTATGTCCGGCTTCGCACTGATTCATGCCACACGCGACATATTTGCATCTAAAAGGCATGCGGTGACTCGCGCCTAAACATTTACAGCACAATCTAGCACCCTTCACTAAGTCCCATCGCTCAGATATAGTCGCGGCTAGAAATTTCGAACACTCACTAACTTTGTGTTCTTTGCCGTTCTTACATATGGCGCACGCATCGCGCGAGACAGAGACAGACGATATCTCCCGCTGGAGCTTAGCTCCGGTTGACGCTGGCTTTTTCTTTAAATTACCATCGTGGTGCCTTACTTGAGCTATAGTCGATTTACTAGTACGCGATCTATTTCCCGTATCACGTGTGTATGTTTCGTGGGAATCTGACTCCGAATCCGAACTATGGTCGCGGTAGGACGCGGGGGCGCGGGACCCAGCGAGAGCGTAGCTCGATCGACTAGGTTCGCGCACAGAGAATACCGCGTCCCCTTCATTACGCGACCCATCAGACGTATCACGGTAGAACGCGGGGGCACGAAACCCAGAGAGAGCTTGGCTCGATCTTCTCGGTTCGCGCACAGAGATTACCGCGTCCCCTTCATTCCGCGATCCATCCGACGTATCACGGTAGAATGCGGGGGCACGAAACCCAGAGAGAGCTTGGCTCGATCTTCTCGGTTCGCGCACAGAGGATACCGCATTCACTGCATTCCGTGATCTGTTAGACGGCCTATGTCGGTTTACGTGCTTGGTCGCAGTGCTAATTTCGTTAAGAAACTCGGATATCGCAACTAACCCGGGTGATTCTACGTTAGACTGCCTATATTTCGCCCATTCATCTTATATATCAGATTCAACTTATCCACGATTTTGTTCACAAGTTCAGGCACGTGTAAATATTGTTCTTGACGCAACGATCGAATGGTGGCGACGGCATTCGCGATATGCGCGGCGAATGAGGCTATATTCGAATTGTCTTCGGACAAACGCGGCATGCGTTTGACACTATGAATTTCCGTAAGGACAATTTCCTCAGGGTCGCCGAACTGCCGTTCTAGCGCTTCCGTTATTGCGTACGGATCCTGAACTGTGTACATTATTGATTTTACGGCCGTCCAAGCCTCGCCCTTAAGTGCACGCCTAATTCGACTCACGTTACTGACGGCACTAAACATGGGCGCCGTATCCTCGAACTCTGCCCTAAATGATATCCACTCAGTGATATCTCCGCCGAATGTAGGTAATTCCGGCGGTTTATGGTACATTGGCGCGTGGGTAACGTGCGGTACCTCTACAATGCGCGGGGTTGGTCTGCTAGCCCGATCGATGGCTGCACGCGGCGGCGGCGGCGCGGTCTCTTTCGGTGGCGGGATTTTAACGTTTTCCTTTGCGATCTCGTGCTGTAACCTAGCTTGTCGTTCTACCCAACTTCTAGTCCGTTCTTCGACGGTCGCGTCACTGCTGCCGATAGACTGCGCCTTCAATTGCGCAACCTGCAGCCTTAACTTTGCAGTGTCGGTCTGATGAGTTGGTAGTTGGAGGGTCGAATGGAGATTAAGTGAAACGAGACATTACCGAAGATGTGTTATATTCTCGGTATCCAAGTATAGAGAGAGCAAGTAAATCTAAACATAACATATTTATAGGCTATTATACTTCGAGCTTCAACCGAAGACGATTTAAAGTTTACAAGGCAGCAGTACACGGAATGATGCCGTCTCAGTCACACATTTAGAGCCCACAGCAAAAACTAGATTTTTTATCTCACTCGCACACTCCTGGTGGTGGTGGAAGCCGGGGCTCGCGCCATTACGCGTTTTTGTGCGGTCGAAGTCACACGTATCTTAAAAATTAAGCTACCGTATTCCTTATTTCAAATACGCACAAAAAGATTTACGCCATGGGGAAAAGGAAAAGGTCGCGTTCTAGGGACGACGATTACGACAGTATATTAAGAAAGGTTAAGAAACTTGAACAGCGGTTAAAAAATCGTCGACGAAGTAGTTCGCGCTCGCCGTCTATAGAACAGGAAAATATAGATGTGAATATAGACGTGCATCAATCGGAAACGCAGTCGCCGTTGCGGGATATGGAATTTACCGAAGCAGGTAGGTTGTGTTGACTATTTAGTGACCTACCGCTAGAAAAAACAGCATTGTTGCCGTAAAGTGAAAATAGCTTCGCATCCAACTTTGAACCTTAACGTATTGGATTAGGGTTTCTTGCCACCTAAGTGCATATAGACGAAGTTATTTTTTCATACTTCGCTGTAGGTACGTATTGGCTCACGTATATCGTGTGGCTTAATACAAGTTAACTTCCTATATGGAATGTTAAATCTCCACTATTAGTGTCGAGTAATTGACCGAACATCCTATATGGATTGTTATATGAGTATTTTCCGCGTATATCGCGTTGATAAATAAAGGTGCCTTTATGGCCCTTAAGACTGGTGATCGCAAAACTAGCCGTATTATCCTTACCTACTCGTACGCTATAAGTGTGCAGTCTGTTTGCTATATATATATATGCATGTCAGCGCTTTGTTTTTTTTTTGCATTGCAGATAATAATGACAACGTGAATGAAGCTTGTTTAAATAACAAGAGTGTAGATAACGCTGAACAGACTACAAACGTGGAACCCGAGTTGGACCCTAATATTTTAAGCATCTTAGGAGATGACCCCCAGAACGAGAATACTTTTGGTGAAAAATTACACAAGGATGTTTCAACTAGATGGCAACATCTTTTGATAAACGGGTTACAAAAAGAAGTGAAATCCGAAATAATAAAATTATATCCAGTTCCTGAAAACTGCAGTAGCTTGAAGGCGCCGAAACTTAATTTAGAAATAAAGGCGGCCCTTACCGAAATGAACTTGAAAAAAGATAACTTTAGCGAGAATAAACAAAATCAGTTATCCAGCGGTATTGCAGCTCTAGGCAAAGCGTTAACCGTCGCATTTAGTAGCAACCCGTCTTCTCAAGACCTAATAAAATACTTGAGCGATGCGGGACGCTTGTTGTGCGATTACCATTACAGAGAATCTCAATCGCGTCGATACTCTATCATAAATACTTTAAATAAACAGACACGCGATACTATTAGGGATACTAAACTGGACGAATATCTCTTTGGGTCTGATCTTGCCGATCATTTAAAGTCATCCAAGGCGATTGAGAAATCGGGATTAGAATTAAAGCCCGTGTACACGCCGCGGGTGCAATCAAAAGTAGATCCGGCCGTTCAACATCAACGAGGGGCTTTAAACTCACGGGGGGCGTCGCGGACAGCAGCCTCCGAGACGCGCCCGTACGCCGCTGCCCGGAGATCGCCAGACATCGCTCCGACGACCAGGGATCGCCGACACGAACCGTCAACGAGCCGCTCGAGCTACTATCATCGTCAGCGAGGGAGGAGACGCTGAGCACCGCGTCGCAGGTACCTACACGACTACAACATCCCAGTTGCTGATAGAATAAAATATTTTTATGTAAATACTCGTGCGAGCTAACACACGGTTACATGATTTTATCTTGGATCAGGGACTATTGTACCCTTTAAGGATAAGCCTTCTCAATCTTCGATACCTACTTACCGATCGATCATTTAAAAAAAAAAAAAAAAAAAAAAATGTTCTTTTTGCCGAATTTACCGTTGGATTGATAATATCGATGACTATTATTGTCCTTTATATACCTACTCGTACCTAATAATAATTACGAACTTATAATTTTTACTGATGCTAGTCTTAGCTTGCATCTTGGAAACTTGTACCTCACTCTGAGGTAATAGATGCCTTCACTTTAAATTGGAAAAACATATTCTGCCACCCGCTGCACTCAAGCCTTTCCCTGGCGGCCGCGAGGTTATCGGGCAATCGTTTGCGAAAAGAGGCACACCTCATAATTCCCTAAAAATTATCATGGCCTCATTTTCTAACAATACTATTTCTCAGTATAGTTCATCATTAAGATCATGGTGGGCATTTTGCCAAAAGAATGATTATGATTTTTACGAAGCTACACCTTCTCAAGTTTTATCTTTCTTAACAGAGGCGTTTGAGAATGGTGGCAGCTATAGTACACTTAATACTCATCGATCAGCATTATCGATTGTCCTTGGGAAGGAGATAACAATTAATTATTGTATAAATCAGTTTCTTAAGGGAGCGTTCAGATTAAATCCTCCTAAACCCAAATACGATCAAACATGGGATACTGTTAAAGTTTTAAATTACCTATCAAAACTGTATCCCTACAATAACATTTCCATTAAAGACCTAGCATTTAAGAGCGCTCTTACAAGAAAAGTCGAAATAATGCAAAATTGATGATACTAGTCGACGAAATTCAGGACTTTGCGCTCATTATTAGAAACAATGAGTACTTGTTCCAGTAAAAGCGTCTTCTTATCTTTATAAATATCGTTGTAAATATTAGAAAAAGGACTTATTAAATTAGTAATGATTTTTTTTCTGATGGTCGTTTCCGAAAAACCCCGTGAAGCACTGAATGGCGAGCTCTTATTTGGAAATGTTGAGAATTTTACTCTGCTAAACCTGGCTATTTTGTATTACTAATACCCTGTACTTTAGGCATATCAAACTATATTTTTCCTACATACCTTTGAGAAAGAGAAAATCAAAGTAAAACGAACTCGATTTTCTCTCCGAAACAAGTGTCAATTCCTTCGAAAATCTACTTAATATCGAAGTCATTTTCATACTCAAGCAATCTGCAACGTTTGCTTATACTGTTGGTATACATTAGTGTTTATGAAATTCTACTATAATTTTTTGGCAATTTTTTGAAAACTACTCTATATTACCGATGACGCGCGCTGCGCCAGCTCAGTGCCGCGCGGCAGAGCTTGTAGAGGCAGGACGTGTGTCGGTCGGCTCCGCACATTTTCAACGGCGACGACGAGGTTTTTTATCATTGTGTGCGGCGGGCGCCGTGTAAAACGCTATACTGTGTGCGTGTAAACCGCAACGAGAGACTTTGATCCTAGCACTGTTTTTATAATTTATAATGGTACAGTTGAATAAACTACCGGACAGGATTAAAAATATTTGAAACGACCTGACATTCTATATGTATTTATTTGACTCAAGATAGTACTCAGGGTCTGATGATGGAGCCGGAAGGTGGTCACCGGTACCAATCAACCATGCAACTAAACCACTTCGTGTTTAGGCTCATTTTATTCATCTCAACAAGATCTTTGACACAAGATAGTACTCAGGGTCTGATGATGGAGCCGGAAGGTGGTCACCGGTACCAATCAACCATGCAACTAAACCACTTCGCGTTTGGGCTCGTTTGATTCGGCTCAACAAGATCTTTGACTTAAGATAGTACTCAGGGTCTGATGATGGAGCCGGAAGGTGGTCACCAGTACCAATCAACAATGCAACTAAACCACTTCGTGTTTAGGCTCGTTTTATTCGTCTCAACAAGATCTTTGACTTAAGATAGTACTCAGGGTCTGATGATGGAGCCGGAAGGTGGTCACCGGTACCAATCAACCATGCAACTAAACCACTTCGTGTTTGGGCTCGTTTGATTCGTCTCAACAAGATCTTTGGCACAAGATAATACTCAGGGTCTGATGATGGAGCCGGAAGGTGGTCACCGGTACCAATCAACCATGCAACTAAACCACTTCGTGTTTAGGCTCGTTTGATTCGTCTCAACAAGATCTTTGACACAAGATAGTACTCAGGGTCTGATGATGGAGCCGGCAGGTGGTCACCGGTACCAATCAACCATGCCACTAAACCACTTCGTGTTTAGGCTCGTTTTATTCGTTTCTATAAGATCTTTGACACAAGATAGTACTCAGGGTCTGATGTTGGAGCCGGAAGGTGGTCACCGGTACCAATCAACCATGCAACTAAACCACTTCGTGTTTAGGCTCATTTGATTCGTCTCAACAAGACCTTGGACACAAGATAGTACTCAGGATCTGATGATGGAGCTGGAAGGTGGCCACGGGTACCAGTCTACAATGTAACTGAACCACTTCGTGTTTGGGCTCGTTTGATTTGTCGCAACAAGATCTTTGACACAAGGTAGTACTGAGGGTCTGATGATGGATCCGGAAGGTGGTGACCGGTACCAATCAACCATGCAACTAAACCACTTCGTGTTTGGCTTCGTTCGATTCGTCGCAACAAGATCTTTGACACAAGTTAGTACTCAGGGTCTGATGATGGAGCTGGACTGTGGCCACGGGTACCAGTCTACCATGTAACTGAACCACTTCGTGTTTGGGCTCGTTTGATTTGTCGCAACAAGATCTTTGACACAAGGTAGTACTAAGGGTCTGATGATGGATCCGGAAGGTGGTCACCGGTACCAATCAACCATGCAACTAAACCACTTCGTGTTTGGCTTCGTTCGATTCGTCGCAACAAGATCTTTGACACAAGTTAGTACTCAGGGTCTGATGATGGAGCTGGACTGTGGCCACGGGTACCAGTCTACCATGTAACTGAACCACTTCGTGTTTGGGCTCGTTTGATTCGTCGCAATAAGATGTTTGACACAAGATACTACTCAGGGTTTGATGTTTAGTTGCATGGTTGATTGGTACCGGTGACCACCTTCCAGCTCCATCATCAGACTCTGAGTATCACCTAGTGTCAAAGATCTTGTTGAGACGAATCAAACGATCCTAAACACGATGTGGTTTAGTTGCATGGTTGATTGGTAATGGTACCTTCCAGCTCCATCATCAGACCCTGAGTACTGTCTTGTGTCAAAGACCTTGTTGAGACGAATCAAACGAGCCCAAACACGAAGTTGTTTAGTTACATGATAGACTGGTACCCGTGGCCACCTTCCAGCTCCATCATCAGACCCTGTGTATCTTCAGTGTCAAAGATCTTGTTGAGACGAATCAAACGAGCCTAATCATGTTACTACATGGTTGATTGGTATCCGTGACCACCTTAATCATCATCAGATCCTCAGTACCAGTTCGTTTTTAAACCCTCGTTGATACAAACTTTACAACCTATAGGTACCAAATGCAATGACGAAACATGTAAATAAGCGAGTAGGTACCTATAATTTCTTTCGAGTAATATACCTTCATAAGTACGAGACTACGAGTATGGGGCTATTCATAAATTACGTCGTTTCAAATGGGAGGAGTGGGGGGGGGGACAGGACATCGGATGATGGTAACATGACGTAGGAGGAAACAGATTCATCCGAAGCTTGATTTTTGGATGATTTGAGGGGTGGGGGGGTCAAAAATCGTCAAAAATAGATGACGTAATTTATGAACAGCCCCTATGTACATTTGCACTGCATTTAGTATTTTTACTACTTACCAAATAACAGTTTTAGAACCTTAAAAGTTAAGTACAGTTAGTGTTGTTATGGTTGATTTCAATATGCTTCGCGAAGGATCAAGAATGTTTAATCCATCATTGTAGTGCGAGTGTGGTAGAAGGGATCGGCGTACTGAGCTCGCACGGCCTGCCGCAGCGCGTAAAATACCTAAACTCGCTCAACGCCGAAATGTAATAGCGCTCTTAAGTCTGCCACGTTGCTGGCTATCGCTTCCGCACAGCGGATGCAAACCTTGAGTCTGATTAAATTAAATAATATTTCTATTGATAATGATGCAATTGTGATTAAAGTACCAGATTTAATAAAAACATCTCGATCTGGAGCTTTTCAACCAATCATAAAATTACCTTTCATTCGCGAAAATCCAAATATATGCCCTGCGCTCGCAGTACAGAATTACATTGAAAAGACGGCAAACTTTCGCGAGCAGTCTGACGATCACCTCTTTATAAGTATCCAAAAGCCATACAAAAAAGTTGGCTCTCAAACAATAGGCCATTGGGTTAAAAAGACATTGGGTGACAGTGGTATTGATGTGAGCGTGTTTGGGGCGCATAGCACCCGCCACGCCTCGACGTCAGCTGCTCATAAGGCTGGTGTTAGCCTAGATGTATTGAGAAAAGCTGCAGGTTGGAGTGACAAATCGAATGTATTCTTAAAATATTATAAAAGAGATACAATCAACTGCTCCAATAACGAGTTCGTTAATGCAATTTTTGATGTACAAGCTACAAATTGATTTAAGTACTTATTTATGTATGCAAACTTCAAGTGAATCAATATTGAGTTACGCTGAATAAAATTAATTGATTATTTAAATATGTAGTTTTGTTTTTTTTTTTTTTACATACAGTAACTCTAAACATCTGCCTTGTAAACTTTAAATCGTCTTCGGTTGAAAAAAAAAAAAAACTACATAGGTAAAACCTCTAAAAAGTAATGGCGCGAGCCCCGGCTTCCACCACCACCAGGAGTGTGCGAGTGAGATAAAAAATCTAGTTTTTGCTGTGGGCTCTAAATGTGTGACTGAGACGGCATCATTCCGTGTACTGCTGCCTTGTAAACTTTAAATCGTCTTCGGTTGAAGCTCTCGCATAATTGGAATTGAACTTCACAAGGTAAGTTCGTTTAATTCCTAATTATTGCTTACATGCTATTTATACAATTACGTGCGTCGCATATTTATGTTGCAGACAGTAACGTATAGTTACTGTTAATATGTTAACTTAGGCATATAGTACACCTCCCTGGAAAGTTACTCTTCACCCCCACAAAGGAAGAAAAAAAAATGTGACACACGCAGTTGCATTTGCATTTTTTTTTTTTAATTATAATATAATATAATAGTTGCTAGTTATTACTTAGTTTCAATATACATCTTAGTGTTATTTTTATGAGTTATATAAACCTGATTATTTTTTAATATCTTAACATTTGGTGACATATCTTCTATGACCTTGTAAGGTCCATTATAAATAGAGTCTAATTTATCGCCTACTTGGTTTTTTAAAAGTATTAAGTCTCCTGGTTTATATTGTACAGAATTCATTTTCTTATCATACATTAATTTTCTATTGGCTTTACTAGACATTAAATTACTTTTAGCTTCTGACTGAGCTCTTTGTAACCTATACTTAAATTCTTTAGGATAACTATCATAATTATAGAGAGGGTCGACAGAAGAAATTAAATTATTCGGTAAACGACAGTGTTTGCCGAAAACTAATTCGAATGGCGTATATTGCGTCTCGGTATGTACGGTGGTATTATACGAAAAACACCAATAGCTTAACCAGGTACTCCAGTCTGTGCGGTTATTACTACATTGTATCCTAAGGTAAGCTCCTAGGTTCTTGTGCGTGTTCTCGAGTGCTCCTATAGTTTCGTGGTGATAAGCAGTCGAGTGTAGCTTATTTATACCTAATAATCTACAAATATCGCTAAAAACACTGGACATAAATTCGGTACCTTGATCCGTTATAACGTCGCTTGGTACGCCATATCTTAAAATAAAATTATTTACAAATGCTTTACTTACAGACTCAGTGTCTTTCCTCTCTAAAGGATATGCTTCGACGAACTTAGTCAGTTCACACTGAATTGTTAATACGTACTTATAGTTAAAATTGTCTATTTCTAAAGGTCCTAGAATGTCTAAAGAAACTCTTTCGAAGGATGAACTTGGCGTTGTAGTTATCACCATTGGCTCCTTAGTGTATTTATTAGTGTGTTTGTTGTGTTGACAATGTGCACATTTCTTTACGTATTCGTATACATCGTGGCTCATTCTTGGCCAGAAGTAATGACGTTTAATATTATTGAGCATTCTATTAACCCCCGCGTGGCCACTGGTGGGTAATAGATGGAAATCGTTTAAAATAACTCTTATTTCCTCTTTATCGTATACTTTCGTGACACCTTTCGTTACTAGGATCCTAGGAATATCACATTTGTAGCTAGCTAAAAATTCATTTATTTCTTGCGCATTTTGTTTATTTTTTATTATTATAACTTCATTTATGCGTTGCTTCTTGCAAAATTCTTCTAATTCCCTCGCTAACACGCCTACGGTAGATAACGATCGGGATGTTAGATATATGCATGATTCGCTTGGTACGTACTCAAAATTTCCTTTACTACTCATTATTTTATTTTGACATGTCTTACTTAATTTGTAATCGGAACTTAATATGAGTTCAATACAATTTTTTGGTGCTTTGATGATTTCCACAACTCTAGGTTGATCAAGCCTATTGTTTGCGGGTACATCTGTCGCTAAGTCACCTTGATCGCAAGTTTGTTGCGCGCGCAGTTTCCGTGTTTGAGCTCTGGTCATGACTGATACAACGTGTGTTCTAATATTTTTTAAATCTTCACTATTCATCGGTAAACGACTCAATGCGTCTGCAGCTGCATTGTTTCGCCCCGGAATGTACTCAATATCAAAATTGAATTCTTCTAAATACAACCTAAATTTGGTTAATCTACTCGAGGGATCAGTCATTCCAAAAAGATAAATCAATGGTTTATGGTCGGTGACAATTTTAAACCTTTTCCCAAAGAGATAGGGTCTAAAATGTCTTGTCGACCAAACTATGGCAAGTAATTCCAAATCTATGATTGGGTATCGCGTCTCGGCTGGCTTAAGATTTCGACTTGCGTACGCGACTACTTTTCCGTTGGAATTTGATAGTACTGCACCTAATCCTATTTTTGATGCATCTGTATGTAGCGTAAAAATGTTATTTTCTGAAAAATCTGGATAGTCTAAAACTTGTGGACTCGTAAGAATATTTTTTAATTTTAAAAATGCTGCTTCACACTCTGTAGACCAGTTAAAAACTGCGTTTTTCTTGGAAAGCTGGTTTAAAGGATAAGCTATGTTCGCGAAATTTGGAATAAACCGTCTATAGTAATTGGCAAATGCTACGAATCTTTTGACCTCGTCTGTATTCGTTGGTCTTGGGTATTTGGTTAATGCATCTACTTTCGCTGGGTCGGGCTCTACTCCCTTTGAAGTTATTTTGTGCCCTAAATACATTATCTCTTTACGTAAAAATTGGCATTTTAATGGATTTAGTTTAAGATTCGCGCTCCTCAAACGTTCTAAAACTTGAGTGAGGTTATGGTTATGTGACGTTATGGATTTACCTATGACAATGCAATCGTCTAAGTATATGAAACATTGTTTGTAATTTAATCCGGACATGGCTATGGTCATAAGTCTTGAGAAAACACTACCGCTTGTTCGGAGTCCCATGGGACATCTCTTCATTGAATACATCTTATCGGTAGTAAACGCGGTGTATTTCCGGGATTCCTTGTCTAAAGCTAGTTGGTAATAACCTTGGGAAAGATCGAGCTTTGAAAAATATATGCTACCTGCTAGGGAATCTAATATTTCTGTTATGTTGGGCAATGGGAATTTATCATCCTGTATTCTATTATTTAGTTGCCTGTAGTCGACAACCAATCTCCATTTCTTTTCTCCTAACTTATCACTCTTTTTAGGAACAAGCAAAACTGGGCTGGACCACTCGGAAGTAGTCTCTTCTATTATGTCGTTATCTAGCATATCTTGGATCTGCGTTTGAAGTTCTTTGCGTAAGGCATGTGGTATCCTGTAAGGTTTTACGTATACTGGGCTTGCATTTTCTTTTAAGTTAATTTTGTGCTCCAGCAAGTTTGTTGTGGTAAGCTTGTCGCCTGGCAGATGAAAAACATCTGCGTATTTTGCACAAATTTGTTCTATACTTAATTGTTCCTCTTTGTTTAAATAAGTGTGTAAATTTAAGAGACCTAATAAGGTTTTTACTCTATTGACGCTAATTTTCCCTGTGTCAAAATTGCAAATATCAAAATTACATAATCGGTTTACCTTCAACTTTGATAAATCTAAAGTAACTGGCTTATCAGTCGTATTCAATATCCGTACGGGTATTTGACCTTTGTCTGGTCTTGAAATGACACCTGCTACAAAAACGCCTGCTTGCATTTCCTGGGCTAGTACTACACAGTCGTCTACCAGTTGTGACGTAATGTGAGTCATAACTTCGCATCGCGGAGGTATATTATGGACATACGTATTATTTAAATGTACTTGCATAGGTATCGAAACGGACTGACCTCGGTCCTCTAAAATTAATGCATTGCGTTTATAACTTATATCTGCATCGTAACGTTTGAAAAATTCTTCCCCTAAAATTGCTTGGGCTGCGCATTGCATATTCTTAAAAACATGAAACTTTTCTTCGCAAATGAAACCGTTAAAGTCTAAGTCTAAATATATATATCCTTCTGAAGTTAAATCTCCGCATACTCCCTTAATAGTAATGCTATGTCCTTGTATTTGTCTAAAAAGATCGGGTTTGTTTTGTAAATATTCGTACCTAATAGCACACAGGCCTGCTCCGCTGTCGGCCAAGAGTTTTAATTTATATGTTTTACCTATACTACAAGTTACTGTGCTATAATTATCTTTATTATAACTAAATATTGCGCTATTCATATTAGTCACGAAAAAACTGCCTGTTAGGTTTTACATTATCGTGTGACGGTTGCATGTGCTGCGCACGCGTATTCGGGCGAGTGGGCGCGCGCGCAGGTCGGTGGACTGTAGCTGCACGGTCAGCGAAATTGTCCGGTCGTTTAACTCTATTTGTCGAGACGTGTTGCGAAATACCTGTGTTATGGTTATTATTGGAATAATACCGTGTCCCGAATGTATTTTTATTTCCTGTGTTAAAATCTCTGCCCTTATTCCTATTGTAACGCGCAGAGTGGGTATTCCGGTTCCCGTAATTATTACGAGAATGTCCCCGTCTATAATGTAGGACCTGATCCTGTTGTGGTGATGAGCTGTGCTCGTCAATGGCCGTCCTGATTGCTTCGGGCAATGACGTGAATTGCCTAGATGATATTATTGTGCTTAATTTTGGGTCTGCTAGACCATCTGCAAACCGTTTAATGGCTGATTTCTCGTTCAGCGGACGAAGTATATCGTACCTGCTATCGTTACCGTCGGCCTGAGATATGGTCAGGTTGACGAAAAGATCCTCGATCTCGGCTCCGAATGCCTCTATAGTTCTCCTACCTTGCCTAGCTCTGTATAGTTGAGCCTGAATCGATTCGGACGATTTTTTAGGTAGTAAAAATGTGCGCATATCCGTGACAAGTAATTCTACGCTACTATATGACGTCTTTAATCTGAGCTTAGCGCTAGATGAAAGTCTTGTTTTTAGGACGAAGTCTATTAAAACCTGTTGAGTTTCGCTATTAATAATGGAACTGTACATTAGAATACCGTCTATTAATTGTTTAGTGGTATCCTCCTGCCCCGTCATGACGGGCAACAAGGCGATGGCCGTCTTGACATCAAAGTAATATTTTGGTTTTTAATTAGTATGGATTTCCGCAAAGTAACGCCTGATTCTATTCACTATCAAAACTGGGCTTAGCCATTTTTCCGTCTGTTTGAGATTCTGTATCAAAATAATTTAATGCTATCTTTATCCTACTGTAAGTGTCGGCAATATCGTTTATATGCTTATTTTTTTTTTTAATTCATTTATTTCAAGCTACAAGGCTCATAATTGGTTGTCAACAGTTGTATAATAAATATGTCATTCCTAAAACTACTGTACAAATGTCAAAAATAATCATTTAAAAATTCCTATTAATTAATACTAATAAAATAAATATAAACAAAAATTAAAAATTAAAATTAAAATTGAATTTGAACTATTATAATTGGAATAAATAAAACAATAAATAATACAATAAAAGCTATAAATTACTCAGTCCCTATCCTATCCTATCCCAGTCTTAATTACATGCCTGTCACAGCAGTGCATGATGTAAGGACAGTCCAGTCTGTCCGCGATCATCGCTAGGACTGTGTTGGGGCAGGCTCGCACCCGCTGGACCAAGGACGCGGCGCGCAGTCGCATCGTAGTATGAAAACACGCCGTGTGCGCCGCCGCGAACATGCCCGAGGCGCTACAGTAGCGAGGCAGCCCCATCACTGCCCGGAACGCGTTATTGTATTGGACGCGGAGTGCACTGTATGCTTTTTGCGTGTAATTAGCCCACAGGCTGCATGTGTACAGCGACGTGCAGTAGGCTTTGAACAGCGTCAACTTCACGTCGCTGGAACACCGAGCAAACCTGCGAGCCAACATGTTCGCCCTTACACACAATGCCCTCCGCTCCCGTTCAATATCAACGTTATCTTTCAGGTCGACAGTAACAATGTGCCCTAAATATTTAAAACTCTTTACCCTTTCTAGTGGTGTTCCATACAGAGTTACCTCAGGTACATGCAATGGTCGATTACTGCCGGCCTCAAAGACCATACATTGGCTCTTAGTAACGTTATATTTCAAGCCGTGGCTCATGGCGTACTCCTCACAGATTCTTAACAACCTTCTAAGACCACACACTGACGCGCTCAACAGCACCATGTCGTCCGCGTAGCTAAGGTTGTTCACACACACGCCATCCACATGACAACCGACATGCTGACTGCTGAGCTCGCCGATTAGTGCGTTCATGTACAGATTGAACAGTGCGGGGGAGGTCAACCCCCCCTGCCTCACCCCGCACTCCAACCCATACTCCTCCGATGTTTTTATTAGCTAACTCTAATTCTGAAATTTTATATTTTTCCGTTTGCTTCTGTAACTGAGACACAATATCCGCCGCGCGATTATATAATTCGTTTGATTCGTCTAGTTTCTTTCTACCTATTTCTTTCCGTCGCCTCTCTGGACCTAACTTTACAATATCTTCTCTTAATTTATTTAACCTTTCACGAATGGACACTAACTCAGATAGCATAATAAATTTGCGGCTACGGTTAATAACATACAACGGCTAAAATTAGGATACCTAACATTTCCTATATATCGCGACGAAACAATTAAAACATAATGATAAAGTTATATCTAACTTACATTAGTAGCGGGCAATGTACCCCCGTAAGTAGGTTATGTCGACGCTGCATTCCACGCTGGCTGGGCGGTCGCGTGACGCTGCTGGCGAGCTGGCACCTCCATGTGGCACTCGCTGACGCTGCATGTGGCTGCCTCTGCTCCGACGACGATGACGGGCCGGGCTAACCCTGGACTCCCTCGAGCATGGGCCGGGATAACCCTGGACACCTCTTGATATGGGCCGGGATAACCCTGGACACCTCTTGAATTGCGAGCCGGGATAACCCTGGACAACGCTCTTCTTTCTTCTTTCTTCGTTTTTTCTTAATTTGAGTTTTTCCCCTTGGTCATCTTTTTCTTTCTTCTCTTTCGTTTTCAAAATGTGTGGGAGGGTTCTGTTTTAATAGGAAGGTTCTTTCTTGAAAATGCGCAGGAAGTTTCTTTCTTGAAAAATAGGTTCTTTAACTTGAATTCTTCATTAGGGTGATCTTCTTGCCTTGACTTCTATCTTCATTTTCCTATGCGATGCGCTGTGGTGGACTTCGTTTTCCTGGTATTCTTCTGGTATGGGTCGCCATCTGATGAGTTGGTAGTTGGAGGGTCGAATGGAGATTAAGTGAAACGAGACATTACCGAAGATGTGTTATATTCTCGGTATCCAAGTATAGAGAGAGCAAGTAAATCTAAACATAACATATTTATAGGCTATTATTGCTTACATGCTATTTATATAATTACGTGCGTCGCATATTTATGTTGCAGACAGTAACGTATAGTTACTGTTAATATGTTAACTTAGGCATATAGTACATCGGACTCTGTCTTAGTAGCTTCGACGGTCGCATCACTGCTGCCGACAGACTGCGCCTTCAATTGCGCAAACTGCAGCCGTACATTTGCAGTGTCGGACTCTGTCTTAGCAACGGCTAGACGGGCTTTACGAACCTCGAGCTCGGCCATTAGCACGGCCAATTTATTATCGCGTTCCCTAACCGATTTGCGACTCCTATGTGATTCGCGATTAGACGGCGCCCGCGACGGCGGCGGCGCATCGGTGTCTTTATTCACTAGCGTATTTGACCTACTTCGATTTACTACCGTGTCATCTAACGTTTCCGAGTGTACCTGGTATTCTTCTGGTATGGGTCGCCATCTGATGAGTTGGTAGTTGGAGGGTCGAATGGAGATTAAGTGAAACGAGACATTACCGAAGATGTGTTATATTCTCGGTATCCAAGTATAGAGAGAGCAAGTAAATCTAAACATAACATATTTATAGGCTATTATTGCTTACATGCTATTTATACAATTACGTGCGTCGCATATTTATGTTGCAGACAGTAACGTATAGTTACTGTTAATATGTTAACTTAGGCATATAGTACATCGGACTCTGTCTTAGTAGCTTCGACGGTCGCATCACTGCTGCCGACAGACTGCGCCTTCAATTGCGCAAACTGCAGCCGTACATTTGCAGTGTCGGACTCTGTCTTAGCAACGGCTAGACGGGCTTTACGAACCTCGAGCTCGGCCATTAGCACGGCCAATTTATTATCGCGTTCCCTAACCGATTTGCGACTCCTATGTGATTCGCGATTAGACGGCGCCCGCGACGGCGGCGGCGCATCGGTGTCTTTATTCACTAGCGTATTTGACCTACTTCGATTTACTACCGTGTCATCTAACGTTTCCGAGTGTACCGACTCGTTTCCACCGGTAGAATTCGGGTTGCCACTGGTGCCCTTGCTCCACGTATTGGTCTCGTCGGACGTAGTCTTACCAGACGAGGGGGTAGGGGTGTCCATGTTCGGTGCGGGCGCAGGCGGGCCCCTGGTGCGTGGGCGAAGGCTCCTTGCTTCCTTTTCGGACATCTTTCTGGCTGGAACCACTTCAATTTACACACGCGGCGGGTCCCTATCTATACCTGCCTTCGCCTCTGTCTGACGTTACCGAGTGCAACGTCAGTGCCCTAAGCGTGGATCCCTCGTGGCACTGAATCTCCCGCAATGGCAAAGTGCAATGCCTAGAACGTTCGAAAGCAGCGTGTGGGTATCAACCATGTGACACATGCAACGAAAGTTGCCAGGACACGTGAGCGGAGGTAAACCTACAACACTGTACGGTCCGTCCGGCAAGCCGGTAAATGGGGTACGGAAAGGTATTGGGTTTGGGTCTAAACCGAAGCGAACTTCTAGGTTCAGCGCGTCCTTATTCTGTCTTGCCGTCTGAGTTAAGCAACGTTCGCTTGAAACTCAGCGCGTACTTGTTTCTTTCTTGCTGTCTGAGTTAAGCTATGTTTGCTTTAAACTCAGCGCGTACGTTTTTCTATCTTCATCCGGTTCGAAGGACCAAACTGTGGAGAGTAGACTGTAACTTTAGTGATGAGGTGTTCGTTGGGTGATGCGTAGAAACTCGGCAATCTGGAACGCGCCGGCCGCTGTGCTGTCTCGAAGTCCGCTATACCTCCATTTACCGGTATATGTGTTGTGTGAAATAAAAACACATATATCGACTACCGTAGGCTCAAAGAGCGTAAGAGACAAAATGGCGAAAATGAGTTATGAATGCAGTTATACTCAGTTTTTTTTTCTCTATCGAATGGTATATTTAACGTCTCGATAACTTGAAAAAAATGTCCGATAAGCCCTATGAAAAATCAATGCTTGAACACAATTTTCCAACGCATTTTGCCGTATCTGCCAATTCAAAAAAATGTTGTGAGACATTTTGGCTTAACTCCCAACTTTTTGTACGATACGCCCTTTTGCATCGGAAATTTTATTAAATCTGTGCTAGTTTTTTGTCAGTTACGCCTATTTGCAGTAGATTCTTGATAGGGCTTGCAATTCGAATATTCGAATATTCGAATTTGTCGAATATTCGGCCTGTTTTGATATTCGAATATTCGGCCGCTCAGGTTTCGAATATTCGAATATTTTTTATTACTATAAAAAATCTATTTAATCCGCTGCAGTTACAGTTTCTGTGTGTTTTCCGGGTATTTACAGTGAATGAGTAATGGGTAGGTACCCAAATACGAAGGAAATAATATTTTTTACTGTATTCCTCTCGATAGACTTCGTGAATATAGTGAAACCTAACTCAATTTGAAAGAAAACGAAATCAAAAAGTATGTTATTTTTACGGTGCATAAGTTTTAAGTTAAAGGGTCATTCTGTTTATTAAGACTAAACCTTGCCCGCACTTATCGCAATTCTCAAATTTGATCATACCAAACCTGCCCAACTAGGTAATCTAACTATGCACCTTTAGCTGACGAATAATCCAGTAGTCAACTAACTTTTTCCCTTAAATATTCCAATATTATATAATTAAGCCGACCATTAATTAAGGCCTCTGAGTGACTACAAGTTAATTTAAATCAGAAAATAATTACCTACTAAAAAATAGTACATTTCGATGCTAGTGCGGAAGGTATGTCATTACTTCACGAGTACCGAGATATCTTGCCACGAGCCGCAGGCGAGTGGGAAGACTCGGGACGAGTGAAGAATGACATTTCCGCACGTGTATCGAACGACGTTTTTTAATACAGTTGCGAAAAAATAAGTAAAACATTGTTAATCGTACACTAAACAAAAGTGGTAACAGTGACAGCTCGCTTAGACGTCGTCTTTAAGTATATTATATCTATGGGCGTTTGGCAGCTATTCCGTTCCATTCAGACACCTTATTAAGAACGGAATTTTCAATATTCAATATTAAAAAATAAACGTGTTATAATGATGAAGAGGTAAGTATTAAAATATGAAATATGTATATTTTTCATATTCTTACATTAACAGTAGGTTTTTATGCTGATTACGACGTTTAAAGGAAACTAATATTAACACTCATCAATAAGTAGTCGTGAATTGGAACAAGTATAAATTTAAAAAAATTGGAAAAGTAAAAAGCACTAGTTCGACATAACCAACTTTCCGCACGCTAAACAGCTACGTAAAGTAGCACTTTGTGAGCAACTGTATTAAAAAATATCTTACATACCTAGGTTTGGTTTAGATGATTAAAGTTATATTATTTCACTCAACGGCGCATTTATAATAAAAGTTTTATCTAGAAATATTGAATACGTCTTATTTTGGCGTTTTACTTGTTTTTATAAATGTGGGCATCTCATAGTAGGATGATAAAATCTAGTCAATTAAGTGGATTTCTGCAAAATATCATTAGTTTTAGCAATATGTGAAATAAGCTTTTGAATAAAACGATAATAAACCGATTTCTCGTTCTTTTTCTTATTTTTTATAATATTCGAATAATTATTCGAATATTCGAATATGTCGTCAGAAAAAGTCGAATATTCGAATACCTGAAAGTTTCGAATATTTGCAAGCCCTAATTCTTGAGTGCTAAATGTACGTTACGCCCACAACAAGTGGATATTTATACGAATGTTAGATAATTCAATGTAAGAGATACGCCAACATACTATATAAACTTTCGAGTTTATAATTGTTGCTGTTTTGTGTATAAGTGGGATGACCTAGTTCTTTCCTTGTAATTTTTTTATTAGTAGGTACTTGCATTACCTGCTCATGTGCTCATTAATGCTTTATTTATAGGGTTACTAAAATTTGACAATTTATACTGAACTAGTGGGTATCTTTTTCATCAGTTTTATGAAAATAATAAAACATGACTATATTCAAATGATATTTATGGCGATTAATTAAGGTTAGACTGATAACTTTTAGTTTTTGTTGGAGGTTTCATTCATTTGTAGAATAATATAAACCTACTTCTTGCTGTAATCCTGGCCGACAGGACATACATTTAAAATGTGATTGACGTAATTATTGATTTCTGATTCTTTTTTTCCCTTGTGCTCAATAAACTCTGCTTATTTATATTTGATAAAATATGTGTTTAAATTAAGATTTTTACAATAGTTTTGTATGTGACTGGGCCATTTGCAATTATGATTAGACGTAATATTAATACTTTTTTGTTTAAATTAAACCCTTATTTATAGGATTAACCTTATAAAAGTTATTGTCTATAACGTTTGGATTTACATCCATAGAAGTACGTAGGCCTGGCCATATGCCTTTTTTGCTACTTACTCTGATGTTATGTCATAAATAATCGCATATTCATTAAGTTTTACTGAACTGACATACAAAATGTCAAAACTACTATTGTACCTAATAGTATTATAGTGTATAAAAGTAAAATGTATGATCAAATTAAGATTTGAAACAGGAATAACGCATACATACTTTCTATAGTATAAGTAATAAAGTATAAGTAATAAACATAAACATAAGCTCATGGCATGTCTCTGGGGAGATTTCTTTATCGGACCACAGATATATGTGACGTTCCACGGCAAAAGGTACCTTATGGCGGCTGGCGCTTACGTCGCATAGCCCCGCAATAATATTGGAGCGGCGTTAATAATAGCGTAAGCGCCAACCGCCATAAGGTACCTTTATCCGTGGGACGTCACATATATGCTTCAGGTATAAGACTAAAATCCAATTAGAAACTATACGCAAACGGAATCCCAGGAACACCAACTGGTTAGCGTTCAAAAGCGACCTGGAGGTGGAACTGGGAGACCCTAAAGGCAAGTTAAACTCTATTATTGACATAGAACTTGAAACAGACAGAATAGCACAAGCTGTCTATACAGCTTGGACAAACAACTGCCCGGAAAAGAAAATCCTGGCGAAGAAGGTGCCCTGGTGGAACCCGGAGATTGCAAAACTCCGGAAGGAAACCAGGGCTGTCTTCAATGATGCTAAAAGGACCAACGACTTCGAGCATTACGCGCGAAAACTCACGGAATACAGCAAAGCTGTGAGGAAAGCAAAAAGGAAAGCATGGATGAACCATTGCGATCAAATCAGGTCCATACCGGAAGGCATGAGACTTACAAAGGCACTAGCTGCAACGAAGTCAGTTCCACTCACTTCCATTAGAAGAAGTGACGGAAGAATGACTGAAACGGGGCTAGAAACCCTCAAAGTTATGTGTGACACACACTTCCCAGGCTCGATAATACATCAGAGCGTAACGGACGATGGGACCGGTGCAATGGAACAATCCATCAGCACGACCAGATACAACTGGGACACGTCTAAAAAGGTAGTAGATCACGATAAGATACAATGGGCACTATCCACATTTCAACCATACAAAGCCCCGCCGGGGCCAGATGGAATCTACCCCATACTACTACAAGAGGGCGCCAATGTACTAATACTGCACTTAGGTAGACTGTACAGAGCGTGCATAGCCTTCGGACACGTACCGCGTGTGTGGAGGGTGGTAAAGGTAACGTACTTGCCTAAACCGGGCAAAGCAGATTACACAGAAGCCAAATCATACAGGCCGATAAGTCTGTCATCGTTTTTCCTCAAAACATTGGAGAAACTGGTAGACAGACACATAAGGGATGGTCCTCTTAAGAGGCATCCGCTGCACCAATTGCAGTGTGCGTATCAGCCGGGTAAATCGACTGAAACGGCACTACACCTGGTGACAACCAGAGCGGAACAGGCGATAGAGAACAAAGAACTATGTCTGGCCACTTTTATAGACGTGGAGGGGGCATTTGACCGCACCACGTATCAGGCAATCAATATTGCAGCATCTAAACACGGCATAGAACCAACAATCTGTAGATGGATTGGTACTATGCTAAATAGCCGACTAATAAAATCCTCCCTTATGGGATATGAAATATTAGCTACGGCCACGAAGGGTTGTCCACAGGGTGGGGTTCTCTCACCAACTCTCTGGAGTCTGGTAGTTAACTCACTGTTGGAAGAACTAAACAAAGGCCCAATACATACGGTAGGGTACGCAGATGATTTAGTGATTCTTGTAAACGGGAAATTCCCGGGAACAGTATCGGAAATCATGAATAAAGCACTGAAGCAAGTGGAGAGATGGTGCAACTGTCATCAACTCTCCATAAACCCAGGCAAAACAGTGGTAATACCGTTTACCAGGAAAAAGACCCTTAATGGCATGAAGCAGCTGAAGCTTTATGGAAGGGTACTGGAAATGTCCAATGAAGTGAAATATCTAGGCGTTACACTAGATAAAGAGCTGAACTGGAGAAAGCATGTCGAACTAACAACCACCAAGGCACTTAGAGTGTTTGGAATGTGTAGATCGGCTTATGGCAAAACGTGGGGTCTAAACCCAAAGGTACTAAGATGGATCTATACCATGATGGTAAGACCAATCATCTTGTACGGATGCCTGGCATGGTGGCCAAGGACACTAAAGAGCACATTCAGGGATGCCCTTATGAAAATACAAAGAACGGCATGCATGGCTATTACTGGCGCGTTTAGAACGACGCCAACAGCGGCGATGGAGGTACTGCTAGACCTCTCGCCGCTACACCTAGTGATACAATCTGAGGCCCGGAAATCGCTACACAGGTTGACCCTAACAGGCCTCTGGAGCGATAGCAAGCCAAAGACCAAACACACAAACATGGAATGTGACAATTTCATGAAAAGGATTACGAACATGGGCTGCGATAAGATGCAACCCAAGATTGTGTTCCATAAGAATTTTAACGTTAAAATTCCAACAAGGGCTGAGTGGACCGAAGGTCTTGAAGCACCAATCTCTGATGAAAACGACATCATATGGTACACAGATGGGTCTAAGACAGAATCTGGTACGGGGGCAGGCATTTATGCAAATGACTTTAGTAGTAGTATAAGCATGGGCAATTACGCCACTGTCTTCCAAGCCGAGACATTCGCTATAATTGCCTGTGTGCATGAGAATATAGTTAGGCGAACCCAAGGGAAGAATATCTATATACTCAGCGACAGTCAGGCCGCTCTCAAAGCGCTCGAAGCTCCCAGAGTGGACTCTAGACTGGTATATAATGGCGTCCAAGCCCTGAACCAGCTTGGAAGGCAAAACAGAGTGCAACTTGTATGGATCCCAGGGCACGAGGGATTCATAGGCAATGAAAATGCAGATGAACTCGCCAGAGCCGGATCTGTAAGTAACCTTATAGGTCCGGAACCATTCGTGGGGCTCTCACAGGGAACCATCACAACGGCTATTAAAGACCATACCAAGACCAAACACCAGGAAGAATGGGATAGTCTGACGGGTCTAAAGCATGCAAAGCTCTTCATGCAAGGAATAGACTCCGGCTGGAGCAAAAAGCTTTGGAAACTTAGCAAAAGACAGCTCCAAATCATAACGGGGGTGTTTACTGGCCATTACGGGGTCAAAGGATTTCTGGCCAAGATGGGACACTCTGACAACACCGATTGTCGTATGTGTGGCGAAGAGGAAGAGACAGTAAGACACTTAATGTGTGAATGTCACGCCCTCGCCAGACAAAGAATGAAGGACTTTGGAGCAGGATACCTGGAACCAAAGGACTTTAAAACGCTACCCATGAGCTCCATCATCCGACACATGGATATGGTGGGAAAAGCTCTTGAGTAGTTGACGGATCTCTTCTAGGGGGTAACTGCACAAAAGATCCCTATGGGTCGAAGTGTATCCGCAAGGGCCCCCGAAAACAATAAGATAAGATAAGATAAGATAGTATAAGTAATTGTTATAAATTGTTATGATAGGTATACATAAAAAAATATAGATGGTAGGACAGCAGTGATTCTGTTCAAATAATATAAATAAATAAAAAAAAGAAAATATTGGTTTTGTGGCTATAAAAAACGACCTTTTCCAAGTTTAAGTATCCAAAATAACAAAAATGGGGAATAAAACTTAACAGTGAATACATCTCCATAAGGTTTTGAAAAAAATATTATAAATTATAGTACTTAGAAGTATAGAGTTCCTTAAATGCAAGTTGCCAATATTGCAACGAAATTGTTGGATTTACGCCAAATGGTACTAAAACAGTTAATTTTTCTGTACATTACGCCCTTTTTCTAATAAGATAAACTATAAAAAAGAGGCGTAAGGGACGCCCTTCTTAAAACCAGTCGTGTTTTTTGGCGTAACGGACATGCTATTTTCGTAAATAAGCATTGTATTATAAGTTCAAGCAATCAGTTTAAAAGCTCTCAAAAAGTTAAGAATAAGCCACATACAGGCATCAGTTTATTCAAACAAACAAAAAAGTTATGATTTTTTTTCTCAAAACAAAACTGTTTTTTGGCTCTCCTGAAAAATCGCGTTTTGTCCGTTAAGCCCTTTGAGCCTACGGTAGTCGATATGTCGGAGCCTGACACCAGAATGACGTATTGCAGCGTTATAGTTCATTATTTTAGACGCCTGTATAAAATCGATTAGCAATGTTGAGCTACATATTATTTGGTTGTAACGAAATAAATAAAGTTGCGTAGAGAGTAACGCCATATATTGGCGCATTGTTGAAATAAAGTTGCGTAAAGAGTAACGCCATCTATTGGCGTGTTGTTGGACTAAGATGACAGGTAACAGGCTTTGGAACGTCAAGAGGTTTCTCTTGGGGGTAGCGTAGGCACGAGTTGGCATTTTTGTTGTTATGTTGGTAGACTGGTCGAGCAGGTTTGCCAACTTGACTGAGGCGGGAGCGGAGAGGCTCCGCCGCTGGTACTTTTTCTTGATCGGACCGCGCTAGAAATCGGACGTACTCGTTAGCCAACCTCGTGCCTAACTCGCCACGTTCCTGAAGGCTTATACCTGAAGGATTATTCTGATAGCTTATAGAATCCAGCGTTCTTTAATCATTTAGCTAAGTGTTTTATTTCAAGTGTTATTTTGATTTCTTATGTTTCATTAGAAGCTTACTTTTGTGAAATAAAGAAAAGATGTGTGATGTGTTGTTTTGAAAAGATGTGCCCCGCTGAGTTTGTTGCCGGTCCCATATAGGGCTAAATCTTCTCAGGTCAGAGGTGTACGGTTGGAGCCGGCCTAGTTTGAATTGAATAAAGATTTAAACGCTTTCATGTGCTCTTTTTATTTTCAATTTTTAATCAGATAACCTCCTAATAGCGATTAGTTCTTTTTTAAATTTAGTACTAAAATATGGTAGGCACTAGTATGGTTAACGAGTCCGAATGTTTATTTCATGCACTGGTAGCAATGGTAGCATACTGGTTTAGCTGTGAAGTAATACATCTAGGTACTACCCCCATGCGCCCACCGCCTTTAAGACCATCGGTCTCCGACATATATTTGATTTAATTTACTGGAGAGTGTTCAGGCTAGTGTGAGTGAAGCTCTCTTGATGTCTCTGATATCTCTGAATAAGCTACAAACGGCTCGGCTTTATATAGGAAAATATCCGGCCGTTAGGTACCTTTCTTCAACTAGTGAGTGTATCATGCAGAGTCAGTTATGTTTATTTCTGCCAATCTCATTAATTATTAGCACGTATGAAAGGAACATGGATCCTAGACTTATAACTAGATACATAACATTCCACGCAATTCATTAACATAATATACGAACACAAGTAAAACATGATATACACACAAAAGTAAAAATAGTAAACTTATACGTAAAGACTAAACTAAACATGCATGAATCAATAGCTATTTACAACAGTTGTTGTTTCTTACGTTTATAAATAAGACTAGATGAAAACCCGGCTTCGCTCGGGTAAAATAAATAATAATAATAGATACTCATTTTGAATTAAGTAATTATTTACTTTTAGACTTCAAACCTTCATCATGGCGGTTACATACCTATCTCATCTCAGAAAACTTTAAATCCGTAACATACAGTTATAACTCTAAAAACTTACTATTTCGATATATCTAAAAACAAATATGTAATTAAAAAACCTAACCTAACCCACTTTTCTGGTAACAGTTCGGTTCTGTAAGGGTCGCAGTTCTAACCTAACCTAACCCACTTCTGGTTGCAGTTTGGTTCTATAAGCAGGGGCGTATTTACCCTAGGGCCATCCGGGCCATGGCCCGGGGCGCCAACCTCCAGGGGCGGCATATGCCAACCCCCAGGGGCGGCATGCCGGATTGCATTTTGTTTTTCTTCCTTGACTTCTGGGGCGGCAAAACGTATTCGCCCGGGGCGCCAAATTTCAAAATACGCCCCTGTCTATAAGGATTACAGCTCTAACCTGACCCACTGTTCTGATCGCAGATCGGTTCTGTAAAAGCCGCATTTATAACCTAACCCACTTTCCAATCTCAAAAGAGGGAACCCTTTTGTACCTACCCTTCATGGCACTAAAATAAAAGTACATATGGAAATTATGACTACGATTTCATTCTTTAATATTAAAGCCTGTCCGTTAAATATTAAATTCGATTACAAAAAAAAATAAACAAAAACTGGATAAGTGCGAGTCGGACTCGCCCACCGAGGAGGGTTCCGTACTTTTTAGTATACGGCAATAGAAATACATCATCTGTGAAAATTTCAACAGTCTAGCTATCACGGTTCATAAGATACAGCCTGGTGACAGACAGACAGATGGACAGTGGAGTAAACTGAAATAAAGGTTCCGTCACACAGGCGCGTTTTCCAGGCGGGGCGTGAGCGTTTTATATGAAAAAGCGGCGCGCCCCGCTCATGCGCCGCCCGCAAAACGCGCCTGTGTGACGGAGCCTTAAATGTCATATACTAAGAAAACCGGCTAAGTGCGAGTCGGACTCGCGCACGAAGGGTTCCATACTTTTTAGTATTTGTTCTTATAGCGGCAACAGAAATACATCATCTGTGAAAATTTCAACTGCCTAGCTACCTATCACGGTTCATGGGATACAGCCTGGTGACGGACAGACAGACGGACAGTGAAGTAAACTGAATAAATGTCATATACCTACTAAGAAAAACCGGCCAAGTGCGAGTCGGACTCGCGCACGCAAGGTTCCGTACCATTACGCACAAAACGGCAAAAAAATCACGTTTACTGCATGAGAGCCCCACTTTATTTATTTTATTCTGTTTTTAGTATTTGTTGTTATAGCGGCAACAGAAATACAATATCTGTGGCAATTTCAACCGTCTAGCTATCACGTTTCATGAGATACAACCTGATGACATACAGACGGACAGAGGAGTCTTAGTAATAGGGTCCCGTTTTTACCCTTCGGGTATGGAACCCTAATAAGAGTGTATAGATTTGTAACCCGTCAGCAATGTAAGTCCCTTGGAGATGCAGAGATCTAGTCTAAAGTCCCACTTACCATCGGCACTAACAGCCTTGTATGCTTGTTTGCCACCAACATGGCATTTTAAAACATATGAATAAAAACTTACTCATTTCATTTGTCATATCCAGTCTAGCATTGGCCCCGGTTAAATATTTATTTAATTTTGTTTTTAGTATTTGTTGTTATAGCGGCAACATAAATACATCATTTGTGAAAATTTCTACTGTCTAGTTATCACGGTTCATGAGATCATGGTGACAGACAGACGGATGGACAGATGGACAGCGGAGCCTTAGTAATAGGGTCCCGTTATTACCCTTTGGGTATGGAACCCTAAAAAGTGATCATGGCCTCCAGTGCCCCAGGCTAGAATCGAACCAGCATCCCCTGCTATAGCAGCAGGTGCCTGTGCCATTCGGCCACCGGGCCCCAGCGGCATAGGTCGAATTTTTCCAAGTATATGCACTACTTACTGAAGGCTTATGGTGCCCCCTGGCCATCCCTGAGCCTAAATTAAATATTTTCTGAAAATAATTTGTTTTGTGTTAATAGGACAGTGAAGTCTTAGTCCCGTCCCATTGCCCTCCCCGTCCCGTCTCCCGGGGGGTCCCGTATTTACCTTTTGTGTACAGAACTCTAAAAATCAACCTTGTTTACTATGTACTAAGCTTCACTATGACTCTGAAATTTTAGCAGTATATTGTTTTAGTTGTCACCTGACTATTTATTAAAGTCAAACTCTGAAGTTGTTATTTACACTTTTATTTGAATAAGCATAAAATATATCTTATTATATATACTATCTATGTATATATCTTATTATCTTTTAACCTTATATTCAACTTACATTGTCTCCGGAGATCACTTATTAATAAATTAGCTTCATTCAATTCACTTCCCGATTCACTGATACGCCTCAAGTTTGATTCTTTGAAGCTAGTCTAAAGCACACATATCAAATATGTCCACCATACACTGTAGTTGTTCACACTGTTTTACACTGTCCATATAATCAGAGTGGAGTCAGCCGGTTCTTTAACTTGAGACTTTCTTTGAATTACTTTTGTGACTTCTTCTCACTTCACTTTCATCTCGCTCACTTATTAGTTTGTCATGCAAACTCCTTCAAGGTTGCTTTCCGTCCAGGTGGCTAGCAGTGCCATGTTTGAAGCCTTTCTGAAATTAAATACAACTTAGTAGACATATTCAATATAAAATGTTTGTCCGGTCTGGCCTAGTGCGTGGTGACCTTGCCTATGAAGCCAATGGTCTTGGGTTTGAATCATGGTAAGTGCATTTAATTGTATGATGAGCCCAGATATTTGTTCCCGAGTCATGGATGTTTTCTATGTATTTAAGTAGGTACTTCCAAAGAGACTGAGATTTGTGTAAGAATGTCCCTATAATATTTATTTTTATTTATTTGTCAAATATATTTAAAGTGTTGACACTACATACATAATACTGATTATAAGGTAATGTATGTAGGTGTAAACTATCTCATACGTTAAGTAAAGAGAAATTGGACGTTGCTCACGACGCTATAAGTTATGAACTTTGTAACATGTAATGCTAATGTGTCTCACATATGCAATACAATGAGAACTATTGTCTTATAAACTAACAAAATAATAAAACAAATACTTACTCGCCCAGGTTAAATCCAAATTTTAACATCCGTTAAACTTGTAACTTCGGTTTCTACAAAGGCTGGTAAGTACAAAACGTAATGTAAATCACTGTTTATCGTTATTTATACAATTTTTACACTTCAAACTACACATTTCAGGGTGATTTCAGGCCTAACTGATTTTATTTAGTTTAGATTTCAACATTTCAACACTCAATTATTCAACACAATGTAATGACGTTGACGTGACAGAAGACCGTTCGGAAACTCAAACTCCTCTTTAGAGCGCTTCAATGTCACAATAAATGGGATGGGTGCAAGATGAGATTGACGCCAATTTCTTTTCGGTCGATTTGATCATCCCGTCGACGCCTGTTTAGGCGTAATTAGAAAGAATGACAGAGATAATTTGCGAACTTCGGTGTTCGCGGTTACAATCCAGCTAACTAACATGCAACATATTCTGAACTGAATTCTGAACGCATCCATAGCTGTCAAATCTCAACCAACAAACTGAGCCTTTAGCATTGATTGTCGAAATTTTTTCACTTTTAAATGCAAAATACGCGACAATACGAATTTTGCGGATACATGTTCTCGATTCAAAAGTGATATTTTTTCAAGCTCTTTCGATTGAGCATAATTTAATTTGTTTCTACCGTCAAAGCCGCTCGCGTTTATACAGGGTGAAATTTAATTCACTGGCCAAATTGAAACACCCGAAAGAACTCGAAAAAATATTAAACACGTGTTTTTTCTTTTAATACCGCTCAGTACATTTTTTTCGAAATAACTCATCATCAAGTTGTCCTAAAAACCTCGTACGTTATGGTGAACCGACAACTACCCACTACACCCGCTTCTCTCTTATCAGTTAAGGTCATTGACACCCCGCCCCTCCCGCTGTTTGCAATCGCGTCACCAATTATGAACCCTATTGCAGCGAGATAAGACGCTTACCTACATAAGTTGCTAATTTTTCCTTCATACTTTAACGGGCTTAGAGCCATCAAAATGCAAAGGCAACCCATTTTTAATCTAAAATATTATTTCTGACTAATGATTATTAACAAAACGTCCGTGGCTTAAAAACAATGAGTAAAAACTAGGTCAGGAATCTTTGCATTCAGGCGTATTTAAAAAATTTAATCATCTTATGTACTTACATTTGATTAAAAGTCGACGCAATTAACGAAAGTCCCACGAGATGGTACTCTTGGATTCAATCCTTGTCTGCGAAGGCGTGGAACTGATTCCATTTCGTATAATCTTTGTGCACCACGTAAACACTCACCACTTAATAAATAACACCGTACCATTTCCTAATATTCCCGGTTCGAAAACATTTTTTTAAACCTTAGTACGCGCGCGATTATTATTTTAAGGTTGGCGAGTGACGAGTGACTAATCATTTATGCTAACCGTTATGTTTACCGCTAGCGCGGAATGGTTTAGACTACCCTCGAAATTGATAAACCTGCCTACCATCGCCAACACTAACTAGGTGGACCCTATTGCAACGATTATAAGGTTTAGTGAAGGTCAGATAAGGGTTTTGCTGATGTTGTTGTTAAAACCTACTATTAGCTTTGTTTACATTTGTGGTAATAGGGTGACCACGACTCGTGGAAAGTATTTAAAAATTGAAAAATGAAAATTAAAAAAAAATGTACTCTTTTTTTTCGCTAAATAGATTCCTTAAGTGTAACCTAGTGCCTGGAATGAATATGGCCAGTGATTTAAATTTCACCCTGTATATAAGGATTATGTTGTAAAAGCAAATAAAACCCAAGTAAGTAGGAGTTGAAGTATTTTAATTACTTTTGCATTACACATTTTTCTCACTTTTATTATAACCTATTAGGTATGCCAACTAGCCTGGAATCGTCCCAATACATTTGCTTCACACTAAAATACTTGATTTTATATTTCGCATCTTGTTTTATGTACGTTTATAGTTCTAAACATAGTTCACTTCTGTAGCGGGTTACGATTTTCAGAGGCAGACTTGTAGATGTTTACAGTTGCCATCTCGCTGTTTTCGAATATCATAGTTCGTCCGTGGTGGATTTGTACAAAGGATTTATCATTTTTATCTTGATTCCAATAAGCAGAAGCCTTTTAAATTGGTTTTATTGACCATTCTGCCGACAAGTAGTGTTCATTACATGTCGTCGAGTTTCATCTCATGGGACGTATTTGTTAACCTGTGATAGCATCCTTGATTCATCTTATTATTATTATTATTATTTCGTTTTAGACAGGCAGCTGATGCTGGTGCGTCTAAATCATAGTTCACTTAGCACGATTTCACTGTTTAGATAGTTTATCCAGTCTATTTTTAAATTGATTCACGCTTGTAGAGTTCACAACTTCAGAGGGTAATTTGTTCCAAGCATTTACTATCCGGTTTGCAATGAAGTTTTTCGCGATATTTGTTTTATGCTTTGTGGTTACTAGTTTAAGGTAGTGTCCTCTTGTGCGCGTGTTTGGGTTTCGAGTGAACAGGTCGCTTAGTTCTGGACAGTCGTAATATCCATGAATGATTTTAAATGTCTCGATCAAGTCACCACGTTCACGCCTTTTTTGCAGTGTTGTCAAGCCCAGCTTGACTAGTCTTTCCTCGTACGAAAGTGACTTTAGCTGTGTGGGAATTTTAGTAATTCTACGCTGCACTCGCTCGATCATGTCAATGTCTTTTTTGAAGTATGGATTCCATATCTGAAAACCATATTCCAGAATTGGTCTTATGTAGGTCTTATATATCTTTAGCATTGTTTCGGTGGTGAGAATACGAAAAGCTCTTCTAATTATGTAGATTATAGAGTTAGCCTTTTTTACCATTTGTGAAATATGGGGTTCCCATTTGAGATCGTCAGACATAATGACTCCTAGGTCTTGTTGGGTCGTGGTTCCTGCTAATTGTACGTTGTTTAAAGTGTAGGGCAACTTGGGGTTTTTCTTGTGCATGTGGAGGACTGTGCATATTGATTCGTTGAGGTTTATAAGCCAGTCTAGGCACCAGTCCCTAATTCGGTTCAGATCTGCCTGTAGTTTGCTATGGTCTATCATAGGGTTTACAAACAGCTTGGAGTCATCTGCAAAGAAGCTGAAGTTGGATTCGATGGTGGTTTGTAAGTCGGTAACAAATATGCTGAACATGGTTGTTGAGATGACCGATCCCTGTGGGACGCCACTCCAGACATCAAATTCATCAGAAACACTGTCAGCGATCCGCACTCTAAATTTTCTATCTCTTAGAAACGATTCTATCCATTGTAGAAGCTTTCCTCTTATGCCAAAGTGTTCAAGTTTAGCTAGGAGTCTACGATGAGGCACTCTGTCAAAAGCTTTTTCATAGTCCAGGTATATCACGTCGATTGGTTCTGCATTATCCAGATGGCTAGACCAGACCTTGACACATGCTAATAGGTTAGTGACAGTGGATCTTCTCTTCATAAAGCCATGTTGTTGGTCGACAATTATGTGATTCCTATCTAGGAATAGCCTTATTTCGTCGTTTATAATAGCCTCCATTAGCTTAACTGCTAGACAGGTTAGACTAATTGGTCTGTAGTTGTTAGGGTTAAGTTTGTCTCCCTTTTTGTAGATAGGTGTCACTAGAGCGTTCCTCCACTTCTGCGGCACGATTGATGTGTGAAATGACTCCTTCATTATATGCGTAAGTGATGGCAAAATAGCTTTACATTTCTTTAGCAAGACTGCTGAGATTCCGTCGGGGCCCATGGAAGTATCTTCGCGTAGCTTCTTTAATTTGTTCCAAACTTTATCTTCCGAAATAGTGACGTCACATAAGGATTCCTGGATCCGAGGGCATGCAATAAGAGGTACCGTGTCGTTTGACTCCTTAACATAGTTTGCTTCAAAACGTTTGGCTAGCGCATTCGCAATGTCAACCTCACTTGTTACTGTCTTGTCCCCATCGTGAATAACACGAGGAACTGAAACTTTTGTGCATAGTTGTTTTCTAATGTACGCGTAAAACGCCTTAGGTCCGAGATTTACAATGCGGCTTTCATAATCAGTTCTGGATTGCCTAGTTATACTTAGAAGTGTATTATTAAGTGTTCTGTAGTGCTTGTAATCATCTCTGCATTCTGTAAGTACATATTTGTCCCATGCCTTTCGTTTGTCCTGTATTTTTTGTTTTATATTTTTGTCAATCCAAGGTTTCAGTGGTGGTTTACGCGGTGGCCTCATGTTCGGTGTATGCTTGTTGGCCACCTCGAGGATGGTGGATTCAAATGCTTCCCATTTGCAGTTAGGTGTATTATGTGTGCTTACTAGATTTAAAAGGTCGCGTTCGTATAAGGCCGAGTCTATACTCTCAGTGTCTGATTTAAAGTAGTTTTTCCTGTTCGATTTTATAATTTTACTTAATGTATTATTATTTTCTATTTGCATTAACAGTAGTAGAAAATCATGATCGGATTTTCCCACAGGCGGTTGGTGTTCAACAGCTGTAATAAGGTTTTCGTCATTCGTCATGACCAGATCGATGAGGGAAGACCGGTTGCCTTCTCTGTGTCGAGTGGGTTTTTGGACCAATTGATATAGATTGCTCTGTACGAACATTTCCTCAAACATATACTCTCTTCTATTGTCACTATGCTGAGTGTTTGCTAATGGCCAGGTTATCTCACGGTAATTAAAATCTCCAGTAATGATGACGTTACACGATGTGGACGCAGATGATATTTCACTTATTAAAACTTTTTCTTCATTTATACAAGAATCTTCTGGTCGATAGATGCATGCAAATAAGAATTTGTATTGGTTTAAAGTTATATCTAACCATAGCGTGTCAATAGACCGCAGAGAAGAGTAGCTGGTATTTACTTTAGCTAGTATTTGCAATCCACATACATCCTGGGCAACATACACAGCGACACCTCCGCCTCTTCGGTCAACCCGGTCCTTCCTGTATAGATCATAACCCGGAATACTCACTAAGTTATTGGGTATATTCACATTTAACCATGTTTCAGTCACAGCCATGATTATTGGTTTGGGTTTGCATGTAAGAACACGAGTATGAAATAGGTCAAATTTAGGTTGTAACGAGCCTGAGTTAGTGTATATAATGGTATTGTCTAAGATAGGTAGAATTGTATTATTTTGTTTGCATGGTGTTATTGTTGGGTGGCTTGGTTTTTTGATAAAGTTATTATTTTAGGGCAACCGTTTATTAATTTAATTGTAAGGTTTTCCTCTCCTTCTTTGGTGCGTTCCTCCAATTCTGTGCGTAGCATTTTTAGGTACTCTTGTTGTGAAGGTGTTTGGTCTGACCTGATGTTCTTGCCATTGGAGTGCCTTCCTTTGTTTTTAAGAATCTTCAGAGCGTCGTATTTGTTGTTAAACATGATTTTGGTTGGTCTCGGTCTGGGTGAACCGTTACCTGGGCGTCCAAGACGCACGACCTTGACCCCGGACATGTTGACCTCCCCGGTTATAGTGGCTACAATTTTTTCACATTCTCGCACATCATGCTGGTTCCTTTCTTCCGGTTGGTTAGAGGAACTTTCCGGTACATTGAAGATAATGACATTTTTGGCCCGTCTTTTCCGCTCAATCAACTCTTGAATGACCTCTTCCCGGCTTGCAATGTCATTGCGCCTTTTGAGATCTTCGACCTGTTTTTGGAGCTGTTGAATCGACTGCAGAATGTTTGGGAGCTCACGCATAGCTTTCTTGCAGTCCGTGCACAAGAATTGAACCACTCTTTGGATTGTTTTTAGCTCAAACACGCGCACCTCTGTTGGTGAGAGTCCTGCACATTCTTGACATAGTTTGGTCGAACAGGAGTCACAACAGTTGTGACTCCTGTTCGGCTGCCCTAAGCAGAAAACAAGTAACTCGAAAATTTTCAAAAACGGTTTTTTTGGATTTTCGGAATCTACAATTTCAGGCGCATCTTTCACCAAAAAAATAATTGTAAAATAATGTGTAGTTTTCAAAATATTCATGTTTTTAAAATCCGAGTATCTTTTTTTGACCCTGTATTCTACGCTAAATTCAAGTATATGTCCCATTTCTACGCTAAAGACAAGTAACTAAACAGAGATACTTGTAATTCATATAGATGACCGAGATACTTGAGTTTAGCGTAGATGTTCGTAACTGCGAATTAGTTTATTACAATGGTAAAACAAGTATCTCCCAACACAATCTGCGATTTAGGTTAGAAATTAGTTACATAGTTATACAAAAGGTACCTTGTTTAAAGACATACATAGAAAACAAATTTGCTTAGAAATATTCCTGTCAAAGGTGAAAAGTCTGTGAAATTTAAGATTAAAGAAAAAGTGTTGTTAAAACAATTATAATTATCTGTATTGTCTACACTGTAGACTCTACAGTAATGAAAACAGAACACTAGAATACGCCAAAGAAAGAGGAAATCATAATTGTGCCGTATCCGTGCCAAAGGTTTTGGCAAAAATTAGAAACAAACAACAACTGACTGTATTCAATTGACCAAAAGGGAAATATTTAATCCAGGAATAATGCCAAAATTTGAATTTTTATAAAGACACTTATTATGTGGTAAAGTGAATCATCTGAGGTCAATCTCGAGAAGTCTATTAGTAGAGTTCGACCAAGAAAAGTATGCAGAGATGTTGAGAGCACACCAGTGCCTGTGTTATTTATATGTCATAATTTCATAGAAGTTTGACGTTTAAAATAACACCTGCACTGGTGTGCTCTCAACATCTATGCAGACTTTTCTTGGTCTAACTCTACTAATAGACTTCTCGAGATTGACCTTTTGCTGTCAAAATCTCTGCAGACTTTTCTTGGTTTAACTCTAGCCACTAAAGAGATCCACCAATTACTTACCATATTAATAGGTGTATATCAGCAAAATTTCATATATGGTTTTATAAGAAATAGGTAAAACTGACTTGAAGGATTTAATTAGATTTTTACTTTGTTGCAATTAAAGTTAAATAGTAAATAAAGTAACTATGTACCTAAGTATGTATTTATCTATACATGTATGTATATAACGTAGCCTAGTACTCATAGTACAAACTTTGTTTAATTTGGGGCTAGGTCAACCAGTGTAAGATTGTCCCCAAATATTGATTTTTATGAACTCACGAGCTCTCACCATTCCATGCACCTGCCTCATTCCTATCAAACACGTCTGTCAAATAGGACTATAAAAAATGCAAGTCGGGCTCGCCCAGAGAGCGTTCCTTACAAATTTAGTTATTGATTTTTTTATTTTTTACAAATTTATAGTTTTCAGATTATTCCCTGTACTTATAATGTAATACAATATTACTTGCCAAATTTCATAGTTCTAGGACAACGGGACTTCTCGTTGACCTAGCTACCTACTACCCACCTACTTAGGTACCTTTAAATTTTGAATCCCTTGAGAATGTCGAAATTTACTTACGTATTTTGGCATAAACCACCGTATCTTTTTTTTACGTTAATGTAGGTGTTTAATTTTTTTCTACATCTTTAAGGGAATTTAGACCTGAGTATATGGTTTTAATTTCAACTCGATACCTCCACGTGTTTCCGAGATAAAGGATCTTGACAGACAAATGGACGGAGGACGGACGGACAACAAAGTGATCCTATAATGGTTCCGTTTTTTCCTTATGAGGTATGGAACCCTAAAAAAGAAAAGTTCGGAAGCAGGATCCTGTAAGGTACCACCCATCCACGAAGACAGAGAGTTTGTTGAAGGAATGGGTCATCGTATCACAAAATAATCTCTGAAAATAAATAAAATCGATGAAATAGGTACCAATAACCATGTGTCAGAAGGTACGAGGATGGCAACATCAATCACTAATTAAAAAAAAGTCTATTTTCCAATAGAAAAGAACTTTAAAATATATAAAAAAATATATTATTTTTTCAAGCGTTTTATTATCTAACAGGGATTTTGAAGTCGATAAACCTGAAAGAAATAAAAATCAGTTTTCGGTAGCTTATGTTATTAGCTTTCATTTGGTACCATTTCCTTCAGAATTGCATGAAAATTGGAAAAGTTATTGAGCGGAGAGCCAAATATGTTTAGTATTTAAGAAGCTAAAATGCTTGCTATTTCCAAGCTAAACACGAGATACTTGAATGTGTGTAGAATGGTTCTGAGATTTTCGGGCAGTAAACTACACAGAAAACATTTTATGCCTGTACAAAGTTTAATATACAAGAATAACAAAAAATAAAGTCTGTATAAGCTTAATTTTATCGCCTTTAACATAATGGTATAAACAGATGTTACATTTTAGACCAAATACCTAACAAAACTGACAAATTACGTTTTTTTGCTCTCCTCAAAAATTTGACAAAACTGGGTTACTTGTTTTCTGCTTAGGGCAGCCGAACTAATGACTATACATTTAGCACCACTTGATTTATTACACTTTGAACACTTCATTATTGTTTTTGGTATTAATTAAATTATTTTTATTCTATAAAATGATTTAATTGACCGGACCTTGCTAAAGAAGTGCCGCCATTTTTATCAGGCGATCAAATCGTTAACCAGTGGTCTACGACCGGTTAAGGGCAGCGTAACTTTTTAACAGACGTTAGGCATAGTGCAACCCAAATATGCAGTTAGCGTTCGTTAGCGCCATTTTTAGCCATCATCAGCACATCAAAAGGGCATGGTGCAACCCGCCCTTAAACTTTCTACTAATTGGTTTGGATCATCCCAATACACAAACACATATGAGATGTCTCTTTTAAATTTTTTCATTGATGGCAAACCTTTGCCGGATACATATAAGGCTGGAAACAGTGCTCGACTGACGGTCAGCGCGTACCATACGCGCCGATCACACGCGCTGATCGTTGGTCGTGATCAAACGTTTACAGTGCTCGACCGACGGTCGGCGCTGACGTCGGTTGGACGTAGCTATATTAATGAAAATGTACGATGAAATACAGTGCATCGCTGATACATACGCGCGTACGGTTGGTCGCTCCGTCAGCGAAGCACTGAACGCATCCATAGAATCTCATAGCTCGTCGGTCGACCGACGTACGCGCGACCGACGAGCGGACCGACGGCTCGACCGACCGTACGCGCGGACCAAATCACGCGCGTACCGTCAGCGTAGCTGTGTGCGCATTCATAGACTTGCATAGATATAGCTACGCCGACCGACGGTCAGCGCTGACCGTCAGTAGAGCACTGTTTCTAGGCTAATACTTCACTTACTGTACAGTGTACCTACGTTGTTGGATAATTTGAAAAGAAGTTTTATAACGTATAAATATTTCATGCCCTTGTTGCTTTTTATCGGTTTATTTGGATCGAAGTCACGTCTATGTGCATTAGTTTTCAATAACAAAGTTTTATATGATCGCTTATCATCTTCAGTTACTACTTTTAAATCAGGTACTTTCTTAAACAATAAATCATCTAAGCCCTGCGTTAAAAAATAATTTTCTCCTCCTATCGTGAGTTTGTCATCATTCACAGAAATTGGAAAAGATCCAAGCATTAGCTTACCACGCTCATTTTGTACACCGAATGGAATGTCTATGTTAAAATATTGTTTTTGCCAAGCGGGATCTTCGCGAGGAGAAGCATACGAGTCTGGCGTTCTAAATGAAGCATTATTTGTTGAATCATTTTGGTCGGCACTTTCATGTGATATAGAATCCTTGTCATTTAATTCATTTTAATTTTCACTATAATTTGATTCAGATTCAGATGATTTTCTCAGTAATGTTTTATTATCTAAACTTTCTTTCATTCCATCTTCAGAAGGACTATATTTCAATGTTTTTACTGACCTGTTCCATTTAAACCTATCGTTATTAAAATCTCTGTCATTAATGTTTAGATTGTTATCAATATATTATTATTTTTATTTTTTACCATTTCACTAAGTGGATCTGTGATTGGTTTCAACATTGCTTCCAAGTTCCAACATCATATTATCGTTTGATTTAACATCTCGAATGTTTTTAACTTTTTTTCTTACTGCTTCAGCAGATTGGAGTACTTTTTAGGGTTCCGTACCCAAAGGGTAAAACGGGACCCTATTACTAAGACTTCGCTGTCTGTCCGTCCGTCCGTCCGTCCGTCCGTCCGTCCGTCCGTCCGTCCGTCCGTCCGTCCGTCTGTCACCAGGCTGTATCTCACGAACCGTGATAGCTAGACAGTTGAAATTTTCACAGATGATGTATTTCTGTTGCCGCTATAACAACAAATACTAAAAACAGAATAAAATAAAGATTTAAATGGGGCTCCCATACAACAAACGTGATTTTTGACCAAAGTTAAGCAACGTCGGGAGTGGGCAGTATTTGGATGGGTGACCGTTTTTTTTTTTGCTTTTTTTTTGTTTTTGTTTTTTTTTGCATTATGGTACGGAACCCTTCGTGCGCGAGTCCGACTCGCACTTGCCCGGTTTTTGTTTAAATAATTTCTCCTCGTTAATTTTATGTTTCATGTCCGTACTAGTCGGCTCCATTTTAAGTAATAAGTTTTTAATATAGGTAAATACTATGCTTTATGTATCCAGTTAATATAGCATGATAAACGTATAAAAACCTTTCCTATAACATCCAGAATTTCTATTACAATCTTTAATTATAACTAAGTAATCGAACGGCATGTTCCATACTTGTCCACACACTTCACGAAATTGAGACCACGACATATCACTTCCTACAGTTCCTACATGTTCATCATAAACATGCTTGAAATTAATATCATCTTGTTTAAAAAGAATGATTAATGTCGTGAATAGCTAGGAGTCTTGTTATGTTTCAGTTTAATCTTTTAGTATTTTAAGTTTTAATCATTTTACTTGTGTGCGTTTTATCATGATTTTACTTTTGTGTTCGTATATTATGTTAATGAATTGCGTGGAATGTATGTATCTAGTTAAAAGTCTAGGATCCATGTTCTTTTCATACGTGTTAATTATTAATGAGATTGGCAAAAATATACATTACTGACTCTGCATGATACACCCACTAGTTGAAAAAGGTACCTAACGGCCTCGTATTTTCCTATATAAACCGGAGCCGTTTGTAGCTTATTCAGAGATATCAGAGACATCAAGAGAGCTTCACTCATACCAGCCTGAACACTCTCCAGTAAATAAATCAAATATATGTGTTTTCATTTCACACAACACATATACCGGTAAATGGAGGTATAGCGGACTTCGAGGCAGCAGCGACCGGCGCGTTCCAGATTGCCAGTTTCTACGCTTCACCCAACGAACCCCTCATCACTTCAAAGTTACAGTCTACACTCCACAGTTTGGTCCTTCTGAAGCCGAATGAAGATAGAAACACGTACGCGCTGAGTTTCAAGCAAACATAGCTTAACTCAGACAGCAAGAAAGAAACACGTACGCGCTGAGTTTCAAGCGAACGTTGCTTAACTCAGACGGCAAGAAAGAATAAAGTACGCGCTGAGTTTCAAGCGAACGTTGCTTAACTCAGACGGCAAGACAGAATAAAGGACGCGCTGAGCCTAGAAGTTCGCTTCGGTTTAGACCCAAACCCAATACCTTTCCGTAACCCATTTACCGGCTCGCCGGACGGACCGTGCAGTGTTGTAGGTTTATCTCCGCTCACGTGTCCTGGCAACTTTCGTTGCATGTGTCACATGGTTGATACCCACACACTGCTTTCGAACGTTCTAGGCATTGCACTTTGCCATTGCGGGAGATTCAGTGCCACGAGGGATCCACGCTTAGGGCACTGACGTTGCGCTCGGTAACGTCAGTCATAGGCATAGGCAGGTCAAGTTAGGGACCCCCCGCGTGTGTAAAGTGAAGTGGTTCCAGCCAGAAAGATGTCCGAAAAGGAAGCAAGGAGCCTTCGCCCGCGCACCAGGGGCCCGCCTGCACCTGTGCCCGCACCGAACATGGACACCCCTACCCCCTCGTCCGGTAAGATTACGTCCGGCGAGAAAAATACGTGGAGCAAGGTGGCAACCCGAATACTACCGGTGGAAACGAGTCGGTACACTCCGAAGCGTTAGATAACACGGTAGTAGTTCGTAGTAGGTCGAGTACGCTAGTGAATAAAGACACCGATGCGCCGACGCCGCCGTCGATGGCGCCGTCTAATCGCGAATTAAGGAATCGCAAATCGGTTAGGGAACGCGATAAGAAATTGTCCGTGCTAATGGCCGAGCTCTAGGTTCATAAAGCCCGTCTAGCCGTTGCTAAGACCGAGTTCGACACTGCAAATTTACGGCTGCAGGTTGCGCAATTGAAGGCGCAGTCTGTCGGCAGCAGTGACGTGACCGTCGAAGCTACTAAGACAGAGTCTGACACTGCAAATTAACGGCTGCAGGTTGCGCAACTGAAGGCGCAGTCTGTCGGCAGCAGTGACGCGACCGTCGAAGAACGGACTAGAAGTTGGGTAAAACGACAAGCGTACGCAATAATGGAAGCGCTAGAACGGCAGTTCGGCGACCCTGAGGAAATTGTCCTTACGGAAATTCATAGTGTCAAACGCATGCCGCGTTTGTCCGAAGACAATTCGAATATAGCCTCATTCGCCGCGCACGTCGCGAATGCCGTCACCACCATTCGATCGTTGCGTCAAGAAGAATATTTACACGTGCCTGAACTCGTGAATAAAATCGTGGATAAGTTGAATCTGATAGTGCGCTATGAATGGGCCAAATATAGGCAGTCTAATGTAGAATCACCCGGGTTAGTTGCGATATCCGAGTTTCTTAACGAAATTAGTACTGCGGCTAAGCACGTAAACCGACATAAGCCGTCTAACAGATCACGGAATGCAGTGAACGCGGTATCCTCTGTGCGCGAACCGAGAAGATCGAGCCAAGCTCTCTCTGGGTTTCGTGCCCCCTCATTCTACCGTGATACGTCGGATGGATCGCGGAATGAAGGGGACGCGGTAATCTCTGTGCGCGAACCGAGAAGATCGAGCCAAGCTCTCTCTGGGTTTCGTGCCCCCGCGTCCTACCGTGATACGTCTAGTAGATCGCGAAACGCGGTAAACGCTGTGCGCGAACCCGGTCGATTGAGCAGCGCTCTCGCTAGGTCCGGCGCCCCCGCGTCCTCTCGCGACTATAGTTCGGAGTCGGAGTCAGATCCCCACGAAGCATACACACGTGATACGGGAAATAGATCGCGTACTATAGCTCAAGTAAAGCACCGCGATGGTAATTTAAAGAAAAAGCCAGCGTCAACCGGAGCTAAGCCCCAGCGGGAGATATCGTCTGTCTCTGTCTCGCGCGATGCGTGCGCCATATGTAAGAACGGCAAAGAACACAAAGTTAGCGAGTGTTCGAAATTTCTAGCCGCGACTATATCTGAGCGATGGGACTTAGTGAAGGGTGCTAGATTGTGCTATAGATGTTTAGGCGCGAGTCACCGTATGCCTTTTAGATGAAGTGGGAGAAGGGTGAGGGGGAGGGGGAGTGGCCTTGAGGGGGTAGGGTGAGGAGGGGAGGGTGCCTAGCGGGGTGAGGGGAGAGGGGAAGCGCCTCGGTGACACGTGAGCATTCAAGGTCAATGCCACGGGAGGGGTGAGGGGTGGGGGGAGGGTGATGGAGCGAGAGGGGAAGCGAACAAAATATGTGTGACAAGGACAAACGATAATAGCGCTTTCGCTGTTACTCCTACTGAAAGATACATAAGACTATAACGTTCAGTCATTTCCCCCCGCGCCTCATGCCAGATGCAGTTATATCCTAGAATCATGCGTTGGGTACATGCATCGGCCCGCAGGGTGTGATGCGGGGTGTGGCGGGGAAAGGGGAGACTCGCGCGCCCAGGTGTGCTCGTCAAGGCCACGACACTTGCGCACGGGGAAATGAATCAAGGTCTATTTAAAAACCTATACACTTCTTTTTTTTTAATTGGGAATGGGAAATTGCGCAATAATGTGGGGAATGGTCAAAAAAAGTTTAAAAGTGAATGAGTAACATTTTATTTATTCAATTACACATGTCAAAAATTTAAAAATACACATATGTTAAAAGATACAATTATGAATAAACAAGTCAATCAATATAAAACAAAAACCTCAGTCAATAATTAAATAATAAAGGCACAAAGTAAATCTAAAATCTCAAAACTTAAAAATACATACTTAATGTTAAAAGTAAAATTATTAATAAAAACTAATCCACGTTCAAATAATAAATGCATTAACATTCTTAAACATCTACTACAATCTATTACAACATAAATAAACAAGCCAATCAAAATAAAACAAAAAACCTCAGTCAATAATTATTACTTAATGTTATAATGTCCCCGTCCCCATGCAAGCATTCATGGCCCTTACGACGTTTTGATCCATGCCCCTTCGTTCGAGTATTTTTGCATCGGCCGGCCGGTCGGCCACGTGCGCGCTCAAGGTCACACAGATGCAAGCTACCTGTGCATTGTGGAATGCGGCGGCACGTGCATATTCGCGTCACCCATGTCGCGACCTTAAAACGTCGTAAGCGCCGTGAGATACTCATGACGCTTACAATATTTTGCTCCATGCCCCTTCGTTCGATCGGTGCGTCACCGAGTACACTTGCACCGATTGCTCAAAGCCGCTAAAATAGCAAACCGCTAGATGGCGCCACTTTGTATGTGAGTTAGTTGTTGATTCCTTTAAAGGTATAGATGTCGCTAGTGTGTCGCCTCGTCAGTGGACACCGCTAGTTAGTTCCAAAAACATTCGCTATGAAATGTATAGATGTCACTAATGATTAGTTCTAAAAAAGTCTGCCAATAGAAAATAGTGTCATAGGGGGTTCATGGTAAGTTATAGTTCTCCATCAAATGTATAGAGGTTGCTAGTGGCGCCTCGTCAGTGGACACCGCTAGTTAGTTCCAAAGACATCCGCTATGAAATTGCAAAAAGGCCCAATATGTTCGTTTTGAAATATGTACTCGGCGTTTTCTTTATGATGATGATGCTTTTCTTTATACTACGTCGGTGGCAAACAAGCAGATGGCTCCGCCTGATAGTAAGCAGCCACCGTAGCCTATGGATGCCTGCAACTTCAAGATGTGTACACGCTTGCGAGTAGCCAACCGTTGGGACGTTGACCGTGACGTTCGAAAACAAAAAGTCGTATGTAACTGTAAACTTTCTATTATGAAATGACTATTTGCCATTCACCGTGGAATTTGACAGAGAGAGTTTGATGTATTAAACTTTACCGTATTTAGGCGTAATAAGGTCTACTATCCTTAAAATTATGAATGAAATTACAAGCAAATATCAGCTGTCATGAATTAAGTAACCTTAGTCTGATAATGAAGCTAAGAAGAAGATAATGAAGTACTAGAAATAAAGTAGATTTTCCTAATGCTGAAATTCTGTAATGTGACATGGTTATGAAACCCGTGCGATGTTGGGGGGGGTATACTCTTCAATCTTTTCAAACAGACAAATGGTCAGAGCCTAGATCTAGTATTTAATATAGACATGCCGTTCGCGTGCACCCGTGAGAGGACAGATTATACGCAATGTGATGAAATTGAGAATACGTTTTAAGATTTCTGACAACATATCAAAACATAACCTACGTAATTTGGTCGGGTTATTTGTTACCTACCATAAACCATACCATAGTTGGTCAAACCAATTCAGTCAGTAAGAACCAGGAAAATTATACTCATTCTTTTCTTTTGGATGCTAGTACTAGTAGTACTAGTGTAAGACAAAGATAGTATGATTCTATGATTGAAATGAGACAGTCCTTTGACAAACTATAAATTCACTATGGGGAAAAAAATGTGCGACTATGACAAGGACAAACAATAATAACGCTTTCTCTGCTACTCCTAGTGAAAGATACATAAGACTATCTCGTTTGGTCATTTCCCTCCACCGCTCATGACTGCCGGGTATATATATTCCCATTATATTATCATAAATGAGATCACAATACCAGCAACCTGCAACTGGCGCATCATCATCTCAGCCATAAGACGTCCACTGCTGAACATAGGCCTCCCCCTTGGAACTCCATACGTGCCGGTTGGAAGCGACCCGCATCCAGCGTCTTCCGGCGACCTTAACAAGATCGTCTGTCCATCTTGTGGGTGGACGTCCTACGCTGCGCTTGCTAGTCCGTGGTCTCCACTCGAGCACTTTTCGACCCCATCGGCCATCTTCTCTGCGTGCAATGTGGCCTGCCCATTGCCACTTCAGCTTGCTAATCCGGTGGGCTATGTCGGTGACTTTAGTTCGTCTACGGATCTCCTCATTTCTGATTCGATCACGTAGAGAAACTCCGAGCATAGCCCTCTCCATAGCTCGTTGAGCGACTTTGAGTTTTGAGATGAGGCCGATAGTGAAAGACCACGTTTCGGAGCCGTAAGAGTAGAAACTATTCCCCGATTCTGGCCCCACCTCTCAGTGGTCACCGATCCTGACCCCAGGGCCGATCCACCGCCCCCGCTGAACCTAAAAAAAAAAAATAATAATAATAATAAAAAAAAAAAAAAAATAGCCCCCCATTTGAATTGATTGCGCTAGGTCTCAGCAGTGCCCGGCGCCTCCTTCAGGTACTTACGAAATACGCTAATTAAACAATACACCTTGCTCACCACGGTAACAATAGGCTTATCGACCCTTTTCTATTGTTCGATCTCGACTCGGGCGCGTTATTGTGTTACCGAGCATACTACCTGGATGGACCCTTCACCCACCGACGTCTTCATTCATGCCTTCTTTATGTGTGTATTATACTGTAGGTGTTTGTGATAGGTATTAGCGATAGGTATTTGCAATAGGTATTAGCGATAGGTATTTGCAATAGGTATTACCGATAGGTATTTGCAAAAGGTACTTATTTGCGATTCATTATCTTATTATCTTACAACCTCTTGGAGCTATTTCGATTTAGAAGGAATACAGTTCTAACCTAACCTAACCTAATTAGAATTTACACAAGTAATCCGTCGGTAGCCTAAACTAACCTAAACCTTCTTTTACCAAACCTAACTTGACCAAACCTAACTAAAATCAACCTAACTTCTCATTTCAAACTAACCTGCTTTCACCTAGTCTTCGTTCAAGTTATGTTTTAACCCAAATACCTAAACTTCTTACCTATCCAAACTAAAGCATCCTACATATCGTATACATACTTACCTATATTGTGCATATTGTATTGTGTTATTTTATTTAGTTTTACCTATTTCTAACTCATTATTTTTGTCTGCGATAAATGCAATTCAACCTAATGTAGCCTTTTTTATTCTTAAACTATTCTATCTTCTTAAACTTAGTATGTAAGTATGTCTCATTATCTAATACTATACAGTTTATTTTCACATACATTTTTATGTTCTTTGTAACACGATAGAAAGTAAACTCGTAGCTACTTGTTTCTTTGTATTATTAAAATAATAACTAGGCGTGTGAGGCATTTCTTGTGCACTTGTTTTCATTGTTATAACAGCTTAATTGCTTTATTGATAGACGTCTATTATATTTTATGCTGACAATGGATTATTATGTGGATATAATTTGGGTTTGAGTACAGGGAGCGTCTGTTTAGATGAACTTGTTGAGACATGTTACTTTGTATGATTTTAAAAAAATAACGAGACGTGTCAACTGGTTTCAACATGATTTAGTCTAATACGTCGGCATTTCTTGTGTGTCGGTCGGTATTCATTGTTATAACAGTATAATTGCTTTATTGGTAGACATCTATTATATTTTATACTGACAATGGATTTATTGTTTCCTATTATGCTTTTGAATTTGGGTTTTAGTAAAGAGAGCGTCTGTATTAGATGAACCTGTTGAGACATGATTTGAACGATACTGTATCCTGCTCACTATCACAGTATAAAAGCCGAAGAGAAATGGCTTTGAGTAAGTATTACTGTCGTGGCAGTCCTCTGTATCAGAGCTCCTTGTATCTACTGCAGTATATAGAAATATAGTGTTAATTCAACAGTGAAGTGTTTAAGTGTTTATAGAAAGACCCAACAATGGATTTAAGTATGTCTTTTATTACCGTAACTTACTTTGTTTTGTTTTCACTTGTGTTCTTTGTGTTTTAATTATCAAGATTGTAGACAGTGTGTAAATTATTGTTTTATATTATTTCAGTTCACTGAAAATACTTTCAAGAACTATTACTACCCGGATGATAATAAAGACGAATCAAGCGATGAAGAGGGTACGCTTGGTCTCAAAGTTAAACAAGCCATCGCAAAGAAACGTTCAGGAAACAATATCGATAGCTTCTTTGAACGACCTAAAAAGCAGTCTAAAGTTGTGAAACGGTCTTCAAATGTGAGCAAAAGTTCACCAGACGGTGTTGCAAACTTGTCATCCGGACAAGACGACGGGGCCTATGCATCACATTTGATTAAAATCGAGATATATGATATGCATAAAATCAAAAACGTCCCACCCATGGAACACTGGAAGCATGCGGACTTCAGATTGAAATATTTTGCGTTGGAAGACGATTTGGAGCTACAAAATACGCGAAATATTATTTATAACATAACAAAGCAATTAGCTTCTAAGGACAGTAGTGTGAAATATTTTATAGATAATAAGAAACAGTGATAGTTATAATTATTAATGATAGTAGTAGCTTAATGATTGTGTTAACGTATTTCTCATTTTTTACCTCTCCTTAAGTACATTTTCCATGTAACAGATTTTTTTGTGTCGTCTCGTTTTTTAAGTAACAAAGAATGTTAAGAAATATTTTGTAAATAATAAAATAAAATAAAAAATGTGTGGTTTAAAAGGTCTTTGTATTATATGAAAAAATAAAAAATCTTATTTAAGTACACGTATTATTTTATTTCACAAAAAAATGTTTTAAACATATTCCTTAATATAAGGTCATTACATACAGAATTATCAGAAAACAAACTTAGCATATCTGTCATAGTTTTTCCATGATATTTAAAATACAAATAAACTAGACAATATTCACCACAAACTGAAGTAAAATGGTTTTGAAGAGGTTTATTGTTATAAAACCACTGTCTGGTGTTTCTTTTTAAAAATAAGTTATGGTAACCTGAAGGCTTCCGTCCGAAGGAATCAAAATATTCTCCTATACCAGTAACATCAATGTGTATGGCAACCCAGTGGGAGCCTGGTTTCGTATCAGGGTCCAAATTACTTACAATAAAAACAGGTAGATCGACCCAAATAGGTATTTTGTTAGCAGCAAAAACATTTGATTCAAAAAGTGGGTTTAATTTCTTCATACAAAATTGAATCTCATTAGTATCCATAATTACTTAATTAATAACAATTTATGTCTTGATGATGCTGCAAACAATGACTACAACAAAATAACGTAAACGAAAGAAAACATTGTATTTATATAATTATGTTTTTCAACTATTATAATCTACAGATACATCACGGTTTTTGTTTATTTCAATAATGTTGTCAAATTCTGCATACACGATACAATTAATGGTGCTAGTTAGAGCCGAATCAAAGCGTACTTCTATCCGAACACTTCCATGTCTAACAAGATTCCAGTGTGAAGTTGAACTAGCAGATAAATCAGGGGTTAAATCAAAACATAACAAACAATATCCTCCACCATAATCTGTTCTACTTATTCCATTACCTTCGTTGTGAAAATGAATACCAATTCCAGAAAATAAGGTGTGATATGCCGCCGCTATTAAACCAGAACTAAATGACGGTTGTAATGTTTTAGAAGGAATTTCATGACCATCTACAAACAAGCTAAATGAATTCATATTATAATTTTGAAAATTAAATGGATTCAAAGCTAAATTTCCATTAAAACCTGAATTTGATACAAATCCAATAATACAGCGTTTAGGAATTTGTCCGAGAAATATATTATCCAATGTTTTACCCTGGACCCCTGTTGGTATTGTGAGAACCTTAACTTCTGCTCTCGTAATGGGGTACTTCGCAGTCGTTGTTGCCAATACTTTTTGATGGGCTAACAAAACGCTAGGATTGATTTTTGTTCTTCTAACAATGAGACTAGCATCTGTTATTTGTACTTTAAGTTTTTTATCTTGATGACAAATTAAATTAAATGATTCTTTTGATCGGACTAACTTAATACGCAATTCAACACCATTTATCAAGAATTTCTCTTGGTTAAATATATCGCCATGCAAATGTCCAATCATTTCCACTTCCTTACTCTCTTTGATAAATTCTAGTCTTTTCTGAAATCCTTTGTTGTTGGCGTCAACGGTATCCATAAAACCTGGGGTATCCTCATACCATAACCCACAAGTAAGATGGGTTTTTTTGGCTGCCGGTCCATAGTTGAGAAGATTTTCCATATAAGCACGGTAAGCATATGTATTGTTTGGGGGTGATATGAGTTTTTGATTTAAATATACATCAAGTTGGTTGAAAAGGGAATGTAGCCAGTTATTGGTGGGTCCAACTCCGGCATCTGCTTTTAATTTTGTCCCATCTTGATTCAATACTTTAGCAGTAATATGTAACATTGTGTGTGATAGATCAATGTAGTCATCTCCTGATCCAGGTACTTGAAATTCAATGGGGCCATCATAACTTAAAGATGAAATTGGTTTGTAATGAATCCAATGTCCGCTTTCAATACTTGTTTGAGTTGATGGAAGGGCAAATATATCTAATTCAGATTTTGCACATTCACATGAATGACTGTGTAGAAATGACATTATTTAACTTGAAAATATATCGTTATTTTTATTATTATTTCTACTTCCTCTTCGTCGCGATGCTTTTCGAGTAATGAGCGGTTCTCTTCTTTTATTTTATTCGACATTTTATACCCAGATCCTGACATGAGAGAATCAATTTTTTCATCAGCCTTTCTTTTTAGGTTAGCGCTCGCTTCCTTAAATCGTGATCGAATGGAACTATCCATAGGACGAGAATTTACCATATCAGTTAACAAACCAACCCCTGCCCCTAAGGTTTCTTTTCCAATGGTTTTTAAACCGCTAGATAACAAAGGGAGCACTGATCTAAATAGTCCACCCAAAAAACTGCCTATACCATGTCCTCGTTGATATGGAACTCCCTTATAGACAATACCTATCCCAGAGCCGGCTTGGTGTGAATAATAATGTTCGTAAGGACAAGAGACTGACGATCTGTTGTAAATCATTTTACTCGTTGAAAGTGTAGCTTCACGCAAGAAGATCCAAATTGAAATGGTACTCTGACACCAGTCGTTGTTCTTATATCTATTTCAATGGTATCGAACTCTCTTCGTAAAACTGGTACATAATGAGCGGGTGAGAAGATGTGAGTTTTATAAGCTCCATAAATGAACTTAGTTGGATCTAAAGGTATTATTCTGAGTAATGAAGTAATAACATCTCCGACTACTTGTGGGTGTATTATATCAGTATAAACAAATATTTGAGATGGTAAACCTAAATATAAATTTGCAGGGCTTTTTCCTAATGTATTTTGTTTTAAATTTGTTTTCGGTTTAAAACCCAATTGCAGACTTAGTATCGGAGTTGTAATGATAGATGTTATTTCTTTATTTGTTGTTGCTATTCCAACCAGTTTTGTTAATCCATCATATCGAAATTTTACGTTATTTTTTAACTGTGGGTTTTCATTAAACGCTTGAAGAAAATGATCTATATTATCATATGTAGTGGCTGGTATATGAGTTTTTATATCTACTATTTTTGTAGTTTTATCGGTGGGTGATAACACCTTTTTCTTTAAATAAATGATGTTTTCGTGCTCTTGAACATTATACATGGAACAAGGATATTGAAATTCCACCAACCCAACTACCCATTCTCCATCCAATTTAATGGTCTTTGGTAATTTAGTTAAGAAATGTGCAGTCGTGTTATCCGTGTAGTAATCTGATGAACTATTACTTAACAAAGTTAGATAAAAACTATTTTCACTCATATTTTCTTTAAGTTTGATTCAGGTATCCAAGAATTAAATTTATTAGGATAACCTTGCCACTTAACTAGTATTTCCTTTCTGCCAGCAACTCGACGCGAGCGTATTATTTTATCAATTTTATACTCGTTGGAGGGGAGGTAAGTTACCTTTTGTAATTCTTTAGAATAAAATGTACCAATGATGGGTTCACCTTCTAAATCCTTTATTGTATAAACAACTCGTGGCGATCTGTTAATAATCGAATCAATAATAAATATTTCATCACTCCAATTACTTTCATAACCTTTTTGAAACACATGCTTATATTTAGTGATTCTAACATGATCACCTACATTTAGTTTTTTAGTTTCTAATGAAATTTGCCTATCTTTTTTGCGATCATATAAATTACACCAAACAGTCATAATATTATTAGAGCTAACATCAACTGGGCGCATTTTAATGCTAGAATGATAGCTATGGTTGTAAGAATGTAGAAGATCTTGTAATATATTTGTGTAGTTATATGTATTCTTATGAGTGAAGTAACGCCACATTTTCATTTTAAGTGTTCTTTGAAACCTTTCTACTATACTTGCTTTAATGTCGGGGTTATTAGTGGTATAATAATTAATATTTTTGCTCTTAAAGTAATCTCTAACCGTGAATAGAATCAGGCGTTACTTTGCGGAAATCCATACTAATTAAAACCAAAATATTACTTTGCTAATCCGCGAAAAGATAACGTGCTAGTCAATCAGTGCTAACCCGTTATACTTACTTGCGTATTTTTACATGCAATTAATATTCCCACCCTCCCACCGCAAAAATCCTGAGGATGCCTCGTAGAGAGGCGAAACACGTGTCGAGGTTTATTCTTTTGGTGGTGGTTTGTTATATTTATTTGCGTATTTATTTTTGCGGGCCGTTGCCGGGCGTCAGACCGTCAACAACTCCTGAGGATGCCTCGTAGAGAGGCGAAACACGTGTCGAGGTTTATTCTTTTGGTGGTGGTTTGTTATATTTATTTGCGTATTTATTTTTGCGGTGGGAGGGTGGGAATATTAATTGCATGTAAAAATACGCAAGTAAGTATAACGGGTTAGCACTGATTGACTAGCACGTTATCTTTTCGCGGATTAGCAAAGTAATATTTTGGTTTTAATTAATCTCTAACCGCCTTTGAAACAAATTCTGTACCTTTATCAGATTGGATGTGACGGGGAACAGAGTTGGCTTCAGTAAATATGCTTTCAAAACATTGTTTAACAGTTGCTGAATCCTTCTTCTTCATGGCTCTTGCAAAAGCATATTTACTGAACACATCAATAACACAAAGAATATATTTGTACCCATCATTATATTGACTATAAGTACTCATATCACTTAAATCAGCTTGCCAAAGTTCATTAAAGTTCGAGAGAATGTATTTATTTCTAGTAAATCGTCTATGAATAGGTTTATGCAGCGTGTGCGTATCTTGAGATTGTAACCATTTTTTCACTTCCTCTTTGTTCATTTGACCTTTCATTTCCTTTGATAAATTATTTAAACTGCTATAGCCAGCTGGATTAGAGATGTCATAATAGATTCTGTTAATATCTAATAAGGAGTCCATCTTTCCCACTCTATTTTCTTTCCGGATCGCTTTTGCTCCCGTGTAGCAAGAGGCGTAGAAGTGTTATTATCTTTATCTGTTGAGGCTCTCGTCTTCACAGATGTGGAGGGGGTAAAGGGTTCAATCAAAGGAGTACCATTAATAAATGCTAAATTTGTAGGATTACCTATGCATGACCTAGGAACTTCGATATCTTTTAAAAGTAAAGCAAACACTTCCCATCCAATTGGCTTAGGACGTTTAAGACATCTAACGGTGTCGCTTACCAAATCAGTAATATTACTATTTTGAATGGTTTGGTTATTTATAACAACTTCACCAGTCTGTTTCCACCAAATTTTCGGTTTACTTGAAACAATGTAGTCTAACAACGTTCGAGCTTTTTTTTCATAAGATTTGGGTAATATGTTTATAATTTTTGACTGACTAATTGGCATTAGTTCTTGATTTATTTCGCCAGGTGGTGTATTAAACGATGACGGTGTGGCTGCTTCAGTTACATTATCTGTAACTGACTCATTATTTTCAATCTCCTCCTTTTTGTTCACTTTTGTTTTTATAATATCATTACTTTCGTTGATGACTTGATCTACCCCCTCCATCACGATGGGTATTCTAAACGGTTTTCGATCTGTTTCAATAAAATGTAGAAATCTTTGTAATGCTTGAGAATATAACGTCCACTTTTCGCGATCATTCATTTTACTTTTAAGGATTTTTTGCATCTCTCCATCTAGCCGAGATGAGGAATTTTCGGGTGGACTCTCATTCCGTTTCAGCCTTTCAATAAAATCTGATTCAACTAATAACATTTTTTTTGTGTTTTCCATTTTGTTTATGATAAAGAGTTCACTAAAGCACTTAAAACTGCACCTAAAATAATAGGTAGAAATGCACCTCCTTTTTGAACTATAACAGTTTTTCTTATTTTATGTTTCCCTTTCGAAACTAATTTTCTTAAAATATCTTTATATTTTTTTAGTTTCGTCTTTTCTTTTTTTTCTAATGGAATTTTCCCATTTAGGACGTTATAAATGCACTCACAAATAATGTTGATCTCTTCATCGTCACAAGATTTAAGTAATGCAGTACGATATTTGGGTTTAAGCAACTGCAATGCTTCAAGTAAATGTTTATATGTGTTTACTCTTGCATGCATCATGTAGAACTGACTAAAATATGGTGATTTTTATCATATTTAAACCCCTTTTTAGGTACATACACTGTGCAATGCCCATCAAACGGAAATATTTTTGTTTTAAAACGGCATATGTCATTTGTATTTTGTTTCAGGTCAATCATGAGGTAACCATGAGCCTCCTTTGTAGCATCTTTGTAGGCTTCGTCCACAAACTTTGAGTTTTCTGGGTAAACTTGTCGTGACAGGTAGCGTATTTGAGTTTTATCCCTGGGATTTTTAAAAAATACAATGTAGCTTGTATTCAATGAAATATCACGTTGACCTCTACCTTGATGAAATACGTTTTGTGTAATATAAAAAACACTTAAGTTTCTATGATGACTACCTTTCGCAAAAATGTCAACGATTCGTCCATCTGATTCTCTCATCAAATCATCTATAATAAGAAGTTTAGGTTTCTTCCTATCAAAAATTGAAAAATCTGGTATTCCTTGACTATAATTTACATTTTCCAGATTGTAGAGAGGTTGCATTTCATCATAACACCAAATAATTTCATCAAATTCAACATTACATATCTCTTTGGAGTTATTCAAAAAGTTTGTAACAAATTGCGTTTTACCACACCCACTAGGACCTGCGACAATGGTGGTGAAAGGATGATAAAAGTGAATCATTATTAAATATCGTAATCTATGTGTATGTGTGTATGTGTGTGGGTGAGTGTTGATATGTTAACGGATGGACTTTAAATGGTAATATTCAGAAAGATGATTACTATTTAAACAACTCAGATATAGTAGACAAAAAAAAACAAAATGATTACGTAAATTTTTTTTTATTATTTATGATCACACTTTTAACATTATTTTTTTTGATTCATATTTACAAAAATACCTTAAAAGATACAATAAAATAAAATTCATACATTTTTTTACATGTTTACAAGTAATACCTTAAAAAATATACAATGTACAAACAATAATTTGGAATTCGAATGTTCTGTGTGATTATATTACAACTTTGAAACTTTTTCATTATTGCGGTATTTTATAATGACCCCACGCTAGAGTGTCAGAAGAGTTTTCTAATAAGTACCGTTTTGTATCTTCATGCGATAATGATATTTTATTTATTTTTTGAGTGAATATTATATGTTTTATAGACTTAAATCTTAGCATTTGAGCGCGTTGCAAATTTTTATTAAATAAACACGTTTTGTAATTGTCAAGAGTAAATTTTTTTGTAACACATTTATTGACTCCTTTGGCTTTTGATAAAACACCGTATTTTTCGGTTTTCTCATCATTCTCGTCATATTTTTCAACATCTAAGGTATACATTTTAGATCTCAGACCTACAAACTCTTTTAAAATTCTACCATTATTTTCATCTTTGAAAAACCCTAATCGCTTTTTATTTATTAACGGCAAATCATATTTATTGTTAGGAGGATAGTCAGATGTATCAAAATATAAATTAAGATCTGATTTTATATCTGCGTAATAATTTTCCGTGAAAATTTGATATACTAAGCTATCAGTATCTGTATAAAGAAGCTTAAGATTGTCTGGATATTTGGTTTTCATGTAGCTGTAGTGAAAGTCATACATCAAAGTTTTCGATATATCTAATACGCAAAATCCCAGATAAATCGGTTTATTATAAAATATTTTAGTTTTATTCAATTGAACGGCCACTAAATTCTCAGAGAATATGGATAAACTATGGAACTCAGGTTTCGCTATCAAAGATTGAACCCCCTGCGTTTTTCCTCGATTTTCCCAGTGATTTAATAATTTGACATTTACGCGTTTTGCAACATTTTCCATGGTTTTACCGAACACTGAATTATTCATTAGTTTAAAGAAATCTTTTTCAAAATCGGATGATGCCTGTGATCGCATGTGGGTGTTCAAATCTATGTAACTTTTTAACCACATAGACTGTTGAAATTTAAGAATGCGATGGATTTTACTCAATTTCAAACCATTCTTCAAACACTGTTTTAGATTTCTATAATGAATGACATAATTCGTTTTTTTATTTAAATTAGGAATTAATTTTTTTTCTTTGGAATTACCCAAACAAACGTTTTCAGGACAAAATGGCAAATCTGAATGAGAGTCATGCAACTCGTTAGGGTATTCGAGATCAACTTCTAAAATTAAACCATGATCAGCGTCATCAGATATATTAAAGTCAGTATCTGTATTTACCCATTCAAATTTACCGGTAGGAAGACATTGAGACATAGCCCACCCGTAAAGGTTATTTGCATCAAAGTACATAAGAAATGACGATGTGATATTTTGATTATAATCTTCCAAAAAAATATTATTAGCCTTCGCGTATCTATTACTACATTGTGATATGCCACCTCGAATATTTTTTGATATAAAAGCTATTTTATCGATATCAGTTAGGAGTTCTAGTTTTATTTTTGTAGTTCTTAACATTGCATCCCAACTTAATCCCGGAGCAGTATAATAATGAGCGGGGTCTAATCCATACATCTTAAGACAAAGGTTTCTAAAATTTTCAAATATATCAGTTAGTAATAGAACATCAGTTTTTAAATATAAATCAGAATAATCACCCATATTTTTGCATTGAAAATGAGACCAAACATCTTTTGCGTGATCATAATCCTCTTCTGAGATGTGACTATCAGACAAGGAACTAAAGAAATCATCTTTAGAGGGAAGAGCTGTTAAGTTTAAAGAATCGTATGATGACATGTGTTCATAGGGATAGACACCCTTTCGTAATAAGCGTTTAAAATCCTCCTCGCATGAAAAATTCAATTTTAATTCATGAAATTGTTCAGGCAACAAGTTTTTTGCCAATTTGTCAAGACTACTGGACATAAATTTAAGTGAATCGACAAATCTCAATTTAATTGTGCGATTATTTATTTGTAAGCTCTTAGAAAATGAAATGTATTTCTCTTTGTTCTCTGGAATCAGTTCAATGTCGCCTTCCGCCAAACCAAGCCCATGCACTATAAAATGACTATCATAGTTACACAAATTATGGAAAAATACAGGTACAAAATTAGGTGCCCTATATTTTTCAGAACAAAATGTATGTGCCACTCCTTCATAAAGACCAGTATGGTAATTATAGGAAATGACTGAATCCTCGTTTAAATTTTTATCACAAATATAACATGTACTACTCTGAGCAATATGCACATTATTTGCATTAGATAAAGGCAATGGAGTTTTTACAAAAGTATTTCTCCTACAAATGGCCTTTAAGTCTTGTTCCATATACTTCATAAATTCCTGGGTGCAATTTTTGCCTTTATATGTTCTGTACACTGACAATTTATCATTATAAGAACATTTAATGTAGTATCCAAAACTATATACCTCATGTTTTTGTACATTTGTTGTTGAGGATGTAGTAGGATTAATTGTACCTGTTTGAATCGGGTTTAGAAAGGCTTCGAAATCAGCATAAATAACAAAAGGTACCCTTAATTTACGTTCATAATTATCGAAAGTAAGTATATTGGAGGAAACGGTTTCATTGAACCAGTTTTTCTTTTTATCCTGTTCTGAAGGTAAATGTGTACAAACATGGAAACAATCGTTTCTTTGATGATTCATTAAATTGTTGCGAGTTGTAAAGTTCGACAAACAACCATCACAAATATGTGCAGCATGCTGTGTATTTGATAATTGTTTAGATACTAACCTAGATACATTTTTGATATAGCAATAATGCCCCTTACTGTCTTTGGATATGTACAATAAATTCAAGTGGGTAGCTTTTTTGCACTTTGTTAAGTGTAATGGGCCTACTACGTCATGTTTTTTACTTTTCGAATTGTATTCAAGACCAAAAACGTTTATACTTATATCATTCATTTTTTCAAATTTCTGAATATCTCCAATCTTAAGTGGGAAAGTTAAATTTCTAAAATTTAATTTATTTTTATGCGCCATATACGATTTCGCAGTGTTTGAACGATGACTTGTAGGTGGATACAAGCCTGACAATACAGCCCATCTAAAACATTCATGATCATTATTTTTTACATTAATAACTGCTTTTCTGTTCTGAATATCACGTGGTAATTCGATATAGGAAGAACCACGCAATGGATTAAATTTGTTTACATTGACATCTAGATAGTTAAATTTTACTAAACTCCATCCACTGTCTTTTCTCTCAAAGTTAAATAATTTTGTTAATATATCTTTAACAACTGACTCGAAAATATCACCTTTGTCGCTGCTAACATCAACTACATTGTTACATAATTGGAAATCAAATGTATTATTTACTTGTTTGCTCTCTTGAGTTTAATCCGCATTCAAAATAAAGTTTACTTTTAAAGCATGGTGATCAGTGAGGGAACGATCCAATAATGCAAAGATTTTCTCTTTATTTCCTAGTAAAATGGATTCGGGAGTAAATGGTTGGTGAACATTTTCATTTAATAGTATTCTGTAAGTGGCCACCCTATTCTTAAAAGCATTTTCAATTAACTGAACATTAACCCATTCAATGTCAGCCCTTAAAACATTATTTTTGTGAAGATTACTATTTAAATGATTTTTAAAATATCTTTTAGAAACAAACTTATTACACACAGAACATTCAATTTCATGATTATTATTTGTACTCACAATGACATCGGGAACTGGTTCGGATGATGTTGATGCTACAGGTTCAGCAGCTGCTGAACGGTTTTTCTTCACCAAGAATTCTTCGGTCTCCAAAACTGCAGCTGTCCTTTTTACTCCCCGTCCTATTTGAGAAGATCTATAACAATACATAATAAACATAAATATCTTAATGTCAGATAAAATAAAAATAATTACTAAAACGGTTGGTTGTATATACTAACGTAAGTCTTTTCGACACTGCTGACAATAGGCCCGCATCATCAAAACTCCATCAATCACATCTGATGACTGAGTATTCCCCTTGGAATATTTGATATGCCCATCACATGGTGTATAATACGGTATAATATCAGAATCTTCCAGTAACGAGTGAGGTAATTTGTTTGATATATACCACATTCTTATATTTCTATGAAAATATGCTAAAATAAATTCTTTACTTAATTCCTCAATCTTATCACGAGGCAAAGTGAGACCAATATGATAGTAAGTAAACACCATTATGGAAAAGGATATCACAGTACAAGCACGGCACCAAAACACTGAATGATATGAACTCGAGATACCCCGCTTATATAACCAGCACTCTCCCACCCCACGTTTATCCTAACAATAAGTTCTGGTCACAACAAGTTAGGAGGAACCCATCCTTTGTTAAACAGGTACTGGTTAAGAGTTATAAACATGTATGAACAGGAATACTTTTACTTACGCCTCTCGATGTAGTTGGCTCACAAGACGGGCAGCCTCGCATAGATCTTCATTTTCTTCTATTTCTTCACAGAGTCTGATAAGTTCAAGATCGTAGACATCACAACTCAAAGAGTCCATTATGAAATGAGAAATCATACAGTGCTTTCTTTCATTTAAATAGTTGACTACAGGTATAAGATTTCTAAGAGTGGGGACTGTAATCTTTACAAATGAGAAGTATTAAATTAAAACTTGTTGTAATGTGATACAATAAAAATAATCTGTTACATGGAAAATGTACTTAAGGAGAGGTAAAAAATGAGAAATACGTTAACACAATCATTAAGCTACTACTATCATTAATAATTATAACTATCACTGTTTCTTACTATCTATAAAATATTTCACACTACTGTCCTTAGAAGCTAATTGCTTTGTTATGTTATAAATAATATTTCGCGTATTTTGTAGCTCCAAATCGTCTTCCAACGCAAAATATTTCAATCTGAAGTCCGCATGCTTCCAGTGTTCCATGGGTGGGACGTTTTTGATTTTATGCATATCATATATCTCGATTTTAATCAAATGTGATGCATAGGCCCCGTCGTCTTGTCCGGATGACAAGTTTGCAACACCGTCTGGTGAACTTTTGCTCACATTTGAAGACCGTTTCACAACTTTAGACTGCTTTTTAGGTCGTTCAAAGAAGCTATCGATATTGTTTCCTGAACGTTTCTTTGCGATGGCTTGTTTAACTTTGAGACCAAGCGTACCCTCTTCATCGCTTGATTCGTCTTTATTATCATCCGGGTAGTAATAGTTCTTGAAAGTATTTTCAGTGAACTGAAATAATATAAAACAATAATTTACACACTGTCTACAATCTTGATAATTAAAACACAAAGAACACAAGTGAAAACAAAACAAAGTAAGTTACGGTAATAAAAGACATACTTACATCCATTGTTGGGTCTTTCTATAAACACTTAAACACTTCACTGTTGAATTAACACTATATTTCTATATACTGCAGTAGATACAAGGAGCTCTGATACAGAGGACTGCCACGACAGTAATACTTACTCAAAGCCATTTCTCTTCGGCTTTTATACTGTGATAGTGAGCAGGATACAGTATCGTTCAAATCATGTCTCAACAGGTTCATCTAATACAGACGCTCTCTTTACTAAAACCCAAATTCAAAAGCATAATAGGAAACAATAAATCCATTGTCAGTATAAAATATAATAGATGTCTACCAATAAAGCAATTATGCTGTTATAACAATGAATACCGACACACAAGAAATGCCGACGTATTAGACTAAATCATGTTGAAACCAGTTGACACGTCTCGTTATTTTTTTAAAATCATACAAAGTAACATGTCTCAACAAGTTCATCTAAACAGACGCTCCCTGTACTCAAACCCAAATTATATCCACATAATAATCCATTGTCAGCATAAAATATAATAGACGTCTATCAATAAAGCAATTAAGCTGTTATAACAATGAAAACAAGTGCACAAGAAATGCCTCACACGCCTAGTTATTATTTTAATAATACAAAGAAACAAGTAGCTACGAGTTTACTTTCTATCGTGTTACAAAGAACATAAAAATGTATGTGAAAATAAACTGTATAGTATTAGATAATGAGACATACTTACATACTAAGTTTAAGAAGATAGAATAGTTTAAGAATAAAAAAGGCTACATTAGGTTGAATTGCATTTATCGCAGACAAAAATAATGAGTTAGAAATAGGTAAAACTAAATAAAATAACACAATACAATATGCACAATATAGGTAAGTATGTATACGATATGTAGGATGATTTAGTTTGGATAGGTAAGAAGTTTAGGTATTTGGGTTAAAACATAACTTGAACGAAGACTAGGTGAAAGCAGGTTAGTTTGAAATGAGAAGTTAGGTTGATTTTAGTTAGGTTTGGTCAAGTTAGGTTTGGTAAAAGAAGGTTTAGGTTAGTTTAGGCTACCGACGGATTACTTGTGTAAATTCTAATTAGGTTAGGTTAGGTTAGAACTGTATTCCTTATAAATCGAAATAGCTCCAAGAGGTTGTAAGATAATAAGATAATGAATCGCAAATAAGTACCTTTTGCAAATACCTATCGGTAATACCTATTGCAAATACCTATCGCTAATACCTATTGCAAATACCTATCGCTAATACCTATCACAAACACCTACAGTATAATACACACATAAAGAAGGCATGAATGAAGACGTCGGTGGGTGAAGGGTCCATCCAGGTAGTATGCTCGGTAACACAATAACGCGCCCGAGTCGAGATCGAACAATAGAAAAGGGTCGATAAGCCTATTGTTACCGTGGTGAGCAAGGTGTATTGTTTAATTAGCGTATTTCGTAAGTACCTGAAGGAGGCGCCGGGCACTGCTGAGACCTAGCGCAATCAATTCAAATGGGGGGCTATTTTTATTTTTTATTTTTTTATTATTATTATTTTTATTTTTTTTAGGTTCAGCGGGGGCGGTGGATCGGCCCTGGGGTCAGGATCGGTGACCACTGAGAGGTGGGGCCAGAATCGGGGAATAGTTTCTACTCGTAAGTCATCACTGGTAACACACATTGATTAAAGACTTTCGTCTTGAGGCACTGAGGTATGTCGGACGAACAGACATTACGTAGTTTCCCGAACGCTGCCCAACCGAGTTGGATTCGGCGGTTGACCTCTTTCTCGAAGTTGGACCTAACTAATTGGACTACTTGTCCTAGGTAGATGTACGAGTCAACAACTTCGAGTACCGAGTTCCCAACAGAGACTGGGATGGGCACAACATTGGCATTTGACATAAGTTTCGTCTTGTCCATGTTAATTTTCAAGCCCACCCGTTGTGAAACTCGGTTGAGGTCATCGAGCATCATGGTTCGTGATGACCCTTGAAAACAGCTTATAGACATGACTCAGAAGCGTGATGGGTCTGTAGTTCTTCAATAGGTTGTTATCACCTTTTTTGAAGAACAGCACCACCTCGCCTCTATTCCATGTTTCAGGCGTTATGCCCTCGGACAAGACGGAATTAAAGAGCTTCTGGAGGACTTTAAGTACCGGTGTTCCACCCGCTCTCAGAAGCTCTGAAGTGATTCCGTCTTTGCCCGGCGCCTTGTTGTTCTTAAGCTGCTTCAGGGACATCCTAATCTCGTACAGACTGATGTCCGGGATATCTTCGGTATAATGTCGGGACAGCTTGGCTCTTGGATCTCCTACCAAGCTGTCAACGGGCTTTGCGATCGAAGTGTATAACTGTCCATAGAACCTCTCGATCTCACCTAAAACCTCCGCTTTGCTCGACGCTATGCTGCCAATGCTGCCATCTTCCCGATTCAGCTTTGTCAGCTGGCTTTGCCCAATAGACTTGTCCTTACACATATACATACTGGCGCATACACATTCCAAAATAATTAAAAAATCTGAAAATAACAATGGAGTACGTTATTGAACTAGTTGTGAGGCTGTGACTTCGAGTACCGAGTTCCCAACAGAGACTGGGATGGGCACAACATTGGCATTTGACATAAGTTTCGTCCTGTCCATGTTAATTTTCAAGCCCACCCGTTGTGAAACTCGGTTGAGGTCATCGAGCATCATGCTGAGTTCCTCCATCGACTTTGCCATGACTACGATATCGTCGGCAAACCGAAGGTGAGTGATGTATTCGCCGTTGATGTTGATGCCAAGTCCTTCTCATTCCAGGAGCTTGAAGGCGTCTTCCATTACGGCAGTAAACAGTTTCGGAGAGATAACGTCTCCCTGCCTTACGCCTCTTCGCAATGGAATCGCCCTCGTGCTCTGCTCCTGTACTCGGACCGACATGGTGGCGTTACTATACAAACACTTCAACACTTCGATGTACCGATAATCAATATGGCATCGCTGAAGAGACTCAAGCACCGCCCATGTTTCCACCGAATCGAAGGCTTTCTCATAGTCCACAAACGCTAAGCATAATGGCAAGTTATACTCTTCGGTCTTCTGTATAACTTGCCGCAGCGTATGGATGTGGTCTATGGTACTATAGCCTTTTCGGAAACCGGCTTGTTCGGGAGGCTGGAAGTCATCAAGTCTGTGTTCGAGACGGTTCGTGATGACCCTTGAAAACAGCTTATAGACATGGCTCAGAAGCGTGATGGGTCTGTAGTTCTTCAATAGGTTGTTATCACCTTTTTTGAAGAACAGCACCACCTCGCCTCTATTCCATGTTTCAGGCGTTATGCCCTCGGACAAGACGGAATTAAAGAGCTTCTGGAGGACTTTAAGTACCGGTGTTCCACCCGCTCTCAGAAGCTCTGAAGTGATTCCGTCTTTGCCCGGCGCCTTGTTGTTCTTAAGCTGCTTCAGGGCCATCCTAATCTCGTACAGACTGATGTCCGGGATATCTTCGGTATAATGTCGGGACAGCTTGGCTCTTGGATATCCTACCAAGCTGTCAACGGGCTTTGCGATCGAAGTGTATAACTGTCCATAGAACCTCTCGATCTCACCTAAAACCTCCGCTTTGCTCGACGCTATGCTGCCATCTTCCCGTTTCAGCTTTGTCAGCTGGCTTTGCCCAATAGACTTGTCCTTACACATACACATACTGGCGCATACACATTCCAAAATAATTAAAAAATCTGAAAATAACAATGGAGTACGTTATTGAACTAGTTGTGAGGCTGTGGTTCAGTAACAAGGGGTTGGGGTACAATTATAAATGTGGAGATAGCGATGAAACAAATATTGCATTCATCTCAGCAATTGAGGAGCAAGCACCTGACGTGGACATTTACAAGTGAGAGGCGGCCCGGATCGATCTCAAGAAGCTGATCAAAGAACTTCTGGAGCAGAGGTCCATCCTTCAGTTACACTCGGGATACCATGCGGAGGGGCTTTTGCTGGAGGTGCTAAGAAAACACAACATTAGATCATTCCTCTCCGTGCCTCTTAAACAGAAAACTTTAATCTGGAAAGACGCGGGGATGTGGTTCGTGGAAGTGATTAACCCGAAAATCATTAAGAGAACTTATGTGTTTTTTGACTGCGCATAATTGTATGTCTGTTTATGTCTGAAATAAAAAAAAGTTTAACAGTGATTGACTATTTATTTATTTTAACAATCATTTAGGCATTTTATAATGTCCCGATGCAAGTTTGGGGAGCGGTTTCCCAGCTACATAAAGAAAACAATTAGTTTTACAAAATTCGTTGTTAAGGGGCTGCCAGGTGCCAATGACCTTCAATCTGAATTTTCTAATGTATTTTGCAGCTTATCATAGGAATAGCAACGGTTTTAAGCAATATAGTATGCCATATTTACTTCAAAGTTCATTGTCTTCGATATATTTGACATCAAAGTTGGACAATTGTAGGCCAAAAACTGGTTTTGTTTTGTAGCCATAACCTTTGTGTTAATTAGTTTAAAATTTAAATATCTGACCAGTTTTAGAGCCGTCAAAGACGAACCCAAATAATAAATAACAACGGGTTGCACTCAGGGAGTGCCGACAGAAGTGAAAACTCAATGACTAGTCCAAAATGTCTGCAGCACTATGTATAATTTGACCCATCCTCCTTTCTATTGAAAAACTTTAGTTCCGAAATTGCTGGCCAGTGAGCTTAAATTTGTAGCGTTAATTGTTTAAAATTCGAATAGAAATTGTAAAGTTACCTTGCAGACCTCACATCTAAATATATTTGGTCATAATATTTTGAGTTTTATTCACCAGTACTAGAGTTCACTTTTATTAGCTATTTCATCAAGATGTAGCTTTATTGAATTATATTTAGGGCTTGCAATTCGAATATTCGAATATTCGAATTTGTCGAATATTCGGCCTGTTTTGATATTCGAATATTCGGCCGCTCAGGTTTCGAATATTCGAATATTTTTTATTACTATAAAAAATCTATTTAATCCGCTGCAGTTACAGTTTCTGTGTGTTTTCCGGGTATTTACAGTGAATGAGTAATGGGTAGGTACCCAAATACGAAGGAAATAATATTTTTTACTGTATTCCTCTCGATAGACTTCGTGAATATAGTGAAACCTAACTCAATTTGAAAGAAAACGAAATCAAAAAGTATGTTATTTTTACGGTGCATAAGTTTTAAGTTAAAGGGTCATTCTGTTTATTAAGACTAAACCTTGCCCGCACTTATCGCAATTCTCAAATTTGATCATACCAAACCTGCCCAACTAGGTAATCTAACTATGCACCTTTAGCTGACGAATAATCCAGTAGTCAACTAACTTTTTCCCTTAAATATTCCAATATTATATAATTAAGCCGACCATTAATTAAGGCCTCTGAGTGACTACAAGTTAATTTAAATCAGAAAATAATTACCTACTAAAAAATAGTACATTTCGATGCTAGTGCGGAAGGTATGTCATTACTTCACGAGTACCGAGATATCTTGCCACGAGCCGCAGGCGAGTGGGAAGACTCGGGACGAGTGAAGAATGACATTTCCGCACGTGTATCGAACGACGTTTTTTAATACAGTTGCGAAAAAATAAGTAAAACATTGTTAATCGTACACTAAACAAAAGTGGTAACAGTGACAGCTCGCTTAGACGTCGTCTTTAAGTATATTATATCTATGGGCGTTTGGCAGCTATTCCGTTCCATTCAGACACCTTATTAAGAACGGAATTTTCAATATTCAATATTAAAAAATAAACGTGTTATAATGATGAAGAGGTAAGTATTAAAATATGAAATATGTATATTTTTCATATTCTTACATTAACAGTAGGTTTTTATGCTGATTACGACGTTTAAAGGAAACTAATATTAACACTCATCAATAAGTAGTCGTGAATTGGAACAAGTATAAATTTAAAAAAATTGGAAAAGTAAAAAGCACTAGTTCGACATAACCAACTTTCCGCACGCTAAACAGCTACGTAAAGTAGCACTTTGTGAGCAACTGTATTAAAAAATATCTTACATACCTAGGTTTGGTTTAGATGATTAAAGTTATATTATTTCACTCAACGGCGCATTTATAATAAAAGTTTTATCTAGAAATATTGAATACGTCTTATTTTGGCGTTTTACTTGTTTTTATAAATGTGGGCATCTCATAGTAGGATGATAAAATCTAGTCAATTAAGTGGATTTCTGCAAAATATCATTAGTTTTAGCAATATGTGAAATAAGCTTTTGAATAAAACGATAATAAACCGATTTCTCGTTCTTTTTCTTATTTTTTATAATATTCGAATATTCGAATATGTCGTCAGAAAAAGTCGAATATTCGAATACCTGAAAGTTTCGAATATTTGCAAGCCCTAATTATATTTGAGTGATATAAAGTTAGAATGTAACTGTGAGATCCTCGTATTTCAGCCCGTACAAGATTAGAATATTGAGCTTTATTGCTTAATATAAAAGTCCAGTTTTAAATAATTGACCTGATTATGATACGTTATGACTAAAGTTATTTGGTGAATAACATTGTCCGTGACACTTGACGTCAGCGTTACGTTACGCGTTACGCGTTACGCTGTATCGAGTTTATCATTTTTTCCCCACCTCAAAAAGTGCTCAGCGCCGCTAAAGAAGTTTTCACTTCAAAAATAAGTATTAATTTCTTTCAAAATCCGGCAGCGGCAGACAAGAATGGAGATCAAAGATTGAAGAACAGATAGCCATTTGTCTTATAATTCTATCTGTAGCGTAAATATAGGAGTAACTGCTCAAAACTTGTCAAATATCGATGAAAACCGCGGGGGAGCCCCTTAAGGTCAGGTTGTGTACTGGTAAAAGCTGATTACTGTGGACAATCGTATGTAGAGGAAACATATGTACACAAGTACGTTGTTAAAGCAAGTGCTATACCATCTACCGTTCTCGTGGGTACGTTTCCTTGTGCATAGTAGGTTCTGCCATCTTGTGGGCTCCATTGGAAGCATAAACGTCACATTTACGTCTCGCGCCAAAAATCTGATGACTCCTATGCTGCCCCATATAGTTCATATACGCTCCCTTTTGTCAGTTCAGTACGGCGGCGGTTAAGCAATGTCAATGTGAAAACAAATCCGTTTAAAATTACAATGAGGGATTTCATATCATCGCTAAGTATTATTTCATCAATCCATTCTTCCATACTATCCATCCATCCATACTTACTAATATAATATATATATTATAAATGCGAAAGTGTCTCTGTCTGTCTGTCTGTTACCTCTTCACGCTTAAACTGCTGAACGGATTTAGTTTAAATTTGACATAGAAATAGTTTAAATCTCGGGGAAGGACATAGGATAGTTTTTATGTCAGAAGTCGTCACTAAAGAGGGTGAAAAGGGGGGTGGAAATGAGAAAATTAATGAAGTGCCTGTTAAGTGGTATAAACAATTAATCATATTATGCTCGAATTGCTATTATATTTTATCCAGGCGCTGTATTTACTCTAGCTGCTGGTACTAATTCCACGCAGACGAAGTCGCGGGTAAAAGCTAGTATATATATTATTATATATAATATTATAAAGGCGAAAGTGTGTCTGTCTGTCTGTCTGTTACCTCTTCACGCTTAAGCCGCTGAACCGATTTAGTTGAAATTTGGTATAGAGATAGTTTGAGTCCCGGGGAAGGACATAGGATAGTTTTTATGTCGGAAATCATCCCTGAAGAGAGTGCAAAGGCGGGTGGAATTGATAGAGTTAATGAATTTTCTAATAATTTTAGTAAGCAATGCGCGAATTCAATAATTGCTATTAGCATTATTCAGGCGCTATACCCACTTTAGCTGCTGTCGCTAATTCCACGCAGACGAATTCGCGGGCAGAAGCTAGTATTTCAATATTGTCGCTAGGATTTTTTGATTGTTTAGTATAAAAACAACGGTTCCCCTATCTTTGGCATAATTTTTTTTGTAATAATTCTATTGTGCATAATAACTTTAGGCATAACATACTGTTAGCATAAACTCACTTGGTACTGGATTGTTGCGCATACATACTCTACGCATAATTTTTATTGATCGAAGTATCTTTTGGCATAAATTTAATGTCCGAATCGAGACCTGGTATCTGTTTCATTTCGCATAATTTTATTTGTAATAATTTATTTTTGGATAATTCGCCATTAAGCATAAAGACTACAAGCATAAAATCTTATGGCATAGAAATGTTTTGCATACTTGCAAGAATCATATATGTTGTAGGCCGAATATTTTTAGGCGGAAATTTATTCGCCGAATTTTTCCCAATTCGGAACTTTTATTTTCTCATAATTTCATTTCTGGCAACAGTTTGTTTTCGTGGGGTCGCAGTTCTAACCTAACCTAACCCACTTTTCTGGCAACAGTTTGTTTTCGTGGGGTCGCAGTTCTAACCTAACCTAACCCACTTTTCAGGCAACAGTTTGTTTTCGTGGGGTCGCAGTTCTAACCTAACCTAACCCACTTTTCAGGCAACAGTTCGTTTTCGTGGGGTCGCAGTTCTAACCTAACCTAACCCATTTTTCAGGCAACAGTTTGTTTTCGTGGGGTCGCAGTTCTAACCTAACCTAACCCACTTTTCAGGCAACAGTTCGTTTTCGTGGGGTCGCAGTTCTAACCTAACCTAACCCACTTTTCTGGCAACAGTTTGTATTCGTTTGTTTTGTGAGCTAAAAATATGTATACATCCAAAATGCCAATAATATGTTCCCACCCAAAGTTACAATACAATACAATAATAATGTTTTTTTTTACGAATTATAAACGTAGGCAGAGCTTTTAGTTACGGCTCTGCGTTAATGAGTCAGTCAGTCACATATTTAGGTGTTTTATGAATTGTTAAATATAAATTAGACTTGGATTTTATACAATCTGACGCTTTTTTAATTTTAACATTCGTCGAAAAATATTCTGCCAAATGTAGCTTATGACAGATGCGTTTGAGGTCATACAAGTTATACCAAATAGAAAGAATCTAAATTCGTTTTCTTCGATGAAAATATTCGCCTAAATCCTATTATGCTAAACAGATTATGCAAATCACATTTCGGACATTTAAACAAACGCAAAATAAAACTATTCGTATCAAAATTCGGCCATGATAGTAGTAGTCTATTTAAGATTCGGACTTGGAAACATTCGGGCTATTGCATATTATACAAACTGAAGCTTTCTGCAAATTTAACATTCGTCGAAAAATATTTCTGCCAAATAGGTTATGCCAGATGCGTTTCGGGTCACGGAAGTTATGCCAAATAGACGGAACCCAAAAAGAACTTTATTAAAATGTAATAAGGAACCACATCTATTTAGCGTAAAATTAAAGAACATTCTCGAATAACTTAGGCTCTCTGTTGCGGAGTAGCAGAACTTCTGTGATTGTAGCTCAACTATGCGACGCTAACTATGGGCTATCTTCAAAAATAAAAATCGTAGACGCAATTTCGACATAATTTCCTTTACAGTAAAGTTCAAATTATTGTAATGGGCTAGAGCTCATAGTTAATCTCTTTCGAAATAAGAAAATATGACCAATCATCCTTTAGATAGTATCGCGTTTGTATAGCAGTGTGAGTGTTGGTGACATAGGTTTCCAGGCCGCAGAGAAGCATATACCTATATTTGTTGATGACAAAGATTGTTGTTGTTGTTGGTTTGTTGGAAGATTGAGGCATGTCTGCTAATGCTGATGCTAGCTCTGAGCTTATTACATTGCCTTTCTTGGAACTCTTCAACGTACTTTCGGTCGTTGATCCATTTATCTCTTAGGAGTTATTTCTGTTCTGTGTAGAGTTTGGTAAAATGACATTTGGTGTACGTGTTCAGTGGGCATGCTAAGGGTTATATTTGCGAAAACCCAGGCCTTGAGTTTGGTTAATGCTTGAGAGCGCCATATGCATTTAGCATGTTTTGTGTGCATATTATGTAGACGCACTGCTTGTTATCATTTGAATATTGTCTTTAGAGCTCTTTGCATTAGGTTGGATATCGTGTGGAGGTAGGGGCCTTTGATAAAGGCAAAAGGAAAAGAAGAAGTTTTGAGTAGAAACGATGTTAGACTAATAATGGACACACGGAATTAGGCTGTTAATAGTATAGTCCTTTTTCCCTGCTTTTGCTATGAAGTTTACCTTGACCCGAGTCCATTAATTATCTTGTAAGAAACCCCACGTGAAACCTGCTCGGAATATAAGGGCCAGATGCAGATTGCTGTAAACGCGCCGCCCTGTTAGTAGTACCGAACTACTAACAATGGCGATGTATGCAACTCGGGTGCGCGTGAGGAGTGTCTCACACCCCGCACGATTGTCTTGTCTAGACGGCTTCGTCGAATGACTGTATTGTCTTATACTGTGACAGAACCTTCTCCATGACCTAATTTTTACCTCCCTGATTTCTTTATTATATTCAGTCAGTGCTCTATGATACCCGTACCATACCCATTCTGTTAACAATTAAAACAGACCAATTTCAAAAACCTGTTCTGTTGTGATCTGTTCTGTTCTGTTCTAACTTGTTCTGTTGTGACCTTTCCTGTTCTAACCTGTTCTGTTGTGACCTGTTCTGTTCAAACCTGTTCTGTTATGATCTGTCTGTTGTGACCTGTTCTGTTGCCGCGCGCACCATAACACCAGCTAGGTACGATTCATGACGGATAAATATTGTTTAAGTTAGATTTTATAATGACCAAGCCTGTTGCGGATAATATATCATCCTTGGTATGTTTGGGACGAGGCATGTTGCTGATTTGCAATTGTAGCCACCGGACGAAGCCTTCGTTACGGATTTCCTATTGCAAACATATGTAAGTACACTGTTTAATTTAACTGAATAAATTAATGATATAAATTAAATAAAAATTAAATGGGGATTGAAAAAATGTAAATCGGCGGCGCGTTTACAGCAATCTGCATCTGGCCCTTATATTCCGAGCAGGTTTCACGTGGGGTTTCTTACAAGATAATTAATGGACTCGGGTCAAGGTAAACTTCATAGCAAAAGCAGGGAAAAAGGACTATACTATTAACAGCCTAATTCCGTGTGTCCATTATTAGTCTAACATCGTTTCTACTCAAAACTTCTTCTTTTCCGTTTGCCTTTATCAAAGGCCCCTACCTCCACACGATATTCAACCTAATGCAAAGAGCTCTAAAGACAATATTCAAATGATAACAAGCAGTGCGTCTACATAATATGCACACAAAACATGCTAAATGCATATGGCGCTCTCAAGCATTAACCAAACTCAAGGCCTGGGTTTTCGCAAATATAACCCTTAGCATGCCCACTGAACACGTACACCAAATGTCATTTTACCAAACTCTACACAGAACAGAAATAACTCCTAAGAGATAAATGGATCAACGACCGAAAGTACGTTGAAGAGTTCCAAGAAAGGCAATGTAATAAGCTCAGAGCTAGCATCAGCATTAGCAGACATGCCTCAATCTTCCAACAAACCAACAACAACAACAATCTTTGTCATCAACAAATATAGGTATATGCTTCTCTGCGGCCTGGAAACCTATGTCACCAACACTCACACTGCTATACAAACGCGATACTATCTAAAGGATGATTGGTCATATTTTCTTATTTCGAAAGAGATTAACTATGAGCTCTAGCCCATTACAATAATTTGAACTTTACTGTAAAGGAAATTATGTCGAAATTGCGTCTACGATTTTTATTTTTGAAGATAGCCCATAGTTAGCGTCGCATAGTTGAGCTACAATCACAGAAGTTCTGCTACTCCGCAACAGAGAGCCTAAGTTATTCGAGAATGTTCTTTAATTTTACGCTAAATAGATGTGGTTCCTTATTACATTTTAATAAAGTTGTTTTTATACTAAACAATCAAAAAATCCTAGCGACAATATTGAAATACTAGCTTTTGCCCGCGAATTCGTCTGCGTGGAATTAGTAACAGCAGCTAAAGTGGGTATAGCGCCTGAATAATGCTAATAGCAATTATTGAATTCGCGCATTGCTTACTACAATTATTAGGCAATTAATTAACTCTATCAATTCCACCCGCCTTTGCACTCTCTTCAGGGATGATTTCCGACATAAAAACTATCCTATGTCCTTCCGCGGGACTCAAACTATCTCTATACCAATTTTCAACTAAATCGGTTCAGCGGCTTAAGCGTGAAGAGGTAACAGACAGACAGACAGACACACTTTCGCCTTTATAATATTACATATAATAATATATATACTAGCTTTTACCCGCGACTTCGTCTGCGTGGAATTAGTACCAGCAGCTAGAGTAAATACAGCGCCTGGATAAAATATAATAGCAATTCGAGCATAATATGATTAATTGTTTATACCACTTAACAGGCACTTCATTAATTTTCTCATTTCCACCCCCCTTTTCACCCTCTTTAGGGACGACTTCTGACATAAAAACTATCCTATGTCCTTCCCCGAGATTTAAACTATCTCTATGTCAATTTTAAACTAAATCCGTTCAGCAGTTTAAGCGTGAAGAGGTAACAGACAGACAGACAGAGACACTTTCGCATTTATAATATATGTCGACGCGCAGGCGTTATAATTGGTAAATTCAAATAATGAGCGCTTACATGATATACTTACGATTTATCAAAAACACTTGTAAGCGACGTGGGTAATAAAGATGTCTCTTCAAGAGGCTTGAGAGCGTATTAAAGGCGTCAGGGGATTTTGTAACGTCTGAATGTGTTCTCGGAAATTGCTCTGTTTGATAATTAATTAGCTCATGGTTTTTGTGGACTAGAGTAAGTGGGATCGCCAGGCTGGAGGCTGGCGTCACTCTGGGATTGAATCTCAATCTGGTCGGACAGTAGCAATAGAGACTGCATTACGCCTCGCGTACTTATACTCGCGTTAAATATCTACGCCTTACGGATGTACCACTTAGTGCATCTAGCCATTCCTGAATACCTAAACCTACATTAAGCCCCGACATCAGGTCGTGGGATCGTAACGCGAAAGTACTGCGGGTACTGTACCTAAAGAAAATTCGATGCATTGTGAATGTTGTGATTTGTGATATCGTGAAATTATGAACTGAAGGGTGAATATTTCAATTCGTGCAAAGACGTAAGGTAAAACTGGTGGTTTCCTGTAAATCCTGTTTGGAGTGTCCTGGACATCAAATCGGGTCAGTTCGTTCCATTATGATTTATGATTGTTACCTTGATGATTTATCATTCATGTCGTTAATTTGCCTGCATGGGGTTGATCCTTAAAAGTGGATTGTTACGTTTTACGTATAAGCGGAAATGTTATTCTTGCGTATTGATTATGAAATTGAATCGAGTACTTTATCTCTACTTAAAAACATTGTGGCATTTGTCCGACAGTATGTAGCCTGTTTGGAGAATTTGTAATAATTTCCCAAGACAATAAGACGATGTTTTTATGGTGATTAATGGAGAAAAGATACGAGTGAACTTGAAATTAAATTTGAAATCATTTGCGATAGAGATTTAAGATAACGATCGAAGAGTAATAATCTTCGTTAGCCATTTCCTTGTCTGAAGTTTGCCTGGAGGAGATCGCTGTTTGGCGATGAGTCCGCCTGTTGTTACGTACCTACCGGTTTCTATTTGTCCTCGATCCTGTACCTTTTTTTGTAGTGAACGATGAAGCCTTTTTTATTGTTTTTATTATAAACTCGTAGTTGGGTTAACACTATCGAGATTCCTGATTACCTACTAATATTTCTAGACTAGACATTTTGAATGCGGTATTTAAAAGAGAGTATTTTCAAATTACGAAATTGTTGCTTTTTATAGCCTGTTGTGGAATCCGTTTTTATATACCCACTTTAAAAACTAAAAGAAACATTAAAGTTAGTTTCTCGTTTAATCCGTTAATTCATAATGCAATGCTTAATTTTAAGCGAGTAATACGTATTTACTACGCTGTAAAGAGACATTTCGTAGCAAACTAAAGAATGATTTAGTTGTTGTTTAAATTAACGGATATTGGTTGAACATTGTTTTTTAAAGGAACTAGAGCTTACCTAGTTTAATTTTGATTTGAATGTTTCGACTGAACAATTGATTGTCGACCCATCCATCATTTTTATGGGCATTATATCTTGCATAGTTATTGCATTTTAATAGTTGAATTGAGATCGATAAAAATAGTTTTGTCAATTTTTTTACTATCTGACTGGTATTTTGGTTTTGATAAACTCGAATAATACGTTAAATTAGAAAGAATGCAAAGATCAATGAGCATGATGCAAGAGTAATAAGGTCTTGCAATGTCAATGTACGGGTTGAAGTTATTCGATTAGTAACCTTTTGTAAGGTAATTGTTTTTATGGCGACTAGAGAGTTTATAAATAATAATCTGCTACTTAGTCACCTGGTTTCCAATTAAAGATGTAAGTACCTAAATTGAGATTGAAGCCTTCAATCTGATTATTTTGGTCTAGGCATGTCTGACAACACATTACTTATCGACGTATAGTCAAAGTATTACAACCGATAAATTACAAGACGTAAGATTTACGCCCATTTCTGTGAAGAATACAAGTTTTATTATCGATTAAAATAAAGTCTAAAGTATTTTGGCGATGGATCAGTGAAATACAGCGTTGAACTCCTAGTTAAATGGGTCCATTCCGGGTGCCTACCTGCTGATTTTTTTTTGTTTATGGCCGAATGGTGCACAACTTGTACAAGTGTTGTTTGTCTTTTAAAGTACCCAATGATTTGGGTCGAGTTTTTTTTTTGGTCGTCAAGATGACACCAATTGACGTTGTTTGATAACGTTGTTTGGCAGCAAAAAAATACTATAGAATACGCTTTTGGAGAGACGGCAAAAACATGAACAAAAACATCGTTACTTTCAGATCATTAATCAATAACGTTGTTAGTATAAATATGTTAAAAACATTATAAGTGATAGGTACATTTGATCAATACCTAACTATTAAAAAAAAAAACTTTGTGAATTTTAACAACGAATGAAATGCCGTGATATTTCTTTATTTAGGTTCTAAAAACTTCTAAATCAGCACTTTCCAATAATATGAATAGCTGTTAATTTTTTTGAGAGAATGAACTTTTTGCGTTTTCTGGTTACATTTTTAATGGTACGAAAATAAATAATGATGATGTGGGTAGTGTGAAATAAATAACAATGGTATGGAAATAAAGTTTTCGAGACATTGAAAATGCTAATCTAAAGTGAATATTACAGGTTCGATTCCTGGTTTGAGCTGCTAGTAAATGCTCTGTATTTTTTTTTTTGCTGAGACCAAGTAACAAAGAATAGTCAGTTATAGCCGTTGTCGACGCATAAGAATGTATATTCTTTGAATAATTTGGATGGCTGAATATTGGAACTGAAATTCAGTTGGTTTATGTGACTTCAATGCAAAGTTATTTTAGAAAGTGAGAACTAAGAGTAATTTGAGTATTGATGACTTTAGTAGTAGTAGTAGTAGTAATCACTTTATTGTACACAACACAGGTTTACATAATATTTACAGAAATAAAGGTACAAAGGCGAACTTATCCCTGTAAGGGATCTCTTCCAGCTAACCTTCGAGTAGATGAGGGGAGAATTCAAATTAGATAGACAAACTTACGGAATGCACAGTAACATTTTAAAAGTAAACTAACCAAAACGTCCAAAAGTAAATAAAATACATAAATAATATTATAAAATAAAATACATGCTACATACATAAATACTAAACATATATTACATATAATATAATTATATATATTTATATATATATATATATATATATATATACACACAAGTGTCAACAAAAAAAAAAAAATCAGTACTTAACCAAATCACGCTTGGTTGGAAAGCATACGTTTCTTCAAATTAGCCTTGAGTGACGCTACAGACTGGGACCGTTTGAGCGACAGGGGCAACTCGTTCCACAACTTCACCGCGCGTACCGTGAACGAATTCGCATACGATCGTGTCTTATTCGGGGGAATAGCAAGCGTAAGATTAGCACTTGAACGTAAGCGGTGTTCACTGCCTTCAGCCAGATAATTAAATCTCTCGGTAAGGTAAGATGGAGAGCAGGGGTTAAAGAGTACGTTGAAAAGCAACGACAAGACACGCACATTTCGGCGTCGGCGGATCGGTAACCACCCGAGCTGAGAGCGGAATTCAGAAATGTGATCGTACTTACGGAGGCCAAATATGTACCTGATACAAACATTTTGTAGACGCTCAAGTTTATCCAGCAATTCCTCAGTAAGGTCCAAAAATGCAACGTCACCATAGTCAAGAAGAGGGAGCAATAGAGAACGAGCAAGAGTTAGTTTGGTGTGAAGAGGGAGGAAATTCTGTAGTCGTCGAAGAGAATGGAGAGATCCAAAAATCTTTTTGCTCACCTCGGCTACGTGAGGAGCCCAAGAAAGCGTCTGATCCATGATGATACCCAGATTTCGGACAGTAGAGGAAAGAGGGATAATAATCCTATCAAACAAAATGTCAGGTACCACCATGTCCGAGAGCTTGTCTACATAGTATGGACTGGCAATGACAATCGCCTGTGACTTCTGAGCATTAATTTTTCACTTTAGTGACTTTAGTGACTTATGTAGGTGCATCACTTTGTCTTTAGCTTGTCGGTCGATCGTAGGTCACATACCCGAATCAGATATATTCTCACGCATATTTAGTGAAAATGTGTTTGGTAAAGGAGGCTGCGCGGCGACCACAGGTGATGATACATAGTGTTAGGGATGATGAATGATGACACCCGTGGTGGTGTTGATGCCTTGTGTGGCATGGTTTGGGTTCCTGTGTGGAACCGTTGGAGTGATCGGTGTATCACTTTGGAAGTGGCCTGAGTGCTGCTGTGGTCAGTGGACCATATGTGTTGTGATGTGACAATGTGAGTCACGCGTGTTGTGGCCGGCATGCCACAGGTTTTGAGATGTGACAAGGTATGTCACATGTGTTGTGGCCGGTGTGCTACAGGTATTAAGACTGTTGAGAGTTGATATGTGATAATTGAGACATAACATATTTGTGACTTGTGATGGACGTGGTCGGTGTACCACACGTGTCGTGACGTGACAAGGTGTGTCACATATGTTGTGGCCGTGGTGCCACAGGTATTGAGACAGTGAGACATGACAGCTTTGTGACGGACGTGGTCGGTGGACCATGTGGTGACGGCACGTGTGCCGTGTGACAATGACTATGAGAGACAGTGACATTAAATACAAGCCTTCGTGCCTGTAGACTTGCAGTGGTGGTGCTCAGATGTGGTGTGGGCCATAGTTCTATTTGAGAAGTCACATAAATGTTCTAACAACGAGGTGTTGTTTTGATCAACGTAATTTAAATGATATTGATGATGTTCTTATAAGAAAATAATAAATAAATAAATAAATAATAAATAAATAAATAAATATTAAGGACATTAAATTTTTACACAAATTGACTAAGCCCCACGGTAAGCTTAAGAAAGCTTGTGTTGTGGGTACTCAGACAACGATATATATAATATATAAATACTTAAATACATAGAAAACAACCATGACTCAGGAACAAATATCTGTATCATCCTACAAATAAATGCCCTTACCAGGATTCGAACCCGGGACCATCGGCTTCATAGGCAGGGTCACTACCCACTAGGCCAGACCGGTCGCCAAACCGAACTCACTCTATAAAAAATACACTCAAACTATTCTTTGTTGTTTGTTGCTTGTATTTGTACAAGAGTTCATTCGATTCTAGCATTTTATTGATTATTTATGTAATAAAAACTCCTTCTTCCATAACAGCAATATATTTCCTGATCACAATATTCCGTTACAGTTCAATCTCCAATCACCTCACTTCACAATCGTCCTCCCTTCACCTCTGCCCGTAACCGAATGCCCGTTAACCGCCATGCCAGTCGTCTTTTATTCTTTCTTCCAACTACCTTCTATTTACAAAGGTCAACTATCAATCACGTTACTTTTAAATTTATTAAATTATAGAGATTATTCAACTCTATTTCATTAAATCTGTTTCTAATAATTAGTAATTTTAATGAATCTTACACTCGCCCATCCTGACATTGTGCATGTCCTCATGCACAGTCATACTAATCGCGTCTGTCATCTAATCTTACACTCGGCATGTCAAATCATCGGGCATTCAGTAAGAAAGTTATTAATCCTTCATTACCCATTTAATACAATTTCTTTGTCTGTCTATATACATTTTTCTTATTATTTATAGAATTAATCTATATCTTCACATAATTATTTCAAATCCAATAAATCCATCGAAATATTTAAGTTTCTATTCAATAATTATACAACAATATACAATAATTTTTATGCATCAATACATATAAAGTACATTACTTAACATATTCGATTGCTATGTTTTTTTTTTTTACTCATTATTTCTCGTCTTTTTTTTTAATCACTCTCATGACACAAACGTATCTCACAACATACCATTTTTTTAATCAAATTTTACGTGTAGCACATTATTTCTCTTGTTTTTTGATTCCATTCTTATTTTTTTAATGTGCTACTTACTGAATCACTCTCATGACACAAACGTGTCCCATCACAACATAACATTCTCTATTTCCGTCTTTTTTTTTCATCCAATAATCCAATAATTTAATAATCCAATAATTTAATAATCCAATAATTTAATAATCCAATAATCCAATAATTTAATAATCCAATAATCCAATAATTTAATAATCCAATAATCCAATAATCCAATAATTTAATAATCCAATAATCCAATAATTTAATAATCCAATAATGCAATAATTTAATAATCCAATAATCCAATAATTTAATAATCCAATAATCCAATAATTTAATAATCCAATAATTTAATAATCCAATAATCCAATAATTTTAAAATCCAATAATTTTAAAATCTAATAATCCAATAATCCAATAATCCAATAATCCAATAATCCAACAATCCAATAATCCAATAATCCAATAATCCAATAATCCAATAATCCAATAATCCAATCATCCAATCATCCAATAATCCAATAATCCAATAATCCAATAACCCAATAATCCAATAATCCATAATCCAATAATCCATAACCCAATAATCCAATAACCCAATAACCCAATAATCCAATAACCCAATAATCCAATAATCCAATAAGTCAATAATCCAATAAGTCAATAATCCAATAAGTCAATAATCCAATAACTAAACTCAATAATCCAATAACTCAATAATCCAATAACTAAACTCAATAATCCAATAACTCAATAATCCAATAACTAAACTCAATAATCCAATGACTAAACTCAATAATCCAATAACTAAGCTCAATAATCCAATAACTAAGCTCAATAATCCAATAACTAAACTCAATAATCCAATAACTCAACTCAATAATCCAATAACTAAACTCAATAATCCAATAACTCAACTCAATAATCCAATAACTCAACTCAATAATCCAATAACTCAACTCAATAATCCAATAACTCATCTCAATAATCCAATAACTCAACTCAATAATCCAATAACTCAACTCAATAATCCAATAACTCAACTCAATAATCCAATAACTCAACTCAATAATCCAATAACTCAACTCAATAATCCAATAACTCAACTCAATAATCCAATAACTCAACTCAATAATCCAATAACTCAACACAATAATCCAATAACTAAACACAATAATCCATTAACTCAACACAATAATCCAATAACTCAACTCAATAATCCAATAACTCAACTAATTAATCCAATAACTCAACTAATTAATCCAATAACTCAACTAATTAATCCAATAACTCAACTCAATAAACCAATAACTCAACTCAATAATCCAATAACTCAACTCAATAATCCAATAACTCAACTCAATAATCCAATAACTCAACTCAATAATCCAATAACTCAACTCAATAATCCAGTAACTCAACTCAATTATCCAATAACTCAACTCAATAATCCAATAACTCAACTCAATAATCCAATAACTCAACTTGATAATCCAATAACTCAACTCGATAAACCAATAACTCAACTCGATAATCCAATAACTCAACTCAATAATCCAATAACTCAACTCAATAATCCAATAACTCAACTCAATAATCCAATAACTCAACTCAATAATCCAATAACTCAACTCAATAATCCAATAACTTAACTCAATAATCCAATAACTCAACTCAATAATCCAATAATTCAACTCAATAATCCATTAAATCAACTCAATAATCCAATAAACTCTACTCAATAATCCAATACTCTACTCAATAATTAAATAAACTCATCTCAATAATCCAATAAACTCATCTCAATAATCCAATAAACTCATCTCAATAATCCAATAAACTCATCTCAATAATCCAAAAAACTAATCTCAATAATCCAATAAACTCAACTCAATAATCCAATAAACTCAACTCGATAATCCAATAAACTCAACTCGATAATCCAATAAACTCAACTCGATAATCCAATAAACTCAACTCGATAATCCAATAAACTCAACTCGATAATCCAATAAACTCTATAATCCGATAACTCTATAATCCGATAACTCTATAATCCGATAACTCTATAATCCGATAACTCTATAATCCGATAACTCTATAATCCGATAACTCTATAATCCGATAACTCTATAATCCGATAACTCTATAATCCGATAACTCTATAATCCGATAACTCTATAATCCGATAACTCTATAATCCGATAACTCTATAATCCGATAACTATAATCCAATAACTCTATAACCCAATATTTCTATAATCCAATAACTCTATAATCCAATAACTCTATAATCCAATAACTCAATAATTCATTAACTGATTAATCCAGTAATCCAGTACCTGATCAATCCAGTAACTGATCACTCCAGTAACTGATCAATCCAGCAACTGACCAATCCAGTAACTGATCAATCCAGTAACCGATCAATCCAGTAACTGATCAATCCAGTAACTGATCAATCCAGTAACTGAACAATCCAGTAACGGATCAATCCAGTAACTCATTAATCCAGTAACTCACTAATCCAGTAACTCATTAATCCGTAACTCATTAATCCATAACTCATTAATCCGTAACTCATTAATCCGTAACTCATCAATCCGTAACTCATTAATACGTGACTCATTAATACGTAACTCATTAATACGTAACTCATTAATACGTAACTCATTAATCCGTAACTCATTAATCCGTAACTCATCAATCCGTAACTCATTAATCCGTAACCCATTAATCCGTAACTCATTAATTAAAATAATCCCGCAATTTTATAATTCGATAATATTATACTTATCATCATATGTAGGTATTATCATCATATCGTTATATTACTTGCCACTTAAAGCGTCAGTTGCACCAACCACAATTGACGAATTGATCAACAGCAATCAGCAGAGCTTTGCTTGCTACAATAACCAAGCTAAAATATTTAAAATGCAACGAACTTCTTAAAACCAAGGATACTGAAAGCGAATCAATACACGGTTATAATGAATACTTTACTAGTGTAGGCCCAACCTTGGTTATTCAATCAACACCAGCCAAAATGATCCCGCCAACATTATAAGATTTATAAGATTGAAAAAAAATTCCCGTCGATTGAAATTATTCTAATAATAATTAGAAAATTGTAGATTTCCCGGATACGCGGAACTGTCCTGTCAGGCCGCACACATGTGTTAGGGTTAAAGAACAAGTCGGTAATTTTAAACAAACAACTTTACATATACTTGGATTAACTTTGTTTCTAATCTACATTAACGACTTGACTTTCTTGGATCTGACCAATGCAGACGTTGTGCTACGCAGATGACACGGCAATACTATTTCACGGTGCTTCCTGGGATGCAGTAAGCGCCTTCACAGAAAGCGGTCTAGCTTTGGTGACGAACTGGCTTCAATACAATTTGTAACTCTAAACGCAGACTAAACGAGATATGTGTGCGTGTATAAAACAGCTGCTTCCGCCTCGTGGTCTCTAAATGTGTCAAAAGTTTATTCATATATTAGTTACCACTGGTACCTACCAGACGTCATGTAATTGTAAAACAATAGAAAAACTTCGTCTATAAAGTACTTAGGTGTTATTCTGGATGAGCAGACTGACAACCGACAGAGGAAGATGAGAAACTCAACTTTACAGCGTACATTCAAATCACAGTTAAATAGTGTCAGGAAATGACCTAACACTCATTTAAATATCTTCGAAATATCATGGATATACCACAACGCCAATCAACCTATATTGCCCTAGCTCAACCCATTATTACGTAGGTAAGTACTAATATCGGTGTATAGCGTATAGCGCATCGATCGTTATTGTTTTTTTTTTTTTTTTTTTTTTTAATATACTAAATTATGAACAAATACTGAAGAAACGTAACTTAGTCTTTCCTTTACCAGCGTTAACGTCACTTTTTGCCAAAAGAGGAAACAACCAAGATCAAAACTTATAAATTAGGCTAACGAGCCCCATACAACTAACTTGAGCGAACTACAGTACACCACAGCATTGCCTGGACAACGATTCCACCCCCATAATCTGTGAACCCGTACCTCGAGACAACTTTCGTCAATACAAATAACTTTAAGGTACTGTACCAAAATATTCGCAGTTTAAGCAATAAACGACATCTATTAAAATCTACAACTGAAGACGACAAAGATATACAAGCCATCCGTTCCTGTTCTGTGCGGCTTCCACGTGAAAGCAATCCTGGCCGTGTTGTCCTTCCGTGTTGATCTTCGAAGCCACCTCTCATTGCCTCGGCCGTGTCTGCCGCTGCTGCGGCTTCGCCGGTTGCGACTCCGTCTGTTGTTCCTCGGGGACTGGCGGCGGTTGCGACTTCGGCTTCGACGTTCTTGTCCATCATCAGATTTCGATTTTCGGTCACGCTCAGGAGTTTTCAAGCGCCGCCTGGATGTTTTTTTCCTCATGGTCCATAGTCTGGAACTCGAAAACAACACCAACAATGGAAGAGTTCTAAATCTTTGGATTGTTAATAGTAGACAAATATAAATTGTTCTTATTAAGCTAAATTCAACTGTTTTATTTATTTATTTAATTTACGTTACTGCTTCCGGGGTAGAATGCGGGACGTTTAAAACAGATCTTAAATCCAAAACAGATCCGTATCCCGGTACGGATCCGGAACACAGGCTTTTCGAAACGAGAAAATTCTAAAACTGGTACAGAAACGGAATCTAGAACAAATTCGGGATCCAGCACTGATCCGATACCAATCCGGCACGCATCCGGTTCAGATCCGGCACGAATCCGGCAAATGATATACATGCGGTATTATCCGGCACAGATCCGGTACCAATCCGGCACGGATCCGGCACCAGTCCGGGACGGATCCGGTACGAATCCGGAACTCATCCGGCACAAATCAGGTATGCATCCGGCACGGTTCCAGTATCCGGCACGGACCCAAATCCAGGAACGCGAGATGGATCCGATATTCGAAACGGGATCCGGAATACGAAACGGGCCGCGTAGCCAAGATGCCAATCGCTTACGCTCCGTAGCGATCGGAACGCAACTGTCACTGTCGCGCTAATATGGAAGAGTGATATAGATACATAATGCTTTTCGTTGTCGAAGCGACAGCGATTGTAACTCCGGCTAGGTCGGCGGGTCGGTAACTACCAGTAAAAGTATCATTCCTACTTATTTACAGTCTGAGTAGTTTATAATTTCGAAAACACTTAACCCCGCTATATAATACTGACGTATTGATAAGTAATATATTGAAAATATGGTAAAAGTTGTAACCAAATAAGCGGTACATACATATACTAAAAGAATCCGATCTACACCTGTAAATAATCATAAAGGTATCCGAACTATTCAAAATAAAACGGTGTTCCAAAGGTTTCACGCTACGCGCGATGTAATGAATGCTTTAATTATATTATGGATAGTCATTACAGCAAACACTAAAAAAACCTAACTGTTGGTCTTGAACATGGTATAATAATATACTCCGCCTGGTACTCCATTCCCGTCTTTTCTAGGTCACCTAACTGACACGGGCTTACGTCATCATGCGACAGCGCTATATGATAATATGCGATAGCGCTATATATAGCGGCCATGTTGTTGTGACGTAGCCCCGTGTCACTCTGGGAATGGAAGACCATGTTTTATTAGACTATGGTCTTGAAGAGAAAACTTGCAGTATAATGCTCTCGAGTGAACGACTAGGCCGAAATGGGTTTACCCAATTATTTTGTTCTTGATAAAATTAACGGTGTCTTTGTTTCTAAGCGCCCGTTAAACATAAACTTCCTAACATAGGATATACGAAATGATAATTAATTTCAACTAAACAACAACCAATATAAGTGTTACTAATATATGTATAGGTATATAATTATAATAATTTTACACCACTGTTACTATTGTAACAACTTAATTGGGCAATTAAGATTTAAATCAATCAGTTCTAATATTAATACCTACATAATATAATACATTCAGGAATACCATACTGACTTGTAGGTACTTACCACTTCTGATCTGTAATAAAAATTCCTTCTTCCATAACAGCAATATATTTCCTGATCACAATATTCCGTTACAGTTCAATCTCCAATCACCTCACTTCACAATCGTCCTCCCTTCACCTCTGCCCGTAACCGAATGCCCGTTAACCGCCATGCCAGTCGTCTTTTATTCTTTCTTCCAACTACCTTCTATTTACAAAGGTCAACTATCAATCACGTTACTTTTAAATTTATTAAATTATAGAGATTATTCAACTCTATTTCATTAAATCTGTTTCTAATAATTAGTAATTTTAATCTTACATTTATGTTTGTACTTTTAATGATATTCATGGCAAAATAACCTTCGTTAGTTAGGTCGGATCTTCGCCAATCGTTCGTCGAAAGTTAGGTCGGATCTGTAGTGATATTAATAGCCGAATGGATCATAGTGATCTGTAGTGGTATTAATAGCCGAATGGATCATAGTGATCTGTAGTGATGTTAATAGCAGAATAGATCTTAGTGATCTGTAGTGATATTAGTGGCAGAATAGCCGAACGGTACAGTTGGATTAAAATTTGCTGAGTTGTCATGATGACTATTAAATGGCTCATTGCACACGAGGACGTGTGACAGTCAGGATCGCCGTGTCGACGCGCAGGCGTTATAATTGGTAAATTCAAATAATGAGCACTTACATGATATACTTACGATTTATCAAAAACACTTGTAAGCGACGTGGGTAATAAAGATGTCTCTTCAAGAGGCTTGAGATCGTATTAAAGGCGTCAGGGGTTTTTGTAACGTCTGAATGTGTTCTCGGAAATTGCTCTGTTTGATAATTAATTAGCTCATGGTTTTTGTGGACTAGAGTAAGTGGGATCGCCATGCTGGAGGCTGGCGTCACTCTGGGATTGAATCTCAATCTGGTCGGACAGTAGCAATAGAGACTGCATTACGCCTCGCGTACTTGTACTCGCGTTAAATATCTACGCCCTACGGATGTACCACTTAGTGCATCTAGCCATTCCTGAATACCTAAACCTACATTAAGCCCCGACATATATATATTATATTAGTAAGTATGGATAGATGGAGAGTATGGAAGAATGGATTGGTGAAATAATACTTAGCGATGATATGAAATCCCTCATTGTAATTTTAAACGGATTTGTTTTCACATTGACATTGCTTAACCGCCGCCGTACTGAACTGACAAAAGGGAGCGTATATGAACTAGGGCTCGCGGTCGAGTCCGTGTTTCGTTTACACGTTTCGAATACCCGTTTCCGAATAACACGTACACGGTTTTCTGGCCCGTTCCGCACGTGTAATTAAGAAACGTGTAATTAAGATCCGTCTCCACGGATAAACGGGTATTCGAAGAAACGGATCTTATTTACCCGTGGCTCCGGACACGTCCTTGACGAGTAGCGAAGGAACGAACCGGCTCGGCGTACTTAAGAGTCAGATTAGTAGACAAAAGATTCATGACGAGTTTCCGTCATATTTAACCTTATTCCGTGGTTCATAGAGTCGAAATTCAATAAACGGTTTACAGAACCCTTTTTGACCAGGTAGTTTTTGCTTGCAATGTTGCAAATACGAGTAGAAAATTAGAAATACAATAGGTATACCTATGCTAGTTATCAAAATAGTATTTTATATAAGACTTCAAATACTAATACTTTATGGTTTATTAATATAACTTGATAGCAATAAATTTAAAGTGCTTAAAAAAATAAAAGCAATAAAGAGTATAAAGACTTTACGTTAAAATCTGGCCATGCATGATCTGGTAGGTGGTGGTAGGTAAGTATACAATATTCTTACCAATTGCATATTTTTAAACAGTTCTTATATTTTTAATAATTTGTATTCTGTATATTGTATGTGTGAGTTTTTACGAATATATTCTGTCAATAAGAAATGTATATTTTTAATCAAATTATTTTTTAAGTTAGGGGTCATCCATTAATTACGTCACACGAATTTCTAGGTTTTTTTACCCCTCCCCCCCTCCTTGTCACACTTGGTCACATTTGGCAAACCCCTCCCCCCTGGTGTGACGTCACATTTCATCAACGAAATCGGCAAATATTTATTTAATATTTTATCAAAATATTTTTGACAAAAGAAATATTAGTAATTTTATAACCCAAAACTGATTAAGAAATAAAATTAAACGAATAAAAACGATTATCGTTTGAAAACCTTGTTATTTAAATGATAATTAGCGTATAAAATAATTTAAATACATTTTCGGTTACTGATGAAGTTAAAGTGACGTCACAAAGTTTATGACCCCCCTTCCCCCTTGTCACAACATGTCACATTTTCTTGACCCCCTCCCTCCCCCTAAACGTGTGATGTAATTAATGGATGACCCCTTACGTAAGCCAGACATCTTAGTATTATTATAGTAAACCACGTAAAAATTAATAAATACAGTGTAAACTCTATATAACGACACTGAAGGGACTGCGGATTTTACGACGTTAAGTATAGAGAGTGGTTGTTAAATGGAGTGAAATAAAAAGGTCATCTTACTATTCTAAATATTCTAATGTATCTGTTTATAATATACTTAGGATACATTTTGCACAAGAAGAACATTCATTTCATACAAATAACAACGCCTATTAATTTATAACGTGTAACATCTTGTCAAAAGTCTGGTGCCCGAGGTAAACATATGCAAGTTGATCATACAAAAACAAAAGACAAATTTTTTTAGAATCTCCGGTACGTCAGTCGAAGTAAACACGTGCTAGATAATAAAACAATAAAACAGCAAACAAAAAAACGTACACAGCTGCAATTTATATCAATTTCGGCAACTTAGAAAGTATTTCTTAATGATGTATTATGCCGTATTGTTGTCGTTAAATAGAGTGAGCGTGACGCTATATAGAGTATATTACTGTATAGAAAACCAACCAAAGTCAAGCAATTTCGACATTTTAAGGAGTTTGTCGTTAAATCGAGTGACGTTATAAAGAGTTTACACTGTAATCATGTGTAGGTATCTGCCAATAAGTAATGTATTTACAACTTTTAATATAATTTAGTATGAATTTATGAAAAGTAAGACTTTTCTTAAATTCATTATCTTATTATCATATAAAATGAACTTTAAGACTGTACTAATAAATATTATTTACAATTTTAGCAACAAAACAACAAAACGATTTTAAATTAAAGTAACTTGGAAAGACTGTATTTTACGAATTGGCCGACTAAATGGCGAACTGGAGTCATACCTACTTACCTAAACACAATATCTTAAAAGTCATATTTATTTCGTGTTCATTTGCTTCGATACATTTGCTTCTTTAATTTTAGCCGCTGCATTTGTTACAATTTCATATATGTGTAGACAGGTTCTCCTTATTACTCCGACATAAAGCTTATAATTATTAGCTATGGCAGTTCTGATAATGGTTTGGGACGCTACTTGTTTTCTGCGATATCAGACAAAAGGGTATTGGAAAACAACACGTTCTAAAGTTCTAATGAATGGAACACCACCGGCCGGCATTTATTACCTGAGCACTAGTGTGAAAGTGACCCCAGTCAACATGAATGATTACCAATTTTGAGATCTATCTTAATGTATTTAGCAATATAATTGCAAGGTAACCAAGGTAGCATAGGTTTTTAAGGTTCTCGCGTGAAATCCTGCGTTTCAAATGCCGCTGTACTTTTTTTGCTTCGTTGGTAGATTAGTTAACAGTTAGGTAATTGATAAAACTAACAAATAACCACAAAGTAGTAGTAGGTAGTATTTGTCTGCATACCTATTCTTCGCGAAACTATATAACTTACACCATTATATATAAAATGTGTTTCTTTGATCGAAATGTAATATGTAATGAAATTAACTTATAAGCAATAATAGTAAAAAAAATTGGCCAAGTGCGAGTCCGACTCGCACACGAAGGGTTCCGTACCATTATCTATAAAAACGGTCACCCATCCAAGTACTTAAGTCCCAGAGCCCCACTTAAGTCTTTATTTTATTCTGTTTTTAGTATTTGTTGTTATAGCGGCAACAGAAATACATCATCTGTGAAAATTTCAGCTGTCTAGCTATCGCAGATCACGAGATACAGCCTGGTGACAGACGGACGGACGGACGGACGGACGGACAGCGGAGTCTTAGTAATAGGGTCCCGTTTTACCCTTTGGGTACGGAACCCTAATTAAGGTTCTAAACTAGGGACGAGTAAGTTCAAAATTAAAAATAGTAGACTATATAGAATAGGGACACCTACTTCCATTCATATACAGAGTCATTTTTGGACCGTTAGCCATATTGTGCGAGGTGATTAGGTAGGTCATACTGAACAACTTTTTCTATGGGACCAACCTCGAAATCCCAAAAAAAATTTGGCCTTCCCATAGAAAACGTCGACATCCACTCGACCAAAATGTATGAAACGGCCAAAAAAAATTTTGTGATTTCGGAGTTGGTCCCATACGAAAAGTTGTTCAGTATGGCCTACCTAATCATCTCGCACAATATGGCATACGGTCCAAAAATGACCCTGTATTGTATAGTTGGTTAAATATGTTATATTAACACATGTGTTAAAACTGTTATAAATAATTTAAAAAAAAAATCGTACGCTAAACGAGTTCATCTGAAGTCAACATTCAATACTAGACCTTGCATACCCAGAGCTAGAGCATTGATTAGCTCAAACTGTTTCGGATCCGTTCGGGCCGGTCTTAAGTACCCGTGTAAACGGAGATACGTATCTGAGAAACGTTTCTTGGGAACGGTTCTTGGATACGTATCCGGATCTCGGCGGTTCCGTGTAAACCGTGTTCTTAGCACCGCCGGTCTTAAGAACACGGGTATTCGTTTCGGCGTGTAACACGGATACCGGGAGCCCTAATATGAACTATATGGGGCAGCATAGGAGTCGTCAGATTTTTGGCGCGAGACGTAAATGTGACGTTTATGCTTCCAATGGAGCCCACAAGATGGCAGAACCTACTATGCACAAGGAAACGTACCCACGAGAACGGTAGATGGTATAGCACTTGCTTTAACAACGTACTTGTGTACATATGTTTCCTCTACATACGATTGTCCACAGTAATCAGCTTTTACCAGTACACAACCTGACCTTAAGGGGCTCCCCCGCGGTTTTCATCGATATTTGACAAGTTTTGAGCAGTTCTCCTATATTTACGCTACAGATAGAATTATAAGACAAATAGTTCTTCAATCTTTGATCTCCATTCTTGTCTGCCGCTGCCGGATTTTGAAAGAAATTAATACTTATTTTTGAAGTGAAAACTTCTTTAGCGGCACTGAGCACTTTTTGAGGTGGGGAAAAAATGATAAACTCGATACAGCGTAACGCGTAACGCGTAACGTAACGCTGACGTCAAGTGTCACGGACAATGTTATTCACCAAATAACTTTAGTCATAACGTATCATAATCAGGTCAATTATTTAAAACTGGACTTTTATATTAAGCAATAAAGCTCAATATTCTAATCTTGTACGGGCTGAAATACGAGGATCTCACAGTTACATTCTAACTTTATATCACTCAAATATAATTCAATAAAGCTACATCTTGATGAAATAGCTAATAAAAGTGAACTCTAGTACTGGTGAATAAAACTCAAAATATTATGACCAAATATATTTAGATGTGAGGTCTGCAAGGTAACTTTACAATTTCTATTCGAATTTTAAACAATTAACGCTACAAATTTAAGCTCACTGGCCAGCAATTTCGGAACTAAAGTTTTTCAATAGAAAGGAGGATGGGTCAAATTATACATAGTGCTGCAGACATTTTGGACTAGTCATTGAGTTTTCACTTCTGTCGGCACTCCCTGAGTGCAACCCGTTGTTATTTATTATTTGGGTTCGTCTTTGACGGCTCTAAAACTGGTCAGATATTTAAATTTTAAACTAATTAACACAAAGGTTATGGCTACAAAACAAAACCAGTTTTTGGCCTACAATTGTCCAACTTTGATGTCAAATATATCGAAGACAATGAACTTTGAAGTAAATATGGCATACTATATTGCTTAAAGCCGTTGCTATTCCTATGATAAGCTGCAAAATACATTAGAAAATTCAGATTGAAGGTCATTGGCACCTGGCAGCCCCTTAACAGCGAATTTTTTTAAAACCAATTGTTTTCTTTATGTAGCTGGGAAACCGCTCCCCAAACTTGCATCGGGACATTATAAAATACCTAAATGATTGTTAAAATAAATAAATAGTCAATCACTGTTAAACTTTTTTTTATTTCAGACATAAACAGACATACACTTATTCGCAGTCAAAAAACACATAAGTTCTCTTAATGATTTTCGGGTTAATCACTTCCACGAACCACATCCCCGCGTCTTTCCAGATTAAAGTTTTCTATTTAAGAGGCACGGAGAGGAATGATCTAATGTTGTGTTTTCTTAGCACCTCCAGCAACGGCCCCTCCGCATGGTATCCCGAGTGTAACTGAAGGATGGACGTCTGCTCCAGAAGTTCTTTGATCAGCTTCTTGAGATCGATCCGGGCCGCCTCCCACTTGTAAATGTCCACGTCAGGTGCTTGCTCCTCAATTGCTGAGATGAATGCAATATTTGTTTCATCGCTATCTCCACATTTATAATTGTACCCCAACCCCTTGTTACTGAACCACAGCCTCACAACTAGTTCAATAACGTACTCCATTGTTATTTTCAGATTTTTTAATTATTTTGGAATGTGTATGCGCCAGTTGCAGGTTGCTGGTATTGTGATCTCATTTATGATAATATAATGGGAATATATATACCCGGCAGTCATGAGCGGTGGAGGGAAATGACCAAACGAGATAGTCTTATGTATATTTCACTAGGAGTAGCAGAGAAAGCGTTATTATTGTTTGTCCTTGTCATAGTCGCACATTTTTTTCCCCACAGTGAATTTATAGTTTGTCAAAGGACTGTCTCATTTCAATCATAGAATCATACTATCTTTGTCTTACACTAGTACTAGCATCCAAAAGAAAAGAATGAGTATAGTTTTCCTGGTTCTTACTGACTGAATTGGTTTGACCAACTATAGTATGGTTTATGGTGGGTAACAAATAACCCGACCAAATTACGTAGGTTATGTTTTGATATGTCGTCAGAAATCTTAAAACGTATTCTCAATTTCATCACATTGCGTATAATCTGTCCTCTCACGGGTGCACGCGAACGGCATGTCTATATTAAATACTAGATCTAGGCTCTGACCATTTGTCTGTTTGAAAAGATTGAAGAGTATACCCCCCCAACAACGCACGGGTTTCATAACCATGTCACATTACAGAATTTCAGCATTAGGAAAATCTACTTTATTTCTAGTACTTCATTATCTTCTTCTTAGCTTCATTATCAGACTAAGGTTACTTAATTCATGACAGCTGATATTTGCTTGTAATTTCATTCATAATTTTAAGGATAGTAGACCTTATTACGCCTAAATACGGTAAAGTTTAATACATCAAACTCTCTCTGTCAAATTCCACGGTGAATGGCAAATAGTCATTTCATAATAGAAAGTTTACAGTCACATACGACTTTTTGTTTTCGAACGTCACGGTCAACGTCCCAACGGTTGGCTACTCGCAAGCGTGTACACATCTTGAAGTTGCAGGCATCCATAGGCTACGGTGGCTGCTTACTATCAGGCGGAGCCATCTGCTTGTTTGCCACCGACGTAGTATAAAGAAAAGCATCATCATCATAAAGAAAACGCCGAGCACATATTTTAAAACGAACACATTGGGCCTTTTTGCAATTTCATAGCGGATGTCTTTGGAACTAACTAGCGGTGTCCACTGACGAGGCGCCACTAGCAACCTCTATACATTTGATGGAGAACTATAACTTACCATGAACCCCCTATGACACTATTTTCTATTGGCAGACTTTTTTAGAACTAATCATTAGTGACATCTATACATTTCATAGCGAATGTTTTTGGAACTAACTAGCGGTGTCCACTGACGAGGCGACACACTAGCGACATCTATACCTTTAAAGGAATCAACAACTAACTCACATACAAAGTGGCGCCATCTAGCGGTTTGCTATTTTAGCGGCTTTGAGCAATCGGTGCAAGTGTACTCGGTGACGCACCGATCGAACGAAGAGGCATGGAGCAAAATATTGTAAGCGTCATGAGTATCTCACGGCGCTTACGATGTTTTAAGTTCGCGACATGGGTGACGCGAATGTGCACGTGCCGCCGCATTCCACAATGCGCAGGTGGCTTGCACCTGTGTGACCTTGAGCGCGCACGTGGCCGAACTGGCCGACCGGCCGGCCGATGCAAAAATACTCGAACGAAGGGGCATGGATCAAAACGTCGTAAGGGCCATGAATGCTTGCATGGGGACATTATAACATTAAGTAATAATTATTGACTGAGGTTTTTTGTTTTATTTTGATTGACTTGTTTATTTATGTTGTAATAGATTGTAGTAGATGTTTAAGAATGTTAATGCATTTATTATTTTAACGTGGATTAGTTTTTATTAATAATTTTACTTTTAACATTAAGTATGTATTTTTAAGTTTTGAGATTTTAGATTTACTTTGTGCCTTTATTATTTAATTATTGACTGAGGTTTTTGTTTTATATTGATTGACTTGTTTATTCATAATTGTATCTTTTAACATATGTGTATTTTTAAATTTTTGACATGTGTAATTGAATAAATAAAATGTTACTCATTCACTTTTAAACTTTTTTTGACCATTCCCCACATTATTGCGCAATTTCCCATTCCCAATTAAAAAAAAAGAAGTGTATAGGTTTTTAAATAGACCTTGATTCATTTCCCCGTGCGCAAGTGTCGTGGCCTTGACGAGCACACCTGGGCGCGCGAGTCTCCCCTTTCCCCGCCACACCCCGCATCACACCCTGCGGGCCGATGCATGTACCCAACGCATGATTCTAGGATATAACTGCATCTGGCATGAGGCGCGGGGGGAAATGACTGAACGGGATAGTCTTATGTATCTTTCAGTAGGAGTAACAGCGAAAGCGCTATTATCGTTTGTCCTTGTCACACATATTTTGTTCGCTTCCCCTCTCGCTCCATCACCCTCCCCCACCCCTCACCCCTCCCGTGGCATTGACCTTGAATGCTCACGTGTCGCCGAGGCGCTTCCCCTCTCCCCTCACCCCGCTAGGCACCCTCCCCTCCTCACCCTACCCCCTCAAGGCCACTCCCCCTCTCCCTCACCCCCTCTCCCTCACCCCGTCTCCCCCTTCCCCCCCTCCCCCGTCATCAGATGACGAGAAACTCCCCGATAACCGAGCGCAAGCATTGCAACGGCCGTACAGTCTAGAACGACAGCTAGACCACGATACGAAACTTAAAGCCGAATACGCAAAGCATATGTTGCTTGACAAAGGTTACGCGGAGAAAATGGACTCGCCGACGCCCCCCGAGGCACCCCGGACGTGGCCTCTGGCGCACTTCCCAACTTTTCACCCGCAAAGCGGGAAAACGCGATTAGTTTGGGACACGGCCGCCACAGCTTACGGACGTTCGTTTAACAGCGCGCTGTTGGCTGGCCCCGACCTGTTAGAGTCTTTACAGATCGAAATAATTGAGCAAGATCGCGATACGTTACGTTTCGTTTGGTGGACAGGGATCGATTAGGACTCGCCTATACCCGTCTCACTCGCACCCGCGTGGCGATCGTTCATTATTAATAACGTACGATTACTTCGCGCCACCGCTAGTGTTCTGGTTGCCGCCGAGGTTTTCAAAGCCACATTGCTATGTAAGAAAACAGATATAGAGATAAATAAGGGGCATTTAGATTTAGCAGAGATATTGCTAATCCGACGGAGTCAACATGCTGCATTTCCAGAGGAAATCAAGCTTCTAGAAACTGGGCGGCCACTCCCGAAGAAATCTCCGCTATACAAAATAGATGTACAACTTGACAAAAACGAAATCATCCTACTAAATGCTAGAATCGATAAAGACACGCACATGCCTGTCTTGCATGCGAAAGAAGATTTCGTCAAGTTACTAGTACACCATTTTCATGCTCTTTTTAATCCCGGCAACCACGCAACCGTCATCAACGAGTTGAAACAAAGGTACTACATTATCGGGCTGCGCGGTAGTATTCGCTATAAAACGAATAAATGCCAATGGTGCAGAACCTATAGGGGAACGTCACTCAAGGTTCCCATAGGCGACCTGCCGCCAGAAAGGCTCAAAGCGAATCAACCGCCATTTACCGCTGCAGCCGTAGACCTGTTTGGCCCTATGCACATAACTATAGGCCGCCGCCGCGAGAAAAGATGGGGTGTATTATACACATGCCTCACGACTCGCGCTGTACATCTGGAGCTTGCCGCCCCACTTTCGGCATCCTCCATGATACTGTCGCTGCGCCGAATGATAGCGCGACGCGGCACGATTCCGACAACGCCACCAACTTCCACGGCGCGGAACGAGAACTGGCAGAGGCCAAAAAGACGCTGCCCGACAGTCTCAAGCCCTTTTTGACCGAGCGAGCCATACAATGGAAGAAAATTCCACTTGGCAACCCCTCCGCTGGCGGTGCCTGGGAACGGCTCGTAGGCAGCGTAAATACCGCACTAAAAGTAGTACTGAAAGAAAGATCACCCCACGAAGAAGTTCTACATACTTTATTGTTAGAATCAGAGCACATAGTTAATTCCAGACCACTGACACCAAGTGAATCCAGACTTAGACATCGAAGCCCTGACGCCGAATCACTTTCTTATCGGTCGATCAAGCTCCATGTCGCCACTGGGCGTCTTCACAGACGCAACTATGTCACTCTCTTCGTGGAAAACAGCGCAAACGCTAGCCGACCAATTTTGGAGGCGCTGGCAGCGTGAATACCGACCCAGCCTCCTCCCTAGGCCCGGTGCTCATCAAGATATAAAGAAACTGCATGAAGGTGACGTAGTCATCGTAGCGGATAGCTCCATGTCACGAGGAACGTGGCCCAGAAGCGTAATCGCTCAGCTATTTCCTGGCCCAGATGGCCATGCGAGAGTGGCCATTGTTCGCACACGCGCAGATGACGTCCGCCGCCCAGTTTTCAATCTTGTACCCATCTACTCCTCACATGCAGACGGTGTTGACACACGTGGGGGAGACTGTCGTGAATAGCTAGGAGTCTTGTTATGTTTCCGTTTAATCTTTTAGTATTTTAAGTTTTAATCATTTTACTTGTGTGCGTTTTATCATGTTTTTGTGTTCACTTTTGTGTTCGTATATTATGTTAATGAATTGCGTGGAATGTATGTATCTAGTTATAAGTCTAGGATCCATGTTCTTTTCATACGTGTTAATTATTAATGAGATTGGCAAAAATATACATTACTGACTCTGCATGATACACCCACTAGTTGAAAAAGGTACCTAACGGCCTCGTATTTTCCTATATAAACCGGAGCCGTTTGTAGCTTATTCAGAGATATCAGAGACATCAAGAGAGCTTCACTCATACCAGCCTGAACACTCTCCAGTAGGGCTTCCAAATACCGGACCTCTTTCAATACCGGTATTAATACCGAAACTGTCTTTATCAATACCGGGATCCCGGGATCCCGGTATTGACTATGAATCGCTTAAAATTTTTGAGTTTTATTAAAATAAGGCTCACTATAACACCGGATATGTATGTCCTTAGCCTAGGGCTTAGGATATTAAACAATAATGTCACCCTCCAGGTTGGCAATCATTTTATCCGCCTTGTTGACTTCACCAGTTACATTTTTAGTTCAACCTAATAAACCAGCCAACTATATTCAAATTTGCCACCAAAAATTCGTTTGCCATACTACAATTCAATTACACAAACGGGTCTACCGCGATATAATTTCATTGTTTTTACCTTTAATTAAATATGTGTACAAAACGCGAGAGTTTAAAGTGCCATACTACAATTCCTTGCTTATTTCTTTCTAAAGACCGTATCGTTAATTATAGGGACAGATAAAACCTGGTCTAACTGTTGGCATGTGTATTATTTTGTATTACTATGTTCTTAGAGTATGATCTGAGGGTATTTTTAAGTGTGTGTGGTGTGTGTTAAGCTATATCTGATTTAAGAAGGTATGACATATTTTTTTATTTTAGGGACTTTATGATGCTTTTAATACCGTATAGCAAATATGTATAGTCTAGACAAGCCTATCGAGCTGAATTTAAGACTATTTCACCGACTCTTTGGTACGATTTAAAGTAACAAAAGGTTAATAAGCTGCCAGAACATGTTATCTAAGTATCCTCTTCATGATTGCTCAATTGAGCAGCTGCGGAATAAACGTGGTGAATTTTTATTTTTACATAAAACCGTTTTTTCACCCCACGTTTTGGAATCCCTTCAATTTCTGTTGCAAGCGAAATGACAGAGACAGCTACAAGAATAAGCTGAGCTAGAAGAAAGCACTAATTAAACACATGTGTAATTTTGAAATAAAATTATAATACAAAAAAACGGCTAAGTAAAGTTGTCCCCATAATTAATGATACGGTCTTTACTTATTGGTATAATTTTAAGAACGAATTATATTAATATCATATCCTGAACATCAGAATTCATCACCAAATATGTATCTAACGCATATGCACTGATCTTGTTTCAATTAAATGATCTTCTTTAATTAAATGGGCTAGTAATCTTCTTGATACAGCCGAATTTAATAATTTTAATGGATTTTAACCGTTATAATCAGCACATTTTCCTTGTTTTTGAAAATACCGGGATCCCGGTATTGCATTAAAAAATACCGGTATTGAAAAATGCGTTAAATCGGACGGGATCCCGGTATTTCGGGATCCCGGGATCCCGGTATTGGAAGCCCTACTCTCCAGTAAATAAATCAAATATATGTGTTTTCATTTCACACAACACATATACCGGTAAATGGAGGTATAGCGGACTTCGAGGCAGCAGCGACCGGCGGCGAATTTACAAAAGCTATACTATTTCAGTCACGACTCAGATTCTAATACGTGAGCTTTTGTTTATGCATATTACTTGACAATATCTATACCGTTTCGGTAAAAAGTAGTCACTGAAATGGATTAGCTTTTTGCATACATATTTTCAAATATTATTCACGCCAAAACCTAGTCGAGTTTAGTAAGTTCAGTCACGTTTGAATGTGATATCAAAATTTTAATAATACTCATTTACTCAAATGGTTTAGATTTTGTCGCGATATATTTAAACATTAATGCTCTCACAATACCTAGTCGAGCGGAGTCTCGCCGTCATTATTCAATATTATTCATCGAGTATTATTTGTACGACACTAAAATTCACTGAATATTGATTTCAACAATTATTTTTTTTACTAAATTACTTTTCACCTAGTATTCATGTAAATTGCCAAAAAAAGTAGTTTAGGTTAGTTTGATCTGCAACCTCCAAGAAAACGAAATGTTGCTGGAAAAGTGGGTTAGGTTAGGTTAGAACCACGACCCCCAAGAAAACGAACTGTTACCAAAAATGTGGGTTAGGTTAAGTTAGAACTGCGACCCTCAAGAAAATGAACTGTTGCCAGAAAAGTCGTTCTATGTAAAAAAAAGTCGGTTCGCTGTTTGGTCGCAGTTCACCTAACACGCTCCTCCTCGCTTCGCTCGTCGTCGCACCTATCTTGACTCAGTGAAATCTGTCAAATGACTAGACGATATCGAATTAATAAATATGTAGCAAATTGAATGATTTGACCAAAGAAATGTACTCCAAACGTTGTACACATAATAATAATCTACTTAACAATAATTCTATAAAGTAAAACGTTGTCATGATGAAAATTTGGCGACTGTTGGTTGCCAAAGTAAATCATCTCCGAAAAGTTGTCTGGCAAGTGAAATTCGGACAATAAAACTTCGGAGAAAAGGCAGAACACCGTAGTAAATCTTGGTCCTTAAATAAATCATCTACTTCGTTATGTACCAATGTATTATAAAATACAGTCGACTTATAATTGTATTACGATTTCACATTAAACATGTCCTAATAAGATATCTCAACTGATATAGTTCTTAAATGGAAAAAAAATATATAGGCATTTTTAAGTAATTAGCACGAACGGTAATTAATACAATACAATCGGAGTCATTACTAAAATATTATGCAAGTTTTAGATCGCAACAAACTAGCATTTGTAGCAACAATATCCATATTAATGTAGCCAATAAAGCCTATACGATTTCAGTAAATTTCTGTACTGTAATGGATTAGGGTTTGGTCAAGTTTTGTCCAAACAAAAGCTAATCCAGTTCAGTTCGCATCTGGACCTTATCAGTATAGGCTTTGTAAATTCGCCGACCGGCGCGTTCCAGATTGCCAGTTTCTACGCTTCACCCAACGAACCCCTCATCACTTCAAAGTTACAGTCTACACTCGACAATTAAGTTAGCATTATCTCTTATTAATTGTTTAGGTATTTTACTATACGTTTGATTCAGATAGAAGCTATCTATATTTTTATATCTTCCCATTGCAAAGTAATGATCATCATCATCTATTTAAGAGTTAGACTCTTGTCGGTGGAGCGATTTCCATACATGTCGGTCCTCTGCCTTCTCCTTGACAACCTGATACGATACGACGTTGAGCTTTTCCTTTACTTGATCTATGTACGTTCTCCTTGGTCTCCCCCTCCGCCTCGTTGCCTCAACTCTACCTTCAATGATATTTTTGATAAATTCGTGGTGTCGTATCAGGTGTCCAAGCATCTTTCCTCTTCTGTTTTCAATGGTTCTCAACAAACTCCTCTTCTCTCCTACCATGCGTAAAACCTCTTCGTTTGTTTTCTTCTCCGTCCAACTGACCTTTGGCATTCGACGCCAGCACACACAACACACACAAAATTTGATTTTCACATGCAACATCATCAAATATCATGATTGAATTAATGTTAGCTATGTGAGGACTTAGTACTTCATCATTTTCACTATATTTTTGAAATGAAACTGATGGAACCAGCTTTAAAACTTGCTCTAGAAATTAATACATAGGCTGTAGGTAATAAGGTTTTAGAGTATACATAAACATTTTGAAAGCGGAGACCTTGTTCATGTAGCAGCAAACCAACAATTAAATTAGTTTTTCCACAGTTAGACGGACCACATATTATACAGCGAAAAATATCAGGTAGAAGAGAACCATGTCAACAATAGCGTTTATTGGGCGAAGAACAAACGATATCCAACTGCAATCTCTGAGGTTGTTTTACAAACTTCATGTTACCAATAGCCACGTGCAACAAACTTGAAAGGCAATATGCAAATAGTATACTTTCATAAGCTTGTATATATTCAAATAATTCATTATTTATTTTAAATAGGGTTCTATGATCAAACATTATCATGAATAGCAACGGCTCATATCGAATCATCACCAACACAAAGACTGTAAACGATCATGGTTACGTATAACCATCCTAAATATGCATTTGGATTCTACTGCACTTCGGATTCTGTCCCACTTCGAATTCTACCCCACTGTTGTAGCTAAGATATTGGGACGATTTGGACCTTGTGAAGCAAAGTGCAGCGAAGCGAAGCGAGCGGAACGAGCGTACAAAAGGGCCAAAAGTCCCAATATCCTACTACTGCTTTTACCAGTACACAATGTAACGTTATGAGGAGAGTACGTCTTTGTTGGTAGGGAAAGTAAATGAAGTACCTACTACCAACTCGTTAGCAAAAATAAATTATTTATTAAAAAAAAAACTACGAATTTAAATAGGGTCGTGGGTGGTCAAGGCCCGTCTAGATTTGCGCCCGAGATCCGGTACTGCCCTGGCTGGTCGAGGGTCCACAGCAGGTGGGTGACACTCAACAGCACTGAAGAGGAGCAGGGGCGACGGCGGGCGAACGGCTATGGCTCCAACCCTGCCGTCGAGATGGTGGTGATGGTGCGCTGTTGCTACGTCGACCGACGGTCTTGATTTTTTTTTTAAGTAACGACGCACCCTGTGAATTTCCACAACGTCTTAGAAAGGTGTTCCTGCTTGCTCTGCTTTTGTGAACACCCTGTGATGATGATGATGGGACCATGGGAAAGCCAGTGCACCATAATCAGAAAGCGTGTTTGTGTTCACAAGCAGAGCGGAGTTACAAAAGCGAAGGAAAAGCACAGAGCAAAGAAAGAAAGAAGAACAAAGAAGTGAATTTAAATAAGTAGGAGGGTACGCACACATACTAAAGGTGGGATCAGACGGTTCACTCGGATGAATGTTCACTCGAGTGAATGTTTAATTTTCCTTTCATTTCACGTTCACGCACGGCTGCTGGAAAGATTATTATTTTTTTTCTTTTCTTTCACTACGGCGTCGAATGAAGTTGTGCGTCTTGGTATAAGTTTAATTATTTGTGATCATTTAATAAAGATTTTAACAAACAAGATACAAAGAAAGCGTCGTCGGTAGTGGCTGCGACCTTGGATCGCAAGAAGAAATTTATTTGGAGCCTCGAATACATTGCTGAGAGAACCCCGATGAAGATCCGAAATCGTATTGCAATCATTTGCGGATGACTTAAAGTAATTTTGTAGAACTTCTATTATTAGGAATAGGTCCGTTAATAGCGAAAGAAAACACTTTAATGAGAGACAGTATACCTAGCCGAATAAAACTCCAAATTGTACTACGATACCTTACTACTGGCGATTGTTTTGGAACTCTGGGATATTTATACAGAGTACCTAGAAATACTTTGTTCGTTCCACTTGAACACCATTTTATTGATTTTACATTATCTTTGTCTAGCTAGTGTTAAACTAAAACACCAATCATCATCAAATAAAGGATTTAATACAATAAAACAGACATAACTTGGGAAGCTTGACCTACGACGCCGCCATTGCGGCGATGCTCTTCTGTCAGTCCTTGCCGCGATATAGTGAGGTGACCATTTCCAATACCGATTGTTAGGCTTGACACGCGAAAGATCATTATCGGTTATCAGTTCGGCCTCCTGATGAAAAAAACCTTCGCCCTCGAAGGTCAGCAATCAGCACCACAGAACTCTTGTCCTCGTACTCCTTGCACCGAGGGACTCGTGACGTAGGTAGCCAGTTGTGCTCAACGACTTCATTGGACGCGATGTTAACTGTGCTAAAAATAAGAAAACAAAACCAACCGACTTGGTCAGTTCCACAATTCATCTTCCGATGTTTAGGCTCTTTAGGCTACATCAATATAAATTTTCTTGGTGTCATATCGTAATGCCATTTTATGCATCAAAATTTGTCAGATCATTGGGACTATTACGAGCTGGTAAATCAATCTTAATCGTCAGCTCTCAGGTAGTTCCGTTATGGTTCAAAACCAGGTTTATATTGTATATTTCCAGTTTTCTTAAATAAATATCATGTTCTCCACTCGTCAGCTCTTTAAGCAGATATAATAATATAATAATATCGTCAATTATCATTTTATTACAGAAACTTCAAATCTTGTCAACTAGCTCTTTAAGCCTCATCATAATTATCATCTTCCGAGCTCACTATTTTAACTTCGCTGATCTGTACTATATAAGTTTGCTAAATCGATTCTTAAACTGGTCTTGCAAAGGTGATCATATTCTTGAGCTCGCTAGGCGTACATATAATTTACGTATTAATTAATTACAAAAATCTTCTGCAAATACTCGCTAAGTACCAGGCATGGGATTCTCAATAAATTCAAAAATACTCGCTAAGTCACATTCACGATCTAATAAAGTATTATCTCATTTGGGTGAGCCCCTTTCAGGCGAATATGTGCGCTCATTAAGCGTTGTTTCAGCTGTGTAAGACACTTCTGGCGATAAAGTGAGCCCTTGAGGCGATCATGTATGTAAGCCACTCAGGGGATCATGTGTGTGAGTCCCTCAGGCGATAATGTATGTGAGCCCTTCAGGCGATCATGTATCAAGCCACAAAGGCTATCAACAACCAGGCCACAAAGGTTGTCCAGTACCAGGCCCCGAAGGCAAATCATGTATGTAAGCCCTTCACGCGATCATGTATCAAGCCACAAAGGCTATCACAACCAAGCCACAAAGGTTGTCCAGTACCAGGCTCCAAAGGCAATTCATGTACGTGAGCCCTTCACGCGATCATGTATCAAGCCACAAAGGCTATCAACAACCAAGCCACAAAGGTTGTCCAGTACCAGGCTCCAAAGGCAATTCATGTACGTGAGCCCTTCACGCGATCATGTATCAAGCCACAAAGGCTATCAACAACCAAGCCACAAAGGTTGTCCAGTACCAGGCCCCGAAGGCAAATCATGTATGTGAGCCATTCAAGCGATCATGTATGTGAGCCCTCCAGGCGATCATGTATCAAGTCACAAATGCTCTCAAACCACGTAAAGCCTTAATGTATCTTGTGCGCACTTGAGGCAACCATGTAAACATTTCTGTGAGCCCTTGAGGCAACCATGTACCTACATCTTTAACCCTTTACCAGGCGAAGGGATATATATTTCCTACAAACGGGACTTCAAACATGTGTTCTATTTTCAATGAGTAAGACTGACATTCGATTGTCATTGTGAGCCCTTGAGGCAACCATGTAATCTTTTCTGTGAGCCCTTGAGGCAACCATGTGATCATTTCTGTGAGCCCTTGAGGCAACCATGTAATCATTTCTGTGAGCCCTTGAGGCAACCAAACTTGGCGGACATAACTTTTCTTTTTCACCACCATGTCTTGACTAACTTAAGGCGACTTTACGCTTACATGGATTTATTTCTTTTATCACGGGCAATAACCTTATTTTGTGACAGCATAACAAGTTTGGCAACAATGACAATTTTGTACTTAAGTGTAATAGCCCTGTCGGCGTTATCACCACACGACAACCAACCAGAGACCCAGAGAATCATTGTCTCGCCAAATATTCTTCCCTTTTTTATAATGCATCCACTCTGATAATTACACTAACATGCATACCTCAGACATAAGGTATGTTGCCTTCAGAAACGATTTTCATGTTTCTCTCATCAATTCGACCTTTGTCAACACCAAACAATATATGGTAAAGTGTGTGATGTAAAGATACTACCAAGTAGCAAGTATATGAACAAGCAAACCTCCAGGCATAAACTTGCTATACATAACTAATGTTTACTAACTTAACTTACAAAATGTTGTTCAGAATAGGTCGCTCAACAAGACCATTTCCTTTCTTCCTCCATCTGAGGCAGCTTTGAATGCTAGAATGATCTGCGTACACACCCCTTTCACCAGCCAACAGTAGGTAGTTATGCCTTAGCACACACAGTAGTTCAGTCACACAGCATAAGTACTATTCAAATTTTATTTGTTTTGTTACTAGATGGTTTTTTTTTTAAATGTACCTATTATAGTATCCATCCATATTAATTACTTGATATTATGATGTCTTTGAAAAATTGCAAACAGACAAGACATAAAGAGACATTTTATAAGTCATGCCAATTATCAGTAAAGTACACTCTAAAAAATGAAGACCAACTAAGAGCAGTTTTCTCTTAGTTGACGTTAAGTTAATTACAACAATAACGATCTTATATAAATCAAAGAAAGCTGATTACTTAAAACAATAAGTGTATCTGTGATTGAACTAATAAAGTAGGTATGTTATTAATCCTAACAATTGTATACTTTGCATCTATTATTAACTTGTTGGCATAATTATGTAACGTAGGTTAATTCAATCCTTAACAAATTAATTAAAACAGATAAATATGTTAATAGTTATGAACATTTTAATAGTTTATTTGATTATTTTGTCTTTGTTGATTTTTTACATAAGATTTGGTAGTTCAATCAACTAAACATACAATATTTAGAACAACGAAGATAAAACATTCAATCCCATTATGATCAAATTATTGTATTAATTACGAAACTAATATTCCATTCTACTAAGAATTATTTGTTAAATCGATTTTCTTAATAATTAAATTAAATAATCGGTTAATCCGATCAATCAAGAGATAAGCGGGGGGAGCGCCTGTACACCCGCTCTCCGCCCCGCCCGCGCCCCTCTCGCGGCGTGTGCCACCGTGCGAGCGAGCAGTCGAGTCTCAGTAGCATGCAGTTGCGTTAAGCTCATTCAATTACTTATTCCTCTGGAAAAACCTGGTGTGTACAAAGTTGAGTGCAGTTGTGGTAGTTTGCACATTGGGCAGACCAAACGCACTATTGCCTGCAGAATTAAAGAACACATCGCTGCGGTCAAGAACAATCGGGTACAATAATCACTGGATCGAGTTGCATAGTCCCAAGGTCATTTCGACACCACTATATACCAAGATTGGTAAGAGAAGCCATTGAAATTCATAAATATAAAAATTTCAATCGTGAAGATCGGGTTTTAAACTGTCAAATGTGTGGAATCCTGTGATTTGTTTGTCTAAAAATAACCAGTGAAATCCGAATCAAACTCTCGTAGTGACACTGTGAGTGTAGTGTACTTTCAAAATGTTTAAATTAATAAATAACATCTTATTATAATATTTTTTTGTTTTATTTATTTACCCCTTTTCATAAAACTTTACGGGCCTGATTTAGTTTAATTATGTTTTATCCCTTTCTTTGTTGTTATATTTTATTAACTACTTATTCGTTTAAATTTGATAAATTTCCTTTGTGCTAGTTTTTATACGCGCCGTGCTGAATAAATGCTGGTCCTCGTACTCGTATTATACTCAAGGCATTAGTCTTAAATACTAAGTAGGTAATACAGATTACAGATTTATTCCAGATTTTTTTGAGGATCGGCCTAGACCGGTATGGCTTCACATTTCACAAGCACGCCTCCTCCCGTGTTTGTAAAGCTAAACCGGTCTAGGCCGATCGCCAAAAAGATCTGAAATAAATGTATATCTTAGTATTTAAGACTAATGCCTTGAGTATAACAACGAGGACCATCAGCATTATTCAGCACGGCGCGTAAAAAAACTAGAGATCTGAAAGAAATGTATTAGCATGTATTAGTAAATAAGACAAAGTAAGTCATAGTACAATTGAACAAGAATGGTATTGTACTAAACAAGCTTCATAGTTGAAATGATTAAACAATTAAGATTCAAATTGAACAATATCTTAGTTCAGGCTAATAAAATGCATAAGTCGGTGTAATCATGTTCTTAGTTGATCTTATTTGGGTCAAATAGTTAATACAGTAATTCTTCATGTTAACATTGATTTACATCTTAGTTGAAATGATTAAACAATAGATTCAAATTGACCAATATCTTAGTTCAGGCTAATAAGGTGCATAAGTCGGTGTAATCATGTTCTTAGTTGAACTTATTTGGGTCAAATAGTTAATACAGTAATTCTTCATGTTAACATTGATTTACTTCTTAGTTAAACTAACTTGTTTGTTTTAGTTGGTACAGTTACGTATCATGATAATAATTATCAAGCCCTTAGTATAATTATTTTTCATGTAAATATTGAACAAGATCTTAATTGGTTCAGTTACATAACAATAGTAATAGCAATCAGAATTACCTTGTTTGATGTGTCTAAGTTCTTGTTAGGCTCGTATGGAATCAAGATGCTTGACTACGACTATCAAGATATTGATTGGGCCAACCAAATTTTTTTTAGAGTGTAGGCATAGGCAGTATGATTCATTTGCATGGAAACATCCAGAAACTTACTTCAAGTAAGTAGGTACTTGGTGAAACAACATGTGTTAATAATATTGACCATTACTGTAAACTTGTAAAGTTATGTGCCTCATTCAATTGGATAACTTTAGTAAGTAACATCTGCAGTCACTTCTCATTGCAGACTCTTCTTTCATTGCAACCCATTTCAGCTGCAGTTCAGTCAGGAAGAGGACTCACTTCAAGCAGCCGCACCGCCACGAGCCGCAATATCCATTCTAGGAGTCATATTGACTTTATAATAACACATGTCATGATAATACAACATTTAACAAACAAATTGAACATGTTGACTCATTGAATATTATCACTTCACACTGTTAATTTATCAATAATTTACTTTAGGTAATTAAGAAATAACATTATAAAAATCATTGTTTCAATATGAAGCCATACACACACACAAATAACATATTAATAATTTTAATTGTTCTTGGAAGTCCCCATCTACATGGAGCACACCATCAATAGACTTCAATTCCTACCGGCCTAATTTTAGCCAGTTAATACTTTTACTACCAGTCAACCAGTTTGCCCATAACCATATGAACAAGCCGCCTATGTGAGATAGATATCTCATATCTAACAATATTGGCAAGCTCTGCATAACTAATTAGAATTTAGTTTTCATCCCTCTTAACATGACACAAATTTCATTAAATAACAAAACATTATTACCTACAATTCAATTCACACTTACAGGTTTGCATATACTATAATAACCATACCAGTTGTCTCCACTCAATTTGTTACTTCATCTCACCGCTGTTCTCACTGCCTCCTGCAGTGCATGTGCAAATTCGACGTACATGCTACTTCAATTCTTGGGCTTGCAATCCACCTGAACTTGTATGGAATTATCCACTAAGCACCGGCCTAGTAAGCATGCTAATCTGCACTATTTCATTTGAGAATAGGCCAACAAATATCCATTAGTCAGTGTAAGTACTGTTACACAACACTCATTTTGTTCATTTAGTACATCTAGGTGTACATTTAAACATCATATTTTACCACAACAAAGTCTCCAATTCGCTTTTGAACATGCAAAGTATGTGCAGTAGCTTGTGTTAAAGTTGAATTATTAGTAAGTATATTTTACCACACAAGACCATACTTCATTCATAACCAATAGTTGATTACATAATACACAAACACATAAGAACCATACACAGTAATTCATCTCCATGTACTCACTTTGCAAAGATTAGGCAATTTGCAGCCACCAACATAATGTTTGACATGACTAGGTCTATAAGCATTTTATTGTGGAGAGGACAGTACACACAAAACAGTCAAGTACTTACAGCAATACTTTCAACCGATCATCAGTAGACCTTATGTTGTCGGAATAAAGTTTACAAACTGCAAGTTAATAGTGTGTATATGAAATTGTCTGTGACATTTTAAATTCTTGCCTCATTTAGGTAAATGTAACTCAATTCATTAATAATCAACTCTAGTCACCTCTATAAATTTCTAAAGCTATACAGCTAGTTACACTGTGACAATTCGTTTCATATAGGTAGTCCAGATAATCATCTTTTGATTTAGATGCCCAGCAACAATCTAAGAGTTGCATTTATCTTACCATAATCTAATACCACTGCATTTTATGATAAATTAAAACATAACCCAACAATTTATTCAGTACTTATTGCATTAACACAAGTCATCATTTATGATCTCCAAATATTATTTATTATTAAGCCACACAAATATGTTGTGACATTGCACTAGATTTCATGTGCCTAAATTTTACCACAGTGAGTGCACAAGCTTGGATGAATCCAATAAAGATCTTTATTTCTATTTTCTGCATAGTGCATAGGTGCTATAAAATATCTAACACACTAGCCACTTCAATGTTCCTCATAACTGGGTTGTAAGTAAAGAACCATGACAATGATTAAATCAATTACTTCAGATACCTACTACTATTTTTGTTTTAACTTTTGAAATAAAGGTGGTTGAATAAATGTCTTGTTTACTCAACCAGTAAACCGGCCAACTTATTTAGTCACAAGTTTTATAAGCGCTATGGAAATTACTGTATTCTGATCAATTTGAGGCCAATTAGATGATATTGATTGATGATATAATTGTAACAAATAGCCTTGTTGGGTTGTCATTTCTGTGTAAGTAATAATTCTATGATTACTGAACTCCGCAGTAGCCAAGAGTGACCAATATTTATTTGGCATGAGTAAGTAAGTATAATATTTCATACTTGCCAATTATAGTAATGATTTTAACTTTTTGAAATGATTACATACTTTCTCATACTATGTGGATATGTCAACTTGTGATTTTACCTTAGATTTCTGATAAAATTAAATATTTATCACACCAAAGTTCACTTACAAAACTATTCACAAAAACTACTACAAAGTTACACCATTGTAAGTCACACGACTGTAATATTTTTCCCAACAAATTGGAACGATACCTCATAGCTTACCATACATTGTAATCCAATTTAACATGGATTATCTGATCACAAACTTGACCATAACTCAAGGTCACGTACACAATCTTGATGACGTGTAAACTGATTAACAGCTTTTTAGTATAATCGTAAAGCCTTATTACGGCTACAGAAACTATTTATGTCTGTTATTCAATGATGATTGATGCGAATTCAATTAAATAATTATGATAAAATAATGCAGACCGGCATTGTTTCCATGGCAACCATTGTGTGGTTGAACTACATCATTTAACAAAGTAAAATGTATTGTGGACTGAAATTACTTATCGCACTTCTGAACTGTTAAACTAAAACACCAATCATCATCAAATAAAGGATTTAATACAATAAAACAGACATAACTTGGGAAGCTTGACCTACGACGCCGCCATTGCGGCGATGCTCTTCTGTCAGTCCTTGCCGCGATATAGTGAGGTGACCATTTCCAATACCGATTGTTAGGCTTGACACGCGAAAGATCATTATCGGTTATCACTAGATAGTAGATAGTATACCCACGGGATTCGAGTAAAATATGCAAAATCCGAATGAACGTTCATTTCTGTGTTCACACTGTTCATTTTATGTTCATTCGGAGTGCGAGTGAAAGATGCCGAATGAAAATATCCAATATTGTTGGATTCTTTCACTAATGAATTCATTTTTCATTTTTGGTTCATTTTGTGTTCACACGTGTCACTTTGAGTGAAAGATGAATAATGAAACTAGAAAATGAACAAAAAATGAACCGTCTGATCCCACCTTTAGATACTTACTCGTACCCGCCACTACGAGAACAAAGGAAATTGCAGTATCATTCTACATGGCATTTAGCAACAAGTGAAATGTATGATTTAAAAATGAATTACGCTAATTACGGAGCAAATAACAAATAGTTTATCACTAAAGCTAAGCTACTTATTCTAATGAAACGATCAACACTTTGCACTTACCAATACGTGGGTGCGGGAATCGTTTTTATGCGAAAACGTCGCTGAGTAAATTTATTATTAAAATAAGGTGTCCGCGCACACCTGAATTAAAATAAAAGAAATTAAAAGTCGTACGGCGCGCGAGACGACACGGAGGCTCCGTGTGCGCGGCGCCCGCGGCGGTACGTGCGTATGCAATGGTGGCTGGTGCGGAATGAGCGGCCCGCGGACAGCGGCGGAGGGGCATGCGCCCGCGCAGCCGGCTTCTAGATCTTTCCATGACGTCAATCAATGGACCGGCCGCGAGTACAGTCAGTACGAATAAAATGTAAACGCCCGGGAATACATGCAATACCTAATATAATTTGATTATAACTATCCATCGTAATATTAATTTAGTCTTACTTTACTATATTAAAGTAGAATAAGACAATTCGTGTAAATATAAAATTGTATAAATAAATAGTTGGTTGATAAAATAATAAAATGTTAATTGGTTAAGATTAAAATGTAAAATAATAATTCATGCAGTAATAATTTAAAATCGATTATAAATAAGTTAATTCATTCAAATTATATTAGTTTAAGATGTAAAAATAAAATAATTAAAGCTTATAATTAAAACATGTAAGTACGTGCAACGTTACATTACCCCCTCGCGCCGGAAAAGGATTTTGTTCCTTAGAATAAAATCCGCGCAATATACGTTTGCGTATTTGCATTTATTCTTTCAAACTATCTATCATACATCACGCAATCATAAAAAAACATTAGTATCTAGTCATTAACTACAGATTCTAATGCGTCCAGACCTTTTGCAGGTAACCAGTTATTGTTCAACCGGAAACCAATACAAACACATTTTATGCACTGAAATAGGTGTTAATAGCGCGATTTGGGAATGAATGTAACAATTTATTCATTTAAAATATTATTTATTAAACCCTGATAATTTTAAATCTTTTATGTGCCAAGTCCCTAAATTCTTGCCAGACATGTCCTCCAAAACATAAACCAAAGGCGACTTCTTTTCAAGAATACGACACTGTATAAACTTCGGAGCAAGTTTTTTACTAAAGTACTTAATTTATCTTTGTCACTTAAAACTAGTGTCCGACCGAAGGTTCGGTTTCGGTTTCGGTTTCGGCCAGTTTCGGCCAAAAAATCATGTTTCGGCTGTAGATTCGGTTTCGGCCAAAAACGGCCGAACCTTTCGGCCGGGCCGAAACTTACGAAATGGTATCTACATATACTGATTCATGTATTGTTTGTATAGGTACAGAAAGTAATTGGTTTATTATAAAACACAATTCGACTAATGAGAGCGCCACTGGACGGTCGACGCAGTCTTAAGAGGCTGTCAATACTTATAACGCGCACACTGTCTAATTGTATCGGAGTGAATGAGATAGCACTGTCGCACGTAGCCGTTGGCCGAGTATCAGCTCGGCCCGAGTCGAACGATGTCTTTTTCGCTCTTATTCAGTCATTTTTCTATCTACCTCTAATGGCAAATTTTAAGCGAGGCTAAAGGCTACGCTCAACTAGGGCCGCAAAGTTGATTTTCTCAATAGTTAATATTTTGCGAAGCTGAACAGCTGACTATTGATTAAAACGAAGAAAAAACCCTTAAACGTGTCCCCAGTACAGTTTTTCATACGAATGCTCGACCTTAGTCTCACTTTTTACCTCTATTTACCATTGGTTTGTGTTCCACATGTCCTCTACTTCAGCTTAGCCTTTGGCCTCGCTGCGCCATGCTCGGCCTGCGGTCTCGCTTTTTAATACAATGGACATTGGTTGGAGTCTGTGTCTGTGCTTAACTACTTATCCTGAAGCCTGAAGCACGGCTTTGACTTCTCATGAAAGTTCGCCTCACTGGGGCACTTCGGACTTTTAGGCCCAGGTGTAGATCGGTACCCGGCCTTGCGATATTGTTAACAAAAAATTTCGCGCTCGCTGCGCTCGCGTTTTTGGTTGGTTTTATGGTTGACCCTGTATCTACATGTTAGCTTGACTGGTGAATGAATAGAGTTAGACCAAGAAGATTCTGCAATGATTTTGGTAGCATACGCAGTGCTACTAGTGCAAATGTTATTTATACGTCATCGTTTCATAGAAGTTTTGACGTTTAAAGTAACACTTGCACTGCATGTCTTATCAAAATCGTTGCAGAATTATCTTGGTCTAACTCTAGTATTTTTAAAAAAAAACTGCTTATGAACAAGGTTGTACCTTAGGTCTTTTCGAAATTAAAGCCGTTTGTACTATATAAACAACTATAATGAATCTCCCAAACAAGTCTCACAAACAAAATATAAAATTACATACTTAAGATTCTAAAGCAAACAGTCGTTAGCTAGTTTGCACAGGTGACAGCGCCATCTCTCGGTGCATTTGGAAATCAATCACCACGATATGTGTGTTTAAAGTTGTGACTTGGACATACCGCCCACCAAGGACCGAATGTCCTTTCTGACTATCCACCAGTGCAACATTAGCCACTTTACACTTATATTATTAAGCAACATATTCACTGTTAGACACAACTAGCAGATATGACATCTATGACAAATTAGTTTAATTTTCTAAAAGTATTATTAGTGCATTGCACCTTTATTCACTCACTGGTAATACACAAATTTTTGAAGTGGGGCGTTTTATCACGGAGTTTTTACATTTCAAAGATACCACTCTCGTTAATCCATCTGAGCCAGGATATTTAGTGAGGATTTTACCAAAAAGCCACTTACTAGGAGGTAAATCGTCTTCCTTCACCAAAACTATGTTCCCGATTTCCGGTTCAGGGGTCTTGCAGGCCCACTTGTAACGATGCATGAGATGGGTTAGATATTCATTCGACCATCGTCTCCAGAAATTCTGTAACATCTCTTGAGTGATCTGCCATCTTTTTAAAGTACTTAAATTACAGTTCTCATAATTGGCCTCAGGGATCGTCACAAGAGGTTCTCCTATTAAGAAATGACCTGGGGTTAGAGGAGCGGCCTCTGTTGGATCATTGTTCACCATGGACAAGGGACGCGAGTTCAGACACGCCTCTATTTGACTAAGCAGAGTGCTCATCTCTTCATGTGTCAGAGTAGCTTCGCCAATTACGCGTTTGACGTGGTATTTGACCGATTTTATGCCTGCCTCCCACAGGCCGCCAAAATTGGGTGCGCGGGGAGGGATAAAATGCCAATTAGTGCCACGGACAGCAAGACTGTCTGCCACTTCTTTGGTCATTGTCGACTTCTCCGCGTTGAACAATTCTTTGAGCTCCTTTGAAGCGCCTATAAAATTAGTTCCGTTGTCACTGTACAGATTGGCACAGTGACCGCGTCTAGCAACGAAACGTTTAAACGCTTCTAAAAAACCTCTGGAGGTAAGATCACTTACAACTTCAATATGTACGGCTTTTGTAACCATGCATACGAATAAACTTATATAACCTTTGAATGCCTTATGACCTCTGCCTTTAGAGGTTCTCAGCATTATGGGCCCCGCATAGTCTACACCACTATTTAAAAACGCTCTGGCGGGTGTAACTCTAACGGCCGGCAGAGTGCCCATAAGTTGATTCTGCAGTTTAGCCTTGTGCCGCACACAAACCACACATTTGCGCACACGACGTTTCACCAGATTTTTGACTCCGATTATCCAGTAGGCTGATCGGATAAAGTTTAGCATCAATTTTGCATCACCGTGTAACGTTTTCCTGTGAGCGTCGTCCACTATCAAGTCAGAAAGGTGTGATCTGTGTGGCAAGATTATGGGTTCCTTAAAGCCTTGAGGTTCTTGTGAGTTAGTGATTCGTCCATTCACTCTAAGTAATCCCTGCTCATCGATGAAAGGGTTTAAGCTGCGTAGCTTGGACGATTTGGATGTGACTTGTCCGTATGTATGTATTTCTTTTATTTCGGCTTGAAATTCAGTAACTTGACTTAATTTAATACAAGTCACTAACGCTTCATCGAGTTCCCATTTATTTAAATGCTTAAGCTCTTGACCTTTATTGATTATTTCTTTTTTCGTGACGAACCTTCTGCAAAATGCTATCACTCTAATCAGCCTTTGCAGCGAAGAATATTTGTCCAATATCGGCACTTCTAGCACACTCGTAGCAATATGAACTCTTAAAGATTGTTCTTGATTCGTCTCGTTGTTCTTTAACCTGTTGTATGCTATGTCTTTGTTCCACAAAAACCTCGGACCGAACTTCCAGAGCTCTAACTCTGCAAGCTCCGATGGTTGCGCTCCTCGCGAAGCACAATCAGCTGGATTGTCCTTCGTGGAGACATGAAACCACTGCGAGGATTCCAATTTGGAATGGATTTCAGAAATTCGGTTCGCCACGAACGTTTTCCAATTACTTGGATGTTTATTTAGCCATGCTAATACCACTGAGGAATCAGTCCAAGCTCTTATATCGTTCCTGGGAATATTCAAAACCCCAGCTACCTCAACCAACAGTTTAGTCAGCAGGGCAGCACCACAAAGTTCCAAGCGTGGAATGCTGACTTGCCGAACGGGTGACACTCTGGTTTTAGCGCTAACTAGGACGACATGGACATCTGAATTTGCGTTTATAACGCGCATATAAACAACCGCAGAGTAGGCAACATTGGATGCATCCGAGAAGCCATGCAATTCAGTGACGACGTCATCTGCCCCTGTGAACATCCACCGCGGAATACTGAAGTTGGTAAGTTGAGCCAGTTCATTGCGGTAAGTATACCAATCTTCTAAGATGCTTGCTGGTGGTGCCTCATCCCATCCTGTCCCTGCTATCCACAATCGCTGTATGAATATCTTAGCTTTTATTACGCACGGGGCTATCCACCCCAGGGGGTCGAATAACCGCGCAACGTCGGATATAATTTTCCTTTTTGTTACAGGTGCAGACAACGGAGGCAGCTTTACCGAGTATTGAAATTCATCGCGACTTCTGTTCCAGGTGAGTCCTAATATTTTTACTATATTGTCCTGTTTAAATTCTAAAGCTTTGTCTTGCTTGTTATGTTCTTCATTTCCTGAGTCATCTATTATCTGTAGTAATTCATCTTTGTTACTCGACCACTTTTGCAGAATGAATCCACCTTTCTTTAATAGTGCCTTCATCTCCTGATATAATCTTGTACCCTCCTCTATGGTCTGGCATCCCGTCATCAGATCATCCATATAAAACTCCCTTGCGACTTTTTCTGATGCCATTGGGTACTCTTTTTTATGATCTGTGGCGACTTGATTTAAACTTTTGACTGCTAAATAAGGCGCTGAAGCCGTGCCGAAAGTGACAGTGAGTAGCTTGTAGTCCCGTATATCATTTTCCGGCGAACTTCTCCACACTATGCGTTGAAAATCGCAATCTTCTTCTGCCACTCTCACCATTCGGTACATCTTAACGATGTCAGCTATTAAACATACTGGATGTTTCCTCCAACTCATGATCAAATGTCGCAGGTCTGGCTGTAACGTAGGTCCAACCATCAAGTTGTCATTCAATGACACGCCGTTTTCATTTTTGCAGGATGCATCGAAGACCACCCTGACCTTTGTGGTTATCTTATCCTCTCTGACGACTGCATGATGTGGCAGGTAAGCTGATCTTTCTTTACTAATCTCTTGATTTGGTACAGGCACCATATGACCTAACTGTAAATATTCCTTGATTACTTCCGTATATCTCTCTTTTAGTACCTTATCTTTTGTGAACTTTCTTTCTAGTGCCTTTAACCTTTTTATTGCTATCTCACGAGAGTTCCCGTTGTTGAAGGTCAACTCTTCATCGCGAAATGGCAACTTCACGACGTACCTACCATCTTCATCTCTACGCGTCGTGGCTGAGAACAAGTCTTCACACATCTGTTCTTCTTTTGTTAAAATCTGTGTACTCAATAAAGGCTCATTTTCCAATTCCCAAAATCTTTTTATTATTTCATTGTCCTCCACCTGTGTATGGAAAACGGATATTTGATTATCAGCTCCTGCGGCGCGCACAGATCCAGACACTATCCAGCCGAAGGCAGTGCACTGAGCTACCGGGGACCCGGCTGGTCCTTTCAATAAACCTTCCCTTAAAATCTGGCCATAAACTTCTGCACTCAGTAAAAGGTCTATTTTATTGGGTGTGTCAAAGTTTTTATCCGCCAACCACAAGTCCTTTAATTGTATCCAATCCGGAACCGACACTTGCCTCTCGGGAAGTAAAGAGGTAATCTTTGTCAAAACAAAACACTTTACCTCCATCTTAAAGTTCGGATCCGTTAATGACTGGAGCTTTAACGTTACTGTTGCTTTTGACCTCACTGACCTCGGAGCATCTCCTAATCCTGAAATTGTAGGGTTGGCAGATGTTTTCTGCAATCCCAACAATTGTACTGTGGCCTCTGTTACAAAAGAGGCCTGTGAACACTGATCTAACAAAGCTCTGAATGGCCGATACTGACCTGTTTTGGACTTAACATTCACGATTGCCGTGGGTAACAAAACTCGGTTTTCTACCTGACCTTTCGCAAAACAAGTCACTACCGGTGTAGTGTCATCTGAAACCTGGCTGGAGCTTCCATTTGACGGCCCGTTAGTTGCCCTTCCAACCGATTGATCTGAACTACCTGAAGTACCTGTTGGAACACCCTTTGGATGAAGTAAGGAATGGTGTTTTTTCTGACATACTCTGCAACTGGTGGCTTTTTGGCAAAATCTAACACCGTGATTACTACCTAAGCAGTTATAACAAATTCTATTATTGGTTACGAACTCGTGCCTCTTTTCATAATCCTGGTTAGCAAATTTCTTACAAAAGCATAATTTGTGATCCTCACCACAAAATTCACAACTTAATTTTACTATGGTTGTCGCATGCAACACCTTTGTGTGACCTTTATTATTGGGAGCCTTTGAACTGACTGGTGTTGCCTTGTATACATTTTTCGGTTCAATGAATTCCAAAGCTCGATATCTATTGGTTAAAAACGTTTGAAATTCTTTAAACGTCGGCAACGCATCCGACGAAACATTAGTTGCAACATTGAGCTCCCACTGCTTTCTGGATTCGGCATCCAATTTAAGTGAAAGTAAATGGATCACAATTAGGTCCCAAGACGAAACATCTATACCCAAATTTTTTAATGCATTTAAACAATCGGAAGAAGTATCCATCAACTCTTTTAAGCAACTTGCTGACTCAGTAGTAATATTCCGTTGACTAAGTAGACGTTTCAAAATGCAATTCGAAATATATTTTTTATTGCTATAGCGTTCCTCCAATTGTTTCCAACATTGAGCGTAATTTGCGTCCGACACGGGTGTGTGCCGAATCAATTGCTCAGCTTCCCCGGCCAAATAACTCTTAAGATATTGCAGCCTTTGTACATTATCTAACTCCGTGTTATTGTGTATCATTGACACAAACAAATCGCGAAAAGTCGGCCACTCTGTATATTTCCCTGAAAATGTGGGAATGCTAATCTTAGGCAATTTGACCAAAGAAGACCTTTTATTTACATTTTCATTTGTACTCATATTTATCTTACTTACATTAGACTGGAACTCAGTTAAAATGCGTTTCATGTCACACTTGTATGTCATATACTGCTCTTCTGTTAATTCATACACATCATCGGTTGTATATTTCAAAGACTTTATGAACGTAGAATCAGCTGTTTGCAGTAGCTCTTTATGACCCTGCCTAAAATCATTCCACAGCTGTTCCAATGCCTCGAGCTTACTTTCAACATAATATTCAGTTATACGTTCCTTAGGGGACTTTTTAAAATTACTTCTCGCCTTAGTTATACGATTTGACAAATCAATTTGAAAATTTACTAAAGATTCCATGTTAAAACAACAAACTTAACAGGTCTATAAAATCTCCAACGTTTCTAAATTATAATTACAACAACTATTTCATAAACAAACTGAACCAATTTTACACAAGTGTAAACTTGACACTTAGAAAATTTTCGACGTAAAATTTGTAAAAAATTACAAGTGTTTGAAATTCTGGGACTTAGCCTAAATCCGGCATGGATTCCCCGTACCTTCGTTTTTCCACTAATTATTCTAAGTCCTAAAACTAATGAAGCTAAATATTACAAGTTAACTTTTTAGTCTAATTATGCACAAAGTCCAGAACTCCTTGGTTATAAGGTTGAAAATGTCTAACTTTCTTGATGAACTTCCACTGATTTTAAAGTTTTGAACTTCTTTGAAATAAGGTTGACTTTCGCGTACCAAATAATATAAATGTACTCACGGTTTGCACTTTTCACTTAAACCAACTTTCCACCTTGACCTGATGTAACGCGCTGCTTGCGCCCTCTCCGCTGTCCTCCCCTCCTGGCAACACACCTCCTAGTGTCTTCAGCTTGGCTCTCGCTAGATGGCGCCACTGTCGCTGTTGCTGCCAGCCAAATCGATCCCTCTGAACAGCAATCCACTGCTACTATGGGATCGATGCGAAGAGTAGCTCTGCTCACACGCACTGAACTACTAACACCAATTCCGGCTCGTAAGGACCATGAACAAGGTTGTACCTTAGGTCTTTTCGAAATTAAAGCCGTTTGTACTATATAAACAACTATAATGAATCTCCCAAACAAGTCTCACAAACAAAATATAAAATTACATACTTAAGATTCTAAAGCAAACAGTCGTTAGCTAGTTTGCACAGGTGACAGCGCCATCTCTCGGTGCATTTGGAAATCAATCACCACGATATGTGTGTTTAAAGTTGTGACTTGGACAGCTTAAGTAACATCAATTTCAAGGACATTGGGTGTTGACAGCCCCATAATATGTGTGTAAAAGCGGTTTTATGAGATTTTTTCAACGATTTTAACAAGTCTACAAAAGTTTCGGTTTCGGTTTCGGTTTCGGCCGAAACTAGAGCCAAAGCCGAACATTCGGTTTCGGTTTCGGTTTCGGCAAAAAAACATGTTTCGGTCGGACACTACAGTTAAAACATAAGTACGTTTCATTACTATATCTCCTACATTAAATTCGACATGTTTACGACGTAGATTATAATGAGCGCACTGAGAGAAAAAACTAACAAAAACACACTTAGAATTACAAAAATAAAACTTAATCCGGGGACAAGGAGAGTCAACTAATAGGAACAAATTGACTTTTGCAATTTCCATTTAGTAGGAAATACAACTTCTATATTTGTAATTTGAAGTATGCTAGAGTAATTTCAGAAATTTGGTTTTGTTATTCCGAGAGGTGCTTTAGTATAATTGGAACTGGTGGGAGGAGGGGGAAATGACCAAATGAGATAGTCTTATGTATCTTTCAGTAGCAGTAGCAGAGAAAGCGTTATTATTGTTTGTCCTTGTCACATTCTCACATTTTTTTATTCCCCACTGTGAATTTAGTATAGTTTATGGTGGGTAACACACAACCATACCAAATTACGTAGGTTATGCTTGGTATGTTGTCAGGAATCTTAAAACGTGTATTTAATTTCGTCACTTTGCGTATGTTCTGACCCCTCACGGCAACGGCACGTCTATATTAAATATAGTGTCCGACCGAAACATGTTTTTTTGCCGAAACCGAAACCGAAACCGAATGTTCGGCTTTGGCTCTAGTTTCGGCCGAAACCGAAACCGAAACCGAAACTTTTGTACACTTGTTAAAATCGTTGAAAAAATCTCATAAAACTGCTTTTACACACATATTATGGGGCTGTCAACACCCAATGTCCTTGAAATTGATGTTACTTAAGCAGTTTTTTAAGAAAATTACTAGAGTTAGACCAAGATAATTCTGCAACGATTTTGATAAGACATGCAGTGCAAGTGTTACTTTAAACGTCAAAACTTCTATGAAACGATGACGTATAAATAACATTTGCACTAGTAGCACTGCGTATGCTACCAAAATCATTGCAGAATCTTCTTGGTCTAACTCTATTCATTCACCAGTCAAGCTAACATGTAGATACAGGGTCAACCATAAAACCAACCAAAAACGCGAGCGCAGCGAGCGCGAAATTTTTTGTTAACAATATCGCAAGGCCGGGTACCGATCTACACCTGGGCCTAAAAGTCCGAAGTGCCCCAGTGAGGCGAACTTTCATGAGAAGTCAAAGCCGTGCTTCAGGCTTCAGGATAAGTAGTTAAGCACAGACACAGACTCCAACCAATGTCCATTGTATTAAAAAGCGAGACCGCAGGCCGAGCATGGCGCAGCGAGGCCAAAGGCTAAGCTGAAGTAGAGGACATGTGGAACACAAACCAATGGTAAATAGAGGTAAAAAGTGAGACTAAGGTCGAGCATTCGTATGAAAAACTGTACTGGGGACACGTTTAAGGGTTTTTTCTTCGTTTTAATCAATAGTTAGCTGTTCAGCTTCGCAAAATATTAACTATTGAGAAAATCAACTTTGCGGCCCTAGTTGAGCGTAGCCTTTAGCCTCGCTTAAAATTTGCCATTAGAGGTAGATAGAAAAATGACTGAATAAGAGCGAAAAAGACATCGTTCGACTCGGGCCGAGCTGATACTCGGCCAACGGCTACGTGCGACAGTGCTATCTCATTCACTCCGATACAATTAGACAGTGTGCGCGTTATAAATATTGACAGCCTCTTAAGACTGCGTCGACCGTCCAGTGGCGCTCTCATTAGTCGAATTGTGTTTTATAATAAACCAATTACTTTCTGTACCTATACAAACAATACATGAATCAGTATATGTAGATACCATTTCGTAAGTTTCGGCCCGGCCGAAAGGTTCGGCCGTTTTTGGCCGAAACCGAATCTACAGCCGAAACATGATTTTTTGGCCGAAACTGGCCGAAACCGAAACCGAAACCGAACCTTCGGTCGGACACTAGTTTTAAACAAAGAAGACACGAGACACGCCCGCCCGACATCCGACACAATACTAACTCTAACCAAATGAACGTAGCAAGTAGCTGTGTTGGTATTACAAAACTCGTTTAGTGATTGGTACAACAATGAACATAAACACAACAAGTCTATCTACTAAATACCAGTAAACTTTGTAATGTCGCTATAGTAACAACTGAATTGTTATTTTAAATGGGGTAATGTTATTCCCGCGAACTCGTTTTTTAGATATTACAAAACTATGTAAGTGAGACATTTACTAAAATCATAACTTGAAATCACAGATGCTTTTTTCCAAAAATCACAAACTTTACTAGTAAAAATCGGAGAATTTTAGTAGTAATAAAAATGGATTGTAACAAATACTGAACTTTGTTTAATGCTCCATTTTACTAAAGTCTGTTTGCTGAAATTAGATTTAGTATTACTGAGCTGTTTGTAGAAATAAATAAATTTTACAGAAATAGTGAAACTTCCATGATTACTACTAAAACTTCATTTTTTCCCCCAGTACAGAACTGTTTATTAATTCCTGGTGGTGATTTTTCTCTCAGTGCGGTATTCTTTGCATGAGCTTGATATAACTTTGCCTGTACATTATCAAATATTTTAGACATGCAACCTAGATTTTCGGCGTAAATGTCACGTGGTAAAAACATTAAGTTCCTACCGAGGTCATTATCCACGTAATGCGTACCACAAGTCACAAGGTCTCTGGCATATACAAGGAACGAAGGAGTGTAACCTGTTACTTCATTTGCAGAGTTATTTATGGCAAACTGTACTTTTGGTATAAACAAATCCCAGGTCCTATGATCTTCATTGACAAAGGTTGATAAGCAAGTGACAATTGTGCGATTCTGACGTTCGACGGGATTAACCTGCGGTGTGTATCTAGGCGTGTAGAATACATTGGGTACATTATATTTTTTAAACAAACATCTACGGTCATGCCGCTAGTAAATTCAGTGCCGTTGTCGAGAAAAATCGTTTGAGCAACCCCATAAACTAAAAAGAGTTGGTCCTCTATAATTTTGGTGATTATAGTTGAAGTGGCATTGCGAATAGGGAATATTAGGCAAAATTTAGAAAAACAGCAAGTTATGACCAGGATATATTGGTTTTGTTTTCGAGTGATAGGCAGAGGGTCCATAAGGTCAATCGAAACCATTTGAAAGGGCCGACAACATTGTTTGGGGCGACCCATTTCACCAAGCACCTGATGGTTTTGATGTTTATACTCTAAACACTTAGTACACGAGCCTACAAATTTTACGACGTAGTTATGCATCCCTGGCCAGAACTATCTCAACGCCAATCGACGATACGTTTTAAAGATACCTAGATGTCCAGCCATGGGTTCAGAATGATTTTGTTCCAAAACATCGTGACGAAATTCACTAGGGACAACCTCCTTCCAAGAGAACTCGGAGGTATTCTCGTGTTTGTTTTTACACAATCTATATAGAGAACCGTTTTAACATTGAAAATGTTTTTTCGATCGCATCAGTATAGTCCTCCAATTTCAGCCAGAGTGAGACATCGCCCTGGTCTCGTAAGTTTTAGGGCTACGCAAATGATCTAGGTCTCAAAAGATGCGTCTTAACAAGGACTACAATATGGTGAAACTCTTTTCGGAAATCTCAAAAATGTAGAAAAATGTCGCATTTTTTCGGTGTCATTTCGCACTAAATCGAGAACGAAAAGCGATATCGAAAAAATGAAAAAAAGCCCTCGAGGTATTGAATTAGGCTACATTTTGAAAAACCGGACCAGACCTCTCTATCTCTTACGGTCTAGGCTGTGGCTTATCCTTTATGTAGCGAAATGTCAGGATACTGCAGGAGGCGTGCGCGGCGCGGGATATATAAGTACTTCATCATCATCATCATCATCATCTCAGCCATAAGACGTCCACTGCTGAACATAGGCCTCCCCCTTGGACCTCCATACGTGCCGGTTGGAAGCGACCCGCATCCAGCGTCTTCCGGCGACCTTAACAAGATCGTCTGTCCATCTTGTGGGTGGACGTCCTACGCTGCGCTTGCTAGTCCGTGGTCTCCACTCGAGCACTTTTCGACCCCATCGGCCATCTTCTCTGCGTGCAATGTGGCCTGCCCATTGCCACTTCAGCTTGCTAATCCGGTGGGCTATGTCGGTGACTTTAGTTCGTCTACGGATCTCCTCATTTCTGATTCGATCACGTAGAGAAACTCCGAGCATAGCCCTCTCCATAGCTCGTTGAGCGACTTTGAGTTTTGAGATGAGGCCGATAGTGAAAGACCACGTTTCGGAGCCGTAAGTCATCACTGGTAACACACATTGATTAAAGACTTTCGTCTTGAGGCACTGAGGTATGTCGGACGAAAAGACATTACGTAGTTTCCCGAACGCTGCCCAACCGAGTTGGATTCGGCGGTTGACCTCTTTCTCGAAGTTGGACCTACCTAATTGGACTACTTGTCCTAGGTAGATGTACGAGTCAACAACTTCGAGTACCGAGTTCCCAACAGAGACTGGGATGGGCACAACATTGGCATTTGACATAAGTTTCGTCTTGTCCATGTTCATTTTCAAGCCCACCCGTTGTGAAACTCGGTTGAGGTCATCGAGCATCATGCTGAGTTCCTCCATCGACTTTGCCATGACTACGATATCGTCGGCAAACCGAAGGTGAGTGATGTATTCGCCGTTGATGTTGATGCCAAGTCCTTCCCATTCCAGGAGCTTGAAGGCGTCTTCCATTACGGCAGTAAACAGTTTCGGATAGATATAAGTACTTAGTACGTATGATTGAAGTTTGTTGATTATTGTATAGTTCCAATCTGGATATTATGTTATTAAAATAAATATGAATAGGTAGTGTTTTTTTTTTACTTTTCCAAAAAAATATTTATTTCAAAAATTATTTAGATGTATTTCTAGTGATTTGTTATTATTAAAAGTTTAATTTTCTGTATTACTATTTTACAGCTAAAATAATGGAAAATGTTAAAAGCTTAATAATCAGCGCTGTGGTGGCGCTGTGACACAACTGCGGTGCCACTGCGGCCCTAGAATAGGTGCCCAGATGGCAGTGTTGGCCGAAACGTTAATGCAATTGAAAATTCTTGACCATTAACCAGTACAAGTTGAACCGTCAACTGTAACCGTCCGTTACCGTTTACGGTTCAATTTGTAATGGTTTATGGTCAATTGCAATTAACGTTCGGCCAACACTGCCAGATGGTATGACGCGAGTAGCTAGCGCAGCATGAAGCGAGTGATGATACCATGCCATCTGTTAAACAAAGCAGTCGCCGTAAGGCGCGTCGCGGGTTACACAATTTCCGTAGTCGATTTGCAAGTGAAAAAGTTGCATCTACGTCTACATCGAGTGTTCATATGACATTAGAAAGTGATACGATTAAATATAATCGATAGAATAGGTGCCCAGATGGTATGACGCGAGTAGCTAGCGCAGCATGAAGCGAGTGATGATTCAAGATCTAGTACCATGCCATATGTTAAACAAAGCAGTCGCCGTAAGACGCGTCGCGGCTTACACGATTTCCGTAGTCCAATTGCAAGTGAAAATGTTGCATCTACGTCTACATCGAGTGTTCATATGACATTAGAAAGTGATACAATTAAAGATAATCGTTTAAGGCGAATGCAAGCGTCCCGTATGCGTACATTGAAGAAAAATTGAAGAATTTCAATAAATACATGACCGATAATATCTATTCGCACACACTACACACATACTGTCATGTTTGCGATAAGGTAAGTACCCCTATTAACGAGCCCATTAAAATCGGCATTGATTACCGCGGTATGTACAAAAAGGCGTTTTATAAGAAAGCCTATTGACTTTTTTAAAATTGAAGTACACACAAATAAAGCCTTCTCTATTGACTGTCGAATAAGTATAGCACTATTAAAGAAACACAAAGTAAACAATTCGAAAACCGTAAACTAACTCATCGGGGGCGCAGGATTTGAATGCTCCATACTAACGCGCAACACCTCAAGTAAGCAAACGCGTATTTTATTTAGAGATTTTCATAGTAATGGTGAATATTATAGATAGACTAAGACTTTATATCAATTCTTAATTATGATATGTATGGTTCCCAAATCCTCAATTTGTAAATATTTGCTGGCCAATAGTAAAAAACAGGAAATTAAAAACCTCGGTGTTGGGTTCCATTTTTTGGTGTGGTTCCTAATTTCGAGGTATACCTCGGTAATAGCGGAAACGGTATTTTAAGTTCGAAGGGTTATATATTCTTATGTAAATACATATTTCCTTAACTCTTGATGTTATTGAAATATTTAACCGTCTATAAAGCTAAAGAGCTATTAACGTGGTATGAAATCTATTCAAGAACTCTTAATTTTAACTACAGTTTTAAGCACTTAACTGGAGGTTTCCCTAGAAACCATTATATGAGAATCTTGTTTAAATATTGATATAAAAACAAAAGCATGGCTGTCAAGTCTGTTTTATACAATGTTTCGTAATATTTAGTATCTTCCATTTTGATTGTGTTCAAAATATACGCGATCTTTATTTATTTTTATCAGTCGTAAATGAGTTTTACAATAATGTGAATTAAACCGTTTAGCGATGGTTACAAAAGACATCACTCGGTAATAAGATGTATGGGAACCCAATACCGACCCACCTACAACTTTGGTCGGAAATAAATAGGTTCATAATATAATTATTATAAAACCTATTGTATTATTTTAATTACAACAAAAAATACACCAACATACATTCGCAATTCAACGCGGCAACGCAGCGAGCGTGATGGGCACCTTTGCGTCGGGGGCAGCCCGGGACGGGATTCAGTAGGTTGTTTATTTTATACATATTTAGTTTATATTTATATTCAAGTTAAGTTTTTAATTAATTTAAAATTATGTTTGGATTATGTGTTATTACTTATTAATAAAAGATGCAGTACATCCAATATTAATTTATTTTAATAAGTATTCGATTTCACATATTTTGTATCACTGGATCAATTTGATGTTGATGGGCATTTATTTGTGTGATGAACACAGATATTTGTTCCTGTCATGGGTGTTTTCTATGTAGGTATATAATATATAATGTATGCCCAGCAGTGGAACGTATATAGGCTGAATTATTATTTTTATTTTATAAATTTGTATTTATTTATATACGTATGTATATCGTCGCCTAGTATCCATTGTTGAAGCTTTGCATAGTTTGGGGCTATGTCGATCTGTGTAAGATGTCCCCTTATATTTATTTATTTTATGTTGTTTTATGTAAATACTTGTATACAGCATGTATTATTGATACGACCACATATATATTATTATCTAAGTGTAGTTAGTAGGTGTAAGTAGACTCAAAGGAATTCACTTTCATAATAATTATATTTTACTAATAAAAATCCTCTTATTTTTCCTTATAGACTTACCTAAAAATATATTAATTGAATCTTATGACTGGACTGATTAAATATAACCCCTACTATTTATTTAACTACTATTGTCAAATAAATATAAGTAGGTATATAAAGAAGGAACTAAACATGCGATGGGTTTATCTACCCTCGTAGAAAGGAACCCTTATCCGCGGTATTTGGGTATCAATGATCAATTACCACGGTAATAGGCGATTTCGACGTTTTAAGTTTAATAATTATTTTTTTCTATATAACTGGCCAAAACAAGTCCAAAAACGAATGAAATATAAATTTCGATGTACAAATTATCATAAAAAAATATGTCTTTGTTCATACAGATCTAGCTTATGTTTCATTTTTGGCTGTCTTTGTAAAAGTTGCTTAACCCCCTCGTTAATAGGGGTACTTACCTTAGAATCTGGTGGAGTAACAAATTGAGAACTTTGAAAGAGAATTCACCGGCATGGAATTACGTTGTGAAAATCGGATACGATCCAAAAGTTTTTGGATTCAAGGTGTGCGGAACTTGCATGAACGATTTAAGATGTCAACGTACTCCATTATTATCAACTGTGAATGGATTCGTGTATCCCGAAGAGGCCAATAGTAGACACTATTCCCCGATTCTGGCCCCACCTCTCAGTGGTCACCGATCCTGACCCCAGGGCCGATCCACCGCCCCCGCTGAACCTAAAAAAAAAAAAAAAAAATAGCCCCCCATTTGAATTGATTGCGCTAGGCCTCAGCAGTGCCCGGCGCCTCCTTCAGGTACTTACGAAATACGCTAATTAAACAATACACCTTGCTCACCACGGTAACAATAGGCTTATCGACCCTTTTCTATTGTTCGATCTCGACTCGGGCGCGTTATTGTGTTACCGAGCATACTACCTGGACCCTTCACCCACCGACGTCTTCATTCATGCCTTCTTTATGTGTGTATTATACTGTAGGTGTTTGTGATAGGTATTAGCGATAGGTATTTGCAAAAGGTACTTATTTGCGATGCATTATCTTATTATCTTACAACCTCTTGGAGCTATTTCGATTTATAAGGAATACAGTTCTAACCTAACCTAACCTAATTAGAATTTACACAAGTAATCCGTCGGTAGCCTAAACTAACCTAAACCTTCTTTTACCAAACCTAACTTGACCAAACCTAACTAAAATCAACCTAACTTCTCATTTCAAACTAACCTGCTTTCACCTAGTCTTCGTTCAAGTTATGTTTTAACCTAAATACCTAAACTTACCTATCCAAACTAAAGCATCTTACATATCGTATACATACTTACCTATATTGTGCATATTGTATTGTGTTATTTTATTTAGTTTTACCTATTTCTAACTCATTATTTTTGTCTGCGATAAATGCAATTCAACCTAATGTAGCCTTTTTTATTCTTAAACTATTCTATCTTCTTAAACTTAGTATGTAAGTATGTCTCATTATCTAATACTATACAGTTTATTTTCACATACATTTTTATGTTCTTTGTAACACGATAGAAAGTAAACTCGTAGCTACTTGTTTCTTTGTATTATTAAAATAATAACGAGGCGTGTGAGGCATTTCTTGTGCACTTGTTTTCATTGTTATAACAGCTTAATTGCTTTATTGATAGACGTCTATTATATTTTATGCTGACAATGGATTATTATGTGGATATAATTTGGGTTTGAGTACAGGGAGCGTCTGTTTAGATGAACTTGTTGAGACATGTTACTTTGTATGATTTAAAAAAAAATAACGAGACGTGTCAACTGGTTTCAACATGATTTAGTCTAATACGTCGGCATTTCTTGTGTGTTGGTATTCATTGTTATAACAGCATAATTGCTTTATTGGTAGACATCTATTATATTTTATACTGACAATGGATTTATTGTTTCCTATTATGCTTTTGAATTTGGGTTTTAGTAAAGAGAGCGTCTGTATTAGATGAACATGGCCGCGTAGCCAACATGCCAATCGCTTACGCTTCGTAGCGATCGAAACGCAACTGTCACTGTCGCACTAATATGAAAGAGTGATAGAGAGACACAAAGCGTTTCGTTATCGAAGCGATAGCGATTGTCACCTTGGCTAGGCCGGCTGTTGAGACATGATTTGAACGATACTGTATCCTGCTCACTATCACAGTATAAAAGCCGAAGAGAAATGGGTTTGAGTAAGTATTACTGTCGTGGCAGTCCTCTGTATCAGAGCTCCTTGTATCTACTGCAGTATATAGAAATATAGTGTTAATTCAACAGTGAAGTGTTTAAGTGTTTATAGAAAGACCCAACAATGGATGTAAGTATGTCTTTTATTACCGTAACTTACTTTGTTTTGTTTTCACTTGTGTTCTTTGTGTTTTAATTATCAAGATTGTAGACAGTGTGTAAATTATTGTTTTATATTGTTTCAGTTCACTGAAAATACTTTCAAGAACTATTACTACCCGGATGATAATAAAGACGAATCAAGCGATGAAGAGGGTACGCTTGGTCTCAAAGTTAAACAAGCCATCGCAAAGAAACGTTCAGGAAACAATATCGATAGCTTCTTTGAACGACCTAAAAAGCAGTCTAAAGTTGTGAAACGGTCTTCAAATGTAAGCAAAAGTTCACCAGACGGTGTTGCAAACTTGTCATCCGGACAAGACGACGGGGCCTATGCATCACATTTGATTAAAATCGAGATATATGATATGCATAAAATCAAAAACGTCCCACCCATGGAACACTGGAAGCATGCGGACTTCAGATTGAAATATTTTGCGTTGGAAGACGATTTGGAGCTACAAAATACGCGAAATATTATTTATAACATAACAAAGCAATTAGCTTCTAAGGACAGTAGTGTGAAATATTTTATAGATAATAAGAAACAGTGATAGTTATAATTATTAATGATAGTAGTAGCTTAATGATTGTGTTAACGTATTTCTCATTTTTTACCTCTCCTTAAGTACATTTTCCATGTAACAGATTTTTTTGTGTCGTCTCGTTTTTTAAGTAACAAAGAATGTTAAGAAATATTTTGTAAATAATAAAATTTAAAAAAATGTGTGGTTTAGAAAGGTCTTTGTATTATATGAAAAAATAAAAAATCTTATTTAAGTAGACGTATTATTTTATTTCACAAAAAATGTTTTAAACATATTCCTTAATATAAGGTCATTACATACAGAATTATCAGAAAACAAACTTAGCATATCTGTCATAGTTTTTCCATGATATTTAAAATACAAATAAACTAGACAATATTCACCACAAACTGAAGTAAAATGGTTTTGAAGAGGTTTATTGTTATAAAACCACTGTCTGGTGTTTCTTTTTAAAAATAAGTTATGGTAAGCTGAAGGCTTCCGTCCGAAGGAATCAAAATATTCTCCTATACCAGTAACATCAATGTGTATGGCAACCCAGTGGGAGCCTGGTTTCGTGTCAGGGTCCAAATTACTAACAATAAAGACAGGTAGATCGACCCAAATAGGTATTTTGTTAGCAGCAAAAACATTTGATTCAAAAAGTGGGTTTAATTTCTTCATACAAAATTGAATCTCATTAGTATCCATAATTACTTAATTAATAACAATTTATGTCTTGATGATGCTGCAAACAATGACTACAACAAAATAAAGTAAACGAAAGAAAACATTGTATTTATATAATTATGTTTTTCAACTATTATAATCTACAGATAAATCACGGTTTTTGTTTATTTCAATAATGTTGTCAAATTCTGCATACACGATACAATTAATGGTGCTAGTTAGAGCCGAATCAAAGCATACTTCTATCCGAACACCTCCATGTCTAACAAGATTCCAGTGTGAAGTTGAACTAGCAGATAAATCAGGGGTTAAATCAAAACATAACACACAATATCCTCCACCATTATCTGTTCTACTTATTCCATTACCTTCGTTGTGAAAATGAATACCAGTTCCATAAAAATAAGGTGTGATATGCCGCCGCTACTGAACCAGAACTAAATCAATCAATCAAATCAATCAATCAAAGCATTTATTTTCAGGCTACTAAGGCCCATAGATACATACCTTACAAACTAACATATATATATACAATAATAAAAAACTTAAATACTAAAAAATCATTTTCGTGACGCAGTTTTCTGTAAATGACGGTTGTAATGTTTTAGAAGGAATTTCATGACCATCTACAAACAAACTAAATGAATTCATATTATAATTTTGAAAATTAAATGGATTCAAAGCTAAATTTCCATTAAAACCTGAATTTGATACAAATCCAATAATACAGCGTTTAGGAATTTGTCCGAGAAATATATTATCCAATGTTTTACCCTGGACCCCTGTTGGTATTGTTAGAACCTTAACTTCTGCTCTCGTAATGGGGTACTTCGCAGTCGTTGTTGCCAATACTTTTTGATGGGCTAACAAAACGCTAGGATTGATTTTTGTTCTTCTAACAATGAGACTAGCATCTGTTATTTGTACTTTAAGTTTTTTATCTTGATGACAAATTAAATTAAACGATTCTTTTGATCGGACTAACTTAATACGCAATTCAACACCATTTATCAAGAATTTCTCTTGGTTAAATATATCGCCATTAGGGCTTGCAAATATTCGAAACTTTCAGGTATTCGAATATTCGACTTTTTCTGACGACATATTCGAATATTCGAATAATTATTCGAATATTATAAAAAATAAGAAAAAGAACGAGAAATCGGTTTATTATCGTTTTATTCAAAAGCTTATTTCACATATTGCTAAAACTAATGATATTTTGCAGAAATCCACTTAATTGACTAGATTTTATCATCCTACTATGAGATGCCCACATTTATAAAAACAAGTAAAACGCCAAAATAAGACGTATTCAATATTTCTAGATAAAACTTTTATTATAAATGCGCCGTTGAGTGAAATAATATAACTTTAATCATCTAAACCAAACCTAGGTATGTAAGAAATTTTTTTTAGTAGGTAATTATTTTCTGATTTAAATTAACTTGTAGTCACTCAGAGGCCTTAATTAATGGTCGGCTTAATTATATAATATTGGAATATTTAAGGGAAAAAGTTAGTTGACTACTGGATTATTTGTCAGCTAAAGGTGCATAGTTAGATTACCTAGTTGGGCACTGGGCAGGTTTGGTATGATCAAATTTGAGAATTGCGATAAGTGCGGGCAAGGTTTAGTCTTAATAAACAGAATGACCCTTTAACTTAAAACTTATGCACCGTAAAAATAACATACTTTTTGATTTCGTTTTCTTTCAAATTGAGTTAGGTTTCACTGTATTCACGAAGTCTATCGAGAGGAATACAGTAAAAATATTATTTCCTTCGTATTTGGGTACCTACCATTACTCATTCACTGTAAATACCCGGAAAACACACAGAAACTGTAACTGCAGCGGATTAAATAGATTTTTTATAGTAATAAAAAATATTCGAATATTCGAAACCTGAGCGGCCGAATATTCGAATATCAAAACAGGCCGAATATTCGACAAATTCGAATATTCGAATATTCGAATTGCAAGCCCTAATCGCCATGCAAATGTCCAATCATTTCCACTTCCTTACTCTCTTTGATAAATTCTAGTCTTTTCTGAAATCCTTTGTTGTTGGCGTCAACGGTATCCATAAAATCTGGGGTATCCTCATACCATAACCCACAAGTAAGATGGGTTTTTTTGGCTGCCGGTCCATAGTTGAGAAGATTTTCCATATAAGCACGGTAAGCATATGTATTGTTTGGGGGTGATATGAGTTTTTGATTTAAATATACATCAAGTTGGTTGAAAAGGGAATGTAGCCAGTTATTGGTGGGTCCAACTCCGGCATCTGCTTTTAATTTTGTCCCATCTTGATTCAATACTTTAGCAGTAATATGTAACATTGTGTGTGATAGATCAATGTAGTCATCTCCTGATCCAGGTACTTGAAATTCAATGGGGCCATCATCACTTAAAGATGAAATTGGTTTGTAATGAATCCAATGTCCGCTTTCAATACTTGTTTGAGTTGATGGAAGGGCAAATATATCTAATTCAGATTTTGCACATTCACATGAATGACTGTGTAGAAATGACATTATTTAACTTGAAAATATATCGTTATTTTTATTATTATTTCTACTTCCTCTTCGTCGCGATGCTTTTCGAGTAATGAGCGGTTCTCTTCTTTTATTTTATTCGACATTTTATACCCAGATCCTGACATGAGAGAATCAATTTTTTCATCAGCCTTTCTTTTTAGGTTAGCGCTCGCTTCCTTAAATCGTGATCGAATGGAACTATCCATAGGACGAGAATTTACCATATCAGATAACAAACCAACCCCTGCCCCTAAGGTTTCTTTTCCAATGGTTTTTAAACCGCCAGATAACAAAGGGAGCACTGATCTAAATAGTCCACCCAAAAAACTGCCTATACCATGTCCTCGTTGATATGGAACTCCCTTATAGACAATACCTATCCCAGAGCCGGCTTGGTGTGAATAATAATGTTCGTAAGGACAAGAGACTGACGATCTGTTGTAAATCATTTTACTCGTTGAAAGTGTAGCTTCACGCAAGAAGATCCAAATTGAAATGGTACTCTGACACCAGTCGTTGTTCTTATATCTATTTCAATGGTATCGAACTCTCTTCGTAAAACTGGTACATAATGAGCGGGTGAGAAGATGTGAGTTTTATAAGCTCCATAAATGAACTTAGTTGGATCTAAAGGCATTATTCTGAGTAATGAAGTAATAACATCTCCGACTACTTGCGGATGTATTATATCAGTATAAACAAATATTTGAGATGGTAAACCTAGATATAAATTTGCAGGGCTTTTTCCTAATGTATTTTGTTTTAAATTTGTTTTCGGTTTAAAACCCAATTGCAGACTTAGTATCGGAGTTGTAATGATAGATGTTATTTCTTTATTTGTTGTTGCTATTCCAACCAGTTTTGTTAATCCATCATATCGAAATTTTACGTTATTTTTTAACTGTGGGTTTTCATTAAACGCTTGAAGAAAATGATCTATATTATCATATGTAGTGGCTGGTATATGAGTTTTTATATCCACTATTTTTGTAGTTTTATCGGTGGGTGATAACACCTTTTTCTTTAAATAAATGATGTTTTCGTGCTCTTGAACATTATACATGGAACAAGGATATTGAAATTCCACCAACCCAACTACCCATTCTCCATCCAATTTAATGGTCTTTGGTAATTTAGTTAAGAAATGTGCAGTCGTGTTATCCGTGTAGTAATCTGATGAACTATTACTTAACAAAGTTAGATAAAAACTATTTTCACTCATATTTTCTTTAAGTTTGATTCAGGTATCCAAGAATTAAATTTATTAGGATAACCTTGCCACTTAACTAGTATTTCCTTTCTGCCAGCAACTCGACGCGAGCGTATTATTTTATCATTTTATACTCGTTGGAGGGGAGGTAAGTTACCTTTTGTAATTCTTTAGAATAAAATGTACCAATGATGGGTTCACCTTCTAAATCCTTTATTGTATAAACAACTCGTGGCGATCTGTTAATAATCGAATCAATAATAAATATTTCATCACTTCAATTACTTTCATAACCTTTTTGAAACACATGCTTATATTTAGTGATTCTAACATGATCACCTACATTTAGTTTTTTAGTTTCTAATGAAATTTGCCTATCTTTTTTGCGATCATATAAATTACACCACACAGTCATAATATTATTAGAGCTAACATCAACTGGGCGCATTTTAATGCTAGAATGATAGCTATGGTTGTAAGAATGTAGAAGATCTTGTAATATATTTGTGTAGTTATATGTATTCTTATGAGTGAAGTAACGCCACATTTTCATTTTAAGTGTTCTTTGAAACCTTTCTACTATACTTGCTTTAATGTCGGGGTTATTAGTGGTATAATAATTAATATTTTTGCTCTTAAAGTAATCTCTAACCGCCTTTGAAACAAATTCTGTACCTTTATCAGATTGGATGTGACGGGGAAAAGAGTTGGCTTCAGTAAATATGCTTTCAAAACATTGTTTAACAGTTGCTGAATCCTTCATCTTCATGGCTCTTGCAAAAGCATATTTACTGAACACATCAATAACACAAAGAATATATTTGTACCCATCATTATATTGACTATAAGTACTCATATCACTTAAATCAGCTTGCCAAAGTTCATTAAAGTTCGAGAGAATGTATTTATTTCTAGTAACTCGTCTATGAATAGGTTTATGCAGCGTGTGCGTATCTTGAGATTGTAACCATTTTTTCACTTCCTCTTTGTTCATTTGACCTTTCATTTCCTTTGATAAATTATTTAAACTGCTATAGCCAGCTGGATTAGAGACGTCATAATAGATTCTGTTAATATCTAATAAGGAGTCCATCTTTCCCACTCTATTTTCTTTCCGGATCGCTTTTGCTCCCGTGTAGCAAGAGGCGTAGAAGTGTTATTATCTTTATCTGTTGAGGCTCTCGTCTTCACAGATGTGGAGGGGGTAAAGGGTTCAATCAAAGGAGTACCATTAATAAATGCTAAATTTGTAGGATTACCTATGCATGACCTAGGAACTTCGATATCTTTTAAAAGTAAAGCAAACACTTCCCATCCAATTGGCTTAGGACGTTTAAGACATCTAACGGTGTCGCTTACCAAATCAGTAATATTACTATTTTGAATGGTTTGATTATTTATAACAACTTCACCAGTCTGTTTTCACCAAATTTTCGGTTTACTTGAAACAATGTAATCTAACAACGTTCGAGTTTTTTTTTCATAAGATTTAGGTAATATGTTTATAATTTTTGACGGACTAATTGGCATTAGTTCTTGATTTATTTCGCCAGGTGGTGTATTAAACGATGACGGTGTGGCTGCTTCAGTTACATTATCTGTAACTGACTCATTATTTTCAATCTCCTCCTTTTTGTTCACTTTTGTTTTTATAATATCATTACTTTCGTTGATGACTTGATCTACCCCCTCCATCACGATGGGTATTCTAAACGGTTTTCGATCTGTTTCAATAAAATGTAGAAATCTTTGTAATGCTTGAGAATATAACGTCCACTTTTCGCGATCATTCATTTTACTTTTAAGGATTTTTTGCATCTCTCCATCTAGCCGAGATGAGGAATTTTCGGGTGGACTCTCATTCCGTTTCAGCGTTTCAATAAAATCTGATTGAACTAATAACATTTTTTTTGTGTTTTCCATTTTGTTTATGATAAAGAGTTCACTAAAGCACTTAAAACTGCACCTAAAATAATAGGTAGAAATGCACCTCCTTTTTGAACTATAACAGTTTTTCTTATTTTATGTTTCCCTTTCGAAACTAATTTTCTTAAAATATCTTTATATTTTTTTAGTTTCGTCTTTTCTTTTTTTTCTAATGGAATTTTCCCATTTAGGACGTTATAAATGCACTCACAAATAATGTTGATCTCTTCATCGTCACAAGATTTGAGTAACGCAGTACGATATTTGGGTTTAAGCAACTGCAATGCTTCAAGTAAATGTTTATATGTGTTTACTCTTGCATGCAACATGTAGAACTGACTAAATTATGGTGATTTTTATCATATTTAAACCCCTTTTTAGGTACATACACTGTGCAATGCCCATCAAACGGAAATATTTTTGTTTTAAAACGGCATATGTCATTTGTATTTTGTTTCAGGTCAATCATGAGGTAACCATGAGCCTCCTTTGTAGCATCTTTGTAGGCTTCGTCCACAAACTTTGAGTTTTCTGGGTAAACTTGTCGTGATAGGTAGCGTATTTGAGTTTTATCCCTGGGATTTTTAAAAAATACAATGTAGCTTGTATTCAATGAAATATCACGTTGACCTCTACCTTGATGAAATACGTTTTGTGTAATATAAAAAACACTTAAGTTTCTATGACGACTACCTTTCGTAAAAATGTCAACGATTCGTCCATCTGATTCTCTCATCAAATCATCTATAATAAGAAGTTTAGGTTTCTTACCATCAAAAATTGAAAAATCTGGTATTCCTTGACTATAATTTACATTTTCCAGATTGTAGAGAGGTTGCATTTCATCATAACACCAAATAATTTCATCAAATTCAACATTACATATCTCTTTGGAGTTATTCAAAAAGTTTGTAACAAATTGCGTTTTACCACACCCACTAGGACCTGCGACAATGGTGGTGAAAGGATGATAAAAGTGAATCATTATTAAATATCGTAATCTATGTGTATGTGTGTATGTGTGTGGGTGAGTGTTGATATGTTAACGGATGGACTTTAAATGATAATATTCAGAAAGATGATTACTATTTAAACAACTCAGATATAGTAGACAAAAAAAAACAAAATGATTACGTAAATTTTTTTTTATTATTTATGATCACTCTTTTAACATTATTTTTTTTTGTTTCATATTTACAAAAATACCTTGAAAGATACAATAAAATAAAATTCATACATTTCTTTACACGTTTACAAGTAATACATTAAAAATATACAATGTACAAACAATAATTTGGAATTCGAATGTTCTGTGTGATTATATTACAACTTTGAAACTTTTTCATTATTGCGGTATTTTATAATGACCCCACGCTAGAGTGTCAGAAGAGTTTTCTAATAAGTACCGTTTTGTATCTTCATGCGATAATGATATTTTATTTATTTTTTGAGTGAATATTATATGTTTTATAGACTTAAATCTTAGCATTTGAGCGCGTTGAAAATTTTTATTAAATAAACACGTTTTGTAATTGTCAAGAGTAAATTTTTTTTATAACACATTTACTGACTCCTTTGGCTTTTGATAAAACACCGTATTTTTCAGTTTTCTCATCATTCTCGTCATATTTTTCAACATCTAAGGTATACATTTTAGATCTCAGACCTACGAACTCTTTTAAAATTCTACCATTATTTTCATCTTTGAAAAACCCTAATCGCTTTTTATTTATTAACGGCAAATCATATTTATTGTTAGAAGGATAGTCAGATGTATCAAAATATCAATTAAGATCTGATTTTATATCTGCGTAATAATTTTCCGTGAAAATTTGATATACTAAGCTATCAGTATCTGTATAAAGAAGCTTAAGATTGTCTGGATATTTGGTTTTCATGTAGCTGTAGTGAAAGTCATACATCAAAGTTTTCGATATATCTAATACGCAAAATCCCAGATAAATCGGTTTATTATAAAATATTTTAGTTTTATTCAATTGAACGGCCACTAAATTCTCAGAGAATATGGATAAACTATGGAACTCAGGTTTCGCTATCAAAGATTGAACCCCCTGCGTTTTTCCTCGATTTTCCCAGTGATTTAATAATTTGACATTTACGCGTTTTGCAACATTTTCCATGGTCTTACCGAACACTGAATTATTCATTAGTTTAAAGAAATCTTTTTCAAAATCGGATGATGCCTGTGATCGCATGTGGGTGTTCAAATCTATGTAACTTTTTAACCACATAGACTGCTGAAATTTAAGAATGCGATGGATTTTACTCAATTTCAAACCATTCTTCAAACACTGTTTTAGATTTCTATAATGAATGACATAATTCGTTTTTTTATTTAAATTAGGAATTAATTTTTTTTCTTTGGAATTACCCAAACAAACGTTTTCAGGACAAAATGGCAAATCTGAATGAGAGTCATGCAACTCGTTAGGGTATTCGAGATCAACTTCTAAAATTAAACCATGATCAGCGTCATCAGATATATTAAAGTCAGTATCTGTATTTACCCATTCAAATTTACCGGTAGGAAGACATTGAGACATAGCCCACCCGTAAAGGTTATTTGCATCAAAGTACATAAGAAATGACGATGTGATATTTTGATTATAATCTTCCAAAAAAATATTATTAGCCTTCGCGTATCTATTACTACATTGTGATATGCCACCTCGAATATTTTTTGATATAAAAGCTATTTTATCGATATCAGTTAGGAGTTCTAGTTTTATTTTTGTAGTTCTTAACATTGCATCCCAACTTAATCCCGGAGCAGTATAATAATGAGCGGGGTCTAATCCATACATCTTAAGACAAAGGTTTCTAAAATTTTCAAATATATCAGTTAGTAATAGAACATCAGTTTTTAAATATAAATCAGAATAATCACCCATATTTTTGCATTGAAAATGAGACCAAACATCTTTTGCGTGATCATAATCCTCTTCTGAGATGTGACTATCAGACAAGGAACTAAAGAAATCATCTTTAGAGGGAAGAGCTGTTAAGTTTAAAGAATCGTATGATGACATGTGTTCATAGGGATAGACACCCTTTCGTAATAAGCGTTTAAAATCCTCCTCGCATGAAAAATTCAATTTTAATTCATGAAATTGTTCAGGCAACAAGTTTTTTGCCAATTTGTCAAGACTACTGGACATAAATTTAAGTGAATCGACAAATCTCAATTTAATTGTGCGATTATTTTTTTGTAAGCTCTTAGAAAATAAAATGTATTTCTCTTTGTTCTCTGGAATCAGTTCAATGTCGCCTTCCGCCAAACCAAGCCCATGCACTATAAAATGACTATCATAGTTACACAAATTATGGAAAAATACAGGTACAAAATTAGGTGCCCTGTATTTTTCAGAACAAAATTTATGTGTCACTCCTTCATAAAGACCAGTATGGTAATTATAGGAAATGACTGAATCCTCGTTTAAATTTTTATCACAAATATAACATGTACTACTCTGAGCAATATGCACATTATTTGCATTAGATAAAGGCAATGGAGTTTTTACAAAAGTATTTTTCCTACAAATGGCCTTTAAGTCTTGTTCCATATACTTCATAAATTCCTGGGTGCAATTTTTGCCTTTATATGTTTTGTACACTGACAATTTATCATTATAAGGACATTTAATGTAGTATCCAAAACTATATACCTCATGTTTTTGTACATTTGTTGTTGAGGATGTAGTAGGATTAATTGTACCTGTTTGAATCGGGTTTAGAAAGGCCTCGAAATCAGCATAAATAACAAAAGGTACCCTTAATTTACGTTCATAATTATCGAAAGTAAGTATATTGGAGGAAACGGTTTCATTGAACCAGTTTTTCTTTTTATCCTGTTCTGAAGGTAAATGTGTACAAACATGGAAACAATCGTTTCTTTGATGATTCATTAAATTGTCGCGAGTTGTAAAGTTCGACAAACAACCATCACAAATATGTGCAGCATGCTGTGTATTTGATAATTGTTTAGATACTAACCTAGATAAATTTTTGATATAGCAATAATGGGGCATTTTCTGTCTTTGGATATGTACAATAAGTTCAAGTGGGTAGCTTTTTTGCACTTTGTTAAGTGTAATGGGCCTACTACGTCATGTTTTTTACTTTTCGAATTGTATTCAAGACCAAAAACGTTTATACTTATATCATTCATTTTTTCAAATTTCTGAATATCTCCAACCTTAAGTGGGAAAGTTAAATTTCTAAAATTTAATTTATTTTTATGCGCTATATACGATTTCGCAGTGTTTGAACGATGACTTGTAGGTGGATACAAGCCTGACAATACAGCCCATCTAAAACATTCATGATCATTATTTTTTACATTAATAACAGCTTTTCTGTTCTGAATATCACGTGGTAATTCGATATAGGAAGAACCACGTAATGGATTACATTTGTTTACATTGACATCTAGATAGTTAAATTTTACTAAACTCCATCCACTGTCTTTTCTCTCAAAGTTAAATAATTTTGTTAATATATCTTTAACAACTGACTCGAAAATCTCATCTTTGTCGCTGCTAACATCAACTACATTGTTACATAATTGGAAATCAAATGTATTATTTACTTGTTTGCTCTCTTGAGTAAAATCCGCATTCAAAATAAAGTTTACTTTTAAAGCATGGTGATCAGTGAGGGAACGATCCAATAATGCAAAGATTTTATCTTTATTTCCTAGTAAAATGGATTCGGGAGTAAATGGTTGGTGAACATTTTCATTTAATAGTATTCTGTAAGTGGCCACCCTATTCTTAAAAGCATTTTCAATTAACTGAACATTAACCCATTCAATGTCAGCCCTTAAAACATTATTTTTGTGAAGATTACTATTTAAATGATTTTTAAAATATCTTTTAGAGACAAACTTATTACACACAGAACATTCAATTTCATGATTATTATTTGTACTCACAATGACATCGGGAACTGGTTCGGATGATGTTGATGCTACAGGTTCAGCAGCTGCTGGACGGTTTTTCTTCACCAAGAATTCTTCGGTCTCCAAAACTGCAGCTGTCCTTTTTACTCCCCGTCCTATTTGAGAAGATCTATAACAATTAATAATAAACATAAATATCTTAATGTCAGATAAAATAAAAATAATTACTAAAATGGTTGGTTGTATATACTAACGTAAGTCTTTTCGACACTGCTGACAATAGGCCCGCATCATCAAAACTCCATCAATCACATCTGATGACTGAGTATTCCCCTTGGAATTTTTGATATGCCCATCACATGGTGTATAATACGGTATAATATCAGAATCTTCCAGTAACGAGTGAGGTAATTTGTTTGATATGTACCACATTCTTATATTTCTATGAAAATATGCTAAAATAAATTCTTTACTTAATTCCTCAATCTTATCACGAGGCAAAGTGAGACCAATATGATAGTAAGTAAACACCATTATGGAAAAGGATATCACAGTACAAGCACGGCACCAAAACACTGAATGATATGAACTCGAGATACCCCGCTTATATAACCAGCACTCTCCCACCCCACGTTTATCCTAACAATAAGTTCAGGTCACAACAAGTTAGGAACCCATCCTTTGTTAAACAGGTACTGGTTAAGAGTTATAAACATGTATGAACAGGAATATTTTTACTTACGCCTCTCGATATAGTTGGCTCACAAGACGGGCAGCCTCGCATAGATCTTCATTTTCTTCTATTTCTTCACAGAGTCTGATAAGTTCAAGATCGTAGATATCACAGCTCAAAGAGTCCATTATGAAATGAGAAATCATACAGTGCTTTCTTTCATTTAAATAGTTGACTACAGGTATAAGATTTCTAAGAGTGGGGACTGTAATCTTTACAAATGAGAAGTATTAAATTAAAACTTGTTGTAATGTGATACAATAAAAATAATCTGTTACATGGAAAATGTACTTAAGGAGAGGTAAAAAATGAGAAATACGTTAACACAATCATTAAGCTACTACTATCACTGTTTCTACAAAATATTTCACACTACTGTCCTTAGAAGCTAATTGCTTTGTTATGTTATAAATAATATTTCGCGTATTTGGAGCTCCAAATCGTCTTCCAACGCAAAATATTCCAATCTGAAGTCCGCATGCTTCCAGTGTTCCATGGGTGGGACGTTTTTTATTTTATGCATATCATATATCTCGATTTTAATCAAATGTGATGCATAGGCCCCGTCGTCTTGTCCAGATGACAAGTTTGCAACACCGTCTGGTGAACTTTTGCTCACATTTGAAGACCGTTTCACAACTTTAGACTGCTTTTTAGGTCGTTCAAAGAAGCTATCGATATTGTTTCCTGAACGTTTCTTTGTGATGGCTTGTTTAACTTTGAGACCAAGCGTACCCTCTTCATCGCTTGATTCGTCTTTATTATCATCCGGGTAGTAATAGTTCTTGAAAGTATTTTCAGTGAACTGAAACAATATAAAACAATAATTTACACACTGTCTACAATCTTGATAATTAAAACACAAAGAACACAAGTGAAAACAAAACAAAGTAAGTTACGGTAATAAAAGACATACTTACATCCATTGTTGGGTCTTTCTATAAACACTTAAACACTTCACTGTTGAATTAACACTATATTTCTATATACTGCAGTAGATACAAGGAGCTCTGATACAGAGGACTGCCACGACAGTAATACTTACTCAAACCCATTTCTCTTCGGCTTTTATACTGTGATAGTGAGCAGGATACAGTATCGTTCAAATCATGTCTCAACAGGTTCATCTAATACAGACGCTCTCTTTACTAAAACCCAAATTCAAAAGCATAATAGGAAACAATAAATCCATTGTCAGTATAAAATATAATAGATGTCTACCAATAAAGCAATTATGCTGTTATAACAATGAATACCAACACACAAGAAATGCCGACGTATTAGACTAAATCATGTTGAAACCAGTTGACACGTCTCGTTATTTTTTTTTAAATGATACAAAGTAACATGTCTCAACAAGTTCATCTAAACAGACGCTCCCTGTACTCAAACCCAAATTATATCCACATAATAATCCATTGTCAGCATAAAATATAATAGACGCCTATCAATAAAGCAATTAAGCTGTTATAACAATGAAAACAACTGCACAAGAAATGCCTCACACGCCTCGTTATTATTTTAATAATACAAAGAAACAAGTAGCTACGAGTTTACTTTCTATCGTGTTACAAAGAACATAAAAATGTATGTGAAAACAAACTATATAGTATTAGATAATGAGACATACTTACATACTAAGTTAAGATAGAATAGTTTAAGAATAAAAAAGGCTACATTAGGTTGAATTGCATTTATCGCAGACAAAAATAATGAGTTAGAAATAGGTAAAACTAAATAAAATAACACAATACAATATGCACAATATAGGTAAGTATGTATACGATATGTAGGATGCTTTAGTTTGGATAGGTAAGTTTAGGTATTTAGGTTAAAACATAACTTGAACGAAGACTAGGTGAAAGCAGGTTAGTTTGAAATGAGAAGTTAGGTTGATTTTAGTTAGGTTTGGTCAAGTTAGGTTTGGTAAAAGAAGGTTTAGGTTAGTTTAGGCTACCGACGGATTACTTGTGTAAATTCTAATTAGGTTAGGTTAGGTTAGAACTGTATTCCTTATAAATCGAAATAGCTCCAAGAGGTTGTAAGATAATAAGATAATGCATCGCAAATAAGTACCTTTTGCAAATACCTATCGCTAATACCTATTGCAAATACCTATCGCTAATACCTATTGCAAATACCTATCGCTAATACCTATCACAAACACCTACAGTATAATACACACATAAAGAAGGCATGAATGAAGACGTCGGTGGGTGAAGGGTCCAGGTAGTATGCTCGGTAACACAATAACGCGCCCGAGTCGAGATCGAACAATAGAAAAGGGTCGATAAGCCTATTGTTACCGTGGTGAGCAAGGTGTATTGTTTAATTAGCGTATTTCGTAAGTACCTGAAGGAGGCGCCGGGCACTGCTGAGACCTAGCGCAATCAATTCAAATGGGGGGCTTTTTTTTTTTTTTTTTTTTTAGGTTCAGCGGGGGCGGTGGATCGGCCCTGGGGTCAGGATCGGTGACCACTGAGAGGTGGGGCCAGAATCGGGGAATAGTTTCTACTGCCAATTTACCGTCGCTGTGTCCAATTAGTGAAAGACTTATATCACCTCGATTGCCGTTTATGGCGATCAGGCATGTAAGATTCTTCGAGGGATCGAAGAAATTATACGGCCAAGTGATTAACGTTCCAGTAGAGGTAGATAATATGGTGAGAGTATTACCCAGATCTTTAAATGATGATTACGCTATCAATATTTGCATTAAAAAGAATTTATTGAATAAGAGCTCGTACATGGCTGGATTAGGGTGGTTCACGTTTGTATGGGAAAAATTCAAACTCTAGCTAGAAGAAGCGGCACCCCCTCATTTTGTTACACTTATTATATTGATAAAATACGTCAAGTTTTATAATCTTATCTCAACTACAAGGGGGTGCTCAAACACTTTGAAATTTTTCAAAGTAGTATGAAATCCAAAAAAAAAATATTGTTTTTTTTTATGTAAGTAAGTTGTAGTTTTGACGTTATTAGAAAGTGTGATTTAAAAGTTATTAAGTAAATAAACATTTTTATTTCTATTTTTATGATTTTTTTAGGTGAAATTCAAAAAATCTTACTTTTGAAAAATTATAAAAAATAGAAATAAAAATGTTTTCTACTTTAAAACTTATAAATTACATGTACAAATAGTGCGAAAACAGATACTTAAATAAAATTCTGAATAATAAATACTTTTTTTTTAGGGTTTTATACAACATACAAAATTTCAAAGTGGTTGAGCACCCCCTTGTAGTTGAGATAAAGTTACGAAACTTGGTGTATTTTATCAGCATAATAAGTGTAACAAAATAAGGGGGTGCCCCGTAGGAAAATAAAAAAAAATGTTTTTTGAACCACCCTAGGCTGGATGCATCTCCAAAAGTATAATAAAGGAGTGGTTAAGATTTATTGTGAACACACCCCTATATAAGAAGCATAATGTGCAGATCGATCCTGAATATACAGACAAACAAGTCGGTGTTGCGGATACTATGACAGATAGCACCTCGAAAAATGTTATTCATCAAGTCAGGCGGCAATGTACGGTGGTTCGTGATAAAGGCGTAAGCGGTTCTGGCGAACAAGTGTTATCGCAGATTCAGGAGACTCTATTTTCAAATTCAAATTCAAAATTTTATTTGCTAAAAATGCACGTACATATTAGATGTTATCATATACAATAGAATGTGGGTATCAGCGCATTTAGCCAGAAGGCATGCAAATCAGAAAATATAAGACATATTTACAAATATTTACAAAAACATATTTACAGATATACAAATAACTTAAAATTAAAATTAGAACATGTCAAACCAAAACTAAAACGAAAATACGGCTATGTCTATGATCATCTATGGTTAAGTTATTTGTGGTCAATTTAAAAGCTATAAATAGCAAGAAAAAGGTTAACGGAATACATCAAATGTCAAGAGAAATAATTTATTTTAAAAGGATGTAATTGTTAAATATGTCAAATAATTGAAATTATACAAGTCATTGCTTAATATTGAAAAATTCAGTCATTGAGTAAAAACAGTGCTCATTCAAAAACTTAACCAATAGATTCTTAAAAACTATCTCGTCATCTATCAACCTCAGTGATTTTGGCAAACCATTATAGATTTTCGGCGCCATTGCAAAAATACTCTTCTGGAAAAGAGCCGATTTGCCAGGAACTGGGTAAAGTTTATCACAATAAATAAATAAAATAATAATAAATAAATAAATAAAAAGCTTTTATTTCAGGCAGTACCCATATACAAATTGCATTAAAACTAATTTAAAAACTAAAACTATACTGACACTGTAGAGGGGTGCCACTCATGTTAAAATAAATCAAGATCGCACATTTTAAGTGCAAGTCATTTTCTATTCTGGTCCATGTGAACAGAAATCCAGCGCTTAAACACCGGACTCCTTATATCGTCAGAAACAGCCACAAGTATTTTGTTGTCGGAAAGGCGCAGTCTCCTCCAGAACGAGGCAACGCGGGATCTCGTTACCGCGAAAAAGTCGGGGACCCCCGCGTCCGCGAACATGCCCGACGCGCTGCAGCACCGCGGCAGCCGCATAAGAGCCCGGAACGCGTCATTGTACTGAACTCTTATTCTGCTCATTGCCTTCTGCGTGAACGTTATCCACAACTGGGAGGTGTACATGCCTAAGCAGTATGCCTTGAAGAGTGTGGTTTTTACATCCTTGCTGCATTTAGAAAACCGCCGAGCGAGCATGTTGCCTCTGACGGCGAGGGCCCTCCGCTCGCGCTCAATGTCAGCATCGTCATGCAGCCGTTCCGTCAACAAGTGCCCCAAATACTTGAACCGCCTAACAACATTGATTTCCGACCCATTTAAATACACCGGAGGTACGCTGTCCGGCCCAGAACCCGACGCGAACACCATCATCTCGGTTTTGGAAACATTATATTTCAGTCCATGTGCATTACCATAATGCTCACAGACCGAAAGTAGCCTCCTCAATCCCTTGATTGAAGGGCTGAGCAGCACCATATCGTCCGCGTAACTAAGGTTATTTACACAAACATTTCCTACATGACAGCCGATTTTGGTGCTCCTCAGCTCTTCAATCAGGCCATTCACGTACAGGTTAAAAAGGACCGGAGAGGTAACCCCCCCTTGACGGACCCCACACTCTAGCCTATACTTGCTAGAGGTTGCGTCGCCCCATTTCACAACGTTTGTTTGGTTTCCGTACCAGAATTTCAGCAGATTAACCACTCTATTAGGCACTAGGGATGCACGTAACTTTGCCCACAAGATGTCATAGTTGACGAGATCAAATGCGCGACTAAGATCTAAAAAACACGCATAGGTCGATGTTTTGCGCGACGTGTAGTGACTGACGGTGCTTTTTAAGCTAAATATGGCGGCATCTGTCGAAAGACCGGGACGGAAACCAAACTGTGCATCATCAATTTCAATATTCTTAAGCAGCTCAGGATGAAGGAGGCGCTCTAATATTTTACCTAGTATAGTACCTAATGAGATAGGCCGGTAATTAGACGCAGAGCTAAGGTCGCCCGTTTTATTCTTGACAATTGGTACCACCGTAGTGCGCATCAATGCCTCAGGTAAATAACTATATTTAATACACAAATTAAACAGACGGCATAAATGCATAAAAATCTTGTCACTGGCCCAGAGTATGTGCTCGACACTGAGCCCGTCATGTCCCGGTGATTTACCACGTTTCATACTCAGTATGATTTTTGAGATTTCCTCACGTGTAAATTCTATGACTTCATTGTCGTGACTAGCTTCAGTATCGAGCACACGCTCCGCGGCCAGCGGGCTCACCTTGAATCTCCGCGCGAACAGCTCGGCGATACTGGACGGCTCCTGGCAGCCCTCCACGGATACAGGTAAACTTTGTTTGTAATTCAATTTCTTAGTTGCATGCCAAAACTTGATGAAATTTTTATTTTTTCTATATAAGGCCAAGATATTCAATTTAATACTTTCCTCATTTCTTTGACACCATTTTAATTTGTTTTTAAATACTTTACGACTTTCGCGCATGTTATCATATTCAGTACCGCTAGAGGGCCTCCCAGCAACCGTCCAGCACCGGAAGTACATCCTAGCTTTCTCATGGCTGTCTCTGACGTGATAGTTCCAACCGGGCACCTTCCTATGGCGCCTCTGTTCACATGTACCAGAACTCACAATAGCTGCATTTTGGAGTACATCTATAATATGCCTGTAGTAATCATCAATAGTATGGTAATAATTCTGTAAATGCACACAATGTAAAACATTATCACAGTCGCACGTAAAAAAAATTCGAATATAAATCTAAGTTGCTATAGCAAAATTCACCATAGGTATTTATTTGACTAGTTGTCCTCTCACCCCATTTTACATATTTTAATAAATCAGGTGTACAGGAGGTGGTCAGTCCCATAGAAACGCCAGAGATGTTACATACTATACTCAATGGATAGTGATCAGACGTCATGACGTCATGAGTGACGTACGCTTCTACAACTGAGTCCCAAGCAGCTCTGGTCGTGACGCAGTGGTCTAACCATCTCCTGCTGCCGGTAGCCGCACATTGGAACGTATACATGTCACCGTCGTTACTTAATTTATTGTAATCCGCCCATTCCCACAACATGTCATTGCAAAACTCAGCCAATTGTTTACCAAACCTCGCACCCGGGTGCGCGTTGAGATCCCCTAAAATGTAGGCAATTTGAACTTCCGAATCGTCAATAATAGCGCTAATCTCCGCTAAGCAATCCGTAAACTCTTCGACATTCTTGTTATTATCAACGGGCATATAAATATTAACCACTAAAAATGAACTAAAAATGAACCACTAAATGTCGTGCACTTACAACATTTTTAAAAAGATGTAAATTTTTTTTGACGAACATTGTAGGTTCCAGAATATACAAATCGGGCACGGTTAGTAAGTGAAGTTGCTTAAAATATGGTTTGCAGCTGGCATTGTACCTCAACTTACAGATCGATCTTACGCACCGTTTTTGTGCTTTGAAAACATCGTTGGCTTGGCTAGCGTTCCCCCAGAAGATAATTCCGTATCTTAAAGCAGAAGATATGTAGCCGTGATAAGCAGACATAACAGCAGTGCGATTTACGACTTTACTTAGCATATATAAGGTATACGAATATGTCATAAGTTTTTTACAGAGATTGTCAGTGTGAGTCGTCCAATTCATTTTGTCATCTATGTATAGTCCTAAGAATTTGGTAACATGTGTGCTAGCAATATAGGTACCATTAAATGCTACAGCAGTGCTATCCTCAGTTTTTCTTTGGCTAAAACTCATTATTGTAGTTTTTTGTAAATTTATTTTTAAGTTATTTTTATCTAGCCATTGTACTATTGATTCTAGGCTGCTAGTTATTTGATTTTTGTGTGTAAGCACAACCGTACAGTCATCTGCATACAAAACTGTTGGATGTATGATAGCTCCTGGGAGGTCATTTATGTACACAAGGAAAAGTAGGGGACCTAAAATACTACCCTGTGGCACTCCATATGTAACTAATTTATTATCAGAAAGAAAGTCTGATTGGTTTGAGGTGATATTCTTGTTATATTTGTCTGTTGAGTACGACCAGAAAGGTAAGATTTAATCAGATTGTGTACATTGTCTCTTACACCGTATAAATATAGTTTGTCTAGTAGTATCTTGTGGTCAAATCTGATACCCAGCATCTCAGCAGTTCTGGATAGTCAGCTCCCTAGAGCACTAGAATATTCACAGTTCTATCTTCTAGAAGGAAATTTGACAGAGTTTTGATAGACTATGTCCGAAAATAGTCTCGAAATCGAGTAAATGCTAAGTTCTGAGCGTAGCATCCCAGCCAATGCAAATCTGATACCCAGCATCTCAGCAGTTCTGGATAGTCAGCTCCCTAGAGCACTAGAATAACCACAGTTCTATCTACTAGAAGGAAATTTGACAGAGTTTGTATAGACTATGTACGAAAATAGTCTCTACATCGAGAATTAGCTAAGTTCTGAGCTTGGCATCCCAGCCAATGCAGGTCGAACACCAAGCATCTCAGCATTTCTGGATAGCCAGCTTCCTAGAGCACTAGAATAACCACAGTTCTATCTTCTAGAATGAAATTTGACAGAGTTTGTATAGACTATGTCCGAAAATAGTCTCTACATCGAGAATTAGCTAAGTTCTGAGCTTGGCATCCCAGCCAATGCAGGTCGAACACCAAGCATCTCAGCATTTCTGAATAGCCAGCTTCCTAGAGCACTAGAATAACCACAGTTCTATCTTCTAGAAGAAAATTTGGCAGAGTTTTGGAGGATTATGTTTGAAATGTTAAGTTCTGAGCTTAGCATCCCAGCCAATGCAGGTCTGGTACCCAGCATCTCAGCAGTTCTGTATAATCAGGTCCCTAGTATACTAGAATAATGACAGTTCTATCTTCTAGAACGAAATTTGGCAGAGTTTTGGAGAATTGTGTTTGAAATAGTCTCGAAATCGAGAAATAGCTAAGTTCGGAGCTTAGCATCCCAGCCAATGCGGGCTAGATACCTAGCATCTCAGCAGTTCTGGATAGCACGCACCCTAGTGCATTAGAATACATGCAGTTCTATCTTCTAGAATGAAATTTGGCAAAGTTTTGAAAGACAGTCTTTCAAAACTCCGAAAAAAGTATAAAAATCGAGGAATTGCTAAGTTCTGAGCTTGGCACCCAAGCCAATGCAAGTCAGACACCCAGCATCTCAGCAGTTCTGGATAGCCAGCTCCCTAGAGCACTAGATTAACTACAGTTCTATCTTCTAGAAGGAAATGTGACAGAGTTTTGATAGACTATGTCCGAAAATAGTCTCGAAATCGAGTAAATGCCAAGTTCGGAGCTTAGCATCCCAGATCCCAGCCAATGCAGGCTAGATACATAGCATCTCAGCAGTTCTGGATAGCGAGCACCCTAGTGCATTATAATACATGCAGTTCTATCTTCTAGAACGAAATTTGGCAAATTTTTGAAAGATAGTCTTTCAAAACTACAAAAAAGTATCGAAATCGAGGAATTGCGAAGTTCTGAGCTTGGCATCCCAGCCAATGCAGGTCTAATACCCAGTATCTCAGCATTTCTGGATATCCAGCTCCCTAGAGCACTAGAATAACGACAGTTCTATCTTCTAGAAGGAAATTTGACAGAGTTTTGACAGACTATGTCCGACAATAGTCTCGAAATCGAGTAACTGCTAAGTTCGGAGCTGGCATCCCAGCCAATGCAAGTCAGACACCCAGCATTTCAGCAGTTCTGGATAGCTAGCTCTCTAGAGTACTAGAATAACTACAGTTCTATCTTCTAGAAGGAAACTTGACAGAGTTCTGATAGACTATGTCCGAAAATAGTATCGAAATCGAGTAAATGCTAAGTTCTGAGCGTAGCATCCCAGCCAATGCAGGTCTGATACCCAGCATCTCAGCAATTCTGGATAGGCAGTTTCCTAGTGCACTAAAATAACCACAGTTCTATCTTCTAGAAGGAAATTTGGCAGAGTTTTGGAGGATTATGTTTGAAATAGTCTCGAAATCGAGAAATAGCTAAGTTCGGAGCTTAGCATCCCAGCCAATGCGGGCTAGATACCTAGCATCTCAGCAGTTCTGGATAGCACGCACCCTAGTGCATTAGAATACATGCAGTTCTATCTTCTAGAATGAAATTTGGCAAAGTTTTGAAAGATAGTCTTTCAAAACTCCGAAAAAAGTATAAAAATCGAGGAATTGCTAAGTTCTGAGCTTGGCATCCAAGCCAATGCAAGTCAGACACCCAGCATTTCAGCAGTTCTGGATAGCCAGCTCCTTAGAGTACTAGAATAACTACAGTTCTATCTTCTAGAAGGAAATTTGACAGAGTTTTGATAGACTATGTCCGAAAATAGTCTCGAAATCGAGTAAATGCCAAGTTCGGAGCTTAGCATCCCAGATCCCAGCCAATGCAGGCTAGATACATAGCATCTCAGCAGTTCTGGATAGCGAGCACCCTAGTGCATTATAATACATGCAGTTCTATCTTCTAGAACGAAATTTGGCAAATTTTTGAAAGATAGTCTTTCAAAACTACAAAAAAGTATCGAAATCGAGGAATTGCGAAGTTCTGAGCTTGGCATCCCAGCCAATGCAGGTCTAATACCCAGTATCTCAGCATTTCTGAATAGCCAGCTCCCTAGAGCACTAGAATAACGACAGTTCTATCTTCTAGAAGGAAATTTGACAGAGTTTTGACAGACTATGTCCGACAATAGTCTCGAAATCGAGTAACTGCTAAGTTCGGAGCTGGCATCCCAGCCAATGCAAGTCAGACACCCAGCATTTCAGCAGTTCTGGATAGCTAGCTCCCTAGAGTACTAGAATAACTACAGTTCTATCTTCTAGAAGGAAACTTGACAGAGTTCTGATAGACTATGTCCGAAAATAGTATCGAAATCGAGTAAATGCTAAGTTCTGAGCGTAGCATCCCAGCCAATGCAGGTCTGATACCCAGCATCTCAGCAATTCTGGATAGGCAGTTTTCTAGTGCACTAAAATAACCACAGTTCTATCTTCTAGAAGGAAATTTGGCAGAGTTTTGGAGGATTATGTTTGAAATAGTCTCGAAATCGAGAAATAGCTAAGTTCGGAGCTTAGCATCCCAGCCAATGCGGGCTAGATACCTAGCTTCTCAGCAGTTCTGGATAGCTAACACCCTAGTGCATTAGAATACATGCAGTTCTATCTTCTAGAACGAAATTTGGCAAAGTTTTGAAAGATAGTCTTTCAAAACTCCAAAAAAGTATCGAAATCGAGGAATTGCTAAGTTCTGAGCTTGGTATCCCAGCCAATGAAGGTCAGACACCCAGCATTTCAGCAGTTCTGGATAGCCAGCTCCTTAGAGTACTAGAATAACCACAGTTCTATCTTCTAGAAGGAAATTTGACAGATTTTTGATAGACTATGTCCGGACATAGTATCGAAGTCTCGAAATCGACTAAATGCTACGTTGTGAGCTTAGCATCCCAGCTAATGCAGGTCTGATACCCAGCATCTCAGCAGTTCTGAAGAGCTAGCTCCGTAGTGCTCTAGAATAACTACAGTTCTATCTTCTAGAAGGAAATTTGACAGAGTTTTGATACACTATCTCCGAAAATAGTCTCGAAATCGAGTAAATGCTAAGTTCTGAGCTTAGCATCCCAGCCAATGCAGGTCTGATACCCAGCATCTCAGCAGTTCTGGATAGCCAGCTCTCTAGAGCACTAGAATAACCACAGTTCTATCTTCTAGAAGGAAATTTGACAGAGTTTTGATAGACTATCTCTGAAAATAGTCTCGTAATCGAGTAAATGCTAAGTTCTGAGCGTAGCATCCCAGCCAATGCAGGTCTGATACCCAGCATCTCAGCAGTTCTGGATAGGCAGCTTTTTAGTGCACTAGAATAATTACAGTGCTATCTTCTAGAACGAAATTTAGCAGAGTTTTGGAGGATTATGTTTGAAATAGTCTCGAAATCGAGAAATAGCTAAGTTCGGAGCTTAGCATCCCAGCCAATGCGGGCTAGATACCTAGCATCTCAGCAGTTCTGGATAGCAAGCACCCTAGTGCATAAGAATACATGCAGTTCTATCTTCTAGAACGAAATTTGGCAAAGTTTTGAAAGATAGTCTTTCAAAACTCCAAAAAAGTATCAAAATCGAGGAATTGCTAAGTTCGGAGCTTAGCATCCCAGCCAATGCGGGCTAGATACCTAGCATCTCAGCAGTTCTGGATAGAAAGCACCCTAGCGGATTAGAATACATGCAGTTCTGTCTTCTAGAACGAAATTTGGCAAAGTTATGAAAGATAGTCTTTCAAAACTCCGAAATAGTATCGAAATTGAGGAATTGCTAAGTTCTGAGCTTGGCATCCAAGCCAATGCAAGTCTAACACCCAGCATCTCAGCAGTTCTGGATAGCCAGCTCCCTAGAGCACTAGAATAACCACAGTTCTATCTTTTAGAAGGAAATTTGACAGAGTTTTGATAGACTATGTCCGGACATAGTATCGAAGTCTCGAAATCGACTAAATGCTAAGTTGTGAGCTTAGCATCCCAGTTAATGCAGGTCTGATACCCAGCATCTCAGCAGTTCTGGATAGGAAGCTCCCTAGTGCACTAGAATAACTACAGTTCTATCTTCTAGAACGAAAGTTGGCACAGTTTTGATAGACTATCTCCGAAAATAGTCTCAAAATCGAGTAAATGCTAAGTTCTGAGCGTAGCATCCCAGCCAATGCAGGTCTGATACCCAGCATCTCAGCAGTTCTGGATAGGCAGCTTTTTAGTGCACTAGAATAACCGCAGTTCTATCTTCTAGAAGGAAATTTGGCAGAGTTTTGGAGGATTATGTTTGAAATAGTCTCGAAATCGAGAAATAGCTAAGTTCGGAGCTTAGCATCCCAGCCAATGCGGGCTAGATACCTAGCATCTCAGCAGTTCTGGATAGCAAGCACCCTAGTTAATTAGAATACATGCAGTTCTATCTTCTAGAACGAAATTTGGCAAAGTTTTGAAAGATAGTATTTCAAAACTCCGAAAAAAGTATCGAAATCGAGGAATTGCTAAGTTCTGAGCTTGGCATCCCAGCCAATGCAGGTTAAACACCCAGCATCTCAGCAGTTCTGGATAGCCAACTCTTTAGAGCACTAGAATAACCACAGTTCTAACTTCTAAAAGTATATTTGACAGAGTTTTGATAGACTATGTCCGGACATAGTATCGAAGTCTCGAAATCGACTAAATGCTAAGTTGTGAGCTTAGCATCCCAGTTAATGCAGGTCTGATACCCAGCATCTCAGCAGTTCTGGATAGCCAGCTCTCTAGAGCACTAGAATAACCACAGTTCTATCTTCTAGAAGGAAATTTGACAGAGTTTGTATAGACTATGTCCGAAAATAGTCTCTACATCGAGAATTAGCTAAGTTCTGAGCTTGGCATCCCAGCCAATGCAGGTCGAACACCAAGCATCTCAGCATTTCTGGATAGCCAGCTTCCTAGAGCACTAGAATAACTACAGTTCTATCGTCTAGAAGGAAATTTGACAGAGTTTGTATAGACTATGTCCGAAAATAGTCTCTACATCGAGAATTAGCTATGTTCTGAGCTTGGCATCCAAGCCAATGCAGGTCGAACACCAAGCATCTCAGCATTTCTGGATAGCCAGCTTCCTAGAGCACTAGAATAACCACAGTTCTATCTTCTAGAAGAAAATTTGACAGAGTTTTGATAGACTATGTCCGAAAATAGTCTCGAAATCGAGTAAATGCCATGTTCGGAGCTTAGCATCCCAGCCAATGCGGGCTAGATACCTAGCATCTCAGCAGTTCTGGATAGCGAGCACCCTAGTGCATTAGAATACATGTAGTTCTATCTTCTAGAACGAAATTTGGCAAATTTTTGAAAGATAGTCTTTCAAAACTACAAAAAAGTATCGAAATCGAGGAATTGCTAAGTTCTGAGCTTGGCATCCCAGCCAATACAGGTCTAATACCCAGCATCTTAGCAGTTCTGGATAGCCAACTCTTTAGAGTACCAGAATAATTACAGTTCTATCTTCTAGAAGGAAACTTGACAGAGTTCTGATAGACTATGTCCGAAAATAGTATCGAAATCGAGTAAATGCTAAGTTCTGAGCGTAGCATCCCGGCCAATGCAGGTCTGATACCCAGCATCTCAGCAATTCTGGATAGGCAGTTCCTTATTGCACTAAAATAACTACAGTTCTATCTTCTAGAAGGAAATTTGGCAGAGTTTTGGAGAATTATGTTTGAAATAGTCTCTAAATCGAGAAATAGCTAAGTTCTGAGCTTGGCATCCCAGCCAATGCGAGCTAGACACCCAGCATCTCAGCATTTCTAGATAGCCGGCTTCCTAGAGCACTAGAATAATCACAGTTCAATCTTCTAGAAGGAAATTTGTCAGAGTTTTGATAGACTCTCTCCGAAAATAGTCTCGAAATCGAGTAAATGCTAAGTTCTGAGCGTAGCATCCCAGCCAATGCAGGTCTGATACCCAGCATCTCAGCAATTCTGGATAGGCAGTTTTCTAGTGCACTAAAATAACCACAGTTTTATCTTGTAGAAGGAAATTTGACAGAGTTTTCATAGACTATGTCCGAAAATAGTATCGAAGTCTCGAAATCGAGAAATAGCTAAGTTTGGAGCTTAGCATCCCAACAAATGCAGGTCTGATACCCAGCATCTCAGCAGTTCTGGATAGGCAGCTCCCTAGTGCACTAGAATAACCACAGTTTTATCTTATAGAAGGAAATATGACAGAGTTTTCATAGACTATGTCCGAAAATAGTATCGAAGTCTCGAAATCGAGAAATAGCTAAGTTTGGAGCTTAGCATCCCAACAAATGCAGGTCTGATACCCAGCATCTCAGCAGTTCCGGACAGCTAGCGCCTTAGTGTACTAGAATACACACAGTTCTATCTTCTAGAACGAAATTTGGCAGAGTTTTGGAGGATTATGTTTGAAATAGTCTGAAATTCGAGAAATGTTTAAGTTCTTAGTTAGCCAGCTCGCTAGTGCATTTGAAGACACACAGTTTTATCTGCTAGAATGAGAATAAACAAGTTCTGATGGATATTATTCGAAAAAATAGTCAAAAAATGCAGGTCTGACACCCAGCAAATCAGCAATTCTGGAGAGTCAGCTCCTTTCTTTTTATTCTATTTGGCATATTGTATATACTATGACGTGCGGTGTTATTGCAGTTTTTCCGGACACCGTTTTTCTGACGGGTCCAATGTCATTGTATTCGTGCCAATAAAGGCCTGATTTGATATACGCCGAATAATGACCGGGTGTATAGTCTACGATTCCTGTCAATGTATATATTTTTTTTTGTATTTTAATGTTTGAGGCCACAGAGTCGAGATCATGTGTTATATTGGAATTTCTGGTTTCATAATTGTCATCTGTTAAGACGCTTGTGTCTATAATAAGATGTGGCCCATAGTCCAGGATGTCGTTGTTTAGGTTCTGGCAATGCCGGCAGGTAGAAATCTGCGTTATTCCCTCGTTCACGGCCTGTTGCATTTGAGCGAATCCGTCGCATAGTAAAAGGTTCACGTTTATATTTAAAAGTGCACCGGTCCTGCTGAACTTTTGCCCGCATACGCAATTCACCGTTTTTGTATAACTGGGCACTTCATAAAACAGGAATTCTGCCAAATGAGCCGCGTTACATTCGGCATCCAGCCTTTGGCGAGGTTCTGTGCCTTTCCTAGATGTATTTTCGTTCCCGAATAGGGGTGTATTCAAAAGAATACTTGCTCTCTCGGCGTAATGTCTTTGAGTTACTTTTTTCTCCTCAAGCACCTTGTGAGCTAGCTTAATAATGCTAGTCTCGGAATCAAGAACCTTTGTTTTGTACAATTTATTGCACGCTATTCCGCTCATCACGACTTGCGTGAGTGCATCAAACGCGCAAGTATTCCTGACGTTTATTTTCGTAGAATCGATTTTCACGGGAGCGCAGAAATTCCCATTGTGAAAAATGGGCAATTTACTATGCGGCACATCTTTGATAATTTGCCATTCTGGGCACGGGTCCAAGTATGTTGGCTTTCGCCTTTTTTTTTTAATTCGGCATTTGCTAGGCCACGCCAGTCTTCATTTTCATTCCATAATTTTCGCTTTTGAGGCGTGTCAGTGTCACGCATGACTGACTTAGGAGCATCGGTGGAAATCGTTTTCGCAATCATCCCTGCTATTTCTAATAAAGAATCGGATATTTGATCTTGGGAAGTATCGTGTTTCGCAGGGGTATGGAAAAGGTCACCGCCCGGGCATAGTGGTGTCGGACACAGTTCAACTGACGTGAGATCGCTGCTGATATTTGAAGCCAAGCCCGTCGCATTGGAAGTTTCGATGTTATCCCCGGGACACGGTATTGCCGGACACTGTTCAAGTGGGCGGGGTTGGCGAGGTTCGCAGCTGCTTGTTGAAGGCAAGTCGGTCTCATTCGATGCTTCGATCACTCTACCTTCTAAGTATTCTATGTGTTCGCGAACAAACCTATCTACGCGCATCGGTAATTTGTTGCACATTACGCGATTTTTTAAATGGTTGAACTCACTTTCCACCGTGGACGATGTCGCTATAGTCGAACCTCTGCCAAAATGTTCCCTCATTATTCCCGTCCACATGGGAAGGAAGGGTAGCAATTGTTTTGTCAATCTGCTTGCAAATTGCGGATTGTAACACCCGTTAATTAGGGACCATTTCTGGATTTTGCGCCTATTTCCTCGGCCGATTTATAAACTGTGGAGGACCAAGAACTCCAGTCGGTGGCTTGATCGGTTTCTTCGTCTCCGGAGATTTCGTCGTCGATGACAAAATCGTCATCAGCCTGACTTTCATGCAATTCAACAATGTCGCAAGAAGTCCTTTCAATTGCGTTTATTAATTCGTCCATCGACTTCTGTGCAGGAACATCGTTGCCGAGATACTCACTGAGTGCCACCGCTAACATCGCTTCTATGAAAGAAGATAAAGTTTTGGCGTCACTTAATTGGTACGCCTGCGCTACGCAACGTAAATATAATCCGCGCCGCCAACACCGTCCCTTTGAGGCACTTCCACCTAGAAACCATTTTAATCAAGTGGCTGACATCTAGCCTTATATAGGTTCGCGGCAGTGCGTTCGAGAATGAAAATATTGCATCATAACATTTTTTGCAGGTACTCGTGTAAATCGCTGCAGTTCGCGAATACTTCGGCTACAGCATTTACAATAGCATGGCCAAAATCACATACCACGATTGGTGGCCGGGGCGCTCCTTTCGCAAGGATATTTTTTAAAAACAGCGCAATTATCAATGACCTTTAGTCTTGGGAGACCATTTGAAAAACGGGGACGCTCCCTCGCTCGGTCACCAACATGCATTGGTACAAAAACGTGTGGGACTGTTCTTCACTTGTTCTTTTCTCAATACCACCCGTTGCATCAATTGTCAAAAACTCATTATTTTGGTTTTTGCAACGTGCAGTATATAGTTGCTGCTGTTCGGGAATCCAGTATATGCAATGAAATTTTAGAAGTCCTATACTGTGTATGGATCCGCGCATTTACCATGGGTTGCTTCGTTTAGCAAATTGATCGGACCATTAGTGAATTCGAGGCCATGTAATTTAAGTAACTCCTGTTGCTTGGCCTTTCTTAGAACTGCTGGTTTTGGTATTATGGCTACATTTCTGCCGCCAAATTTTTTCAGTTTCCGAGCCTGTTCACGACAAAATTCTACTGCGCCTTGGTTTTGTTTTATCATTTGCTCGGCTACCTTATGTCGCCGCTGTCCTCTCAATTGACGACGCTTGCCACCTGTATGACTGGTAGTCATTATATTTTCTATGCGGACGTCTATAATTACATCCACCCCGCGCATAGGACACTTCAGCAAAGTGCCCGTTATTTTCGAATTGCATTCGATGCAGACCCCAGTGAACATGGCATAGTATTGGGCCGATGCGCACGGCGTGACTATATTATTTTTAAAAGAAAACACGCAATCTAGCGTGCTGTGCTGCTGACACAGTCGCTCTGCGACGTGGTCAGTCCAACCTTTTTGAAATTTCCAATACACGCGCCCGCTCGAAACGATTTTTCTAGGGCTGATTTCTTCCCAGTTTTTTGCGGACAATATCAATTTCAAATGTACATTTTGCCCATCCGCGCTCTTGGAACAATCAGAACTCAACATGCTTGTCGATGCTATCGAGTTATCGACGCGGGAAATGGATTTTCGATTGCTAAATTTGCACCCATATTTTTTGGAAACTAGTTCCCTGAATCCATTCCTATTTTCATTCAGAATTGTGTACACGTGACGTGCCGTTATATGCGACCCTGCCTGTTCCATTTTATCCGCCACTATTGAATATACGGCAGAGGCGGGGGGGTACAACGAACCATGTTCGTCGACGGTTCGACATTCCACGTCGTTAAGTAAAATTTCCCCCAATTTATCCTTATCGTAAGGCATGACTGACACAATCTCGATATAGGTAATAGAAATTACATTTTTAGGACAGCAACAAACAATAGACACAAACGAAACGACAAATCGATTTTAATTTCGATTTATTACAACAAACCCCAAAGACCTTTTTTTAACTTATAGTTTTATATATTTATATTGAAATTGTGCGAAATAATTGTCAACACAATCAATATTCGAATATAACGAAACGCAGAACACAAACCAAGATTTATATTAAGTTATAAATCTCAACAACAAATTCACTTCGATTTATCACAACAAACCCCAAAGACCTGTTTTTTTTACTTATTGTGCGAAATAATTGTCAACACAATCAATATTCGAACAGAACAAGACGCAGAATACAAACCAAGATTTATATTGGTTTATAAATCTCAACCAACAATAGACATATTTTTTTTTAAATTTATATTGCGAATTGTGCGAAATAATTGTCAACACAATCAATATTATATTGGTGTAGAAACCAAGATTTTTTCGAATGAAACTTATCCAAACGGATAGGGGTAGAAGCGGAATCGGAATCCAAAAACAAAGCCAGAGTCAATATGAGGGAAATCACCAGAGTCCAATATGAATAGCCAAAGGTCGTGAGAATATTCAGAGAGCGGATAGAGAGTTAGGGAGTAGTAGCGACAACAACGAGATGCAGTGTGCGACTGATTGCTTTCATCCTAAACCGTACTAATTACTGACACAATACATGTCCTTAAACAAATATAATTGGCTATCAGTGAGAAGGGGCGGAGTTAAGATACACTAGAGCAAATATTAGGAACAATGACAAGGTTCGCTCAGGTAAATGGTTTATTGCCCTGTACGCTTGCCTCTTGCTCACACTATGTTGGTGCGAGCGAGACGGACTGCGAGTGAGTTAGCGTGATCACTGAAGTTTACGTCCGCCTTCGACTCTAATAAAGGGTATTACTCGGAGAGCCTGTCGCTACAATCGAAAGTTATCTGCCTCTTTATCGCACTTGCATAATGGAGCGAAAAAGACGCAGATAACAAACTTCGTATTCGTATTTGCTATTTTCGCGGTGCGCCATCTGAATCTTACTGAATTTGCTAATCACCCAGTTGCAATGTAGGTATTTTTCAAGTAAATTTAAAATAGTCAAATTTTGCATCAGTTTAGACACATAAGTAAGGAGTTTTTTTTTATAAACCATAGTGACAAATACTAAGTAACCTACGAACTAAAGCACTTAGCTTAGTGCTAAGTACTTAGGTACTTTACACTGTCTATAGGACAAGCCAAAACTAATAATATGAGCCCAGGATCGATGCATTTACTAGCAGCTACCTGAGAATCCCACTAACCGCCTCTACTACTGGTGATAAATACTAGAACAATTGTAAATATACTATATATAAATACACTAAAGTTTACGTCCGCCTTCCACTCAAATAAAGGGTGTTACTCGGAGAGCCTGTCGTTACAATCGAAAGTTATCTGCCTCTTTATCGCACTTGCATAATGGAGCGATAGAGACGCAGATAAAAAACTTCGTTGTCGCGATTTTCGCGGTGGACCATCTGAATCTGATTGAACACATAGGTAAATCGGCCACCGGTTTAGACAGGAATTTAACAAGGAATTTTTTTGAGACTTTTTCCTAATCATATTGCCACTCCAATCGACGACGTGTTCCCACATCTATATCGCGCGCGAACTACCCGAACACGTAAGACGATACTTTGTGAGCTCCGTAATTTTAATTCCATAACAGCGATTTAAAGTGTTTGTTCTTGTCATATTTTATATAAATTCAGTGCATTACCTTGTGCTTATCAAAATGTAACATGTGAAAGCAATCAGTGTACAGTGTAAGAAGTACAATTCATAGTTATAGTTTGCAAAAATATTAAAAACACCGTCAGAAAAAGTAAACAACATTCCAGTGAAAGGTGCTCGATCAGAACGCGAAAGCGGCTATGAAATCCCGCGCCGCTTACGCCTTTTGCGATACTCAAACGCCGTGATCGCACAACGCTGCGGAGCATTTAGTAGCGTGTCGCTTGCCTCAATCGGCTTAAAGATAACGTCATATTGAGCAGTAAGGAGCCTTTAACAGCGTGCAACTTCAATTATTTGTATAAAATGTCTAAAAATACAAATCACAGTGTGCAAGATGCGGTCAAGTGCTGGGGTTGTGATGACCCTTTATACTTAAATGAAAAATTGGATTGTTCAAAATGCCATTTGGCATTCCATTACCAATGCTGCCGTATAGATGAATCGCAGTTGTACTATATGCCTAAGTTAACATATTAACAGTAACTATACGTTACTGTCTGCAACATAAATATGCGACGCACGTAATTGTATAAATAGCATGTAAGCAATAATAGCCTATAAATATGTTATGTTTAGATTTACTTGCGCTCTCTATACTTGGATACCGAGAATATAACACATCTTCGGTAATGTCTCGTTTCACTTGATCTCCATTCAACCCTCCAACAACCAACTTATCAGATGGCGACCCATACCAGAAGAATACCAGGAAAACGAAGTCCACCACAGCGCATCGCATAGGAAAATGAAGATAGAAGTCAAGGCAAGAAGATCACCCTAATGAAGAATTCAAGTTAAAGAACCTATTTTTCAAGAAAGGAACTTCCTGCGCATTTTCAAGAAAGAAGCTTCCTATTAAACAGAACCCTCCCACACATTTTGAAAACGAAAGAGAAGGAAGAAAAAGATGACCAAGCAACAAAACTCAAATTAAGAAAAAACGAAGAAAGAAGAAAGAAGAGCGTTGTCCAGGGTTATCCCGGCTCGCAATTCAAGAGGTGTCCAGGGTTATCCCGGCCCATATCAAGAGGTGTCCAGGGTTATCCCGGCCCATGCTCGAGGGAGTCCAGGGTTAGCCCGGCCCGTCATCATCGTCGGAGCAGAGGCAGCCACATGCAGCGTCAGCGAGTGCCACATGGAGGTGCCAGCTCGCCAGCAGCGTCGCGCGACCGCCCAGCCAGCGCGGAATGCAGCGTCGACATAACCTACTTACGGGGGTACATTGCCCGCTACTAATGTAAGTTAGATATAACTTTATCATTATGTTTTAATTGTTTCGTCGCGATATATAGGAAATGTTAGGTATCCTAATTTTAGCCGTTATGTGTTATTAACCGTAGCCGCAAATTTATTATGCTATCTGAGTTAGTGTCCATTCGTGAAAGGTCAAATAAATTAAGAGAAGATATTGTAAAGTTAGGTCCAGAGAGGCGACGGAAAGAAATAGGTAGAAAGAAACTAGACGAATCAAACGAATTATATAATCGCGCGGCGGATATTGTGTCTCAGTTACAGAAGCAAACGGAAAAATATAAAATTTCAGAATTAGAGTTAGCTAATAAGCATATAAACGATATTGCCGACACTTACAGTAGGATAAAGATAGCATTAAATTATTTTGATACAGAATCTCAAACAGACGGAAAAATGGCTAAGCCCAGTTTTGATGTCAAGACGGCCATCGCCTTGTTGCCCGTCATGACGGGGCAGGAGGATACCACTAAACAATTAATAGACGGTATTCTAATGTACAGTTCCATTATTAATAGCGAAACTCAACAGGTTTTAATAGACTTCGTCCTAAAAACAAGACTTTCATCTAGCGCTAAGCTCAGATTAAAGACGTCATATAGTAGCGTAGAATTACTTGTCACGGATATGCGCACATTTTTACTACCTAAAAAATCGTCCGAATCGATTCAAGCTCAACTATACAGAGCTAGGCAAGGTAGGAGAACTATAGAGGCATTCGGAGCCGAGATCGAGGATCTTTTCGTCAACCTGACCATATCTCAGGCCGACGGTAACGATAGCAGGTACGATATACTTCGTCCGCTGAACGAGAAATCAGCCATTAAACGGTTTGCAGACGGTCTAGCAGACCCAAAATTAAGCACAATAATATCATCTAGGCAATTTACGTCATTGCCCGAAGCAATCAGGACGGCCATTGACGAGCACAGCTCATCACCACAACAGGATCAAGTCCTACATTATGGACGGGGACATTCTCGTAATAATTACGGGAACCGGAATGCCCACTCTGCGCGTTACAATAGGAATAAGGGCAGAGATTTTAACACAGGAAATAAAAATACATTCGGGACACGGTATTATTCCAATAATAACCGTAACACAGGTATTTCGCAACACGTCTCGACAAATAGAGTTAAACGACCGGACAATTTCGCTGACCGTGCAGCTACAGTCCACCGACCTGCGCGCGCGCCCACTCGCCCGAATACGCGTGCGCAGCACATGCAACCGTCACACGATAATGTAAAACCTAACAGGCAGTTTTTTCGTGACTAATATGAATAGCGCAATATTTAGTTATAATAAAGATAATTATAGCACAGTAACTTGTAGTATAGGTAAAACATATAAATTAAAACTCTTGGCCGACAGCGGAGCAGGCCTGTGTGCTATTAGGTACGAATATTTACAAAACAAACCCGATCTTTTCAGACAAATACAAGGACATAGCATTACTATTAAGGGAGTATGCGGAGATTTAACTTCAGAAGGATATATATATTTAGACTTAGACTTTAACGGTTTCATTTGCGAAGAAAAGTTTCATGTTTTTAAGAATATGCAATGCGCAGCCCAAGCAATTTTAGGGGAAGAATTTTTCAAACGTTACGATGCAGATATAAGTTATAAACGCAATGCATTAATTTTAGAGGACCGAGGTCAGTCCGTTTCGATACCTATGCAAGTACATTTAAATAATACGTATGTCCATAATATACCTCCGCGATGCGAAGTTATGACTCACATTACGTCACAACTGGTAGACGACTGTGTAGTACTAGCCCAGGAAATGCAAGCAGGCGTTTTTGTAGCAGGTGTCATTTCAAGACCAGACAAAGGTCAAATACCCGTACGGATATTGAATACGACTGATAAGCCAGTTACTTTAGATTTATCAAAGTTGAAGGTAAACCGATTATGTAATTTTGATATTTGCAATTTTGACACAGGGAAAATTAGCGTCAATAGAGTAAAAACCTTATTAGATCTTTTAAATTTACACACTTATTTAAACAAAGAGGAACAATTAAGTATAGAACAAATTTGTGCAAAATACGCAGATGTTTTTCATCTGCCAGGCGACAAGCTTACCACAACAAACTTGCTGGAGCACAAAATTAACTTAAAAGAAAATGCAAGCCCAGTATACGTAAAACCTTACAGGATACCACATGCCTTACGCAAAGAACTTCAAACGCAGATCCAAGATATGCTAGATAACGACATAATAGAAGAGACTACTTCCGAGTGGTCCAGCCCAGTTTTGCTTGTTCCTAAAAAGAGTGATAAGTTAGGAGAAAAGAAATGGAGATTGGTTGTCGACTACAGGCAACTAAATAATAGAATACAGGATGATAAATTCCCATTGCCCAACATAACAGAAATATTAGATTCCCTAGCAGGTAGCATATATTTTTCAAAGCTCGATCTTTCCCAAGGTTATTACCAACTAGCTTTAGACAAGGAATCCCGGAAATACACCGCGTTTACTACCGATAAGATGTATTCAATGAAGAGATGTCCCATGGGACTCCGAACAAGCGGTAGTGTTTTCTCAAGACTTATGACCATAGCCATGTCCGGATTAAATTACAAACAATGTTTCATATACTTAGACGATTGCATTGTCATAGGTAAATCCATAACGTCACATAACCATAACCTCACTCAAGTTTTAGAACGTTTAAGGAGCGCGAATCTTAAACTAAATCCATTAAAATGCGAATTTTTACGTAAAGAGATAATGTATTTAGGGCACAAAATAACTTCAAAGGGAGTAGAGCCCGACCCAGCGAAAGTAGATGCATTAACCAAATACCCAAGACCAACGAATACAGACGAGGTCAAAAGATTCGTAGCATTTGCCAATTACTATAGACGGTTTATTCCAAATTTCGCGAACATAGCTTATCCTTTAAACCAGCTTTCCAAGAAAAACGCAGTTTTTAACTGGTCTACAGAGTGTGAAGCAGCATTTTTAAAATTAAAAAATATTCTTACGAGTCCACAAGTTTTAGACTATCCAGATTTTTCAGAAAATAACATTTTTACGCTACATACAGATGCATCAAAAATAGGATTAGGTGCAGTACTATCAAATTCCAACGGAAAAGTAGTCGCGTACGCAAGTCGAAATCTTAAGCCAGCCGAGACGCGATACCCAATCATAGATTTGGAATTACTTGCCATAGTTTGGTCGACAAGACATTTTAGACCCTATCTCTTTGGGAAAAGGTTTAAAATTGTCACCGACCATAAACCATTGATTTATCTTTTTGGAATGACTGATCCCTCGAGTAGATTAACCAAATTTAGGTTGTATTTAGAAGAATTCAATTTTGATATTGAGTACATTCCGGGGCGAAACAATGCAGCTGCAGACGCATTGAGTCGTTTACCGATGAATAGTGAAGATTTAAAAAATATTAGAACACACGTTGTATCAGTCATGACCAGAGCTCAAACACGGAAACTGCGCGCGCAACAAACTTGCGATCAAGGTGACTTAGCGACAGATGTACCCGCAAACGATAGGCTTGATCAACCTAGAGTTGTGGAAATCATCAAAGCACCAAAAAATTGTACTGAACTCATATTAAGTTCCGATTACAAATTAAGTAAGACATGTCAAAATAAAATAATGAGTAGTAAAGGAAATTTTGAGTACGTACCAAGCGAATCATGCATATATCTAACATCCCGATCGTTATCTACCGTAGGCGTGTTAGCGAGGGAATTAGAAGAATTTTGCAAGAAGCAACGCATAAATGAAGTTATAATAATAAAAAATAAACAAAATGCGCAAGAAATAAACGAATTTTTAGCTAGCTACAAATGTGATATTCCTAGGATCCTAGTTACGAAAGGTGTCACGAAAGTATACGATAAAGAGGAAATAAGAGTTATTTTAAACGATTTCCATGTATTACCCACCAGTGGCCACGCGGGGGTTAATAGAATGCTCAATAATATTAAACGTCATTATTTCTGGCCAAGAATGAGCCACGATGTATACGAATACGTAAAGAAATGTGCACATTGTCAACACAACAAACACACTAATAAATACACTAAGGAGCCAATGGTGATAACTACAACGCCAAGTTCATCCTTCGAAAGAGTTTCTTTAGACATTCTAGGACCTTTAGAAATAGACAATTTTAACTATAAGTACGTATTAACAATTCAGTGTGAACTGACTAAGTTCGTCGAAGCATATCCTTTAGAGAGGAAAGACACTGAGTCTGTAAGTAAAGCATTTGTAAATAATTTTATTTTAAGATATGGCGTACCAAGCGACGTTATAACGGATCAAGGTACCGAATTTATGTCTAGTGTTTTTAGCGATATTTGTAGATTATTAGGTATCAATAAGCTACACTCGACTGCTTATCACCACGAAACTATAGGAGCACTCGAGAACACGCACAAGAACCTAGGAGCTTACCTTAGGATACAATGTAGTAATAACCGCACAGACTGGAGTACCTGGTTAAGCTATTGGTGTTTTTCGTATAATACCACCGTACATACCGAGACGCAATATACGCCATTCGAATTAGTTTTCGGCAAACACTGTCGTTTACCGAATAATTTAATTTCTTCTGTCGACCCTCTCTATAATTATGATAGTTATCCTAAAGAATTTAAGTATAGGTTACAAAGAGCTCAGTCAGAAGCTAAAAGTAATTTAATGTCTAGTAAAGTCAATAGAAAATTAATGTATGATAAGAAAATGAATTCTGTACAATATAAACCAGGAGACTTAATACTTTTAAAAAACCAAGTAGGCGATAAATTAGACTCTATTTATAATGGACCTTACAAGGTCATAGAAGATATGTCACCAAATGTTAAGATATTAAAAAATAATCAGGTTTATATAACTCATAAAAATAACACTAAGATGTATTTTGAAACTAAGTAATAACTAGCAACTATTATATTATATTATAATTAAAAAAAAAATGTAAATGCAACTGCGTGTGTCACATTTTTTTTTTCTTCCTTTGTGGGGGTGAAGAGTAACTTTCCAGGGAGGTGTACTATATGCCTAAGTTAACATATTAACAGTAACTATACGTTACTGTCTGCAACATAAATATGCGACGCACGTAATTGTATAAATAGCATGTAAGCAATAATAGCCTATAAATATGTTATGTTTAGATTTACTTGCGCTCTCTAAACTTGGATACCGAGAATATAACACATCTTCGGTAATGTCTCGTTTCACTTGATCTCCATTCAACCCTCCAACAACCAACTTATCAGACAGTACAACAACCTTACATTCGCGCAGAAGGCAGGCTGGATTTGCCCACATTGTCATGGCAGTGCAAGAAAAGGGGATAACGAAAATACACCGATCCAAAACCAATATATGTTAGAGGCCGTGGCGCAGGTAACCGATGTCGACATGAGGACTCCTGTATCATGGGTAACCCAAAGGCAAAAAAGCAACAAAGAAGGCGCAGATCAATCTTCGCTATTGTTTCAATCTGGTATTAGACGTCATCAATGCCTCACAAAAGAAGACGTCCGCGATGTTGTTTGTACGGAGTTACGCAACATTTTGTCAGAAGAAATAACCAAAGTTCTACAGATAAATGTGACAACTCTTCTGCAGGATGTGAAGGCAGAGATAACGGGCCTAACGGAAGAGATAAGCAAAGTTAAGGATTCCATGGACTTCATCAATTTTCAATTTGAGGATATCAAGAAGGACGCACATCACACGTCACAGGAGTGCAAGCGTCTGACAAGGGAGGTAGAAGTCCTACAAGCTACAAACACAGAATTAAATCAACGCATTACTCAAATAGAACAGCATTCACGTGCATGCAACGTTGAAATTCAATGTTTGCCTGAACACCGATCTGAAAATTTAGTGACGGTAATTATGCAGTTATCAAAAACAGTGTCCTGCGACATAAAGGAAGATGATATCCATCACTGCACTAGAACAGCTAAATTAGATGCAGCTAGCTCGCGGCCGCGCTCAGTTGTAGTACAGATGAAAAGTCCAATAACACGCGACAGACTACTTGCGTCAGTGATCAAATTCAATAAAACCCACAAGGATGACAAGCTCAACTCTAGCCATCTTGGGCTTGGTGGCGATAAGGTCCCTGTATATGTAGCGGAGCACCTATCGCCGTACAATAGAGAATTGCATAAGGCGGCAAGAAAAGCAGCAAAAGATAAGAATTATAAATTTGTTTGGGTTCGAAGCGGGCGAATCTTTATTCGCAAAGATGAAATGTCGCAAGCCATTGTTCTGAAAGACCTGTCTTCAATTAGTCGACTGTTATAAGTGACGTCTTTAGTTTTTTTTTTCTCTTAACTTTTAGTGCATGAATATTAAACTATTGTCTTTACCGTGAAAAACTTAACTCTGTACTATCAAAATTCTAGAGGGTTGAACACAAATACAAATACAAATACAAATACAAATATTTATTAATAACACCAAAGTTACAGGTCAAAATGTCTAAATAGGTACAATTTCAATGTCGCAGTACACTAAAACCATAGACTTTTTATGCAATGTTTCTGTTAATCAATACGATATTATTTGTATCACTGAAACGTGGCTGCAGGATAATATAAGCGATGGTGAATTGTTCGACGACAGATATAATGTGTACAGGCGTGCACGAAATATTGATAATCCATCAGCAAAAAAAACTGGCGGAGGTGTTATGGTTGCGGTAAATAAGAGATTAGTGTCTTACAGAATGTATGAATTTGAAACACAATTGGAAGACTTGTGGATAGTTGTAGAGAACAGATCTAGAGATTGTGTAACAAAACTATGCTTATGCTGTGTATATCTACCGCCACCAGTAAAATTTAATGACCTAGAGTTGTTTCTTGATAAGGCTTCTGCAAATGTTATTGGTTTTACTGAAGCGTTAATATTAGGAGATTTCAATTTGTCTTCCGTGGATTGGATAGCCAGTAATTCCGATACATCTATGTTACTTGTAAATAGTTCCTGTAAAGTATACCAAGCTCTTATTGAATTTATGGCCTTCTGTGATGTAAAGCAGTATAATAATGTTATGAACATCAATAATAGGTTACTTGATCTTGTGTTTTCAACAAATACAGTCTCTCTAGATCGATGTAATTACCCGCTGAGCATTGTTGACTCTTTTCACCCACCGTTAGAAATGTCCTTAGATTTAGAACTTGAGAGTACTCTTTCTCCTCCGTTATGTCCAAAATTGAACTTTTATAAAGCAAATTATGATGAAATCATTAAATATTTAAACGATATTAATTGGTTCTTATTGTAAGAGGCATGTCATGATGTTGATGAAATGGTGCATAAGTTATACGAGACATTAAAGGTAGCTATAAAAAAGTTTGTTCCATTAACTAGACCTAAAGGAACTAAATACCCAGTCTGGTTTACAAAAAGTCTAATTAGGATATTACATGAAAAACAAAAAATTCGAATACGTTATAAAAAATATAGAAATCCTCTAGATAAACTTTCTCTCGATTTGCTTAAGAAACGATGTATCGATCAAACCTTAAACTGTTATAATCAATATTGCAAAACACTTGAAACGAATATAGCGCGAAACCAAAAATTTTTCTGGACATTTATCAAACATAAAAGGAAAAACAAATCATCTATACCATCTAACATGAAACTTGGCAACGAACAGGCCTGTGATTGCAAAAGTATTTGTGAATTATTTGCTAGAAACTTTTCTTCAATTTACGAACCAAATGTTGATAGTTCTGACAACATTAATCTCATACAAGTCATACAAGAACAAACAGTGTTGACCAATTCGTTACATAAAATTATTATTGATGATAACATGATCTTAAAAAACATTAAAGCTATGGATCTAAATAAGGGACCTGGTCCAGATTGTCTACCGCCGATATTCATTTCTAGGTGTGCGGAAGGCCTGATACAACCGCTAAAATTCATATTTAACAAGTCTCTCGAAACGGGCATATTTCCTCAAGCATGGAAGGAGACAAAAATAGTTCCGATATTTAAGGATGGCTCGAAATCTGATATAAAAAATTATAGGCCTATTTCTATTTTATCTGTTATGCCTAAAATATTCGAATCACTGGTCTACCCTTTCTTATATTCCCACTTTGCGCAACAACTTACAGATAGGCAGCACGGATTCGTGCGGTGTAGGTCTACTAGCTCAAACTTGGTGGCCTTTGTCGAAAGCCTTACAAAGAATGTAGATAATCGTGTGCAGGTAGATGCTGTTTATACTGATTTCAGTAAGGCTTTCGACAAAGTTGATCATACCATTTTGATAAGTAAATTGAGAAATTATGGAGTTTCTGGGTCACTATTGTCCTGGGTCGGGTCCTACCTGGACAATCGCATGCTATATGTAGCCATTAATGGTGAGCAATCCAAGCAATTTTTTGCAACATCAGGTGTCCCACAGGGATCGCACCTAGGTCCTTTATTGTTTTTAATTTTTATTAATAGCATAGTCAGTTGTTGTGAAAATTCCGAACCTTATCTCTACGCTGATGACCTTAAAATTTTCAGACCTATTAAAAATTCTAGTGATCGTATTCTACTTCAAGACGACTTGGATAGGTTGAGTAATTGGTGCTCCCAGAATAAAATGAAGCTGAATGCCAAGAAATGCTTTTACATCTCTTTTACTCGCAATAAAACTATTGTGCCCACTTGTTACACTATCGGAGGCACACAACTCGAAAAGGTAGATACAATACGTGACCTGGGAATAACAATAGATAGTAAGTTAAATTTCAATGCCCATTACATAAACATCATTAAAAAAGCGTCTCGTATGTTAGGATTTCTAATAAGAAACACTGGGCAGTTTAGATGCGCTCGTACTAAAGTATTGCTCTATAATACATTAGTGAGAAGTAACCTTGAGTACTGCTCTCAGGTTTGGACGCCTTATTACGATGTGCATAAGAATAGTATTGAGAAGGTACAGAGACGCTTTTTAACACATTTAGGATATTCCTCTTCCAAAACTCGTAAACTCACATCATATAGTAAACGTCTAAAATTCTTTCGATTTATTTCACTAAGTAACAGGAGAAAAGTGCTGGATTTAATGTTCCTTTATAAATTGGTTAATAGTAAGGGGCTGGATTGTCCAGAATTGCTAAGTAAAATTAAAATAACTACTCCTGCTAAGCTACCTCGTCCCGGTTTGTATAAACTGTTTAGCATTCCATTTGGAAAAACAAATTTAGGTCGTAATTCTGCCCTTTTAAGAATGACAAAATTATACAATTATATCCCCGGCTCTGCGGGAGTTGACATATTTAACGATAGACCTGCACAGTTTAAAAAGAAGGTGACGAAATATGTTGGCTCACTGAATATCCCAAAGTAATTGTAGCCACAGATTCACAGATGTCTTAATAATACTTTATAAAATATTAATAGAAAATATTTGTATATAAGTATACATGTAGTTAACAATTGTTATCGACAATTTAACATCACCCTAGTTGTCAAGTTATATAATGTTAGTTAATGTAATGTACTGGTACCTATTAATTCATTTACCCATAAGTTTACCGCATGTTAAATATTGTTCACAGATACAAGACACTTATATAAGTTGTGGTTACCTATAATTAGATAAGCATCAGTCATGATTGTTATATAGATTTAAGAGCATGTAAGATGTATTATCTGTTGGTTATCCTAAATAAAGAAAATAAAAATAAAATATTGCCAGTTGTTAGTAAATATGTTAAGTAGGTACTAAATACACTTTCTATAGGACAAGCCAAAACTAATAATATGAAATGAGGGATTTACTAGCAGCTACCTTCAATTGCATTAAGATTCCCACTAACCGCTTCCTGGCTCTACTACTGGCGGTTTGTGGCTTTAAATGTGGACTCTACATATTGATAATATGTTTTATTTTATTAGATCGTTTCACAGAAGCATACTATGTACGTTTTTTGGTGTCTCATTCATTATTTCATTAAACAATCAAGGTACCTACGTGGTCTTGTTTATAATATAATGATCGACCAATTATACGATATGCATTGTATGTTAGGGAGAGTCGATTTATCGTAGTTATATCGTAGCAGTTTTTACTTAAACGTGGATATTTTGTTTATGAAGGTTCATCAATTACAAATAGGTATGTTCGACTGGGCATATACAGGGATGTTACTAATTAGCATACTCAAAAATATAGGTATATTTATTTATTTACAAATTTAATTCAGGCAACAAGGCCCATAGTTACAAAAACCTTACAGACTAACATACATATGTACTTTATAAACTGAAAACTAAACACTATTTAGTTGACAAAACTAATGATGATAAATAATAATGATCATTAAAACTCTCCAAGGGGCCTCTACGTGTTGGATCTATATCCCCACGCAAGCCTATCAAAGGACCGGTATTTATAGGCCCGTGAAATCCAAAATGATGATAATGATGATGATATTAATGGAGTTATTCATAAACGCGTTACTGGTTACTGGCCTGAATAACCTATGAATGGTTTGTCTTTATCTGTCATTTTTTAACCGACGAAAAAAACGGAGGAGGTTCTTTGACCTTTGGTCGTGAGTGCGCGCGCGACACGTATAAGATGCTATGAGTAGTTGATTACGTGCTGTGTAATTTCCTAGCTGCATTATGTATAATATTTAAGTGACCGTGTGCCGTAAATATGGCTACTGACAATAATAAAATCATTATTAACGAGTTTTTGACCTTCGTGCAAAACAAGATAAAAGTTCTCGACGACTTGAGTATTGTTCAAATATGTGCGTCTAACTTTTCGGAATCTGAAATCGAAGCCGGCAAGTTATTGGTGTATGAACATATACCAGATGGATCAAGATGTGTGCAGCGAAAGGGTGCTGAAAAAAACAAGAAAGACATTAAGGATGTGATAGATACGTGGGGTTGAGACAAGTGAAACAACTGCTTGCTGTTAGCGTACTGACGTGTATTCGTAAGTTAGCGCGGTGGGTGTGTGCGTGAGCACACATACATATGCAACATTCCTCCCCTTAGCTTACATACACGTCTAAACCTTAACTAAGAATAACAAAAGATTACAACTGAGTACTTATTGCTAAAAGAATGGTTTGTAATTAATCTTGGGTCGATTGCGCTTTGTTCGAGGAGTGGCAGGCACGGAACCGTTATCGGCTGGAACGTCAGAGTCTCGGGTATCGGGTTCAGTAACCGGACCAGGCAGGGCCTCTAGGAATTCGTCATCTTCTTCGGACTGACCTCCAGGTATGGACCCCTGTGGCATGCTGATTGGCTCGGGAGGCTCTGATGATGCAGGGTGTGGATCTAGAACCACTGTCCGTTCTCCTTCCTCCCCCGTGCTAGGCTGCAGTTCCTCGCTCGGCGTAGGCGGGCGGGGCGATGATGTGTCATCGTCCCGGAATTCTATGTCTTCATCCCAATAACTAGGGTAAGCGCAATCGTGCCCTTTATCTAACACAATTTGGTTTTTGTGCTTTTTAAATGTTTTTGAAGTTATATTGTCTTTTACTATATAAACAACTTTACCAACTTTTTTGACAATTGTGCCTCGGCACCACTTAAATTTACCATTTGCCTCAAAGGCCTTAAATAATACTAAATTTCCTCGAGAGAAACATTGCCCCTTCTTATCTTATTGTTTTCGGGGGCCCTTGCGGATACACTTCGACCCATAGGGATCTTTTGTGCAGTTACCCCCTAGAAGAGATCCGTCAACTACTCAAGAGCTTTTCCCACCATATCCATGTGTCGGATGATGGAGCTCATGGGTAGCGTTTTAAAGTCCTTTGGTTCCAGGTATCCTGCTCCAAAGTCCTTCATTCTTTGTCTGGCGAGGGCGTGACATTCACACATTAAGTGTCTTACTGTCTCTTCCTCTTCGCCACACATACGACAATCGGTGTTGTCAGAGTGTCCCATCTTGGCCAGAAATCCTTTGACCCCGTAATGGCCAGTAAACACCCCCGTTATGATTTGGAGCTGTCTTTTGCTAAGTTTCCAAAGCTTTTTGCTCCAGCCGGAGTCTATTCCTTGCATAAAGAGCTTTGCATGCTTTAGACCCGTCAGACTATCCCATTCTTCCTGGTGTTTGGTCTTGGTATGGTCTTTAATAGCCGTTGTGATGGTTCCCTGTGAGAGCCCCACGAATGGTTCCGGACCTATAAGGTTACTTACAGATCCGGCTCTGGCAAGTTCATCTGCATTTTCATTGCCTATGAATCCCTCGTGCCCTGGGATCCATACCAGTTGCACTCTGTTTTGCCTTCCAAGCTGGTTCAGGGCTTGGACGCCATTATATACCAGTCTAGAGTCCACTCTGGGAGCTTCGAGCGCTTTGAGAGCGGCCTGACTGTCGCTGAGTATATAGATATTCTTCCCTTGGGTTCGCCTAACTATATTCTCATGCACACAGGCAATTATAGCGAATGTCTCGGCTTGGAAGACAGTGGCGTAATTGCCCATGCTTATACTACTACTAAAGTCATTTGCATAAATGCCTGCCCCCGTACCAGATTCTGTCTTAGACCCATCTGTGTACCATATGATGTCGTTTTCATCAGAGATTGGTGCTTCAAGACCTTCGGTCCACTCAGCCCTTGTTGGAATTTTAACGTTAAAATTCTTATGGAACACAAACTTGGGTTGCATCTTATCGCAGCCACGGACTAGTCTACTAGGACGAGCAATCGCCATATTGAGTAGCGTACCCCGGAAGAAAACATTATTTTTGTATTAAACTTAGATGGCGTTTGTCATTCAGCGGGCTGTAGGTTGTGTAGTGTATTCCGCAAGAGGTCGCTGCCACTAGAAGAGTTGTAGACGTTGTAGTTGTTAGGTGTAGTTGGTGTAGTTCTTAGTTTTTCTTATACGAGCGGATAGATGGCGCAATAATTTGTATACTACCGCATCATTTGCGTTTCTATGTGTGAACAGCGCATCTGTACACGTGTCATTGTGTGAGTTAGTTGCTTTGCTTTGCAGTAAACATTCGATGTTTTAGATAAAAATGGTCTTCACTTCACAGCAAGATGTGTTATTGTTAATCGTGTAAACACTAGCAGAAGTAGTGACTGCAAATTTTATAGATTTCCAAAAGTAGTGTGGAAACAAGAACAGCGCAATAAATGGATAATTGCCGTAAGGACAAAAAAGTAAGTCACCTAACCTAACCTCTAAAATCATATTACCTTCCTTAAATACGCAATCATTTGATTTATGTTATAATCGTATGAAGTTTTAACGGTGAATTATTTTGTTACAGTCCCGATGGATCTCTATGGCACCCAATTTGCAGTGCTCACTTTATCGGTGGTAGAAAGGCTGATGAACAAGTCAGTCCCAGTTATGTTCCAAGGATATTTCCCCCGCAGTAAAAAACAAAACGGATTGACGAAAATGCGGCAATATCGAGGTTTCAACGTTATATGGAACGAAGAAACGCGAAAAAAATAGAAGCAGTTAATGCTATTAATATAACTAATACAAGTGACTTTGAATTGCTGGAAAACAGTGTCAAGAATATTCTGCTCGTATGTTGAAGAAATAGCAGCTGGTACATCAAATTAGGTTTTTTGGCCAGACAAAAATGTTGTGCAGCAGACAATGCCAGAATGCTTCCGTCCGGAGTATAGTAACACTAGTCATTATTGATTGTACAGAGTTTCCTATAGAAGTACCATCAAGTGTTGATAATCGTGTGTATTGCTACTCACTCTATAAAAAGTGCTTATTAGTATTACTCCAAGAGGCTTCATTTCGTTCAAGTCAAAAGTAAGTGGTGAAAGAAAAAGTGTCTCCCAAATAACGGTAGTCAGGATTAGTCGACTACTTAGAAAATGGGGATATTGTATTGGCTGATAAGGGATTTCCGGCAATAAAGAAGGTAATTGATGAAAGTGGAAAAGAAATTGCTATTATTATGCCACATTTTCTCCAGAATAAAGGTGAATTTACAAGGGAAGAGACCGATGCAACTTATAAAATAGCTCGAGTCAGAATTCATGCCGAAAGAATAATGCAGCACTTAAAAATTTATCAGATACTACATAAAATACCTGTAAATTTATTTTATCATATTGATGATATATTACATGTTTGTTGTGTACTGGTAAACCTGCAACCACCTATATTTTCAAACAAATAAAACAACAGTTATTTTTTACAATATTTACATTATTTAAAAAGCTATTAAAACATTTTTAATTTAAATTTGTTTTTATTTCACACAAAACCTGTAAATGTTATGTGACTTTTCATGTCTGAAGGACCCTTATTGCACATGGAGCATAAGGAACCACAGACATTGACCGCCACATATTTATAACATGGGCCCGTGGACCTATGAAAATGTGTCAGTCAGGTTAGGGTTTAATATGACCAAGCACTGGACTGATCAACATTTTCATAAGTCTAATGTACAGTCAAGTTCATAAATGTGTGTACATTTTTTCACCATATTACAATGGATAAAGGTAAAGAAATTTATACATATTTATGAACTCAACTGTACATACCATTTGTCATATATTTCTTTATTTCAGTCACATGCATAAACTTACAGCTAAGGATGCCAAAACGCTTATGCGATAGGGACAATACATACATCAGAATCAAACATAGTCTAAAGATTCAAACATTAAAACAAAACAAAAACAATCAAATAAGGTCAGGTTAATATTTAGGTATGCTAGGATTCTAAGATATTAAAATGTTGAGTTCCTTACTTACAGCTAGGTATGTGTATTGCTAATTTTAACAAAGTGTGATACTGCAATATTCGGCTACTTTACTATACTTACATATAAAAAAAACAGTAATAAACATTTTGAGTTAACAACATTTAAACATATAAATTATTATTTTTAACTAAACTTAATTAATCAGTATGCTTCATGCCTGTATGACAATGATGCTAACTGTACTTATTGAGATCAGTAGTACCTTACCTTTTATTACATATTTTAAAAGTTAATTACCTAACATTGTATTGATTATATTTTTACCTGTAAAACTATGCTTTGGCTGGTTTTTCTCACTCAAAGTTTGGTTTGTTCTTGTAGAATACAAGAGCGGTAGATAATGAGCGAAGTAAAATTCTTCACTTTTTAGAATTGCTGCTTTAATAAAGTCTTCGTCTCTGTCTGCTCTTACTATACAATACAACTACCTTTTGGTGAATATATAAAGAAATCACACATATAATAGTCATACCAGTGTCATACACTTGCACTTGAATTTGGGTATAATATAATATGGTTTGCTTCTTTTTAGTTCTGGTTGATCATTCACAAACTGCAAATATTACACTAATTATATTGTTGTTTATCAAAATCTACAATAGGTTGGTTTTTACAAGATACAGGACTTCTACTAACATTCTGACACATTCATTGCATATGTATAACAACACCGTCTACACTAGTGCACAACCAAGGCTTTCTTAGTCTCCTCGCCGAGTACCACTCTTGACACATTGATTGTTCTATTGTGTCACTACATAATTTAAAAATTTCTTTATCTGCCAACACAACATTAGCTTCATAAAAGTTTTTTAATGTTTTTTCTATAACTAGACTAGCTTCACTTTGGTACACATCAAACTCTTTTCTAAAAATACTAAAGTTTTCAAGACATGTAACACAATCTTCTTTTTGAATATTAATATCAGTGTGTTCTACTAAATTTTGGATAACTTTGCTAACGGAAATTTCAATATCTTCTGTACAATTTATTTCAGCAGCTTCCAGTAAGTACACGTTTTAAGGCACAATCTTCCTTTAAATCTGAGACATCGAACTGAAAAGCTTCACACTTGTGTTTCTTTGATGTAGGATACATTTCGTGGAAGTATCTCCCTTTGGATTACTTTTCGTTCGTAAATTGTGGGACACTTGGCTTGCCCCATTTTTGTTCCTGGCTGGTTTTAGTGGTGGTGATTGATGTAGTAAATTAGTGCTGCAATGTGCTTGCATTTGCCACTTTTTTAATAAACACAATCGCATGTTACACTAGTAACATGACGAATTAAGGCTGCCTTGTACGCAGTCTCCGTCACAGAGGCTTGACGAACCACCTCGGGCTTTGATTATGTAGCTCCTGGCCTGGCGCCTTGCCAAATGTCTTGCACCTCCAGTACGTGCCCAGCTAACACCAAATTTTTGCCCTTATTCATTGTCTCGAGCTGGAAGACAATTTCATGGGTTATGGCACGAAACCCTGTTCCCGTCACAAGCACGTTCATTTTAACTGAAAACCACAATGCTAATGTAATTGTCAATACAGCCATCGTCCAAAAATGTCGAATATACTGTAACATCATTAGATTTCATTGAAATTATTACGATGTTTACTTACTTCTCGTTTGAAAGTTTTGTGACAGAATATCTCGCGAAAGAAAGATAGAAAGTTGCGCTCGCTAGGTGGCGCTGTGGTCGTGCATGGTCGGTCCCAAATGTCCGAAAACATGACTACCTATTCGATTTTTCGAAGATATATTTGATACGTAAAGGTGTATCCAGATTAAACAATTTTTCGCCAATCTGATTAAATTGCCCGATCGAATCGAGAGGTGCGGACGCAAACGCCAATTTGGCTCGCCGAATTCACCCGCCGATAATGAACGATATTACCGATAAAATGAGGTGCGGACGCAAGAATACCAATTTGTGAGGCCAGTATTTTCGTTCTGGGGCATTTTTTCAATTTAGAGGGCTCTAATATCACCATAAATCTAAACTTGGAGATTGACGCCAATTACATTTCTGATCAAATCGACCAATTTGATCAGGCCCGACAGGATAAATCACTTTTTGAAGATGTCAATAGGTATTGTAATTTGTGATGAATTGTATACATAAGTACATATTGTATTCATTTTCTTTAACATGACTACCTAGAGTCAGACCGAGAAAAGTCTGCAGCGATTTTGATAGCCCATACAGTGCAAGTGTCATTTTAAGGCACACAATAATTGCACACCGGCTCACAGTGTGGGATTTCCGATCAGTTTTGACTATCTTCATTTTTTAATTCATCGCATTAACCTCATCAAATTAATGCTCAAAGTGAAGGTCCAAAATTTTATCATGCATAGTTTTGGAGATAATCAAAAACTCGAGAAATGTCCATAGAAACCTAAGAAATGTAATTTCTCATTTTACGTGCATCTTTTTTAAATATTCTATTTTAGATCTATTAGGGCTGTTCTGAGGTATTCCATTCATCAAAAAAAAGTTTAATCTATGATCCAGAATGGCGATATATATATTTTTTACATATAGAAAAATAATTTTTTTTCTCGATAATCCTACAATTTTAGCATTTTATTTCTAAACAAAACGGTTCTATGCTACGATAGGCAGTACTGAAAAAAAAATTGAACGAAAATAACGCAGGATTGCCGAAATATGTATTTTTTAATATTTGGGTCAGGGCTGTCACCTTTATCTCCGGTGGTGTACCTACATAGTTAAAATGTCTGTAAATCCAAATGAAACACAAGCGGCCGTATCTGAAAACCGTAGTAACACAATAAAATATTTATTGTTGTAATAATTAAGCATTTATTTGGTACATCAAGTATTTAGATTGTTTAGTGTGTTTTCGTTGTTGTTTGAGTGTAGAGTATTTTGTTGTTACGCTTGCCTGAAAAGCATTAACTCTATAGTAGAACGAACGGCCATATCAGGCCACTGTGACATATCTCTGATGAAGAATATGATGTGGTGTTGGGAAGGCGTCCCTCGTATATGTATTTTTTGATGTGAAACGTAAGTGAAATGTCTTTAAAAACCCGTAGGGGTCAGATCAAAAACTAAGTAATTAAGTCCGACTTACGCCTGACTGCATATTTCTAATAGGTTTTCCTGCCATCTATAGGTAAAGACTAAAGACCTATTTTGTGTATTTTATTTTTCAAAACTTTAGACCCAGTAGTTTCGGATCTAAAGGGCGGGGGGAATGGTCATTTTTTTAATCGTCTCATTTACCCCCCAAAAGTGCCCCCTATGTTAAAAATTAATTTATTTACGTTACATGTCCGTCTTCGGGTGACAGACTTACATATGTGTACCAAATTTCAACTTAATTGGTTCAGTAGTTTCGAAGAAAATAGGCTGTGACAGACGGACAGCCAGACACACGAGTGATCCTATAAGGGTTCCGTTTTTTCCTTTTGAGGTACGCAACTCTAAAAAATTGTTATCAAGTTCACACACGACTGTGAAGAACGTTACACAAATTGCTGTCGAAACATGTCATGGTTTTGTCAAAAGCAGCAAGATAGAAGAAGAAATTCTTATTCATTCGGATGATGATGATAATGATGATGAATTATGACAATTCTCAATAAAGAGTTAAATTCAAAATTTTCTTTGTCAAAAACTATACCTATTGAAGTATTATTTCTTAACTTCAAACTTGACAACCCTATTTCCATAGAAATCGGAAAAAAACTTAGAAATGTTATAAATCCTAAATCCCGCAAGATTAGCTTTTGAAATTTTGAGGAATTATAGTTTATAGTCTATTTTAGTTTAGGAATTATAGTCGGATACGTCATTACCAAACTCAAGTGGAGCTGGGCGGGACATGTTGCCAGGCAGAGTGATGACAGGTGCGCCAAAATGTTAACGGAATGGTGGCCGCTAGGGATTGCAATCCGGTCTGGTGTTGAATCCGGCCGGATCCGGCCGGATTTTGGCCTCAATCCGGCGGAACCGGCCGGATCCGGCCGGATTGGTATTGCGGATAAAAAATTCATCAAGTCACGTATTTTATTATATTTTTTAGCGTTATATTATGCGAAGTTAAGGATATTTTTAATGGATTAATAAAACGGCTGTTTTAAGTTTCAAAAATCAACGTTTTTATTACTTTACCACTAAGGCCCACTTGCACCATTCCACTGATCCGGGGTTAACCGGTTAAACCTGGAGTTACCATGGTTACCAGTACAATTTGACACTAAGTTAACGGTTTAATCGCTTAACCCCGGGTTAGTAGGATGGTGCAAGTGGGCCTAAGTCTTAACCACTAACCACTAAGTTTTGTCGTTTTGAAGCCGATGGTCCTGGGTTCGAATCCCAGTAAGGGCATTTATTTGTGTGATGACCTGATAACACAGATATTTGTTCCTGAGTCTTGGCTGTTTTCTATGTATTTAAATATTATGTATTATTTTAGTATTTATATATTATATATATCGTTGTCTGAGTACCCACAACACAAGCCTTCTTGAGCTTACTGTGGGACTTAGTCAATCTGTGTAAGAATGTCTTATAATATTTCTTTATTTATTATTTATTTATTTAAGTCTTGTTACAATAATCAGTCCCACAAATGAAATCTTCTTTTTCTCTTAAAATATCTATAGCCCAACCCACATTTTCCACAAAAAGGTGCTTTCAATTAAACCATTTTAGTTTGAGCAAACAAAATCAATGAACGTGCATACCTATACAAGTATACATCAAAACATTTATTCACACGAAACATTTAATTTTGGTACAAAAACCTGGGCTATAATGGTTTGTACAAAATAAAACGAAAGAACATGTAGGTACATTAAATTATAAATATTATAATGTAACAACACAATGAATTGAATATAAACCAATCCAGTACTTACGATGCACGGAAATCTCAACGCTACGACGACGACACATATTTCGTCGGCTAGAAGACTAGCGTCAACTAACAAACAAGTTGTTGTGTTGCTGTTTGCGAGCGAGAAAATTCGAATATTGGCGAGAACTTTTAAATTTTAGCAGTGTTTTAAGCTGTTATTTTATATTTTAGCGCTTTGATTCACTTTACCGGATCCGAGACCGGATCCGGTGAATTTTGCCGGATCCGGTATCTTGAAAAATGTGCCGGATCCGGCCGGATTACCGGATCCGCCGGACCGGATTGCAATCCCTAGTGGCCGCTTACAGACGAAAGGAGTGCCTGGCGTCCGTTGGCTCGTTGGGTGGATGACATCCGGAAGACTGCGGGTCACTTCTGGATGAGATTGGCTCGGGACCGGGATAAGTGGCGTACTCGAAGAGAGGCCTATGCTCAGCAGTGGGCGATAAAAGGCTGATATGATGATGATGTATGATGATAGTTTACCTTATTTTAATTACACTCTATAAAAAATAAAAGGCTAATATTGGAAAATATATGAGAAATAAAAAAAATGTTAAAAAACTTTAGCATCTTATAACTTTTAATTCAAAGGCACTATTAAGATGCTGATATTTTGTACAATTATTGAGTATCTTTCACTTAAACTCAGTAATAAAACTTGCGGCCACATTGACAATACTTTAGGAAATAAACCGATAAACATGATTTCTTAAGGTCATTGACCTCATCTACAAAAAAAAATATTTTACGTAAACTAAGCAAGATAATCACACGGGAGTTTTACAGTGGGATGTAAAATATTATAAAGCATATAATAAAAATATAAAACGAAGGTGGTCAAAACTGATCGAAAATCCCTCACTGTGCGGCTGCGTGTGCGTGACGAGCACGTGCGCGTTCGGCGTTGTAGTATACAGATCCTTATGAGAGACGGCACACCGCTTGCATGACGTGTGCGTGTGCGCGGCGTACGCGCACGTGCACGTCACCATAGATATAATATACTTAAAGATTACGTCTAAGCGAGCTGTCACTGTAACCACTTTTGTTTAGTGTACGATTAACAATGTAACTCCACCTTGCTGTAGCCATGTCGATAAAGTCATAACGATAAACTATCGACATTTCTTGCAATTTTAATTTTACTTCAAAGGTTTAACGATACCTAAAATGAATAAAAACGCTTTTATTCTTTATTGCGGTTATCAGATCACAATTTTATCGTCACGCCCCAGCAGGGAACGAAGGGAAAGTTCAGATATTTAATTAAGATACATAAATACCTACTAAAATATGTGTTCCGCAATAATTGAATTATTTTATTATATTCTAATATATTGCGCTGACACGCTAGCGGCGTCCTACGTCCCATCGACCAGCAGGCGTGCTGGCGCGGCGGGGGACACTCGGGAGCGTCAAAAGGTAGCCAAGTACAGCTGTCTCGGCGCCCAATACGACTTCGTCGCGTTTGGCGTCGAGACGCTTGGTTCGTGGGGCAGAGGCGCACAGATGCTCCACAGGGAGGCAACGGGCGACCCCCGCGCGGGCAGCTTTCTCGCGCAGAGAATTTCAATTGCAATCCAGCGCGGGAACGCTGCCTGCGTGTTGGGCACCCTCCCGAGGGCACCAAATTTTGATAGGTATTTTTAATTTTTAGTTTTAGTTATTTTAATTGTAGTTAGTTTTAGTTGAGGGAGGCAACGGGCGACCCCCGCGCGGGCAGCTTTCTCGCGCAGAGAATTTCAATTGCAATCCAGCGCGGGAACGCTGCCTGCGTGTTGGGCACCCTCCCGAGGGCACCAAATTTTGATAGGTATTTTTAATTTTTAGTTTTAGTTATTTTAATTGTAGTTAGTTTTAGTTTTATATTCTTATTGTTTGTCTTCTAATATATTCAGTATCCATTAGCATTTTAATTATGTTTATGTTTAACGAAGATATTGAAGCTTCAATTAATAGCTATTTCGTTCCACTGTGTAGCGTTTATCGATATATAACATGATTAAAATCGACTTTTCACATCCCTAAAAGAGCACACATGGGCCATTTTATTTAAAGTTGTCCCCTACACTTTTTTTTCAAAATTGGGATTTTTTGTGTTATTTCTACTCAGAATCATGTGCTCTTTTGATCCTAATAGGAGAAAAAAGTGTCCAAAGATTTCCATACATTTTTCGATCTTTCCATTCCGAAACCGCCATACAAAGTCTATGAAAAAATGGTAACGGAATGGGAAAAAAACCTTGGGACACTTTTTTTCTCCTATTAGGATAGAAAGAACTCGTGATTCTGAGTAGTTCATCTTGTCAACAGTATGGTTGTCCTTTTTTGACAAATGGCATTGTTAAAAGAGCGAGGAGAGAGAAGAGATACTAGTTGCTGCGCCGTCAAAGTGAACAGACAACGTTGGGGCCTTGCAAGTCACGCACACGCAAGCCGGTGTGCAAAGGCCTTTAAATGTCAAACTTCTATGAAATTATGACGTGTAAATAACACTTGCACTGCATGGGCTATCAAAATCGCTGCAAACTTTCCTTGGTCCAACTCTATTCGACTTTTCGAAGATATCTATCACTTTTTTGTAGGTAGTTAACTGTTACTATATCCAGCATTACTTACCTTTTTATTACATAATTAATATAATTATGTTACGAGTATAATATTTGAGGTTGTCATGGTACCCAGTGTAAATAAATAATTATGTCAGTAGAAAAATAGAACTTTAATTTGCGAAAAATTATCAAATATACTTGGTCAAGCAGATCTTGTCAGTAGAAAAAGGCGACAGATTTGAAAAATGTAGGCGCGAAGGGATATCGTCTCATAGAAAATTTGAATTTCGTGCCTTTTTCTACTGACAAGATTTGCTTGACCATCTATATATTACAAATAGGTAAAAATACTTAAATGTAATGTATCGTGTTACCGCGCGTCGGTAACATTAATATTATGTGAAAGAAAAATGTATTACAGTTATTAAAATTAATAAGACATCGCTAATGCTATTATCCGTATGAATATATTTATATATTTTTTTAATATCAAACAGCTTCAAAAAATATGCGTCAAACGAAACGCATTCAGAGGGCCTACTGCGAACCACGTTCGACGTGTTGCCTCCCTGTCGCACTTACGTACAAATTTACAAGTGCGACAGAGGGGCAACACGTCGAACGTGGTTCGCGGTAGGCCCTCAGTACGGGCAAGTACGGGTATGGTCGAAGCGCCATCTCACGAAATCTATTATCAACATTGAGGCAAGACGAGAGCATGACGATAGTTGTCATTCAAACCCGTCAGATGACATTAATACAGAATCACACTTATTGCAACCATTTGCAACATTTGACACTACTAGAGACATCTGCTGTACTTTTGGGAACTAAATATAAAGTCACGCTACTCAATATGGCGATTGCTCGTCCTAGTAGACTAGTCCGTGTCGCAGCCCATGTTCGTAATCCTTTTCATGAAATTGTCACATTCCATGTTTGTGTGTTTGGTCTTTGGCTTGCTATCGCTCCAGAGGCCTGTTAGGGTCAACCTGTGTAGCGATTTCCGGGCCTCAGATTGTATCACTAGGTGTAGCGGCGAGAGGTCTAGCAGTACCTCCATCGCCGCTGTTGGCGTCGTTCTAAACGCGCCAGTAATAGCCATGCATGCCGTTCTTTGTATTTTCATAAGGGCATCCCTGCATGTGCTCTTTAGTGTCCTTGGCCACCATGCCAGGCATCCGTACAAGATGATTGGTCTTACCATCATGGTATAGATCCATCTTAGTACCTTTGGGTTTAGACCCCACGTTTTGCCATAAGCCGATCTACACATTCCAAACACTCTAAGTGCCTTGGTGGTTGTTAGTTCGACATGCTTTCTCCAGTTCAGCTCTTTATCTAGTGTAACGCCTAGATATTTCACTTCATTGGACATTTCCAGTACCCTTCCATAAAGCGTCAGCTGCTTCATGCCATTAAGGGTCTTTTTCCTGGTAAACGGTATTACCACTGTTTTGCCTGGGTTTATGGAGAGTTGATGACAGTTGCACCATCTCTCCACTTGCTTCAGTGCTTTATTCATGATTTCCGATACTGTTCCCGGGAATTTCCCGTTTACAAGAATCACTAAATCATCTGCGTACCCTACCGTATGTATTGGGCCTTTGTTTAGTTCTTCCAACAGTGAGTTAACTACCAGACTCCAGAGAGTTGGTGAGAGAACCCCACCCTGTGGACAACCCTTCGTGGCCGTAGCTAATATTTCATCTCCCATAAGGGAGGATTTTATTAGTCGGCTATTTAGCATAGAACCAATCCATTTACAGATTGTTGGTTCTATGCCGTGTTTAGATGCTGCAATATTGATTGCCTGATACGTGGTGCGGTCAAATGCCCCCTCCACGTCTATAAAAGTGGCCAGACATAGTTCTTTGTTCTCTATCGCCTGTTCCGCTCTGGTTGTCACCAGGTGTAGTGCCGTTTCAGTCGATTTACCCGGCTGATACGCACACTGCAATTGGTGCAGCGGATGCCTCTTAAGAGGACCATCCCTTATGTGTCTGTCTACCAGTTTCTCCAGTGTTTTGAGGAAAAACGATGACAGACTTATCGGCCTGTATGATTTGGCTTCTGTGTAATCTGCTTTGCCCGGTTTAGGCAAGTACGTTACCTTTACCATCCTCCACACACGCGGTACGTGTCCGAAGGCTATGCACGCTCTGTACAGTCTACCTAAGTGCGGTATTAGTACATTGGCGCCCTCTTGTAGTAGTATGGGGTAGATTCCATCTGGCCCCGGGGCTTTGTATGGTTGAAATGTGGATAGTGCCCATTGTATCTTATCGTGATCTACTACCTTTTTAGACGTGTCCCAGTTGTATCTGGTCGTGCTGATGGATTGTTCCATTGCACCGGTTCCATCGTCCGTTACGCTCTGATGTATTATCGAGCCTGGGAAGTGTGTGTCACACATAACTTTGAGGGTTTCTAGCCCCGTTTCAGTCATTCTTCCGTCACTTCTTCTAATGGAAGTGAGTGGAACTGACTTCGTTGCAGCTAGTGCCTTTGTAAGTCTCATGCCTTCCGGTATGGACCTGATTTGATCGCAATGGTTCATCCATGCTTTCCTTTTTGCTTTCCTCACAGCTTTGCTGTATTCCGTGAGTTTTCGCGCGTAATGCTCGAAGTCGTTGGTCCTTTTAGCATCATTGAAGACAGCCCTGGTTTCCTTCCGGAGTTTTGCAATCTCCGGGTTCCACCAGGGCACCTTCTTCGCCAGGATTTTCTTTTCCGGGCAGTTGTTTGTCCAAGCTGTATAGACAGCTTGTGCTATTCTGTCTGTTTCAAGTTCTATGTCAATAATAGAGTTTAACTTGCCTTTAGGGTCTCCCAGTTCCACCTCCAGGTCGCTTTTGAACGCTAACCAGTCGGTGTTCCTGGGATTCCGTTTGCGTATAATTTCTAATTGGATTTTAGTCTTATACCTGAAGCATATATATCTGTGGTCCGATAAAGAAATCTCCCCAGAGACATGCCATGAGCTAATCTTATTACTCGCGTTGTTGGACGCTAGCGTTATATCAATAACCTCCCCCCGCCTTGCATTGACGAATGTCGGTTCATTGCCTTTATTTAATAGTTGTAAAGTAGAGCTTACCAGAAAATCCAGTACCTTCTCTCCTCTTCTGTTGACATCCGAGCTCCCCCAGATGACGTGGTGAGCATTTGCATCGCAGCCGATGATCAGGTCGGTGTTCGCCTGGCTGCCGTAAGCAGCGAGATCCCTCAGTTGCCCAGTGATTGGATCCGCTGCCTCGTAGGGAAGGTAGGCTGATGAGATGATTAGTGCCTTACCCCCCCCCTTGTTTTGGATCTTGACCGTAGTCAGATCCCTGGAACAGAAAGCATGTAGAAGCAGAGCGTCAATGCCATTTTTAACATAGATACATGTCCTCATAGTACTCTCAGGACAAACATATAACAATGTCCCGCCAGTACCGTTTAAGCCTCTTATCTCGCCTTTGTAAATGTATGGTTCTTGAATAAGAGCAATATCGAATTTATCGCTTTTTAACAGCTTAGCCAGAAGGGCAGTGGCTGCTTTATTGTGCTGGAGATTAATCTGTACGCACCTTAAGCCCTCCATTGCGGCGTTTATTGTTTGGTGGTGCTGAGATCAGCAGCCACCTCCTGGACCGTGTCGTCGAAGGACATGGGTGACATGGTACCCTCCAGGTAGAGTTCCGCCAGACCACGCAGGTCCTCTGAGCCCGCCATCGATGAAATCGGTGACGATGCTCGAGACATGCGCGGTCCAGCATGGTCCTCTCCTAGCTGCACCATGCCCCCGGCCTCCTCCGACTGATCCTCCGCCACCTCCACAGGTGCGTCACCGGCTGGTGGCGCCTCCCGTTCCGGGGCCCCCCCTGTCGCCACAGCGACCGTAGCCTTCTGGGCTACCTCCCCCCCCTCTCCCCCCTCCCTACACGGCTCGACCTCAGCCCCCCCAGGCCCCTGCTCCCGCGCTTCCTCCAGAAGCTTGAAGTGGCTGGTGTCGAGCCCTGTGTGCAGAACGTAGTCGGCCTCCTTGATGACGGCGGCCGACACCCGGTCCATCAGTACGATTCGCCTGGTGCTCGGCCCCGACCCCACGGTGTCGACTACCTTCCACTCGCTCGTGCGCAGCCTAGGGTTCCTCCTCTGCAGCACCCTGAGGGCTCTCGCCATGTCCTGAGTGCCATCGACCACCGTTCTCCAGGCCATCTTGACCGGTTTCGGCAGATCTTTGGCACTCACGACCTTCAGGCGCAGCCCGGCAATCTCTCCACCTCCGATTACCGTGCTGAGCCATGCCGCGGATTCCCTCCCCTTGCAGGTGACGTTGAGCGCGCCCCCCACGAGATTGCCGAGTGTGATGTCGGGCATTGGTTCTTCGGCCTCGTCAAGAGATCGTAGCAGAGCTCCTACGATGGCCGGCATATGCTCCTGCACCACTTTCTCGGCAGGAAAGGCCACTGGGACGATGGCCATCTTCTCGCTCGCCGTGACTTCCGCGAACGATCCCCCTACCTTCGCTCTCTTGGAGTCACCAGCGAGCAGAGATGAGTCGCCACTGGCCCCCAGTGGCCTCTTATTCTGTGGCCTTCCCGCTCCACTTGTGGAGGGTCCGGCCACCGATTCCGCGTCCGTTCTAAGTCGCGCCTTCGCACGCCTCTTCTGCCTCCTGGATTTAGCGGCTCCTCCACCCGACTGCACGTCCACGCCCTTAGGCATGGCCGCGCTGTCGAGGGCGCCCGGAGCAACGCCAGCAGGATTTGGAAGCGGTGCTCCCGTTTGCCTCTTGCAGTAGGCCATCGTTCCGCTGCCTACTCCTCCGGCACCTGCGCTAGTCGGTCCCCCTGGGGGAACTTGCTCGGCGCGAGTGGTACCTTTGGAGTGGCCTGCTCCACCATGGCCTCTGCCTTTCGCGCCGTGCGCGTCCTCCGTCCTCGCGGACCGCCAAACCTTACCGCTACCTACTCTCGCGTTCCTGTCAGGGACAGGCCCACTAAGTGCTGGTGCAGCAACCTTTGCGCTATGCGCCTTTGCCTCATCCCGTACGGGTCCGGCTTTTCGACATTGCCCCTTACGGAACATTGAAGGTTTATTCTGCAAACACTAATTTTTTCGTACTGTATCAGCGAGCGCCGGGGATGAGGGTGACGGTATTATAGGGTTAATTAAATCTAACCGAGTCCTTAACTTCCGTCCATATACCAACTGAGCAGGCGAAACCCCCGTTGTAGTGTGTACAGAATTTCTGTAATCAAATATGTATTTTAATAGTCGTTTCCACGAATCCTGTACCCCATTGCCACTCAGTAAACTGGTTTTAATGCCCTTTTTAATTATTTTAACGTAGGATTCCGCCTGTCCGTTGCTAGCCGGGTTATATGCCGGTGATGTAACATGTGAAATGCCGTTTAACATACAAAAAGCCTCAAACTCGCGCGACGTGAACGACGTACCATTGTCGGTTACCAATATATGTGGAATTCCAAACCGTGACATGAATTCACAAATTTTTTCTATAGTCGCTAAAGATGAAATAGTGGTTTTCATATTATATACTTCTACCCATTTAGTATATGCATCTACTATTACTAAATATGAGCTTCCGTTAATAGGTCCTAAAAAATCACAGTGTATCCTGTGGAACGCGCACGGCGGGTACTCCCATTGCGCGAGCGGCGCACGCGCGGGGGAGGGGCGTTGTTGAATACATATGGTGCACGCACTTATCAACCTTTCTAATGCCGCGTCTACTCCCGGAAACCAAAACCTAGACCGAACTTCAGCTTTTGTTTTTACAATGCCTAAATGGGATTGGTGCACTTCCGCTAAAATTATATTTTGTAATTTCGCTGGAACAACCACTTTGTGACCTCTCATGACGCAACCGTTTTCATAAGAAAGCTGTAACCGACATAAATAATACGGTTTCAGGGCCTCGTCTGATACCTTTTTAGGCCAACCGTTTAAAATGAAATGGATCACTTTTTGCAAAACAGTATCCCTCTCCGTCTGCTCGCGCAACTCGGTTACTGTCACCGGTAAATTACCATCCACAACAAAATTAATGTACGAGGCTCGATCGGGAATATCAGTTGTGGCGTTTGCGCTGCGCGTGGCCGCCCCCCGCGCCCCCGCCGGGCCGGGAAGACAGGCTCGAGATAAGAAATCTGCATTGTTATCCGCGCTTCGTACATATTCGATTTTATAATTGTAACCGCTTAAAAACATTGCATAACGTTGAAGCCTGTTTGCTGACACTTCCGGTATGCCACGGTAGGGCCCAAAAATCGACAACAAGGGCTTGTGATCCGTACGAAGGGTGAACGGTATCGCCCTGCCATATAAGTACTGGTGGTACCTGCGTATTCCGAATATAATGCTAGTAGCTTCTTTTTGAAGCTGTGAGTAACGCTTCTCCGCAGCATTAAGGGTGCGCGATGCGAACGAAATAGGCCGCTCGGTACCATCAGACATAAAATGGCACCTAAGCCACAAGGTCCAGCATCAACTGTCAGCACTATGTCGGCCGCAGGGTTAAAATGCGCCAACACTTGTTCAGATGCTAAACATTGTTTAATAGCCACAAATGCTTTATCATGCTCTTGTGTCCAGCACCATTTTACCCCTTTTTTTAACAAGTCATATAACGGACTCAGTATGGCCGACGCATTCGGCACGAAACTCCTATAGTAATTTACTAATCCTAAAAAAGATTGTAACTGTTTTTCATTTTGCGGTACAGGAGCGTCTACCATGGCTTTGACTTTAAGCGGTGATTTATGTAAGCCATGCTTGTCTATCACGTATCCTAAGTAATTTACTTCATCTTTAAAAAATTCGCACTTCTCTTTTTGTAACGTGAGGCCGGCGTCTTGTAACCTTTTAAGTACCTCGTTCAGCCTGGTAAGGTGCTGCTCAGTGTTTTCGCCCGTGACGAGCACGTCATCGAGTAGGCACAGCGTGCCCGGGACCCCCGCCAGGACCCCCTCCTAAAAGAAACACAAGATTAATACCAAATTATATTCTTTATTACATCATAATAACCCACAGCTAAACAGGGTGGAAATACTAAAGCCAAGTATTATATTTAATCATTAATTAATTATCTTATTAAATGCAACGTGTAAGCAACCTCAGCACATTAGATCATAATTTATGTAGTTACGTTACTATTAATAATGGATACACAAAGCTAAAGGCAACAATAGCTAGATAAAACCTATACCTAATCAAGACAAGTAATACTTAATGTGATACTTCTTTACAACTCGACGGCTGGTTGGCAAGAGAGAGCTCCGTTGGCTGCGTCAGGGTTTTTATTAACGACGATGTGACGTCACCGGAACAGGTATTGACGCCGTTCGTGTTGCCAGCGCTCGAACTGGCTGTGTTGCTGCTTGAAGAAACCCTGGCGACTACATCCGGCTGTCCTGCCCTCGGGATCGTCTCGACTCCCGTTATGGGCTGATGGTGGAGCTGTGAACATGACAACACAACATATTAGTACTTAAGCATCTCATTAGTCATGCTAAGATGCAACAACAGTTGTTTGTGTACAGAGGGATTTGGGCGTATATTGGCTTAACTCTGTGATGTTCTCACTCGATCACTTCGTTGTGTATCGCCTTAGCCCCATGTAACAGTGTTCACCGCGGATATCTGTCACATGTTCTCATTCCCTTATACACAATGTACATGTTCGAAGCATCAGCATTAGCCCAATGACAATACACACATTATTTCTTGAACTTGTAATATGCACAACTAAAGGAAATATGCAAATGTTTGAAGTATGGTACCGACATTATATAACTTCATGAAATATGTAAACAGTGATAATAAAGTACATATGAAAAAATTACCTTTATGTTTTTCTATCGACTACATCCGGTATTACCAATTTAATCTGCTAGGCGTATCCAGGGCTTCATATTTTCGACGCAAGCGATGCCATCGTAGCGTTTGGAGGTCCTTTCGGCGCCTCTTAGGTCTGTCACCTTATAGCGGTCATGACCTAATACAGCTGTAACTTGGAACGGCCCTTTGTATAGCGGCAATAGCTTCGTGCTGTTGCCGTCATTCGAATGACTTGGAATTTTAAGGACCACCAAGTCGTCAATCTTATACTGCGGTGCCTCTTTCCGTCTAGCGTCAAACGAAGCCTTTTGTCTCTCGGCGTCCTTTTTGATATTGGCATCGACCATATGCCTCAAGGAGGTAACGTCAACCGGGTGCTCAGTGTTGTCATCGTCAGTGATTGCGTCATTGTCCATACGAATTCTATACCCAAAGAAGACCTCACTCGGTACTGCGGCTGTGGTTTTATTTATAGTGCTGTTGATACCTTGCTGAATCCTAGTCACATGTTGATCCCATTTGTTATTTTCCGTATCTGCTCCTAGACTACGTAAAGCTTCTAGAATTGTCAAATTAAATCGCTCCACCTGTCCGTTCGATCTAGGTACAGCGGTCGCGATAACGTGTCGCCTAATATTCCTATCGTTACAAAATTGTGTAAAGAGTTTCGATGTAAATGCACTCCCGGCATCACAAATTAGGCGTTTAGGATTTCCAAATTGTTTAAATAACTTTAGTAGTTCATTGATTACTAACTGACTTTTAGTATTTTTCACCGCAGCTATAAACACAAATTTGGTAAACGCGTCTACGAGAACTAACAGATAGCAATTTTTTTGTGTCGTTTTTATGAAGGGTCCGAGATGATCTACATGTAATGTATGAAATGGTCTCGCGTATTTGGGAATGGGATACAATTTTCCTGGCTTTTTGCCGTGAATGTTTTTGTAATATATGCAATTCAAGCAGTTTTTAATATATTTTGATACAGTTCTCTTTAAGTGTGGAAACCAATATTTTGCGCGAATTCTTTCTATTGTCTTGTCGACAGCGAAATGGCCCACGTTATCATGATTAGCATGTATCACATTCCAAATACAGCGCTTAGGTACAAGCCAACGTCTACCATACTCCGTCCGTCGATATACTTTATTTCCTAATAATTCGTAATCCTGAAATATACGTTTGTTAGCGTCGGCCTCGCCTGACAACAAAATTTCACGAATGCTACATATACTGGGGTCTTGCAGCTGAACCGATAGCAACCAATCACCTTCCGTTAACGATAAAACAGTTTCAACCTTGACGTTGTCACAAACCGGATTTCTACTGAGGGCGTCCACATGCTGCATTTGACTACCCGCTCTGTGAACTATCTCATATGTGAACTCTTGCGCATATAACACCCATCGACTGATTCGAGGCACAATCTCCTGCTTACTTAAAGCATGCCTGACAGCATTGCAATCCGTCGTGATTTTAAAGGACGTCCCTATTAAATAATGCCTAAACTTTTGTAACCCTGTTATTATAGCTAGAAGTTCTAACTCGAATGAATGATATTTTTTTTCTTCATTGGTAGTTTGACGGCTATAGAAATGTATAGGTCTCTCGCCTTTGTCGGTTAACTGAGTCATAATACATGCTATCCCGTCCCTACTGGCGTCTGTGTAAAGATTTATCGGCAGCTTGGGGTCGAAAATATTGAGTACAGCGTTATTAATTAGTGCTCGTTTTAGCTTAGTTACCGCTTGTTCATGTTCGTCATTCCATTTCCATGTACTCCCCTTTTTCAACAAACTGGTTAACGGTTTGCATAATAATGCACAGTTATGAATAAACTTGCGAAAGTAACTTATCAATCCTACGAATTGTCGCACTTGATGCACAGTTTTTGGAGTAGGATACTCTGCCACCGCTTTGAGCTTCTTGGGGCTGGGACTAATCCCATTTTCAGAGATCACATATCCCAAAAACGTAATTTCATTTTTGAAAAATGAGCATTTGTCTAGATTTACCGTTAACCCGTTTTTTGAAAAAAGGTCAAGTACCGCATCTAAACACGCTATATTCTCTTCTAAAGTTTCGGTGGCGATAAGCAAATCGTCCATATAACAAACTACTCTGCCGAAACGTAAATTCCCCAAAACTGTATTCATTAGCCTCTGAAAGACGGACGGCCCGTTACAAACCCCGAACGGGACACGAACGTACTCAAAATGTCCATCAGGGGTCACGAATCCAGTTTTGTGAATATCCTCTGCCTTAACACAAATTTGGTGGTATCCACTTTTCAAGTCAAGCGATGTGTAATATTTGCAACCTTGTAAGCGATCAATTAGATCCTCTATAACGGGCATTGGGTACTTTTCTTTTACGGTAATTTTGTTAAGCTGTCGATAATCAACGCACAGACGCTTAGATCCAGATGCTTTATCAACGAGGAGAGCGGGACTTGCATACGCTGAAGAACTATGTCGTATAATACCGTTATTTAATAGTTCATCAGTCAATTCGCGCATAATAACTTTTTCGGATTCCGACATTCTGTAAGGTCGTGAGCAAACCGGTTTACTTGAAGTCAGTTCTATCTCTAATTCAACGCAAGAAGTTTTGCCGAGAGTGGCCAAGTCCTGAGAAAAACATTGAGGATATTTTTCTAAAATATTATTTAATAGCGACTTATGTTCCTGAGATACGTCACTGATCACGCTAGTGTCGATTTTATTTACTTGCAATGCTTGAACATGCTCAAACGTTAACACGTCACCTACTCGGGAATACATTATGCTCCTATCCTCAGTAAAGTTCCGACCTATGAGTATGTTACACCCTAACACCGTATCTACTACGTAAAATGTAATGAACAGTTCAACAGAGTCAACTTTCAGAGTGGTTGCTACAGCTTCAGTCACTTGGGTTACGGAGTCGTTGTTCCAACCTACCAAATTAATGGGACTGTTCAAATGGAACACGGATAACTGATTCTGTTCTACAAATTCACGTGTCATTAAGGAGCACTCGCTGCCCATGTCAATAAATGCCTCGCTCTTAACGTTGTTAACAAAAACCTGTTTGTAGAACTTCTGTTTAGAATTACACTCCGTAATTAATTTTACTTCCGATTCCTTTTCTATTTTCGGTTTTGGTTTTGATTTACAAGCGGCTTCTAGGTGACCTGATTTGCTACATACGTTGCAACGGACATTGTCTCTAATCGTGCAAAGATTTCTTTTGTGACCGACCTCACCGCAACGAAAGCAAGTTAAATTGGAACTATGCGCATTATTATGATTTACAGGCGTCTCCGTTTTAATGCTACTTTCAGCCCTATCATTACTAGAATGACTCCCGTGTGATTGTCGAACATTTGATTTGCTACCTACAAAGTTTCTTACAGGTGCTTGTTTATCATGGACCGTATTCACTTTGCTGTGCAAAAAGGACGCTAACTCATCACAATACCTAAAGCTTCCTGCATCTGCCGCGGTAGTAATATTTGGATCACCGATTGTTCCAACAATGATCGAGATAATGTCTTTACTTCTAAACCCTAGCTGCAGTTTATCTATCCTACCCTTTTGTTCGAAAAAGAATTCGTATAACGATTGATTTGGTCCCGGCTTTGCTTCTATAAGCTGTTTCATTAAGACATACATATTCCGACTAATTTGGAAGGTATCTGATAAAGTGTCACGCCATTGCTTCCACTCCCACGTGGTCCAACTAGTATCATTTTTCTGCAAGGAATCCAACCACGTTTTGGCGGTATTTCGCAATTTTTGCAATGCTTGATACTTTATCATGTTGTCAGCCCACCCAAAAGCACGAGCGTTTGCATCAACCACGTTAAGCCACATATCGATATTGTCAACAAGGGGGTCAAATTCCGGAATCACTGACGATAATAAAACACTTTGACTCACGGTTTTCGGTTGTTTACGTTTACTCTTCTTCCTCCTTTTTCTTCTATGGTCATCGCTGCTTGTGGATGATGACGAATCCTGTGACGCTGTGCTCTCCGAAGAGGAACTGGAGGTCGTGGATAGCTCCCTTGTTCGTCGTCTCGGTCTCTTGCGCTTGCGATTACGTGGCATGTTGTGAGCGTAATTTCGAACACTTCTGATAAAAGAAACACAAGATTAATACCAAATTATATTCTTTATTACATCATAATAACCCACAGCTAAACAGGGTGGAAATACTAAAGCCAAGTATTATATTTAATCATTAATTAATTATCTTATTAAATGCAACGTGTAAGCAACCTCAGCACATTAGATCATAATTTATGTAGTTACGTTACTATTAATAATGGATACACAAAGCTAAAGGCAACAATAGCTAGATAAAACCTATACCTAATCAAGACAAGTAATACTTAATGTGATACTTCTTTACAACTCGACGGCTGGTTGGCAAGAGAGAGCTCCGTTGGCTGCGTCAGGGTTTTTATTAACGACGATGTGACGTCACCGGAACAGGTATTGACGCCGTTCGTGTTGCCAGCGCTCGAACTGGCTGTGTTGCTGCTTGAAGAAACCCTGGCGACTACACTCCATGGCGCGCTGGAACACGGCGGGCGCCGATGAGAGTCCGAAAACCATGCGAGTATACGTAAACAACCCGCGATGAGTATTTACACAAGTTATTTCCTGCGACTTTTCATCTAACTCAAACTGGTTATACGCATTAGATAAGTCTAATTTCGTAAACTGTTTCCCGCCATATAACTTTGCAAAAAGTTCAGATACAGTAGGTAAGGGGTACTGGTCAACCACCAGCTGTTTGTTTACGCCCGTCGAATAATCAGCACAATCCTTATCGCCCCGTTACGTTTTAACACCGGCACAATGGGTGACGCATACTGCGAGTGATCAACCGGTTTTAAAACTCCTAATGATAATAATCGATCTATTTCCTTATCGACCTTGTCCCGTAGGGCGAATGCTATTGGTCTCGCGCGAATAAACACTGGTTTAGCGTTGTCTTTTAACTGTAAACTGACTTTATATTTATTAAATCGTCCTAATTCATCTGAAAATACCGATGCGTAACGTTTTTCCAATTCTTTTAATGTATAGCCAGTTTCATGGTCTTGGCCACAATAACGAACCGGTGAAATTACCGCGAGCTCTAAATTGAAACGCGAAGTAAAATCACGACCTAGGACATCCGCGCCTGCCTTTCGCACAACATAAACTTTAAGTGAATGAGTTTGGTTTGCGTAAGTGACGGGTAGGCGCACTGCCCCCAGACATGGAATGTTATCACCAGTAAATGTGATTAGCCGAGTCTTAGTAGCTAACAATGGTACATCGCTAAAATGTTTTTTGTAAGTATTTACATGCAACGCAGATACGGCTGCCCCGGTATCTATTTCAAGATTTATTGGACGGTTTAACATTAAAACGGTTTCAATCATCGGTTCCCCTTTATTTGAACGGATGTTAAAAACTTTATAGCACTCACAGTCATCGTCATCGCCCTCATCCACAGCGTTCACTGCCATGAAATTTACATTTTTACACATCTTTTTCAGATGCCCTGTAGAATTGCACTTTTTACACTTGGATTTCGCGAAACGACACTGCAATGTTTTGTGATTATAGTAACCGCACACTTGACACTGCTCTTTTTTACCGTTACCGCCGCCGCTACTCCCGGGCGTACTTCCTCGCGGTCGCGTTTGTTCCACCTTGAACAGCTGAGCCTGGGATGTTTGTACCGTTTCTGAGGCCGCTGCCCCCGCGCGCGCACACCGTACACTTTCGGCCACCTCCACGGCCTTGGCGAGAGTGAGCACCGTAAGGTCCCGCGCAAAGAGCTTCTCCTTCTCCGGCCCGGATAACATTCCCATGACGAACTTGTCGCGAAGAGATTCTTCCACATTTTTAAAACCACAGTGCGCCGATAACCCGCGCAACCGTGCCGCCCATTGTGGAAATGTCTCCCCCGACTGCTGCGTAGCCGCGTAAAATTTGTATCGTTCGCCGAATCCACAGCGTTTCGGAGTGAAGTGGCCGTCCAGCAGCTTGACGATATCTTCGTATGGCACGGTCTGCAGCTCCTTCGGTAACGCAAGGTCCGCCGCGAGCTTGTACGTGCCGTCACTGAGTGCGCTAAGGAGGATCGCTCGTCTCTTTTGTCCCCCGGCATCTTTGGTGTCGTCGATATCGTTCGCGATGAACCACTGCGCAATACGTCCTTTGTACGTGTCCCAAGACTGGGTAGTGTGGTCGAACGAAGACAATAAGCCGAAAGTACTCGTAGCACCAGACATTTTCCGTTATTTTATCTTTTTTGCTATGTGGGTAGTCGTCGCCAGTGATAGATACGTGGGGTTGAGACAAGTGAAACAACTGCTTGCTGTTAGCGTACTGACGTGTATTCGTAAGTTAGCGCGGTGGGTGTGTGCGTGAGCACACATACATATGCAACAGGATGTCATCAAGCTGCTGCGCGAGTCGGAACCTAACATCCAGCCTACTTTTGTAGCCAAGAACTTGGACCGTCTACCGGCTGTTGGTTTTGACCATGTGGATGTTTCCCGCCTATTAAAGGACATAGAGTATCTTAAGGCCGAGATACAGAGTATTAAAAATGACTCGAGTACTAAAACAGAGATTCAGTTACTAAGGGAAGACATGAAGTTGATAAAAACCAACTTTAAGCATAAAAACGGCAGCCGGGGCGGCGCAAACCGCGGAAGCAGTGAACCTCGCCCGTTAGAGCTGATAAGCGGGCAGGTACCTACCGCAGCGGACGACTGCAATAAACCGGTCGCGTACGCATCTATTGACGAGCGAATTGAACATAGCAACAAAGATAATGAGCGCCTGACTGGCGCACCTAGTTATAGGGATATTATTATTGCATCGCCATCGAGAGTCGAGCATGGCAAGAAAAACCTTATTGACAGCGGCGTTAAGAGTGATAACGATAATGATGGTTATACGACCGTACAATATAAGAAAAATAAAAGAAAAAATATGACGGGGACAGGTATACAGTCGTGTTCACGTATACAAGTAGCGGAGACTACATGCGCCATTTACGTCTCCAGGGTAGCCAAAAATATCGGTGTGTCAGACATGGAAGAGCACATTCGGGAAATGAATGAGGATTGTATTAGTGTCGAATTGTTGAAACAATTCCATGCTACGACATTTAACTCCTTCAAGGTCGTCATATCTAGTAGTAAGTTACAGACATTCCTGAATGGTAGTTTTTGGCCAATAGGAATTAGGTACCGCCGATTTAGAGAACGTCTGACGAACGCTGCAATCAATACAAACAATAATGGGAATACAAAATAATATTAAAATGATTTCGTTTAACTGCAAGTCTATCAAACGATCCAGTGAGCACATACGGGAATTATGTAAGCATGCAGATATCCTTGCCCTGCAGGAGACGTGGCTTTTGGAGTTTGACCTTGGATTCACGAACGAGATCGATGACAATTTTGCGTCGTATTCAAAGTCAGCTGTTGACACGGGAGCCGGTGTCTTGCGCGGGCGTCCATATGGTGGTGTATCATTACTATGGCGAAAATCGTTGTTCGACAGTGTTTCAGTTGTTAAATGCTGTAGTAATAGATTGGCCGGCGTTCAAGTAAATTTGAGTGACCGTCAATTTATAGTTTTTTGCGTTTATATGCCTGTTGACATCGAAGAGAACCTGCCTGAGTTTACAGATGTTCTCGCAGAACTAAGTGCAATTATAGAGGAAAGGGACATAGCCTCCGTATACATACTGGGTGACATGAACGCGCACCCTGGGACTAGGTTTAGTGCGGAGCTTCAGTCTTTTTGTGATGAGCAGCTATGGATTTGGAGCGACTTTAGCTTGCTTGGGAATGTTCAGAATACCCATACTTTCTATAGTGAATCACATGCGACGGAGAGATCGCTAGACCATTGTATCACCACTGCAGCCGCGCACCGTACGATTAATAGCATTAGTATTATGTATGATGTTCAATGGTCTGATCATTTTCCTCTCGTGGTTGATTGCAGCTTTTCTGATAGTGTAAGGACAAAGCCACTTTCTAGAACAGTGTCAAAAGGTCACGGTAGAATAAAATGGGGGCATAGAAACATGCAGCAAATTAATAATTATGGATTATTTTGTAAATCAAAATTATCCGTAATTTATGATTCTAGTCAATGTCATTGCAATGATAGCTCCAAATGTGATAGTAATTTTATTTTAGAATATATAAATAGCTTTTACGATGATATTATCACTGTTCTACAATGTGGTGCGAATGAAAGTGCAGGTTCGGATGCTGATGCGCCAAGGAGTAAAAATAAAAAGCCAATAACTGGCTGGAATTATCACGTTCGGAGTAGTCATGAAGTGGCTAAGCATGAGTTTCGGAACTGGATTTTAAATGGAAGACCCAATAGTGGGATACTATTTGATAAAATGCGCGATGCTAGAAAGCTGTTTAAAAACAAACTTAGATGGTGCCAAAATAACCAAGAAACTATCAAAATGAATATTTTAGCGATACACAACAGTAATCGTGATTTTGGTAAGTTTTGGAAAGCAACCAAAAATATGAGTTTAAGACCCAAGTTGCCAACCAGCGTGAATAACGTACATGACACAAAGAAGATTGCCGATTTATTCGCTGGCCACTTCAAGGTTACTCCCCAACATGTTGACAATGTGGTGGATACTGAGCCCACGCCAGTGCCGCAGTACACAAATTGGACAGTAACCGCTAATGACGTAGCACGAGTAGTTAAATCTATGAAACGTGGGAAATCTGCCGGACATGACGGGCTCAGTATCGAACACATTGTCTATGCTAGTGAAGAAATATACAGGGTGCTCTCTATATTGTTTAATCTATGTTTAAGACACAGCTGCCTTCCTTCTAGCTTAATGAAAACGGTGGTAGTTCCTATACCCAAAAACCGAACGGGTGACCTGTCAAATTTGAATAATTATAGGCCTATTTCTTTAGGTACTGTAATTAGTAAAATTTTAGAGAGACTTTTGCAACCCAAACTGATGCGGAATGTGGTAATAGACGATGCGCAGTTTGGTTTCCGACAAGGTGTTTCAACTGATTCGGCCATACTGTGTCTAAAAAACACAGTAAATTACTATTTGCAAAGAGAAACGTCCATCTACGCCTGCTTTCTGGATTTGAGCCGCGCCTTTGACCTTGTCAACTACAAAGTGCTGTGGAACAAATTGCTGAGGGCGGGCGTGTCGCACAGTATGGTCGACCTGCTCAAATTTTGGTATGGAAACCAAACGAATAGCGTTAGATGGGGCGACTCACAATCTAGTGAATACAGACTAGAATGTGGAGTCCGTCAAGGGGGGCTAACCTCGCCGGACCTTTTTAATATTTATATTAACGATCTGATCGATGAACTGAGGGGGACTCGTGTCGGCTGCCATATTGATGGCGTCTGTTTTAATAACTTAAGTTATGCGGATGACATGGTTCTCCTCAGTCCATCGATCAGTGCCCTACGCGAGCTCTTAGCGGTTTGCCAGAACTTTGCCTTAACAAATGGCATGAAATACAATACCGCTAAGACCGAGATGGTAATTTTTAGATATGGAAAGGGTCCGGAGAGAGTGCCACCGGTATTTCTAAATGGTGAATCAGTTCGGGTTGTAAAACAGTTCAAGTATTTAGGACATATACTCTCTTATAACATGCAGGACGACCTCGACATGGAGCGTGAACGAAGGGCCCTGGCAATACGTAGCAATATGCTGGCGCGTAGGTTCGCTAAGTGCTCTAAGGAAGTTAAGCTTGTGCTATTTCGGGCATATTGCCAAAGTTTTTATACTTGCCAACTATGGGCAAAATATACACGAAAAGCCTACAACATCCTTAGAGTACAGTACAATGACGCTTTGCGAATTCTCACCAAACAACCACGGTTTTGTAGTGCGTCAGCGATGTTTGTTGAAGCCAGGGTACCTGACTTCTTTGCCATTATTAGAAATCGAATAGCGTCGTTTTGGAACAGGGTACGCATTTCTAATAATAGGCTAATTACGACTGTAAATGAAAATATTTACCAAAATGTGTTTTTCCGGCATTGGTTGTCCGCGCATCAGCAACCGAACCGTAAGTAGTTTTTTTAGTTTTTTTAGTTATTTTTTTAGTAGTTATTTATTTTTACATTTCTTTCCTTTTATTTTTAAATTTATTGTATTTTATTTTAATTTTAAAATTATGTAATGGGTCTATTGCCTGAATAAAGAAACATTTATTCATTCATTTGACTTATGTATTTGTAAGAAAGGGTTAAAAGTTAAAACATAATTTAACTATTTAGTTTAGTCACAAAATAATTTGTCTAGCAAGTATGAATTTGTCATCTGTTTTCTTTATTTTATTTATGAGTTTTACCATGCGAAAACGTCAAACCCTTGAGCGGCACAAAAGGGGTATTTTTAAACAATCTTATCATCTGTAAATGCAAAACAGAATTTTACGTGAGAACCAAAATGACCGATGTTACTTCTCGTTACCTAACGATTATAGTACTTATTACTTCAAGCTTAGATACTCTTATGTGCAACTGTTCGTGGTTACTTGGGTCGCACTTCACACAAGCGTTCAGGTATAAGCCAAAACATACATGGTGTCCTATTCAGTAGAACGAGCTAATTTTACAACCCGCCTTTTGTTTCATATTGCCGAAATGTCGAAAACATGAATGCTCCCAAATCATAACAATCAAACAATTTTAAACTTTATGTCTTCGCTAGATGGACAACACGTAGCACGTTCAGATAAGAACAATGGGCACGCGGATTTTATTGCCCTTCGTTTTGTAGCTGGTTCCGAAAGACTAATCCTTTGTCTATTGTTAAGTAAAACCGCACTCTATACCTGAAAAAAAGGGTCGGTCATAGGCGCGCTACTTGGTGATGGTAATTTATTTTATCTTTCGCGCTCATATCAAAACAAGTATGTTTAAACTAGTTTAAAGCATCTTAATATGAAACAATATAATTTGATTGTGTAATTATATTTGGCTGCTATTTAACTGATCACCAGATTTAGTAAAATTTAATACCAAAAAAATCTATTTTACCACCCTAAAATAATGAATGATCACCAAAATTATAACACCATTTTAATGTGAAATGATTACCAATTTTATTACACTTTACTATCCTTTTAAAGGAAATGACACCAAACTAATCATTATTAACCCAAAAATACTAAATGATTACCAAATTTCAAACCCCATTTTAATGTGAAATGATAACCAAATTTTTACATCTTGCTATCCTATTAAAGAAAATGACACCAAAATAATCATTGTAAACCCAAAAATAGTAAATGACCACCAAAATTAGAACTCCATTTTAATGTAAAATTATAACCAAATGTTTGAATCTTGATATCATATGAAAGCAAATGACTCCAAAATAATCATTGTAAACCCAAAAATTGTAAATGACCACCAAAATTGTAACCACATTTTAATTAAAAATGTGCAAATATTTAATATAATTATTATTATTAATATTATAAATTAATTAATCCACTTCGTCACCTTTTTCTAGTAGCATTTTATTTCTGTAACAGTCGCAGTTCTAACCTAACCTAACCCACTTTTCTAGTAGCATTTCGTTTCTGTAAGGGTCGCAGTTCAAACCTAACCTAACCTAACTCACTTTTCTAGTAGCATTTCTTTTCTGCAAGGGTCGCAGTTCAAACTAACCTAACCTTTTTTTTTTTTTTTATTATAGAGGGGAAATGCATTACGCATACCACCCAGGCGCGGGGACGGGCCTGGATGGTTATGTGGGACTCCCGTATAGGCTAATGAGGCCCACGGTATACCCACTAAAACCCCTCTTGGCCGGCTCAACGCTATATGGCGAGGTCACAGGGACATTGCGGCACTCTTCCGCAACCTCGCCAGCGGCCGTCCGGACTCCGGACACAACTCTGGACGAAATTTCATATTCCCCCTACCTCCCTAATTGCGCGCCATTATTACGGCGTGCTCGCCATCCCAGGGACCCTTGTGTAGGCGACAGACGTCCCCGAGCCTATCGCCCACAGGAACCCTTAAGGGGGAAGTCGGCGGTCATATGCGAGCCGCCGTCGCCCCACGCGCTTGCGACGCATCGGCTGGGAAGCTGGATCGTCTTCCCTACCGCGCTCCGCCATCTCTTTCTGCGCCATGACCGCCTCGCAGAAGTCCAGCACAGCCTTCCACGACCTGTCGCTGTCCACCATGTTTCGGACCACGGAGGGCAGCGAGAGGTCCTGTCCCACTACAGCGCTTAGAGTGCGGCGCTCTTCTTCCCAGGCTGGGCACACTTCTAGTGTGTGTTGGGCAGTGTCCTCCGGGCAGTCGCAGTGGTGGCATATTGCAGTTATTTCTCTTCTGGCTCTGTCCTTAAGATACCTCCCGAAACATCCATGTCCCGAGAGGATCTGAGTCAGTCGGAAAGTTAAGGCACCATATGTCCGGTCTAGCCACTTTTTAAGTACCGGGCGAACCGCTTCAATAGTCAGACGGCCTGCGCTAGGGTGCGCCAGCCTCTGCTCCCAAACGTCCACCATTTCCAGTCTAATGGCGTCTCGTCGTCCTACAATTTCTCTCGGTGCTGGCAAGTCTCCATTGTGATGCGCCTCCTCGCGCCAACGGTGAACCGCTGCGAGGGCTCTCGCATCTAAATCCCATGGTAAAGTCCCTGCCAGCACACATACCGCTTCGAAAGAGATCGAGCGGTACCCTCTTATGGCTCTAGTTGTAATTGCCCTTTGAGGCGCCCTTAGTAGAGCTACCTCCTCTCTCTTTAAAATGTCTGCCCAGACTGGGGCTCCGTACAGGGCCATGGATCTGACGACCCCCATGTACAGCCGTCGACATGACGCTTTGGGCCCCCCCATGTTTGGGAGTATACGCCCTAGAGCGCCAGCTGCTCCCAGCAGCTTCGGCATCAGGCGCTGAAAGTGGGCGCGGAAATTCCACCGGCTGTCGAGTGTGAGGCCCAGGTATTTCATTGTGGACTCGACGCCGATCCGGGTTCCTCCCACCACTATATGCGCATCCGGCGGTGGCGCGTTGCGGGGCCCGTGGAAGCATAAAGCTTCTGATTTTTGTAGGGCCACCTTTAGTCCCAATCGCCTGATCCGACCGACGACGTGAGCGACTCCTGCCGTTGACAGTATGGCGGCCTCCCTAAAGGTTTTCCCGCGAGCTGTCACCAAAGTATCATCGGCGTAGCAGGTGAGGTTTACGCCTCGCAGGTTTGCGCCTCTCAGGACCCAATCATATCCAATATTCCACAAGAGTGGCCCTAGGACCGACCCCTGTGGAACACCGCAAGACATTGGATATCTTGCCCACTCTTCCCGTCCCGGGTAAGTGACGGACCTGTCCGAGAGGTACGCGTCGACTGTCCGCCTTAGATATTCTGGTACCTGGTGGTACCGCAGCGCCTCTTTAACGCAGCCCCAAGGCAACGAGTTAAAGGCATTGGCAATGTCCAGGGACACTGCCAACACTACCTCGCCTCGGGACACCGCCTCGTCAGCGAGAGCCTTAACACGCTGAATGGCGCCCACTGTTGAACGGCCGCTGCGGAAACCAAACTGGCAATCTGCCACATCAGGTCCGACACGAGCGAGGTGCTTGATGAGACGGCTGGCTATTATGCGCTCCAGGAGCTTCGCAATCTCATCAAGCAGCACTATTGGGCGGTAGGCAGATGGAGAATCTGCCGGGCGTCCTTCCTTTTTTATGAGAACCAGCTTGCCTGTCTTCCACTGCCGTGGAAACCTGGCTTGATGAAAGCAAGCTGAGAACATTTGCAGCATTCGTGATTCCAGAGCCTTACTGGCCAAGACCCAGGCGCGACCCGGTATGCCGTCAGGCCCAGGGGCTTTGTTTTTGGCCTTAAGTCTTAGCACAGCTGCGCCAAGTTCATCATCAGACACGTCGGGTATCTCCTCCTCGTCACCTTCAATTTCAGCGGGGGGTGCCATTGCTGGCGGTGCGAAGTTATCGCAGGCCGGGAACAGCGCTTCCACCACATTTCGCAGTAGATCCGGCTCGAGACTTCGCGTTAGGGGGGGAGCCCAAGGGCGAAGTTTGTTTCGGACCATCTTATATGGTCGCCCCCAAGGATCATTATTTAACATATCGAGCATTTCCCGATATGAGCCCTCCTTTGCCTGCTTTATAGCGATCTTCAGGCTTTTTGCACGCTCTCTATATGTTGCATATAGTTCTGTCTCCCGGGCAGGATCCCGGAGCCTGCGCCTTCGCTGATGACTATAAAGGCGCCTCGCCGCAACACATGACTCTCGGAGTTGCGTGAGCTCTGGAGACCACCAGTAGACCTGACGTTTAGGAGGAAGAGGCTTGGCTCGGGGCATCGCTGCATCGCAAATGTTCGACATTGCTTCGCCGAGCCATTTCGCCTCCTCGTCTACATCTATTGGATACGCCGGAGACGGGTTCCATGCCTGGACCTCAGCAGCAAGAATCAATGCCTCTCTGTCTAGGCGTTTTAGTGCCCATCTTGGACCGTCACCTGGCAGTGACTGACTAATTGGACCGCTCAGAGTACCTGGGAGTGCGGAGACCCTGAACTGTATGTAACGATGGTCGGATAAGGACTCTACACTCTCAAGCACCTCCCAACCCTGAATACGACGGGCCAAGGCAGCATTAACAAAGGTTACATCGACAATAGATCCACCCTGTATTCGAACACATGTGTCGACAGAACCCCGATTGACAACCACCAGACCAGCCGCAACTGCCCACTCCTCTAGTTCCCGCCCACGTACATCTGTTGCTGGGGATCCCCATGCGACGGACTTGGCGTTAAAATCACCCGCAACAATCACGGGACGCGGATTACAGCGACCAATAACCGCTCCTACTTCTACTAGAAAGGCTTCAAATTCGGCCACACTCCTATTGGGCGAGAAATAAACACTGACTACTGTGATGCCACCAAGGAGCGCGGCCACAAATCCCTTCCCTTTTTCCACCTTTTCGAAGGGCGGTGAGCCAGTAGCTGTTTGAGTTATAATCGCCGCCGTGCCATCGTAGTCCCCAGCCCAATTGTCCCTTTGGGGGATGTGGTATGGCTCGGAGAGGATAGCCACATGTGCCAACCACTGCGCCATGCTCTGAAACAGGAGATCCTGAGCATCGAGGCAGTGGTTGAGATTCACCTGCACAAATTTTAACGCCATTATTATGTGGTTTCCATTGGCGCTGCCTGCTCACCCTCGACCGCATCAGTGGCGGGTTGGTGGACGGATTGCGAGGGGGCTCGGGAGCCATCGCCATTCTTCTTCCCCTTCTTGTTGGTTTTGGAAGCAGAGCATGTCTTGCTCCCAATTGTGTGTTTTGCCGGTTTATTGGCCGCCGCGCAAACAGCGCAGTGCGGTGCGGCAGAGCACGTGGCCGCCTTATGGCCGGACTGTCCGCAGCGGTAGCACAGGTCACTGCGGTCCTCTTGAGCCTGACACTGCGCGCGGACATGGCCTGCTTCAAGACAGCGGAAACAACGCATAGGCTTTTGATCCAGCAGTTGGACCCTTGCCGATACCCATCCAACAATCAGTCGGCCGCTGTCAGTCAACTTTTTAACCACCGTAATTGGGCAGCGGACCCAAATGGAACCTAGGCCTGAGAAGTCCTGGCGGATTTCGCCACACTTTATTTGGTCTATGTGACACCCACCCACTTTGACCACGGCTTTTCTCACATCATCAGGCGTGACAGAGTCATCCAGCCCTGAGATGCGGACTTCAGCGGTTTTTGTAGGCCTGGAGACTTGGACAACCTCGTTATTTAATTTCTCCCTCAATTTATCCGCGAGAGCATCTGCTTTCTCGCTGCTGGTCGCCCCGGGGACCTCAATAATGGTAGCCCCTGTGACTGCTCGTTTGAACCGGACTCCCTCGATCTGTAGTTCCTTTAGGTCGATTTTAGATCTAGCCTCCTTAAGGATGTCCGCGTAGGTAGTTTTACCTCCCTCAGCTTCCGGCTTCAGCGTGAGGACAATCGCCGCTGAGCGTGGAGGGCGTAGTTTACGTGCCTTCTTGGGGGCTGCTTGCTGCATTGGAGGACTTGTTGCCTTCTTTTTTGTGCCCTTTTTAACCACCTTTGTCCATGTCTCGTCCACGTTAGCCGGAGCAGGTGGTAATGGACGAGGCTCACGCGGTGCATCCGCAGGTTGAGCCGTCTTTCCCTTATTCTTTTTGCCCTTTTTTGCTGCCGTTTTCTTCCCCTCATTCCCAGGAGCAGAAGATGGTTGCACACCATTGGGTGCCTTTGATTTATTTAGCCCACTAGGTCCAGCGGTAGGTTGTTCCGTCAGGACTGGGCGAGGTGTTGCAGCCTGCCTGTTGTCCTTCTGATATGCAGGTTGGGCCGACTTTTTTGTTTTGTCTGCGGCCAGCGGTGGCCGCACAGTTTTAGCTGGAAGGAGCCTGTCCTCTAAGGCTTCCAGGCGGGCGTTAACCATTGTGCCCACGTTCATCATTATCGTGCGCTCGGCCTCCTCTTGGGACACGTTAGATGGTGCCACGAGCGACTGCTGTGAGGCCGGTGTCAACGGGGACGGGGCTGCTCTAGCGAGTCGCAGCTCATTTCTGAGTTCTTCATGTTCCTTTTGAAGGTCCGCTATTTGTGTTTGCAGACGGGAGACAGTCCGCTGTAGCAATTTGGTCTCATCCGTGGTGGTGCGTTCTAGCATCACTTGGGCGAAATCAGTAATCGCAGTGGCCGCATCCTTCAGCTTCCGCTGGTAGGTGCCTTTTAAGTTCCCGGACGTAGCTACCACTTTTTTAACCACGGCCACGTTGTCAAGAACTTGCTTGTTAAGGTCCGACATTAGCTGGCTCTCTACCTCTGTACCAGACGCCACACTTCGCTCCACAGTTGGCCGCATGCGGATGGTCATGCATTCCAGCTCTGCCTCAGCCTTTTCCGCTTCTTGCCGCCGGTATTGCTCCTTTGCTGCTTTGTAATCTTCTCGGGTCTTGGCCATACCAGCGTACTTGCCAGTGGTTATGGCGTGACCACGACCCCGCTTTGATGTGGGCTGCGTCTTTTTCTTCTCGGCGGTCCCGTCTGATTCCGACCCAGAACCGCTCAGATTGCGTTTCCGCCAAAACCGTCGGGCACTGTCACTCAGTGAGTCGCAGCTCATGGCCGAGTCTGACTCAATTCGCTCATCTCTATGCCAGTCTATCAAAGCTGACTCTTCTACATTTACCTCGTTTTCACCACCACAGGCTTCCGTCTCTTTTTCTTTTACTGACGCAATCTGCAACTGCGTGGAGCTACTCTTCGGAGCTGGAGAGTCACAGCGGGTTAAAGACACGCGGATGTCTGGGAGCGATCTCCGGCTCCTCAGTCGACTCCGTAACCCTGTACTCGTTGAGGGCTCCGAAAGTTCACCCTGTGGGGGAGTTACCGTCGTTGGCAACTCCGCCGTGGCTGCTCTAGAATCTTTTGGGGTCAATTCGCTGTCAGAACGACCCTTTTCTTCTCGCGACGGCGAACCGCCACCCCTCAGCCTCAATGCACCCAAATTACCATTCGAGCACTCTCCCGCGTTCACGCAAAGGTCATTGGTGTTGGAGTACGACAACAGGTCGCAGTCCTTCACCACCCATGCAATAAAGTCCTTATTCCACGTAGCATCAATGTCCATATTCGTTTCGCCAAGGTTGTGTTCACGGAGACCGGCAACCTGCCGGCCTACGAGGCGATTGTTGCCCACCCCTGCATACGGAGGGCAGCCGGTCACCGAAGTGAGCGGACGGGATTCCTCCTTTTGGAGACCCGCCAGGGGACTTTTTTCGCAATCAGCCTTCATTGTACTTTACCAATGCTCCACATCGTCGTCTCTTTTTTCGGGGGTGAGCTCCCCCGCACGCTTGGCACTGGACTCCCTCCAGCCATGCATCCCATCGGCACGGTCCGCTCACCTTAGGATTGGGGATTTATTATAGTGGTTTTCTCCACGCAGCGCTACTCTCAATGAGCAGCGCCCCCGGCCCGCTCAGTGCGGGTTACGGGTTGCCCGACGGGGGGCCGAAGCCCATCTAGCAGCCACATGACTGTGACCGCCAGACCCGCCGCGCCGCAAGCCTTGAAGGCTCGCCATCCCACGCCGCCAAGCGGCCGCTGGCCCTGAACCGGGCCCCGACAACAAACGTTGCAAACGCACCACCTCCAAGACGGCTGCATCCCCTGACACCTCAGATTAGCTGAGGCATCTCGGGAGCAGCCATCTACAACAACACGGCACTAAAGCCAACGCAGGAGAAGACTCGACTGCCATAACCACTCTGTGACTGGTAGTTCGCAGGGGGAGAATAGCAAGCGCGCAACTGAGCGGCTATCCTCCCCCTCCCAGGGTGCACCACGAGGAGGTCTACCAATCCCGCACCCCAAACTAACCTAACCTAAACCTAACCTAACCTAACCTAACCCACTTTTCTAGTAGCATTTCTTTTCTGCAAGGTTCGCAGTTCAAACCTAACCTAACCCACTATTCTAGTAGCATTTCGTTTCTGTATGGGTCGCAGTTCAAACCTAACCTAACCCACTTCTCTAGTAGCATTTTTTTTCTGTAAGGGTCGCAGTTCAAACCTAACCTAACCCACTTTTCTAGTAGCATTTCTTTTTTGTAAGGGTTGCAGTTCAAACCTAACCTAACCCACTTTTCTAGTAGCATTTCTTTTCTGCAAGGGTCGCAGTTCAAACCTAACCTAACCCACTTTTCTAGTAGCATTTCTTTTCTGTAAGGGTCGCAGTTCAAACCTAACCTATCCCACTTTTCTAGTAGCATTTCTTTTCTGTAAGGGTCGCAGTTCAAACTTAACCTAACCCACTTTTCTTTTCTGTAAGGCTCGCAGTTCAAACCTAACCTAACCCATTTTTCTAGTAGCATTTGGTTTCTGTAAAGGTCGCAGTTCAAACCTAACCTAACCCACTTTTCTGATAGCATTTCGTTTCTGTATGGGTCGCAGTTCAAACCTAACCTAACCCACTTTTCTAGTAGCATTTCGTATATGTATGGGTAGCAGTTGAAACTTAACCTAGCCCACTTTTTAGTAGCATTTCGGTTCTGTGAGGATCGCAGTTCTAACCTAACCTAACCCACTTTTATAGTAGCATTTCGTTTCTGTAAAGGTCGTAGTTCAAACCTAACCTAACCTACTTTTCTAGTACCATTTCGTTTCTGTAAGGGTCGCAGTGCTAACCTAACCCACTTAACTGATAGCAGTTTGACTTACTTTTCGCATAACGAAATGCTACTAGAAAAGTAGATTAGGTAAGGTAGGTATGCGGTGCGGGCTACGGGGGGTTGAGCGGGAGGGGCTAGTAATTTTGGCATCAGTTTACTTTATTTGGTAATATGTATAAATTTTTTGGTAATCATAGTGGTTTATTTAGGTGAAAATATCGCATTAATTTGGTCTTCAAGATTTGGTGATCATTAATGATTTTTGGTGATCATTCAATATATTTGGTATTTGAATACAATTTGAAGTGCAGTCGTAATTAAAATGGTGGTACTTTTGTATTTTTAGGCCTTATTTTTTTGGTGTTCAGTAATTTTTTTTGGTAAGCATGATTTTTTTATTTAGGGTACCAAAGTATTTTTTGGTGGTCATTATATTTGTAGCCATTATATTTTAGCGACAATACATTGAAAACGGAACCAAATATGCGTCACATAATTTTTTGCTGATTCTAGGAAAAACAGTAAAAAATATAACATCGAACACTGTCAAATCAGTGTTAGAAGTTGCATAGGCTAAATCATATTTATGTAAATATATAATTAGTAGTACGAGATATAGGAAAAAATCTTACTACCATCGGAAAGGTACACTATTTGTGATATTCCTTTGATAAAGTTTTTAAATTTAATATAATTACAAACCCCGAAAGATCTGCCCGAAATCACATACCTACTAAAAATCATCAACTTCCAGGTTTTTCCAAGTTTTCCGACATTTCATCTTAAAATAGATGTAATTTTTATAAATTAAAATACTGCGTAACTTTAAATCTAAATTCGGAAAATGGATTAGTTTTACTATTTAAATAATACACAGGAACAAATGGAATTTGTCTAATTTAATTAGTAATTATGCATAAAATGTTATGTTTATGTTCTGTAGGCTGCATCCTACACTATACTATTGTATATTATACGTACTACATATTTGACAGAGTCCACAGTCCACACACGAAGCTATAGGTAACATATATTATGATATCTTGCGATATTTTTTACCAAGTCATCTTAAGATACTTTAAGATGTTATAGCTCGGTATATTACGATATATTTTGGGATATTTCGTCTCTCTCACAAAGTAGGTGCTAGACAATATTTCGGTATTGTTGTCGTGTGTGGTGCTTATACTCTAAGATATCTGTCTGTATAGGTATTATCGCTCCGTCAGTGACGGGCTAAAATAGCGTGACAACAAATTTACGACAAAAGGCCCACCAGGTAAAAACCGCGTGCCATTGTTCTTATCTGAACTTGCTACGCCAATCCTTCGGCTTTCAAAAGGTGACAAACTTTGACTTAGTACATTTTCAAGCAAAGCAACTTTTTTTGCACATGTGTTGTCCATCTAGCGTAGACATAAAGTTTAAAATTGTTTGATTGTTATGATTTGGAAGCATTCATGTTTTCGGCATTTCGGCAATATCAAACAAACGGAGGGTTGTAAAATTAGCTCGTTTTACTGAATAGGACACCATCTGTGTTTTGGCTTATACCTGATCTCTTGTGTGCAGTGTGACCCAAGTCACCACGAACAATTGCACATTAGAGTATCTAAGCTTAAAGTAATTAGTACTATAATCGTTAGGTCACGAGTAGTAACATCGGTCATTTTGGTTCTCACGTAAAATTCTGTTTTGCATTTGCAGATGATAAGATTGTTTAAAAATACCCCTTTTGTGCCGCTCAAGGGTTTGACGTTTTCGCATGGTAAAACTCATAAATAAAATAAAGAAAACAGATGACAAATTCATACTTGCTAGACAAATTATTTTGTGACTAAACTAAATAATTTACTATAACAAATATCGGGTGAAACAGCCTCGACGTGTGGTAATTTGTGTTATGCAAATTATACATTTAGTACTTGCATTTTTTAAATTACATACTGAATAATTCTTTATTTAAAATATATCAAAGTAGGTATCTAATAAATTAACAATTAAAAACTAAAATCATTTTACGGGCATTGGTACGGGCAAGTTATAAAACTTTACGGGCCTGATTTAGTTAAATTTTATTATGTTTTAACTTTTAACCCTTTCTTACAAATACATAAGTCAAAGAACCTCCTCCGTTTTTTTCGTCGGTTAAAAAATGACAGATAAAGACAAACCATTCATAGGTTATTCAGGCCAGTAACCAGTAACGCGTTTATGAATAACTCCATTAATATCATCATCATTATCATCATTTTGGATTTCACGGGCCTATAAATACCGGTCCTTTGATAGGCTTGCGTGGGGATATAGATCCAACACGTAGAGGCCCCTTGGAGAGTTTTAATGATCATTATTATTTATCATCATTAGTTTTGTCAACTAAATAGTGTTTAGTTTTCAGTTTATAAAGTACATATGTATGTTAGTCTGTAAGGTATTTGTAACTATGGGCCTTATTGCCTGAATTAAATTTGTAAATAAATAAATATACCTATATTTTTGAGTATGCTAATTAGTAACATCCCTGTATATGCCCAGTCGAACATACCTATTTGTAATTGATGAACCTTCATAAACAAAATATCCACGTTTAAGTAAAAACTGCTACGATATAACTACGATAAATCGACTCTCCCTAACATACAATGCATATCGTATAATTGGTCGATCATTATATTATAAACAAGACCACGTAGGTACCTTGATTGTTTAATGAAATAATGAATGAGACACCAAAAAACGTACATAGTATGCTTCTGTGAAACGATCTAATAAAATAAAACATATTATCAATATGTAGAGTCCACATTTAAAGCCACAAACCGCCAGTAGTAGAGCCAGGAAGCGGTTAGTGGGAATCTTAATGCAATTGAAGGTAGCTGCTAGTAAATCCCTCATTTCATATTATTAGTTTTGGCTTGTCCTATAGAAAGTGTATTTAGTACCTACTTAACATATTTACTAACAACTGGCAATATTTTATTTTTATTTTCTTTATTTAGGATTACCAACAGATAATACATCTTACATGCTCTTAAATCTATATAACAATCATGACTGATGCTTATCTAATTATAGGTAACCACAACTTATATAAGTGTCTTGTATCTGTGAACAATATTTAACATGCGGTAAACTTATGGGTAAATGAATTAATAGGTACCAGTACATTACATTAACTAACATTATATAACTTGACAACTAGGGTGATGTTAAATTGTCGATAACAATTGTTAACTACATGTATACTTATATACAAATATTTTCTATTAATATTTTATAAAGTATTATTAAGACATCTGTGAATCTGTGGCTACAATTACTTTGGGATATTCAGTGAGCCAACATATTTCGTCACCTTCTTTTTAAACTGTGCAGGTCTATCGTTAAATATGTCAACTCCCGCAGAGCCGGGGATATAATTGTATAATTTTGTCATTCTTAAAAGGGCAGAATTACGACCTAAATTTGTTTTTCCAAATGGAATGCTAAACAGTTTATACAAACCGGGACGAGGTAGCTTAGCAGGAGTAGTTATTTTAATTTTACTTAGCAATTCTGGACAATCCAGCCCCTTACTATTAACCAATTTATAAAGGAACATTAAATCCAGCACTTTTCTCCTGTTACTTAGTGAAATAAATCGAAAGAATTTTAGACGTTTACTATATGATGTGAGTTTACGAGTTTTGGAAGAGGAATATCCTAAATGTGTTAAAAAGCGTCTCTGTACCTTCTCAATACTATTCTTATGCACATCGTAATAAGGCGTCCAAACCTGAGAGCAGTACTCAAGGTTACTTCTCACTAATGTATTATAGAGCAATACTTTAGTACGAGCGCATCTAAACTGCCCAGTGTTTCTTATTAGAAATCCTAACATACGAGACGCTTTTTTAATGATGTTTATGTAATGGGCATTGAAATTTAACTTACTATCTATTGTTATTCCCAGGTCACGTATTGTATCTACCTTTTCGAGTTGTGTGCCTCCGATAGTGTAACAAGTGGGCACAATAGTTTTATTGCGAGTAAAAGAGATGTAAAAGCATTTCTTGGCATTCAGCTTCATTTTATTCTGGGAGCACCAATTACTCAACCTATCCAAGTCGTCTTGAAGTAGAATACGATCACTAGAATTTTTAATAGGTCTGAAAATTTTAAGGTCATCAGCGTAGAGATAAGGTTCGGAATTTTCACAACAACTGACTATGCTATTAATAAAAATTAAAAACAATAAAGGACCTAGGTGCGATCCCTGTGGGACACCTGATGTTGCAAAAAATTGCTTGGATTGCTCACCATTAATTGCTACATATAGCATGCGATTGTCCAGGTAGGACCCGACCCAGGACAATAGTGACCCAGAAACTCCATAATTTCTCAATTTACTTATCAAAATGGTATGATCAACTTTGTCGAAAGCCTTACTGAAATCAGTATAAACAGCATCTACCTGCACACGATTATCTACATTCTTTGTAAGGCTTTCGACAAAGGCCACCAAGTTTGAGCTAGTAGACCTACACCGCACGAATCCGTGCTGCCTATCTGTAAGTTGTTGCGCAAAGTGGGAATATAAGAAAGGGTAGACCAGTGATTCGAATATTTTAGGCATAACAGATAAAATAGAAATAGGCCTATAATTTTTTATATCAGATTTCGAGCCATCCTTAAATATCGGAACTATTTTTGTCTCCTTCCATGCTTGAGGAAATATGCCCGTTTCGAGAGACTTGTTAAATATGAATTTTAGCGGTTGTATCAGGCCTTCCGCACACCTAGAAATGAATATCGGCGGTAGACAATCTGGACCAGGTCCCTTATTTAGATCCATAGCTTTAATGTTTTTTAAGATCATGTTATCATCAATAATAATTTTATGTAACGAATTGGTCAACACTGTTTGTTCTTGTATGACTTGTATGAGATTAATGTTGTCAGAACTATCAACATTTGGTTCGTAAATTGAAGAAAAGTTTCTAGCAAATAATTCACAAATACTTTTGCAATCACAGGCCTGTTCGTTGCCAAGTTTCATGTTAGATGGTATAGATGATTTGTTTTTCCTTTTATGTTTGATAAATGTCCAGAAAAATTTTTGGTTTCGCGCTATATTCGTTTCAAGTGTTTTGCAATATTGATTATAACAGTTTAAGGTTTGATCGATACATCGTTTCTTAAGCAAATCGAGAGAAAGTTTATCTAGAGGATTTCTATATTTTTTATAACGTATTCGAATTTTTTGTTTTTCATGTAATATCCTAATTAGACTTTTTGTAAACCAGACTGGGTATTTAGTTCCTTTAGGTCTAGTTAATGGAACAAACTTTTTTATAGCTACCTTTAATGTCTCGTATAACTTATGCACCATTTCATCAACATCATGACATGCCTCTTACAATAAGAACCAATTAATATCGTTTAAATATTTAATGATTTCATCATAATTTGCTTTATAAAAGTTCAATTTTGGACATAACGGAGGAGAAAGAGTACTCTCAAGTTCTAAATCTAAGGACATTTCTAACGGTGGGTGAAAAGAGTCAACAATGCTCAGCGGGTAATTACATCGATCTAGAGAGACTGTATTTGTTGAAAACACAAGATCAAGTAACCTATTATTGATGTTCATAACATTATTATACTGCTTTACATCACAGAAGGCCATAAATTCAATAAGAGCTTGGTATACTTTACAGGAACTATTTACAAGTAACATAGATGTATCGGAATTACTGGCTATCCAATCCACGGAAGACAAATTGAAATCTCCTAATATTAACGCTTCAGTAAAACCAATAACATTTGCAGAAGCCTTATCAAGAAACAACTCTAGGTCATTAAATTTTACTGGTGGCGGTAGATATACACAGCATAAGCATAGTTTTGTTACACAATCTCTAGATCTGTTCTCTACAACTATCCACAAGTCTTCCAATTGTGTTTCAAATTCATACATTCTGTAAGACACTAATCTCTTATTTACCGCAACCATAACACCTCCGCCAGTTTTTTTTGCTGATGGATTATCAATATTTCGTGCACGCCTGTACACATTATATCTGTCGTCGAACAATTCACCATCGCTTATATTATCCTGCAGCCACGTTTCAGTGATACAAATAATATCGTATTGATTAACAGAAACATTGCATAAAAAGTCTATGGTTTTAGTGTTCAACCCTCTAGAATTTTGATAGTACAGAGTTAAGTTTTTCACGGTAAAGACAATAGTTTAATATTCATGCACTAAAAGTTAAGAGAAAAAAAAAACTAAAGACGTCACTTATAACAGTCGACTAATTGAAGACAGGTCTTTCAGAACAATGGCTTGCGACATTTCATCTTTGCGAATAAAGATTCGCCCGCTTCGAACCCAAACAAATTTATAATTCTTATCTTTTGCTGCTTTTCTTGCCGCCTTATGCAATTCTCTATTGTACGGCGATAGGTGCTCCGCTACATATACAGGGACCTTATCGCCACCAAGCCCAAGATGGCTAGAGTTGAGCTTGTCATCCTTGTGGGTTTTATTGAATTTGATCACTGACGCAAGTAGTCTGTCGCGTGTTATTGGACTTTTCATCTGTACTACAACTGAGCGCGGCCGCGAGCTAGCTGCATCTAATTTAGCTGTTCTAGTGCAGTGATGGATATCATCTTCCTTTATGTCGCAGGACACTGTTTTTGATAACTGCATAATTACCGTCACTAAATTTTCAGATCGGTGTTCTGGCAAACATTGAATTTCAACGTTGCATGCACGTGAATGCTGTTCTATTTGAGTAATGCGTTGATTTAATTCTGTGTTTGTAGCTTGTAGGACTTCTACCTCCCTTGTCAGACGCTTGCACTCCTGTGACGTGTGATGTGCGTCCTTCTTGATATCCTCAAATTGAAAATTGATGAAGTCCATGGAATCCTTAACTTTGCTTATCTCTTCCGTTAGGCCCGTTATCTCTGCCTTCACATCCTGCAGAAGAGTTGTCACATTTATCTGTAGAACTTTGGTTATTTCTTCTGACAAAATGTTGCGTAACTCCGTACAAACAACATCGCGGACGTCTTCTTTTGTGAGGCATTGATGACGTCTAATACCAGATTGAAACAATAGCGAAGATTGATCTGCGCCTTCTTTGTTGCTTTTTTGCCTTTGGGTTACCCATGATACAGGAGTCCTCATGTCGACATCGGTTACCTGCGCCACGGCCTCTAACATATATTGGTTTTGGATCGGTGTATTTTCGTTATCCCCTTTTCTTGCACTGCCATGACAATGTGGGCAAATCCAGCCTGCCTTCTGCGCGAATGTAAGGTTGTTGTACTGTCTGATAAGTTGGTTGTTGGAGGGTTGAATGGAGATCAAGTGAAACGAGACATTACCGAAGATGTGTTATATTCTCGGTATCCAAGTTTAGAGAGCGCAAGTAAATCTAAACATAACATATTTATAGGCTATTATTGCTTACATGCTATTTATACAATTACGTGCGTCGCATATTTATGTTGCAGACAGTAACGTATAGTTACTGTTAATATGTTAACTTAGGCATATAGTACACCTCCCTGGAAAGTTACTCTTCACCCCCACAAAGGAAGAAAAAAAAAATGTGACACACGCAGTTGCATTTACATTTTTTTTTTTAATTATAATATAATATAATAGTTGCTAGTTATTACTTAGTTTCAAAATACATCTTAGTGTTATTTTTATGAGTTATATAAACCTGATTATTTTTTAATATCTTAACATTTGGTGACATATCTTCTATGACCTTGTAAGGTCCATTATAAATAGAGTCTAATTTATCGCCTACTTGGTTTTTTAAAAGTATTAAGTCTCCTGGTTTATATTGTACAGAATTCATTTTCTTATCATACATTAATTTTCTATTGACTTTACTAGACATTAAATTACTTTTAGCTTCTGACTGAGCTCTTTGTAACCTATACTTAAATTCTTTAGGATAACTATCATAATTATTATAGAGAGGGTCGACAGAAGAAATTAAATTATTCGGTAAACGACAGTGTTTGCCGAAAACTAATTCGAATGGCGTATATTGCGTCTCGGTATGTACGGTGGTATTATACGAAAAACACCAATAGCTTAACCAGGTACTCCAGTCTGTGCGGTTATTACTACATTGTATCCTAAGGTAAGCTCCTAGGTTCTTGTGCGTGTTCTCGAGTGCTCCTATAGTTTCGTGGTGATAAGCAGTCGAGTGTAGCTTATTGATACCTAATAATCTACAAATATCGCTAAAAACACTAGACATAAATTCGGTACCTTGATCCGTTATAACGTCGCTTGGTACGCCATATCTTAAAATAAAATTATTTACAAATGCTTTACTTACAGACTCAGTGTCTTTCCTCTCTAAAGGATATGCTTCGACGAAATTAGTCAGTTCACACTGAATTGTTAATACGTACTTATAGTTAAAATTGTCTATTTCTAAAGGTCCTAGAATGTCTAAAGAAACTCTTTCGAAGGATGAACTTGGCGTTGTAGTTATCACCATTGGCTCCTTAGTGTATTTATTAGTGTGTTTGTTGTGTTGACAATGTGCACATTTCTTTACGTATTCGTATACATCGTGGCTCATTCTTGGCCAGAAATAATGACGTTTAATATTATTGAGCATTCTATTAACCCCCGCGTGGCCACTGGTGGGTAATAGATGGAAATCGTTCCAAGCCTTGGCGAATGTCAAAGCATCTTCTACGAACAACCTCTGCCTAATAGTATCGTCCGCTATGCCACACACTAATTGATCCCGTAGATTATTTTCCAGTTCCGTCTTAAAATCACAATATTGAGTCATCTTCTTTAAATCCGCGACATAGACCGCCAACGACTCGCCTTTTTTTTGTATTCGTTGACGAAATTTGTAACGTTCCGCCATTATGCTCCTTTTAGGCTGTAAATGATTAGTCATCAGTTCTTTTAACACTTCAAATTTTTTTGTTGAAGGTTTGTCCGGCGTACACAATGTCACTAATAACTCGTAACTTGCACTGCCCATCACTGTAATTAACGTAGGCACTTTCAATGCATCCGTTACGCTATTCACAATGAAATATTGCTCTAACCTATCCACATACAACGCCCAATCGTCCGCGCTAGGATCAAACGGTTGCAACTTTCCAATCGACATTATAATACTGTCCTTTCACTGCCGCACGCTTAATTGTCCGTATTCGTCGCCAAATGAGATATATAGGAGCCGGGAACACTGGGATAACTAATAAAAAGGCAAATGCGCGTCCGTTCGTATTAGAAGATGTATTTCGAGAGACAAGTTGAAACTACCACCAATTGTGACATTAAATATTTTATAAAAATCTTAACCTACCCGCGAGTTCACTGACCGAGCGATCAGCTGTGATACATGTCTATGTATATACCTTCGGTGCTATACATGTACATATATCACACCCTACCACTTAACTAAGACTACATAGTATACGGTCGTCGGCCATGTACTAATATGGCAAGTAACGATCCCGTGAAAACTTCTCCTCCAGGCCAGGTGAAAAGAACCCTTATGTAAATGCTAATAAGACTGACATGGAAAAGCCGTCTCCACTATAGATCCGACAATTATTACACAATATCATAGTAAATTAATAACAGAACTTCCTTAAATATAGTTATTTCTAAAGTACAATCCAGTATTAATCTTTACATTTTTTTATACTAATTATAAAATTACAAACAAGTAGTACTTAATATAATATGGGATTACCATATCTTTCTACGGGCACGGGCACACGTTTAGGTATCGGGGCAGGTGGCACAGAAGCGGGCCCCGGTGGCGCACACGGCTCCGAGTTATCATGGTTATCGTCATAGTCCGCCGCTGGGCACGCTGTTATAGCTAAGCGTGAGTTATTGCGTAACTGATCTATATGCCTTTTAATAATTTGACCGTCTTCCCTTTGCACCAAATAATTACGTGAACCTAATTGTTCCGTGATCGTACCGCTAACCCATTTCTCACCCTTGCTAAAATTCCTAGCCCAAACATTATCACCTACACTATACGATCTCGAGACGCCCCCCGCGTTTTCGCGCTGTCGGAGCTGCGCGGCGCGCGCACACTCGTGCGCCGCGGCGCCGGCGTCAGCGCGCAGCAGGTCCAGTCGTGTGCGCAGACCTCTTCGCTGCAGCAACCTCGCCGGCGACTCGCCCGTACTGCTGTGAATAGAATTCCTATACGCTAGTAAATATGACTGGAGCGCGGCGTCCACGTCTTGCCTATCCCGTAAAGCCTTCAAAATGGTTTTTTTAACTAGCTTTACTGCACCTTCTGCTGCTCCGTTTGAAGATGGATGATACACCGGAGAGTAGGTTTGTTTTATGCCATTAAATTGCATAAACTGAGTCAGTTCTCCACTCGTGAACGGCGGGCCATTGTCCGATACCATCATCTTGGGTAGCCCGAAACGAGCAAACATCTCCCTTAAAACTCTGATGACGTCATCTGCCGTTGTTCTCGTCATTTGTTTTACTTCAATCCATTTGGACGATGAATCCACGACTACTAAATAGGTCATGCCGTTTAGGGGTCCTAGGAAATCCATATGCAACCTACTCCAAACTTCTCCGAGATATGGCCAAGCTTGTGGTGTAGATTTGGCTGGGGCCGGTGCTTCCAGAGCGCATGTGGTGCATTCCATACACGTTTTCTCGATTTCAGCATCAATGCCGGGCCACCAAACATAGCTCCGGGCAAGACTTTTCATTTTGACGACTCCAAAGTGGCCTATATGCAGCTCACGTAGAACGTCATTTCTTAATGTCGTGGGTATCACCATTCTGTAGCCCCACATGACACACCCGGCTTCTGAGTACAGTTCGTGACGTCTTACCCAATACGACTGCAGCTCTGGATCGTCACACTTCGCTGGCCACCCTGACTGTAAATACATAACCACTTTTCTCAGTAGATCATCTGTTTTTAAATTGGCTCTGACTTGATCACTAGTAATTGGTAAGAAATCCTGTACGAATTGTACATATGTCACCTCAGTCCTGTCTGCTGCCTGCTTCCCCACTGGTAGCCTGGACAATGCGTCAGCTCCATTTTTGTCTGTAGGCACGTATTCTATGTCATACTGGTAACCAGACAAAATTACCGCCCATCTTTGTAGTCTGCTCGCGGCCATCGACGGAATACCTCCCTTATCTCCAAATATGGAAACCAACGGCTTATGATCGGTTCTTAGCAAAAACCTTCGACCGTACAGGTACTGATGGAATTTTTTTATTCCAAACACAATTCCCAAGGCTTCTCTTTGAATCTGAGAATAATTTACCTCCGCCGCATTGAGCACTCTGGACGCGTATGCAACAGGCCTTTCCGTACCATCTGGCATCTGGTGCGAAATCACCGCCCCCACGCCGCTCGAACTCGCATCTGTAGTTAGACATAGCGGAAGTTCAGGGTCATAGTGCGCTAACACCGAACTGGAAACCAAACAACGCTTGCCGGCATTAAACGCTTCCGAACATTCCTTGGTCCAACTAAACGAAGCCCCCTTCCTTAATAATTTGTATAATGGTGTTAACGTCATACTTATATTTTTAACAAATTTCCCATAGTACATAATCATTCCTATGAATGAGCGAAGCTCGGTTACATTGGCCGGTATCGCCATGTCCTTTATAACTTTAATCTTTTCCGGACACGTGTGAACCCCTTGTTTACTAATGCGAAACCCTAAATACGTCACCGATTCCGCGAAGAAAGAGCATTTTTCTTTCTTAACTTTCAACCCAAATTTCTCGAGGCGTCCTAGCACTTGATGTAATGTACGCAAATGATCCTCCCTGTCTACTCCCGTTATAATTACGTCATCAAGGAAAACACCTACTCGCGGTAAGTCTGCGAAAAGTTGTTCTAGTTTCCTTTGAAATATCCCCGGGCTCGACGATAGCCCATAGATCAGCCTATTATACATATACAGGCCTTTATGCGTGTTGATTACGGTATAAGGTTTAGATGCCTCGTCCAACTCGAATTGTGCATAGGCTTGAGACAAATCAATTTTTGAAAACGTTTCCCCCCCGTGTAATTTGACAAGCAGGTCCTCAACTCTAGGCAAGGGAAAACGGTCAACCTCTAAGCATCTGTTTAGTGTTAATTTATAATCGCCACAAATGCGAATACCTCCATCACGCTTAATTACCGGTACTATCGGCGTGGCCCAGTCTGACGTCTCGACCGGCGTGATAATGCCGTCCCGCTGCAGCTGGTCCAGCGCGCGCTCCACCGGCGCGCGCAGTGCGTACGCCAGCGGCCTCGCTCGCATGTACACCGGCGCGGCGCCCGAGCGCACGCGCAGCGCCACCGTGCCGCCTGTGTACCGTCCGAGCCCGTCCGCGAATACATCCTTATACCTAGAAATCAATGAATCCATAGTAAGTTCCAATTGGGTATCAATTTTGTTACAACTAAACGGCTTATAACGACTTAAACTGCCTACAGATAAAGCGTTAAATTGTACCTCGTTCAACAACTCTTCCTCATCCTCCTCGTTTGCGTCCAACGCATGCACTCTAGCTCCAGTTTGTAGTCGGGGACACATCTTCTTTAAATGACCTTGTTGCATGCATACGCGACAAGAATACACGCGGAATTTGCAAGTCGCCGCGTCATGATTGCCGCCACAAACACGACACTGGCCCTGCTCGCGAGCGCGCGGCGCTCCTGCCGATGCCGCTCCCGCCACGGGCGCCTGCTTCGCCTGTGCGCGTCCGCCCCATGCCTGCGGTGCCGCCTTGCTGCGCCCCGCTACCTGGGTTGCCCCGTTAGAACTCCAGGTCCCCGATGAGCCCTGCCTTCGGGCCCCGCTGCCGCTGGCCGATGCATATAGCACTTCCACAACCTCTTTACTAGTGCCGCGCGTCCTACTATCGACTGCCGCTGCGTCTTTCTCTGCTGCCTCCATGGCAACCGCCAGCTTCCAAGCCTTGGCGAATGTCAAAGCATCTTCTACGAACAACCTCTGCCTAATAGTATCGTCCGCTATGCCACACACTAATTGATCCCGTAGATTATTTTCCAGTTCCGTCTTAAAATCACAATATTGAGTCATCTTCTTTAAATCCGCGACATAGACCGCCAACGACTCGCCTTTTTTTTGTATTCGTTGACGAAATTTGTAACGTTCCGCCATTATGCTCCTTTTAGGCTGTAAATGATTAGTCATCAGTTCTTTTAACACTTCAAATTTTTTTGTTGAAGGTTTGTCCGGCGTACACAATGTCACTAATAACTCGTAACTTGCACTGCCCATCACTGTAATTAACGTAGGCACTTTCAATGCATCCGTTACGCTATTCACAATGAAATATTGCTCTAACCTATCCACATACAACGCCCAATCGTCCGCGCTAGGATCAAACGGTTGCAACTTTCCAATCGACATTATAATACTGTCCTTTCACTGCCGCACGCTTAATTGTCCGTATTCGTCGCCAAATGAGATATATAGGAGCCGGGAACACTGGGATAACTAATAAAAAGGCAAATGCGCGTCCGTTCGTATTAGAAGATGTATTTCGAGAGACAAGTTGAAACTACCACCAATTGTGACATTAAATATTTTATAAAAATCTTAACCTACCCGCGAGTTCACTGACCGAGCGATCAGCTGTGATACATGTCTATGTATATACCTTCGGTGCTATACATGTACATATATCACAACTTACAGACTCAGTGTCTTTCCTCTCTAAAGGATATGCTTCGACGAAATTAGTCAGTTCACACTGAATTGTTAATACGTACTTATAGTTAAAATTGTCTATTTCTAAAGGTCCTAGAATGTCTAAAGAAACTCTTTCGAAGGATGAACTTGGCGTTGTAGTTATCACCATTGGCTCCTTAGTGTATTTATTAGTGTGTTTGTTGTGTTGACAATGTGCACATTTCTTTACGTATTCGTATACATCGTGGCTCATTCTTGGCCAGAAATAATGACGTTTAATATTATTGAGCATTCTATTAACCCCCGCGTGGCCACTGGTGGGTAATAGATGGAAATCGTTTAAAATAACTCTTATTTCCTCTTTATCGTATACTTTCGTGACACCTTTCGTAACTAGGATCCTAGGAATATCACATTTGTAGCTAGCTAAAAATTCGTTTATTTCTTGCGCATTTTGTTTATTTTTTATTATTATAACTTCATTTATGCGTTGCTTCTTGCAAAATTCTTCTAATTCCCTCGCTAACACGCCTACGGTAGATAACGATCGGGATGTTAGATATATGTGTGATGAATCAAAGTCCTTCGTACAATCAATTGCCTTTATTTTACTCTAAGTTTACTTCAACACTTTCGACATTCTTAACTTAACAAGCAGTAAGCCTTCCTACTCAATGTTACCGGTTCAAGCGCCAAAGCGAGAATGCCCCTTCCATCTCATGGTAAGTTACATTTATACTTTTTCATCATTTGAATTGGCGGGTAGGAGAGTAGGGTCATTTTCGCGACTACCGACATATTAATTAACAAATATTCGGGTAAACACAAATCACATTTCTAATCACTACCCACTGAATGCCATAAGTTTAACATAACGCACACAAAATAATTATAATTTATTCTTGAAATCTTATGAAATATCACACTCGGCCATCCGACTGCGTGCTACCTCCGGTGCACGATCAACAATAATATCACACTCGGCCGTGTTGCCCGATGCCTTTTCAATCCTATTATAGTTAGACTAGTCTGTTTATACAATACCAATACTCTTCATTGTACACCAGAATACAATAAAATAATACAAAGAATTACAGCAACTCTAGTAGAGGTAAACTTCAAATTATTTAATTTACTCATGGTATCCGGTATTGCAGATGTAAACGGTATTCATTCTTCAGACTAGTATTACTATTACATAAAAAGGGATACCTATTTAAATACCTACTTATACTACTGATCATGTTAACGTTCACGAAATACATCGTCCACACTGTCAACCCCATACGATTAGTTATTTTAGCTTATTACACGCAGGATTACAGACATTATTATCGGCACGTACTTATAGAATAAGCCCAAATTTCATTGCATTGATTTTAGTACTGTAACATACTTATAACAAACATGGCACGAGCAATACAATTTAGCCTGATATATCAGAATAAGAAGAAAGAGACAACTACCACAGTATGAGCCATAATAACTGACATCAATAATCAAATTTTTAGTCCTTTTATGGTAAATGTAAGAACTGTTTATGGGTATAATGTTTTGGGGAAGCTACGTAATTACATTAATGGCTTAATCAGGTTTGTAATTAACAGTTGCAATTATCTAATATTTTCTCTCTGAAATCAAACATTTTTTTTTTCAAATTACAATACTAGTTACATGCTTGATGACGTCCTCTACTGTAGGTCCTTCTTGAGCGTCGCCTTGACTCCCGCGGTCCTTCTTCGTGCGGGTCATCTGAGAGAGGCCCCCGTCGTCAGCGCCTGCTGTGGTGACGACATCTGTATTCAGGCTGTTCTCACGCTCGGCTGTCGCAGTCCACAGCGTCCTCTGTGGTAGATTCACCGTCGCTAACCTCCAGCGTCTACCGCGACTCTGCATCAGTCTTGCTCGTGACGGCAGTCTAGGTGATCTCGGGGTGTCAATATTGGAATCCATTTTACCCTGTAATTAAATTTCAGTGCGCTGCATGATTGGTTGTTAAACTTTCTTCTCACCCTACACTTATTTAAACTCATAATAAACTCTTTAAACTCATAATAAACTCTTTAAACTCAAAATAAACTCTTTAAACTCAAAATAAACTCTTTAAACTCAAAATAAACTCTCTAAACTCAAAATAAACTCTTTAAACTCAAAATAAACTCTTTAAACTCAAAATAAACTCTTTAAACTCAAAATAAACTCTTTAAACTCAAAATAAACTCTTTAAACTCAAAATAAACTCTTTAAACTCAAAATAAACTCTTTAAACTCAAAATAAACTCTTTAAACTCAAAATAAACTCTTTAAACTCAAAATAAACTCTTTAATCTCAAAATAAACTCTTTAAACTCAAAAGAAACTCTTTAAACTCAAAAGAAACTCTTTAAACTCAAAAGAAACTCTTTAAACTCAAAAGAAACTCTTTAAACTCAAAATAAACTCTTTAAACTCAAAATAAACTCTTTAAACTCAAAATAAACTCTTTAAACTCAAAATAAACTCTTTAAACTCAAAATAAACTCTTTAAACTCAAAATAAACTCTTTAAACTCAAAATAAACTCTTTAAACTGAAAATAAACTCTTTAAACTCAAAATAAACTCTTTAAACCCAAAATAAACTCTTTAACTCTTTAAACTCAAGATAAACTCTTTAAATTTTTAAACTCTTTAAGATCTCTGGCAGCACACTACATGGCCGCACTCATAAACAGCACACCTACATGGCTGTAGACTCTAGCAGCGCACTACATGGCCACATTCATAAACAGCTCTAGACTATTCAGACAATTCGTACTATATACTCGTATTAAACTCAAACTCGTATTAAGCTCAAACTCAAAATCGTATTAAGCTCAAACTCAAAATCGTATTAAGCTCAAACTCAAAATCGTATTAAGCTCAAACTCAAAATCGTATTAAGCTCAAACTCAAAATCGTATTCATCTCAAACTCAAAATCGTATTAAGCTCAAACTCAAAATCGTATTAAGCTCAAACTCAAAATCGTATTAAGCTCAAACTCAAAATCGTATTAAGCTCAAACTCACAATCGTATTAAGCTCAACCTCACAATCGTATTAAGCTCAACCTCAAAATCGTATTAAGCTCAACCTCAAAATCGTATTAAGCTCAACCTCAAAATCGTATTAAGCTCAAACTCAAAATCGTATTAAGCTCAAACTCAAAATCGTATTAAGCTCAAACTCAAAATCGTATTAAGCTCAAACTCAAAATCGTATTAAGCTCAAACTCAAAATCGTATTAAGCTCAAACTCAAAATCGTATTAAGCTCAAACTCAAAATCGTATTAAACTCAAAATCGTATTAAACTCAAAATCGTATTAAACTCAAAATCGTATTAAACTCAAAATCGTATTAAACTCATAATCGTATTAAACTCAAAATCGTATTAAACTCAAAATCGTATTAAACTCAAAATCGTATTAAACTCAAAATCGTATTAAACTCAAAATCGTATTAAACTCAAAATCGTATTAAACTCAAAATCGTATTAATTAAACTCAAAATCGTATTAATTAAACTCAAAATCGTATTAATTAAACTCAAAATCGTATTAATTAAACTCAAAATCGTATTAAACTCAAAACCGTATGAACCTCAAAATCGTATTAGACTCAAAATCGTATTAGACTCAAAATCGTATTAGACTCAAAATCGTATTAGACTCAAAATCGTATTAGACTCAAAATCGTATTAGACTCAAAATCGTATTAGACTCAAAATCGTATTAGACTCAAAGTCGTATTAGATTCAAAATCGTATTAGACTCAAAATCGTATTAGACTCAAAATCGTATTAGACTCAAAATCGTATTAGACTCAAAATCGTATTAGACTCAAAATCGTATTAGACTCAAAATCGTATTAGACTCAAACTCGTATTAGACTCAAACTCGTATTAGACTCAAACTCGTATTAGACTCAAAATCGTATTAGACTCAAAATCGTATTAGACTCAAAATCGTATTAGACTCAAAATCGTATTAGACTCAAAATCGTATTAGACTCAAACTCGTATAAGACTCAAACTCGTATTTGACTCAAACTCGTATTAGACTCAAACTCGTATTAAATTCTCTGGTAGCACACTACATGGCTACACTCACAAACAGCACATCTACATGGCTGTAGACTCTAGCAGCGCACTACATGGCCGCACTCATAAACAGCACATCTACATGGCTGTAAACATTAGACCCGGTTATATGATACCACCTACATGATATCTAGAACCCTAAGAGTCTGACTATTAGTACACCACATACATGGTGACTAACTACATGCTAACTACACCTTTACCCACCTACATATATAACTAAACATTAGACCCGGTTATATGATACCACCTACATGATATCTAGAACCATTAATGTCGGACTATAGTACACCACATACATGGTGACTAACTACACTTTTACCTACATACATAGGTAACTAAACATTAGACCCGGTTATATGATACCACCTACATGATATCTAGAACCATTAATGTCTGACTATAGTACACCACATACATGGTGACTAACTACATGCTAACTACACTTTTACCTACATACATAGGTAAATAAACATTAGACCCGGTTATATGATACCACCTACATGATATCTAGAACCATTAGAGTCTGACTATAGTACACCTACATGGTGACATTGGTGACTAACTACATGCTAACTATACTTTTACCCACCTACATAGGTAACTAAACATTAGACCCGGTTATATTACCTACATGGTACACATACATAATAGCCAAATCAATATTGAAAGTTTAATTGTTGTTACCAAACCACGTAATTGTCGTTACACGGCACTTAAGGTACATAGTAATCACTTAAGACACTCTTCATTCATTTCAAAACTAACCAGAGGCGGTTATCAAGCATGACTTGCTATTAAATCATTTAGCTCATACTAAATATACCTACTATTTAATAGATTAGGTTCAGTATTCGAAACTCAAATATAGGATGCACATGTATGTAAACACTTTCATTTAACGACAGTACGTATTTCAACTAGATCTGCATAACAACCGAGAACTTCTGCATGTCTCTTCACAATATGGGCATATTAAAATTTAAAACCACTAAAATTTAAAATCAGTTAAATAAAATTGTTCCTTTAACGACAATAAACGTACTTGCCTTTAATGGTACACGTACAGTACTTGTTTGTTTTGTAATTGCTAACGGATTCATTAAATATTTATCCAAATCGTATCCATTGTATTCAACTTCGCTAAACATTGATACTACACAAAAATAAAAATAACATCTTATGTACAGTGCAGTAGTAACTGCACTGTACATAATCGTAATATGACTCTTGTAAAAAGTTACCCGCAGAGTTATAAATTACGTAACAAGTCTACTTCGTTACTTCAACTTGACTATGATCGCGTATCTGCATATTATTAATCAGGTTTTGAGATTATAAGCATTACACAACTTAAAACTTACTACCATAACGTCAGAGTAAGTATATCAAATATGTATGTATATAAAATATGTATATGTAGATATACTAGGTACTCACACGTTCTGGTCCTTTTATGGGCGCCGTGTTACCACTTCTGACTTGTGATGAATCAAAGTCCTTCGTACAATCAATTGCCTTTATTTTACTCTAAGTTTACTTCAACACTTTCGACATTCTTAACTTAACAAGCAGTAAGCCTTCCTACTCAATGTTACCGGTTCAAGCGCCAAAGCGAGAATGCCCCTTCCATCTCATGGTAAGTTACATTTATACTTTTTCATCATTTGAATTGGCGGGTAGGAGAGTAGGGTCATTTTCGCGACTACCGACATATTAATTAACAAATATTCGGGTAAACACAAATCACATTTCTAATCACTACCCACTGAATGCCATAAGTTTAACATAACGCACACAAAATAATTATAATTTATTCTTGAAATCTTATGAAATATCACATATGCATGATTCGCTTGGTACGTACTCAAAATTTCCTTTACTACTCATTATTTTATTTTGACATGTCTTACTTAATTTGTAATCGGAACTTAATATGAGTTCAGTACAATTTTTTGGTGCTTTGATGATTTCCACAACTCTAGGTTGATCAAGCCTATCGTTTGCGGGTACATCTGTCGCTAAGTCACCTTGATCGCAAGTTTGTTGCGCGCGCAGTTTCCGTGTTTGAGCTCTGGTCATGACTGATACAACGTGTGTTCTAATATTTTTTAAATCTTCACTATTCATCGGTAAACGACTCAATGCGTCTGCAGCTGCATTGTTTCGCCCCGGAATGTACTCAATATCAAAATTGAATTCTTCTAAATACAACCTAAATTTGGTTAATCTACTCGAGGGATCAGTCATTCCAAAAAGATAAATCAGTGGTTTATGGTCGGTGACAATTTTAAACCTTTTCCCAAAGAGATAGGGTCTAAAATGTCTTGTCGACCAAACTATGGCAAGTAATTCCAAATCTATGATTGGGTATCGCGTCTCGGCTGGCTTAAGATTTCGACTTGCGTACGCGACTACTTTTCCGTTGGAATTTGATAGTACTGCACCTAATCCTATTTTTGATGCATCTGTATGTAGCGTAAAAATGTTATTTTCTGAAAAATCTGGATAGTCTAAAACTTGTGGACTCGTAAGAATATTTTTTAATTTTAAAAATGCTGCTTCACACTCTGTAGACCAGTTAAAAACTGCGTTTTTCTTGGAAAGCTGGTTTAAAGGATAAGCTATGTTCGCGAAATTTGGAATAAACCGTCTATAGTAATTGGCAAATGCTACGAATCTACCTCGTCTGTATTCGTTGGTCTTGGGTATTTGGTTAATGCATCTACTTTCGCTGGGTCGGGCTCTACTCCCTTTGAAGTTATTTTGTGCCCTAAATACATTATCTCTTTACGTAAAAATTCGCATTTTAATGGATTTAGTTTAAGATTCGCGCTCCTTAAACGTTCTAAAACTTGAGTGAGGTTATGGTTATGTGACGTTATGGATTTACCTATGACAATGCAATCGTCTAAGTATATGAAACATTGTTTGTAATTTAATCCGGACATGGCTATGGTCATAAGTCTTGAGAAAACACTACCGCTTGTTCGGAGTCCCATGGGACATCTCTTCATTGAATACATCTTATCGGTAGTAAACGCGGTGTATTTCCGGGATTCCTTGTCTAAAGCTAGTTGGTAATAACCTTGGGAAAGATCGAGCTTTGAAAAATATATGCTACCTGCTAGGGAATCTAATATTTCTGTTATGTTGGGCAATGGGAATTTATCATCCTGTATTCTATTATTTAGTTGCCTGTAGTCGACAACCAATCTCCATTTCTTTTCTCCTAACTTATCACTCTTTTTAGGAACAAGCAAAACTGGGCTGGACCACTCGGAAGTAGTCTCTTCTATTATGTCGTTATCTAGCATATCTTGGATCTGCGTTTGAAGTTCTTTGCGTAAGGCATGTGGTATCCTGTAAGGTTTTACGTATACTGGGCTTGCATTTTCTTTTAAGTTAATTTTGTGCTCCAGCAAGTTTGTTGTGGTAAGCTTGTCGCCTGGCAGATGAAAAACATCTGCGTATTTTGCACAAATTTGTTCTATACTTAATTGTTCCTCTTTGTTTAAATAAGTGTGTAAATTTAAAAGATCTAATAAGGTTTTTACTCTATTGACGCTAATTTTCCCTGTGTCAAAATTGCAAATATCAAAATTACATAATCGGTTTACCTTCAACTTTGATAAATCTAAAGTAACTGGCTTATCAGTCGTATTCAATATCCGTACGGGTATTTGACCTTTGTCTGGTCTTGAAATGACACCTGCTACAAAAACGCCTGCTTGCATTTCCTGGGCTAGTACTACACAGTCGTCTACCAGTTGTGACGTAATGTGAGTCATAACTTCGCATCGCGGAGGTATATTATGGACATACGTATTATTTAAATGTACTTGCATAGGTATCGAAACGGACTGACCTCGGTCCTCTAAAATTAATGCATTGCGTTTATAACTTATATCTGCATCGTAACGTTTGAAAAATTCTTCCCCTAAAATTGCTTGGGCTGCGCATTGCATATTCTTAAAAACATGAAACTTTTCTTCGCAAATGAAACCGTTAAAGTCTAAGTCTAAATATATATATCCTTCTGAAGTTAAATCTCCGCATACTCCCTTAATAGTAATGCTATGTCCTTGTATTTGTCTGAAAAGATCGGGTTTGTTTTGTAAATATTCGTACCTAATAGCACACAGGCCTGCTCCGCTGTCGGCCAAGAGTTTTAATTTATATGTTTTACCTATACTACAAGTTACTGTGCTATAATTATCTTTATTATAACTAAATATTGCGCTATTCATATTAGTCACGAAAAAACTGCCTGTTAGGTTTTACATTATCGTGTGACGGTTGCATGTGCTGCGCACGCGTATTCGGGCGAGTGGGCGCGCGCGCAGGTCGGTGGACTGTAGCTGCACGGTCAGCGAAATTGTCCGGTCGTTTAACTCTATTTGTCGAGACGTGTTGCGAAATACCTGTGTTACGGTTATTATTGGAATAATACCGTGTCCCGAATGTATTTTTATTTCCTGTGTTAAAATCTCTGCCCTTATTCCTATTGTAACGCGCAGAGTGGGCATTCCGGTTCCCGTAATTATTACGAGAATGTCCCCGTCCATAATGTAGGACTTGATCCTGTTGTGGTGATGAGCTGTGCTCGTCAATGGCCGTCCTGATTGCTTCGGGCAATGACGTAAATTGCCTAGATGATATTATTGTGCTTAATTTTGGGTCTGCTAGACCGTCTGCAAACCGTTTAATGGCTGATTTCTCGTTCAGCGGACGAAGTATATCGTACCTGCTATCGTTACCGTCGGCCTGAGATATGGTCAGGTTGACGAAAAGATCCTCGATCTCGGCTCCGAATGCCTCTATAGTTCTCCTACCTTGCCTAGCTCTGTATAGTTGAGCTTGAATCGATTCGGACGATTTTTTAGGTAGTAAAAATGTGCGCATATCCGTGACAAGTAATTCTACGCTACTATATGACGTCTTTAATCTGAGCTTAGCGCTAGATGAAAGTCTTGTTTTTAGGACGAAGTCTATTAAAACCTGTTGAGTTTCGCTATTAATAATGGAACTGTACATTAGAATACCGTCTATTAATTGTTTAGTGGTATCCTCCTGCCCCGTCATGACGGGCAACAAGGCGATGGCCGTCTTGACATCAAAACTGGGCTTAGCCATTTTTCCGTCTGTTTGAGATTCTGTATCAAAATAATTTAATGCTATCTTTATCCTACTGTAAGTGTCGGCAATATCGTTTATATGCTTATTAGCTAACTCTAATTCTGAAATTTTATATTTTTCCGTTTGCTTCTGTAACTGAGACACAATATCCGCCGCGCGATTATATAATTCGTTTGATTCGTCTAGTTTCTTTCTACCTATTTCTTTCCGTCGCCTCTCTGGACCTAACTTTACAATATCTTCTCTTAATTTATTTGACCTTTCACGAATGGACACTAACTCAGATAGCATAATAAATTTGCGGCTACGGTTAATAACACATAACGGCTAAAATTAGGATACCTAACATTTCCTATATATCGCGACGAAACAATTAAAACATAATGATAAAGTTATATCTAACTTACATTAGTAGCGGGCAATGTACCCCCGTAAGTAGGTTATGTCGACGCTGCATTCCGCGCTGGCTGGGCGGTCGCGCGACGCTGCTGGCGAGCTGGCACCTCCATGTGGCACTCGCTGACGCTGCATGTGGCTGCCTCTGCTCCGACGATGATGACGGGCCGGGCTAACCCTGGACTCCCTCGAGCATGGGCCGGGATAACCCTGGACACCTCTTGATATGGGCCGGGATAACCCTGGACACCTCTTGAATTGCGAGCCGGGATAACCCTGGACAACGCTCTTCTTTCTTCTTTCTTCGTTTTTTCTTAATTTGAGTTTTGTTGCTTGGTCATCTTTTTCTTCCTTCTCTTTCGTTTTCAAAATGTGTGGGAGGGTTCTGTTTAATAGGAAGCTTCTTTCTTGAAAATGCGCAGGAAGTTCCTTTCTTGAAAAATAGGTTCTTTAACTTGAATTCTTCATTAGGGTGATCTTCTTGCCTTGACTTCTATCTTCATTTTCCTATGCGATGCGCTGTGGTGGACTTCGTTTTCCTGGTATTCTTCTGGTATGGGTCGCCATCTGATAAGTTGGTTGTTGGAGGGTTGAATGGAGATCAAGTGAAACGAGACATTACCGAAGATGTGTTATATTCTCGGTATCCAAGTATAGAGAGCGCAAGTAAATCTAAACATAACATATTTATAGGCTATTATTGCTTACATGCTATTTATACAATTACGTGCGTCGCATATTTATGTTGCAGACAGTAACGTATAGTTACTGTTAATATGTTAACTTAGGCATATAGTACAACTGCGATTCATCTATACGGCAGCATTGGTAATGGAATGCCAAATGGCATTTTGAACAATCCAATTTTTCATTTAAGTATAAAGGGTCATCACAACCCCAGCACTTGACCGCATCTTGCACACTGTGATTTGTATTTTTAGACATTTTATACAAATAATTGAAGTTGCACGCTGTTAAAGGCTCCTTACTGCTCAATATGACGTTATCTTTAAGCCGATTGAGGCAAGCGACACGCTACTAAATGCTCCGCAGCGTTGTGCGATCACGGCGTTTGAGTATCGCAAAAGGCGTAAGCGGCGCGGGATTTCATAGCCGCTTTCGCGTTCTGATCGAGCACCTTTCACTGAAATGTTGTTTACTTTTTCTGACGGTGTTTTTAATATTTTTGCAAACTATAACTATGAATTGTACTTCTTACACTGTACACTGATTGCTTTCACATGTTACATTTTGATAAGCACAAGGTAATGCACTGAATTTATATAAAATATGACAAGAACAAACACTTTAAATCGCTGTTATGGAATTAAAATTACGGAGCTCACAAAGTATAGTCTTACGTGTTCGGGTAGTTCGCGCGCGATATAGATGTGGGAACACGTCGTCGATTGGAGTGGCAATATGATTAGGAAAAAGTCTCAAAAAAATTCCTTGTTAAATTCCTGTCTAAACCGGTGGCCGATTTACCTATGTGTTCAATCAGATTCAGATGGTCCACCGCGAAAATCGCGACAACGAAGTTTTTTATCTGCGTCTCTATCGCTCCATTATGCAAGTGCGATAAAGAGGCAGATAACTTTCGATTGTAACGACAGGCTCTCCGAGTAACACCCTTTATTTGAGTGGAAGGCGGACGTAAACTTTAGTGTATTTATATATAGTATATTTACAATTGTTCTAGTATTTATCACCAGTAGTAGAGGCGGTTAGTGGGATTCTCAGGTAGCTGCTAGTAAATGCATCGATCCTGGGCTCATATTATTAGTTTTGGCTTGTCCTATAGACAGTGTAAAGTACCTAAGTACTTAGCACTAAGCTAAGTGCTTTAGTTCGTAGGTTACTTAGTATTTGTCACTATGGTTTATAAAAAAAAACTCCTTACTTATGTGTCTAAACTGATGCAAAATTTGACTATTTTAAATTTACTTGAAAAATACCTACATTGCAACTGGGTGATTAGCAAATTCAGTAAGATTCAGATGGCGCACCGCGAAAATAGCAAATACGAATACGAAGTTTGTTATCTGCGTCTTTTTCGCTCCATTATGCAAGTGCGATAAAGAGGCAGATAACTTTCGATTGTAGCGACAGGCTCTCCGAGTAATACCCTTTATTAGAGTCGAAGGCGGACGTAAACTTCAGTGATCACGCTAACTCACTCGCAGTCCGTCTCGCTCGCACCAACATAGTGTGAGCAAGAGGCAAGCGTACAGGGCAATAAACCATTTACCTGAGCGAACCTTGTCATTGTTCCTAATATTTGCTCTAGTGTATCTTAACTCCGCCCCTTCTCACTGATAGCCAATTATATTTGTTTAAGGACATGTATTGTGTCAGTAATTAGTACGGTTTAGGATGAAAGCAATCAGTCGCACACTGCATCTTATAATCATATATAGATTTAATGCTTAGTAAAAGGGGTTTAGCACTCAAACCACTGCTTCCAGTAGCATTTCTTTTATTACATCGATATACAGGATTAATTATAAGATTACAAAAGATCAAATCGGACATAACCTCGGGGCAAAAACCTGCCGCCAAATCTGACAGTTCTCTATATCCACCAAAATGACCATAGATGCAATAACCAAAAAGTATAAAGCTAGATGCATACTACATGGTTTCATCAGTATAAGGCCACGTATAGAATATTCATTACAGTGATGCTTACAGCTTCGGCCATCCTTTTTATTTTAGTGAGTCCTCTCACTAAAAGTAATTAAACATTAATAACAACAATATAACGTAACATGCCATCCAGCTTAATAATAACAAAAGATAAACACTCATAACAACAGTATTTTAACCTTCAGACTATAACTCCCTTATTAATCAATTACAGACATTATGTATACCTATATCAATCTTATTGAGAAATCAATCTTCACACTTCACATGTTTTAATCTGAGATCCTGTAAATACATAGTTTTTTTTGTAATAATAAACTATAATCTATCATAATCAATCATAGTCATAGACAGTCTGCCATCAAGGCCTGCGCTAATCAGTCTGCTAAACTATAAACAAACATAAACAACCATGGCCTGATCTAGACAGTCTGCCATCGAGGCCTGCGCTAGTCAGTCTGCCACACTATGAACAAGTATAAATAATCACGGCTTGATCTAGACAGTCTACCATCAAGGTCTGCGCTAGTTAGTCTGCCACACTATGAACAAGTATAAATAATCATGGCCTGATCTAGACAGTCTGCCATCAAGGCCTGCGCTAGTCAGTCTGCCACACTATTAACAAGTACTTATAAACAATCATGGCCTGATCTGGACAGTCTACCAAAATACATATAATCTAATATACAGTCATGGCCTGCTCTAGACAGTCTGCCCTCAAGGCCTGCTCTAGACAGTCTGCCAAAGTACATCTACATCTAACATCCAAAGTTTAAATCAACATCAACACCCACAGTCTGCCCTCAAGGCCTGCTCTGGACATCTTGCCAAAGTATAAACCAACATCAACAATCACAGTCTGCCCTCAAGGCATGCTCTATACATCTTGTCAAAGTATAAACCAACATCAACAATCACAGTCTGCCCTCAAGGCATGCTCTATACATCTTGTCAAAGTATAAACCAACATCAACAATCACAGTCTGCCAAAATACATAAATATAATCTAACAATCTTGGCCTGCTCTAGACAGTCTGCCATAAAGGCCTGCGCTAGACAGTCTGCCAAACTATTAACTAACATTAACAATATTGGCCTGCTCTAGACAGTCTGCCATAAAGGCCTGCGCTAGACAGTCTGCCAAACTATAAACTAACATTAATAATCTTGGCCTGCTCTAGACAGTCTGCCATCAAGGCCTGCACTAGACAGTCTGCCAAACTATAAACTAACATAAACAATCATGGCCTGCTCTAGACAGTCTGCCATCAAGGCCTGCACTAGACAGTCTGCCAAACTATAAACTAACATAAACAATCATGGCCTGCTCTAGACAGTCTGCCATCAAGGCCTGCACTAGATAGTCTGCCAAACTATAAACTAACAAACAATCATGGCCTGCTCTAGACAGTCTGCCATCAAGGCCTGCACTAGACAGTCTGCCAAACTATAAATTAACATAAACAATCATAGTCTAGGTTCATAATATTAATATAATAGTTTGCTAAAACCCTGTCTGTTATGATCTACAATAGTATGACACTTATCATGACTAATTGCTCACAACACAACCTATGTATGTTTAGTAATCTTTAATCTTCTTACTATATCTTAATTTTACAACAATCTAATATTCATATTCTCTTTCTTCACTGCTCATACAGCTCCACTGCTGAACATATGCCTCTTTCATGCATTCCCTGCCACCTTTTAATGTCCTCTGGCCATCTGATTTCCTTCTTCTTATTCATGATTTTGACTTTCCAGTTCAGGATTGTGCAAGTCTAATAGCTTAACCTTCTTTGCTTCAGTCAGATGCTGTGAGTCCATCACTTATCACCAACTTCATTCTTTCACGTAGGTTACCAGCGTTGAAAACATGAAAGAAAAGTGTCATCATTAATTATTGGCAGTAGCAAAGATCATTATGGTCACAGTCATCATGAATAATAATGCTTAGAAATTGTGGTGTAAAATCATTTTGTCTCTTTTCCACTCATGAAATGTTAATATTAATAATAGTGGTACTTTAGCTTCCTATGTTTGTATCTTGGGGCTAAGCCTGGACTACCCCTATTGTCACATAATGTCTACAGTCAATAAAAAAAATAAAATAATTAGAGAACCTATGACTAATCTGTAACCGATGACATCTAAAACTGAGAAGTAATCAACTCAGTTCAATTCAGGTTAGAAAATGAATATATAATTAATTGGAGGATTGTTGAGATGGGACAATAGCAATAAAAGTACATTGGCAACAATAGTATGAAAAGACATGAAACTACCAGTCTCATTTCAAATTTAGAATTCATACTGTGTGCCGTGTGCGATTACATGCATTCACTATTGTTTCTATTTGCCTCTCTCTATATTTACAGATTGAGAATTTTCAATATAACAATAAAAGGCAATTAAATTTGTACCTACACATATAATATGGTATGGTGTAATATCTACAATTAACTTTTTTTTTACTTTTTCCCATATATAAACTTTTATAAATAAATAATTTATTTGCTATCAATTTACTATCAAATCTAAAATTAATTTCTGTGTGTCTTTTATCCAATATACACATCTACCTATCAAGATTATTTTTCTCGGGATTAGAGACTAGAGTACCTATATTTACATTGACAACTATCATGGGCCACTCTCCTACAATTTTAGCCCGCTGTCAGTTTAAGTTCTCCCTCTCATCTTAGCTATATCCCATCATTCCATCATAGCAAAAACCTCTGGGATACCAATTCATTCTCGTTTCTTTGTTATCTCTTAACATATGTAGGTGAATATTATATCCACATGCATCATTAAAAGAAAACTTTCAGTGTCCATCCAAAAATAACAATAGTAAACAATCAACTTACAAAATGTCATTAAATAACTCAGTGTTAATAACTATTAGCTTCACTGAGCATCTGCATTGCACTGCACCTGAATACTGCACGATGACATCCTTACCACCTTGCCTTTCTTCATAACAATCATAACCATGTAACAGGCTCTTAATGATGTATCACCATGAAGCTGATGGTTGCGTAAGTTTCATTTTCGTCGAGATCTACTCTCATTGTATTCCAACGTCTCTTCTCACAGTAGATGAAAGTAAATTACATCCAATCTTTATGTGGGCGTTTGAATTCATAATCCCGCTTTCTGAGATATAATCATATATAGATTTAATGCTTAGTAAAAGGGGTTTAGCACTCAAACCACTGCTTCCAGTAGCATTTCTTTTATTACATCGATATACAGGATTAATTATAAGATTACAAAAGATCAAATCGGACATAACCTCGGGGCAAAAACCTGCCGCCAAATCTGACAGTTCTCTATATCCACCAAAATGACCATAGATGCAATAACCAAAAAGTATAAAGCCAGATGCATACTACATGGTTTCATCAGTATAAGGCCACGTATAGAATATTCATTACAGTGATGCTTACAATCTCGTTGTTGTCGCTACTACTCCCTAACTCTCTATCCGCTCTCTGAATATTCTCACGACCTTTGGCTATTCATATTGGACTCTGGTGATTTCCCTCATATTGACTCTGGCTTTGTTTTTGGATTCCGATTCCGCTTCTACCCCTATCCGTTTGGATAACTTTCATTCGAAAAAATCTTGGTTTCTACACCAATATAATATTGATTGTGTTGACAATTATTTCGCACAATTCGCAATATAAATTAAAAAAAAAATATGTCTATTGTTGGTTGAGATTTATAAACCAATATAAATCTTGGTTTGTATTCTGCGTCTTGTTCTGTTCGAATATTGATTGTGTTGACAATTATTTCGCACAATTTCAATATAGATAAATACAATTATAAGTAAAAAAAACAGGTCTTTGGGGTTTGTTGTGATAAATCGAAGTGAATTTGTTGTTGAGATTTATAACTTAATATAAATCTTGGTTTGTGTTCTGCGTTTCGTTATATTCGAATATTGATTGTGATTGACAATTATTTCGCACAATTTCAATATAAATATATAAAACTATAAGTTAAAAAAAGGTCTTTGGGGTTTGTTGTAATAAATCGAAATTAAAATCGATTTGTCGTTTCGTTTGTGTCTATTGTTTGTTTCTGTCCTAAAAATGTAATTTCTATTACCTATATCGAGATTGTGTCAGTCATGCCTTACGATAAGGATAAATTGGGGGAAATTTTACTTAACGACGTGGAATGTCGAACCGTCGACGAACATGGTTCGTTGTACCCCCCCGCCTCTGCCGTATATTCAATAGTGGCGGATAAAATGGAACAGGCAGGGTCGCATATAATGGCACGTCACGTGTACACAATTCTGAATGAAAATAGGAATGGATTCAGGGAACTAGTTTCCAAAAAATATGGGTGCAAATTTAGCAATCGAAAATCCATTTCCCGCGTCGATAACTCGATAGCATCGACAAGCATGTTGAGTTCTGATTGTTCCAAGAGCGCGGATGGGCAAAATGTACATTTGAAATTGATATTGTCCGCAAAAAACTGGGAAGAAATCAGCCCTAGAAAAATCGTTTCGAGCGGGCGCGTGTATTGGAAATTTCAAAAAGGTTGGACTGACCACGTCGCAGAGCGACTGTGTCAGCAGCACAGCACGCTAGATTGCGTGTTTTCTTTTAAAAATAATATAGTCACGCCGTGCGCATCGGCCCAATACTATGCCATGTTCACTGGGGTCTGCATCGAATGCAATTCGAAAATAACGGGCACTTTGCTGAAGTGTCCTATGCGCGGGGTGGATGTAATTATAGACGTCCGCATAGAAAATATAATGACTACCAGTCATACAGGTGGCAAGCGTCGTCAATTGAGAGGACAGCGGCGACATAAGGTAGCCGAGCAAATGATAAAACAAAACCAAGGCGCAGTAGAATTTTGTCGTGAACAGGCTCGGAAACTGAAAAAATTTGGCGGCAGAAATGTAGCCATAATACCAAAACCAGCAGTTCTAAGAAAGGCCAAGCAACAGGAGTTACTTAAATTACATGGCCTCGAATTCACTAATGGTCCGATCAATTTGCTAAACGAAGCAACCCATGGTAAATGCGCGGATCCATACACAGTATAGGACTTCTAAAATTTCATTGCATATACTGGATTCCCGAACAGCAGCAACTATATACTGCACGTTGCAAAAACCAAAATAATGAGTTTTTGACAATTGATGCAACGGGTGGTATTGAGAAAAGAACAAGTGAAGAACAGTCCCACACGTTTTTGTACCAATGCATGTTGGTGACCGAGCGAGGGAGCGTCCCCGTTTTTCAAATGGTCTCCCAAGACTAAAGGTCATTGATAATTGCGCTGTTTTTAAAAAATATCCTTGCGAAAGGAGCGCCCCGGCCACCAATCGTGGTATGTGATTTTGGCCGTGCCATTGTAAACGCTGTAGCCGAAGTATTCGCGAACTGCAGCGATTTACACGAGTACCTGCAAAAATGTTATGATGCAATATTTTCATTCTCGAACGCACTGCCGCGAACCTATATAAGGCTAGATGTCAGCCACTTGATTAAAATGGTTTCTAGGTGGAAGTGCCTCAAAGGGACGGTGTTGGCGGCGCGCAGATTATATTTACGTTGCGTAGCGCAGGCGTACCAATTAAGTGACGCCAAAACTTTATCTTCTTTCATAGAAGCGATGTTAGCGGTGGCACTCAGTGAGTATCTCGGCAACGATGTTCCTGCACAGAAGTCGATGGACGAATTAATAAACGCAATTGAAAGGACTTCTTGCGACATTGTTGAATTGCATGAAAGTCAGGCTGATGACGATTTTGTCATCGACGACGAAATCTCCGGAGACGAAGAGACCGATCAAGCCACCGACTGGAGTTCTTGGTCCTCCACAGTTTATAAATCGGCCGAGGAAATAGGCGCAAAATCCAGAAATGGTCCCATAATTAACGGGTGTTACAATCCGCAATTTGCAAGCAGATTGACAAAACAATTGCTACCCTTCCCCTGTGTAATTTGTGGGTAATTTTACAATAGATTCACTTCTTGCGGGTAATTGTATTTGATTTGAACTAATGGTTCTGTTGTTGTCATTTTGTAATGTCAATGGTATTGTAATTAATTCGTTGTTATTGTTTAATGTGATTGCTCCTTTTTCGTAATTTATGACACATTTGTATTTTATCAGAAAATCTTGCCCAATTATTCCGTCGACCTGTAATGGTAATTTTTGGAATACATGAAATTCATGCTCAAATGATTGGTTTTCACTCTGCAAGTGTAGAGTAATTGTATTGTATGACGTTATTTTCCCTCCGACTCCGTTGATATGAGTCATCTTTGGTACCATGTGTCCGCGAGATATTAATGCTGCGTCGTTCGTTATCGCGCTTAGACTCGCGCCTGTGTCAATAAGCCATTTGTGCGTTGTACCGTTTATCGCAAATTGAACTGAATTCATATGGCAATAAGTTAGGATATAGTTGTTATTCACGAAAAAATTGTAACAGCTGAGGCGAATTGCTGTCATCTGGTGTATTTTGTATCGCCGTATTAACTTGATATCGTTTGTTAGGTATATTTTGACGAGGACGGTGATAATTTGTATATGTACGCGTATTATAGTTTTTCGCGATTTGTATAGGTCGAGTGTTTTTCATCTGGGTGTGCACCCTTGGTGGCTTGTTTGACGTATTACGCCTAGTAGGGCATGTACGCTGTGGGTATTTACCCACTGGTTTATTATTGTAATTAGACCTGTATTGTCTGTGGTTATTATACCCTTTGTTCCGGAAGTATAAAACTTGCTCCGGAGCGGGCGTAGATGATATGGACACCTCTTGGTCCTTTGCACCTTGTATGGCATCTTTTAGCGAGGTGTATCCTCGTGAAGCTATAATGGTACTTAGTTTGTCATTTCGCAGGCCTTCCGCGAATTTATTTATTGCCATTTTCTCATTCAACGATTGTAAGACCGTATATGCCTCTGGTTTCCCATTGGCCTGTGTTACTGTGAGGTTTACAAATAAATCCTCTAACTCTTGTCCGTATCGCTCGATTGACCTATTTCCCTGTTTTGCCGTAAATAGCTTGGTTTGTATCGCGGTAGCTGATTTAGTCGGTAAAAGACGGAGTTTCATGTCATCAACTAAATCGCTTACACTGGTATGTTTTTCGGATATTCTAAGTTTAGCACTTTGTGTTAATCGAGTCTTAATAATGAAATTCATCAATAATTGTGAATCTGAATCTTTTATCATTGTAGAGTACAACTCTATGGCGTCTATAAGTTGTCTAGTGACGGCCTCCGAACCGTCCATAGCTGGTAGCAATGCTACTGCTGTTTTCAGGTTAAAGTTGTCATTCGACGTCATTGTGACCTGATCTTTGTTGTCTTGGTCGTATTGAGTTATAATTTTACTGTAAATTTCTTCTATTTTTAGAAAATAAGACTGGATTAACTCACTGTCCTGTATAGAAATTTCAGATTTTTCTACTTTAGAACTATGTAGCTCTATATATTCTTCGTACTGATTATATAATAGTTTTACTTGCTGGAGTTTACTTTGACCATTAGCCTCTTTTCGGCGTTTTGGTCCTAATTTTCTAATATCTTCCTGTAGTGATTTTAATTGGTCATATAACTTTTGAATATTGGTCATAATATTCTTATGAATTTAGATGGTACGGAAATATTCACATTGCTCACAACAATAATTGAAATTGGTTTAACACAGTTATGCTTAAGTTGTACCTCTTAACATCGTATGGTCGTCGTGGGGGTGGTCGTAGCGACGGCTCTGGTGCTGGTGATGCGCTGCAGGTGCTAGGTAATGGCGGTGGGGTTGATGCTCTTCCTAGACGCTCTGCTCTGCCTTGTTGGTGTTGCGCATTATCGTGGCTACTGCTTGTCGCTCAATTTTCCTTGTTAGACACTTATGTATCTTTTTCCATATGGCGTATGAAAAAATGACGCATACGATTACCAGCACAGCTGTTGTTATATATGTTGCAACTGTGCTGCTGTCTGCCTGTTTAGCGCTGGCGTTGTTGGAAGCACCGTTCTGTGCAATAATCACCTCTTCTTTCTTGTCGTTTTTGGTGCACTGGCTTCCCATAATTTTCACGGATTTGTGCTCGCTTGTGCAGTGGAGCTGGCTGGCTGGCTGGCTGGCTGGCGTCTAAGCTGGGCGGCGTCTAAGCTGGGGCTGCCTCGAGCAGCCCGACTGGCAGGGTCGCCATGAAGTGTTCGGCGTTCAGGGGTTATAATGATAACACAAGAGTCGAGTAAATACTGAATATATTGGTAGAAAGCGCTGGCCTTATATACTAAGGTTTTAACAGGTTTAATCGAGTGGAAGTTATGGCAATGGTCGTTAACCATTGTATAGCAAATTACAGTAAGTCAAGGTTTATGGCGTCGTTAACTTAATGTTCTGTAAAGTAGTAAAATACATATATGGGAGATAAGTATCCAGTATCAGCTGTATCAGCTGGTAGCAGCTGTGTATGATCTGACTACACTACACTTCCCATGTGGACGGGAATAATGAGGGAACATTTTGGCAGAGGTTCGACTATAGCGGCATCGTCCACGGTGGAAAGTGAGTTCAACCATTTAAAAAATCGCGTAATGTGCAACAAATTACCGATGCGCGTAGATAGGTTTGTTCTCGAACACATAGAATACTTAGAAGGTAGAGTGATCGAAGCATCGAATGAGACCGACTTGTCTTCAACAAGCAGCTGCGAACCTCGCCAACCCCGCCCACTTGAACAGTGTCCGGCAATACCGTGTCCCGGGCATAACATCGAAACTTCCAATGCGACGGGCTTGACTTCAAATATCAGCAGCGATCTCCCGTCAGTTGAACTGTGTCCGACACCACTATGCCCGGGCGGTGACCTTTTCCATACCCCTGTAGTGTATAACCTCACCTCACCTGTGGTGTACCTCATAATTTTGTAGTCAGTTTGATGCATTGTATGCAGAAATTTTAGGATTGTGTAGTGAAGCTAATATGTCCGAGATGGAGAAGTTTAATTTAAAAACGGCTTTGAGTTTATTACCAGTAATGAAAGATGATATTAATGAAATTCAGAATTTAATTGACGGTATTGAATATTATCAATCGCTTCTCGATAACGATTCAAAAATGAAACTGGTAACCTTCGTCTTAAAGAGTAGGCTTTCTCAGTCAGCTAAACTAAAGCTGCTACCAGAATATACTACCGTTGACGCTTTAATCACGGATATGAAAAATGAACTTTTACCAAAAAAGTCAGTGCCATGTTTACAAAAACAACTTTTAAGTATAAAACAAAACGAAATGTCTATCGATGACTACGGTAAACAATTAGCAGAAATGTTTGTCGATCTTACTTTGTCCCAGGCGGGGGATAATGCCGATAATTATAAGGTATTGCGACCCTTAAATGAACGCCAGGCTATTCAGAGCTTCGCTGATGGGCTGCGAAATCGCAGACTCAGCACTATAATCGCTGCAAGGAATTTTACCACCCTAAAAGATGCAGTTCAAGCTGCCATCGATTACGACCGCTCCACTCCAAGTACGTCTGAAGGGATTTTGACAATGGCACGTAATCATAATTATAATTCGAGATATTTCAGAGGCCCATCATCCTCATACTCTAGGGGACACCGTGGCAGGTCGTACTCAACACGCGGCCATCAAACGGCAAGGTACGGGTTCAGTAGCCGACAGCGAGGTACGGGACGTGGCTTCCAACCTGCGGCTGCCCGAGGAGCAACGAGGCCTTACCAGCAGAATAGAGGTAGGTCCCAATTCTATTCCAACAGAGCTAGGAACAACGGGATACGCAGTCAACAGCAAGTACATGTAATGACGGATAGTAACGAGAATCAGTTTTTTCGTGACTGAAGAATATATTTTAATTAACAGCAATAAGAAACATAGTTATGTAGAGTTATCTTTTGGTAACGGAATTTCGACTCAATATTTAATTGACACGGGTTCTACCATATGTGCTATAAAATATAAGTACATACATAATCAGAATATTCCAATCCATAACGATAATGTAGTAGTCAGCGGATTAGGCGGCAAAGTCCAACCTATCGGATATGTTTACTTAGACCTTAATTATGGAGATCAGAGCCTTAATCAAAAGTTTTATGTTTTCAATTCTTTGCCATGTACGGCTGGCGGCATCTTAGGACATGACTTTTTCAGAAAGTACACGTCAACTATAGACTACTATGATAGCACTTTGACTTTAAGGAATGGTATAGATTGTAAAATAATATTACCGCTATTTATAGAGGATAGCAACCGTTTGACGGTACCGGCTAGGTCGGAATCTATACGTTACATAAAGACGAATATGGAAGAGGAATGTGTGGTGTGCGCGAATGAGATTCAACCCGGATTGTTTATGGCTAGTGCATTAGTGAAACCTAACAATGGAAAGATACCTATTCGTTTGCTTAATACGACTGAAAATGATTTGATAATTGACAAATTAAACCCGACTATTCACAAAGCAAGTGATTATGATGTATGTATGTTTGGCGAAACGCAGAAAAATGCGGAACGGGTTAAAAATATGTTTTCTTATTTAAAGATTAATCACTTAAATAGAGAGGAACAAATTTCTATTGAGAAATTGTGTGCTAAATACTGCGATATTTTTTATTTGCCAGGGGACAAATTAACGACAACGAACATTTATAAGCATAAAATTACTTTAAAACAGGATGTACATCCAGTGTACTCTAAACTCTAAACCGTATAGGCTGCCATATTCCCAACAAGGTGAAGTACAAAGACAGTTAGATAGTATGTTAGAACAAGGTATTATAGAGCCGTGTAGAAGCGAGTGGTCAAGCCCAATATTACTAGTGCCTAAAAAATCGGATAGCAGTGGAAACAAGAAATGGCGATTGGTAGTGGATTACCGAAAACTAAATAATTGTATTACAGACGATAAATTCCCGCTTCCCAACATTACAGAGATTTTAGATTCGTTATCCGGTAGTATTTATTTTACTCATTTAGACTTAAATCAGGGTTATTACAACGTCGAGTTAGAGCCAGACAGTAGAAAATATACAGCTTTCTGTGGGGGTAGATGGCAAATGACCCGCATGCCCCAAGGGTGTAAAACTAGTCCGAATTCATTTTCCAGGATGATGACCATGGCAATGGCTGGATTAACTTATCAAAAATGTTTTGTTTACCTAGATGATCTCATAATTTTCGGCCGTAATTTAAATGAACACAACAAAAATTTACAGGACGTTTTTGAAAGACTTAGAAGCGTAAATTTAAAATTGAATCCGGAAAAATGTGATTTTTTGCGAAAAGATATACTTTATTTAGGACATGTCGTATCAGGTAATGGAGTGTTGCCAGATCCATCTAAAATTGAAATTATGAAGAATTATCCAGTTCCTAAAAGCACAGACGAGGTGAAACGTTTTGTAGCTTTCGCAAATTATTACCGAAAATTCATCCCAAATTTTGCCGAAAAAGCTTATTACTTGAATTTGTTATGTAGGAAAAATATTAAGTTTCAATGGGATGACAACTGTCAAAAAGCATTCGAATGTCTCAAAGACTGCATGGTATCACCACCAGTGTTACAATATCCTGATTTTTCAGAGGAAAATGAATTTATCGTACAAACAGATGCTTCCAAATTTTCAATAGGTGCAATTCTATCAAATGCAAATGGATTACCCATAGCTTACGCAAGTAGGAGCTTAAATAAAGCAGAAGTTCAATACCCAACAGTGGAAAAGGAATTGCTCGCCGTGGTTTGGGCAGTTAAACATTTTAGGCCATATCTGTACGGGCGTAAATTTAAAATATGTACCGATCATAAGCCTCTCGTGTACTTATTCAATATGAAAGATCCCTCGAGTAGATTATTAAAATTTAGAATGGCATTAGAAGAGTACGATTACGTGGTTGAATATGTGAAAGGCAAGGACAACGTGGCTGCAGACGCATTGTCCCGGATACGCATTACGTCAGAGGAATTGAAAGAAATGAATGAACATGTAATTAACGTGATGACTAGAGCGCAGAAAAGAAGGATGGATGCGGTATCCCCGGTTGATATGGTTTCTACTGACGACAGGTCTGATCAACCAAGAGTTGTAGCAACACATAGCAAACCGAAGGATTCTGTAGAGTTGAGATTTCTGGATATAAGAAGTATAGATAGGTTAAAAAGAGAAAAAAGAATTAATCTCGAGAGTAAAACATTATGTTATAGCCAGGAAAGAAAAACAATATATATTAAACAAGTATCTCAATCACAACTGACGCGAGCCGCTTTTGTGAGAGAACTTAGTGAGTTGTGTAAGAAAATAAAAGTTGAAGACATATACTTCATTAAAAATAAAAATAATAATATATTTGTCGACAAATTAGTTAGCGAAATACAAAATATGGTGAATTGGTCCGGACCACAACTACATATATTAAATGAAGTAAAGCGAATTTATGACAAAGACGATAAAAGAGTCATACTTAATGATTTTCACCTTTTACCCACGAGTGGCCACGCGGGTATAAGGAGAATGTATAACAATTTGAAAAAATACTATTACTGGCCTGGCCTTGAAAACGATATTAAAGAATTCGTAAGTAAGTGTGAAAAGTGCCAGCGCCAAAAATATACGGTTCAGATAAAAGAACCTATGGTCGTGACGTCAACAGCGCACTCTGCGTTTGAAAAAATATTCTTAGATATAGTGGGCCCTCTAGATAAGGATAATTATAATCATTCATATATTCTAACTTTACAATGCGAACTATCTAAATACGTTTGTGCATATCCCCTTGTTTCTAAAACTTCAGCAGAGGTTGCCAGATGTTTTGTAAACAATTTCATACTTCAACATGGCATACCAAACACCATAGCAACTGACAGAGGCACAGAATTTATCTCCACAACTATGAAAGAGGTATGTAAAATTTTAAATATCAATCAAATTAACTCTACCGCTTATCATCACCAATCTATTGGATCTCTCGAAAATTCACATAAACATTTAGGTGCATTTCTACGCATACAGACCGACAATCACCCCGAGGCTTGGAGTGAATGGCTTCCCTTTTGGAGTTTCGCTTATAATACGTCAGTGCACTCGGAAACGCAGTTCACCCCTTTCGAATTAGTCTACGGCAAGCAGTGTAATTTACCAAATAACTTAGTCACATCTATAGACACGCTTTATAACTATGATGATTACCCAAAACAACTAAAGTATCGTTTACAAGTTACACAGAGAGAGGCACGTGACAACTTATATTCTAGTAAATTACAGCGTAAATTCAGGTACGACTCCTATATAAATCCAGTTACATATAAACCCAACGATCAAATTTTAATAAAAAACGAGACTGGTAATAAACTCCAAAGCTTATATTCAGGACCATATATTGTAGTAAAAGATATTCCACCCAATGTAAAAATAATTAAAAATGGTAAATATGATGTAATTCACAAAAACAGAACTAAGCCTTTTATACCATAAAACAATGTTAGCATACTGTCTATTTTTCTTTTACTGTGGTTGATGCATAAATGTATTTGTAATTCGATCAGCATTGTCTGTATTATTGTAAACAAGAGTTGAAACTCTTAATATACTAATTAGTTCTAAGTAATGATAAGATCAGATAATTTCATTGTTTAAAACGTGCTCATTTGAACAAAAAAAAAAATACTTGTACTTATTTTTTTTTCTTTCCCTCCGTGGGAGATGTAGTGTATAGAACTATAGATGCTTATGTACGTGTATTTCAATGCTATATAATCGATGATCTTTATGAATAAAATGTAGTCTTATTTAGAATCTGGTTGTATCAATACACCTCCCGACTTCCATCCTCATACCCCTGCGAAACACGATACTTCCCAAGATCAAATATCCGATTCTTTATTAGAAATAGCAGGGATGATTGCGAAAACGATTTCCACCGATGCTCCTAACTCAGTCATGCGTGACACTGACACGCCTCAAAAGCGAAAATTATGGAATGAAAATGAAGACTGGCGTGGCCTAGCAAATGCCGAATTAAAAAAAAAAGGCGAAAGCCAACATACTTGGACCCGTGCCCAGAATGGCAAATTATCAAAGATGTGCCGCATAGTAAATTGCCCATTTTTCACAATGGGAATTTCTGCGCTCCCGTGAAAATCGATTCTACGAAAATAAACGTCAGGAATACTTGCGCGTTTGATGCACTCACGCAAGTCGTGATGAGCGGAATAGCGTGCAATAAATTGTACAAAACAAAGGTTCTTGATTCCGAGACTAGCATTATTCAGCTAGCTCACAAGGTGCTTGAGGAGAAAAAAGTAACTCAAAGACATTACGCCGAGAGAGCAAGTATTCTTTTGAATACACCCCTATTCGGGAACGAAAATACATCTAGGAAAGGCACAGAACCTCGCCAAAGGCTGGATGCCGAATGTAACGCGGCTCATTTGGCAGAATTCCTGTTTTATGAAGTGCCCAGTTATACAAAAACGGTGAATTGCGTATGCGGGCAAAAGTTCAGCAGGACCGGTGCACTTTTAAATATAAACGTGAACGTTTTACTATGCGACGGATTCGCTCAAATGCAACAGGCCGTGAACGAGGGAATAACGCAGATTTCTACCTGCCGGCATTGCCAGAACCTAAACAACGACATCCTGGACTATGGGCCACATCTTATTATAGACACAAGCGTCTTAACAGATGACAATTATGAAACCAGAAATTCCAATATAACACATGATCTCGACTATGTGGCCTCAAACATTAAAATACAAAAAAAAATATATACATTGACAGGAATCGTAGACTATACGCCCGGTCATTATTCGGCGTATATCAAATCAGGCCTTTATTGGCACGAATACAATGACATTGGACCCGTCAGAAAAACGGTGTCCGGAAAAACTGCAATAACACCGCACGTCATAGTATATACAATATGCCAAATAGAATAAAAAGAAAGGAGCTGACTCTCCAGAATTGCTGATTTGCTGGGTGTCAGACCTGCATTTTTTTGACTATTTTTTCGAATAATATCCATCAGAACTTGTTTATTCTCATTCTAGCAGATAAAACTGTGTGTATTCAAATGCACTAGCGTGCTGGCTAACTAAGAACTTAAACATTTCTCGAATTTCAGACTATTTCAAACATAATCCTCCAAAACTCTGCCAAATTTCGTTCTAGAATATAGAACTGTGTGTATTCTAGTACACTAAGGCGCTGGCTGTCCGGAACTGCTGAGATGCTGGGTATCAGACCTGCATTTGTTGGGATGCTAAGCTCCAAACTTAGCTATTTCTCGATTTCGAGACTTCGATACTATTTTCGGACATAGTCTATGAAAACTCTGTCATATTTCCTTCTATAAGATAAAACTGTGGTTATTCTAGTGCACTAGGGAGCTGCCTATCCAGAACTGCTGAGATGCTGGGTATCAGACCTGCATTTGTTGGGATGCTAAGCTCCAAACTTAGCTATTTCTCGATTTCGAGACTTCGATACTATTTTCGGACATAGTCTATGAAAACTCTGTCAAATTTCCTTCTACAAGATAAAACTGTGGTTATTTTAGTGCACTAGAAAACTGCCTATCCAGAATTGCTGAGATGCTGGGTATCAGACCTGCATTGGCTGGGATGCTACGCTCAGAACTTAGCATTTACTCGATTTCGAGACTATTTTCGGAGAGAGTCTATCAAAACTCTGACAAATTTCCTTCTAGAAGATTGAACTGTGATTATTCTAGTGCTCTAGGAAGCCGGCTATCTAGAAATGCTGAGATGCTGGGTGTCTAGCTCGCATTGGCTGGGATGCCAAGCTCAGAACTTAGCTATTTCTCGATTTAGAGACTATTTCAAACATAATTCTCCAAAACTCTGCCAAATTTCCTTCTAGAAGATAGAACTGTGGTTATTTTAGTGCAATAGGGAACTGCCTATACAGAACTGCTGAGATGCTGGGTACCAGACCTACATTGGCTGGGATGCTAAGCTCAGAACTTAACATTTCAAACATAATCCTCCAAAACTCTGCCAAATTTTCTTCTAGAAGATAGAACTGTGGTTATTCTAGTGCTCTAGGAAGCTGGATATCCAGAAATGCTGAGATGCTTGGTGTTCGACCTGCATTGGCTGGGATGCCAAGCTCAGAACTTAGCTAATTCTCGATGTAGAGACTATTTTCGGACATAGTCTATACAAACTCTGTCAAATTTCCTTCTAGAAGATAGAACTGTGGTTATTCTAGTGCTCTAGGAAGCTGGCTATCCAGAAATGCTGAGATGCTTGGTGTTCGAACTGCATTGGCTGGGATGCCAAGCTCAGAACTTAGCTAATTCTCGATGTAGAGACTATTTTCGGACATAGTCTATACAAACTCTGTCAAATTTCCTTCTAGAAGATAGAACTGTGGTTATTCTAGTGCTCTAGAGAGCTGGCTATCCAGAACTGCTGAGATGCTGGGTATCAGACCTGCATTAACTGGGATGCTAAGCTCACAACTTAGCATTTAGTCGATTTCGAGACTTCGATACTATGTCCGGACATAGTCTATCAAAACTCTGTCAAATTTCCTTCTAAAAGATATAACTGTGGTTATTATAGTGCTCTACGGAGCTGGCTATCCAGAACTGCTGAGATGCTGGGTGTCTGACTTGCATTGGCTTGGATGCCAAGCTCAGAACTTAGCAATTCCTCAATTTCGATACTATTTCGGAGTTTTGAAAGACTATCTTTCATAACTTTGCCAAATTTCGTTCTAGAAGACAGAACTGCATGTATTCTAATCCGCTAGGGTGCTTTCTATCCAGAACTGCTGAGATGCTAGGTATCTAGCCCGCATTGGCTGGGATGCTAAGCTCCGAACTTAGCAATTCCTGGATTTTGATACTTTTTTGGAGTTTTGAAAGACTATCTTTCAAAACTTTGCCAAATTTCGTTCTAGAAGATAGAACTGCATGTATTCTAATGCATTAGGGTGCTTGCTATCCAGAACTGCTGAGATGCTAGGTATCTAGCCCGCATTGGCTGGGATGCTAAGCTCCGAACTTAGCTATTTCTCGATTTCGAGACTATTTCAAACATAATCCTCAAAAACTCTGCCAAATTTCCTTCTAGAAGATAGCACTGTGGTTATTCTAGTGCTCTAGAGAGCTGGCTATCCAGAACTGCTGAGATGCTGGGTATCAGACCTGCATTGGCTGGGATGCTACGCTCAGAACTTAGCATTTACTCGATTTCGAGACTATTTTCGGAGATAGTCTATCAAAACTGTGAACCATTTCGTAAAAATGTAAGTGTGATCATAGTCTAATAAAACATGGTCTTCCATTCCCAGAGTGACACGGGGCTACGTCACAACAACATGGCCGCTATATATAGCGCTATCGCATATTATCATATAGCGCTGTCGCATGATGACGTAAGCCCGTGTCAGTTAGGTGACCTAGAAAAGACGGGAATGGAGTACCAGGCGGAGTATATTATTATACCATGAGTGTGATCTTTGTTTTTATACTAAGTATCTCACACGTGCGTGACATCGCCGACAAAATGCAGGAGAGTAGGCTGCGATGGTATGGCCACGTTAGAAGGAGACCACCAGACTACGTCGGAAATTTAGCACTACGACTTTCCATCCCCGGTAAAAGAGGCAGAGGCATGGTCTAATAAAACATGGTCTTCCATTCCCAGAGTGACACGGGCCTACGTCACAATAACATTGCCACTTTATTTCAACATAACATGTTACATGGGTACATTATACCTATGGTTAATAAGTTAAAATATTTCTTTATAATTTTATAATTTTCATTTATATGTATTTTAGCTTAAATTTTACAATAACACGTCATTTTTAATTACTCGTTAGCAATATCTTCCGATTCACGAAAGAAATTTCAGACTTTCGGGTAATTCTGTTTATACTACTGGCAACACAGGATAACGCTGTGCACATTTGACAATTCGGATCTAGATAACTTCATGCCCTGACCGTCATCCTTGTCGAACGCGTGTTAATTGTTATTTCCTTCTCGCTCAGTGTCAGCAGTCGCAGTGTTTTCCAAACTTTTCACGCCGTAAGCTTGGTAATTAATGTGTAACTGTGAATTAGTTTTTCAAACGTTTGTCTGGTATAGATAAATAAAGTTTAATTTAATACATTAGATTTGTTTTATTTTACTATGTTTCTACATGAATAACTTAAAATTAATGCCGTTAAAATAATTTTCACCGTTGGTTAAAATTCTCCCACATTTCAAAGTTTGAGAACCTGTAAACAGCATGATGACGTAGGCGCGTGTCAGTTAGGTCATACGCGAATCTCGGAATGGAGTACCAGGCGGAGTATATTATTATACCATGGGCAGAGGTAAACCGAAAACAAGATGGAAGGACGTAGTGCTAAAAGATATGAGTGAGTGCAAAGTGTCCGAAAACGAAGTCGAGGATAGGGCGAAGTGGAAGCAAATAACACGGAAAGCTGACCCCATCACCATGTGGGATATATAGCCCGGAAGAGAGAGAGAGAGAGATTTAATAAATGCATATTTAAATACAGAGAAACACATATATCTTACATTTTACTTCCTTCCGACATCCGATATCGGATCGGACTATATAAGACGAAAAGATCCCATATAAATAAAAGTAAGCCAAATTCTGAAACTGGTATCTCGAAAACTGCCTAACCGATTTTGATACGGTTTTCGTCATATATTAAGAAATATATCTGAATTTAATAAAAAACCGGGCAAGTGCGAGTCGGACTCGCACACAAAGGGTTCTGCACAATTATCTATAAAAACGGTTACCCATCCAAGTACTGACCCCGCCCGACGTTGCTTGACTTCGGTCAAAAATCACGTTTGTTGTATGGGAGCCCCACTTAAATCTTTATTTTATTTTGTTTTTAGTATTTGTTGTTATAGCGGCAACAGAAGTACATCATCTGTGAAAATTTCAACTGTCTAGCTATCACGGTTCGTAAGATACAGCCTGGTGACAGACGGACGGACGGAGGGACGGACGGACGGACGGACGGACGGACGGACGGACAGACGGACGGACGGACGGACGGACGGACGGAGGGACGGACGGACGGACGGACGGACAGACAGCGGAGTCTTAGTAATAGGGTCCCGTTTTACCCTTTGGGTACGGAACCCTAAAAATACTTATTTTCAGACATTCTTCAAACTCGAGGACATTATTTGCCATGAATAAAAGGCAAAAGAGAAAAAATAGATTTTTAATGATTTCACACTAATAGTGTTCGAAGAGATTTTGTTTTTATTTTTTTTTACGTTAAAAAAAGTGATTTTGTTTCAAATGATAAGACATTTTTCGATATTTTTTGATCCCTGAAACTTGTGGATTTTTTTCTTTTTCCTAATAGACCTCGCCTTCTAAGGGGTGAATTTTTGGGTACTTCGAAATAAATCGCCTACTTTGGTGTCTACTATCACCATGCAAAGCGGCTTGCTTCCATTTTAAAGTGCAGCTTACGTTTATCATAATACGTTTGCCTATAATGAGAGTCGAACTCATTGTATATAATTGATATATAGGTGGCGCTAGCGTCACGAACAACATCGGCTCCGTAAACATATGTATTTTAAAAATGTTTAAAGTTATATTAGAGTGCATAGTAACCATTATTCACTTCATAATCTAAAGTATACGAGGGAGTGTTATCTTTAAATTAGACCAAGAATTAAACAAACTGTGAATAACAATAAAAACAGGACGTGTTATTGTGATTAATCAGTGAAGTGCAAAAAACTTAAACAAAAACTAGTTTGCTAGTAAAGACAATTTAATAAACAGTGGTGTAACATAATTTGCAAAACTAAAAAAAGAAACATAAGTGCTTATTTTGAAGAAAAACTTGATATAATATCTGTTAACATTCGAATTCCATCCGTTTTACTAGCGACATCTATTGTTGAATAGTAGAACAACTCATCGACTGATCTGCTTTATCCACAGAGTAATACTATTAGTTTCGCTACCCGACGATAGAGGGCGTTATATTCAAAAATGGAACAAACGTGTTCAGGATGTTTGGAAATAATCCCAAACAGACAGTATCTTACTTGTATGCTGTGCAGTAGCAAATACGACTTAAAATGCGCTGGTATGTCTTTTGAAAAATTTAAAAGTTTCTACAGCACACCGGATTCTGAAAATAAGAAAGCCTGGAAATGTCCATCCTGCCGCTGTCAAGAACCAAAAGGTGACAACTCAAACACACCAGTCCGTTTGCGAGACAACAACGAAACGTGCTATCGTGAAACTTATCCTGAGACAAGTAACGTCACCCTAAGAAAAAAGTCCCAACAAGCACTGAACATAACACCATGCTTCGACGAGTCGAGTATTTTAGGAGACACCCTGCACGCAGACACTAACTCGACAACAAGCCAACAAGGTCCATCCATACCATCAAATATAGCCGATACAATAACTTTAGAAAAATTCGATAAACTTCTAGACAAAAAACTAGAAACCAATAGGCAGTCATTAATCTCTGAGCTTAAAATAACACTGCTCTCTGAAATAAATCAAGCAATGACAGAATTGAGAAACGAAATAGCGCAAAAACACAATACAATAAAATCAGAACAAGACAACCACAAACAAGCTATTAGTAAAATAAACAACACTATTATTTCCATAGAAAAAGAACACAAAAAAAATAAAGACTGAAATTGAAGAGATAAATAAAATAACGTCCCTTTTCGGCCAAGCATCTTCAAGTAACAAGGCCATCCATGTAAATTGCACCCACTGCTCAGAATATAAAAACGAAATCAGTCAAAAAAAACTTGTGTTATATGGACTTCACGAAAATCACTGGGAAAATTAGTCTGAACTTTACGACCGTATTTTATACGTTTTCCAGGATATTCTAAATGTAAATTTAGTTGAATATATTGAAACCTGCACGAGGATTGGTAGAAAAGGACAAAGAAGACCTATAGTGATAGAGCTCTTAAGTAAAAAGGTCACGAAATACCTGCTGCCTAGAGCCTTTTTTTCGTAAATACGAGGGCCGCCTTTTAAGGTGAAGGGGTGGGCAAAACCGTAAAAAAGAGGTGTCTTTGTCGAAATAGTTTGGTCATATTATGGCATATGGAGGTCTGGAAAGTGATTATTCCTGTCGAAAATACACTCAAGTATTGGATATTGTAATAGTTATGTGTCTGTCTGTTATAATGAAGTCTAGAAAGTACATTTCATAACTAGTTTTAATAAATACTTATATGCATTTTATTCCATCCGGACAGAATTTTACGACAGCATTTTTTTTTAACTTACTTCCAAATAAAGTCTATTTCAATAGAACTTGCTAACTATGTAAACAAACAACGTAACTTTGTTTTATCACTGTTTCTCTTTGAATTTTTACACCACCTCATCAAATACCATTGAAACCATACACATATACACTATTGAAACGGTCCGTTCCGTAAAATACATAAATATATAACTGTATCTTGGATATTCAATTAAAAGTTTAAAATGGGTTCATAAGTTAGGTTATGAGGACCTGATGGAATGACGGTTTTGTTTCTTTTAAATTCTACAATTGCCTATGATGGGTAGTGTTGTGACTAAAGTTTGTGATATAAACCCGCTACACACTACCCAACCCATGATCTGTACCTACCGCCGCGGTTATAAAATACATCAATACATCATTCTTAAGTACTAATTTGTCTTCTGATCGTGATTAAACAAATTAAAAATATGTAACTACATGTTTTTTACTTTTGGTATTTTATTATTCGAGATGGTTTGACATTAGTAAAATAGTAACTGGTAGTAAGTAGGAGTCTTGCCCATCACTAGTAAATTCATCATTCAGAGACAATTTCAATATGGCGGTTTGTTTACATAGTTAGCAAGTTCTATTGAAATAGACTTTAGTTGTAATATGGGTTGTAGACCCAAAACCACCTAGTGCCTACGAAGTCGTCGCACTTATTCGTCGGACTACGATTGCTCTGTCATATTGCGCAGGCGCTTTTGTAGCGTAAAGATAAAATTATTACACGAATCTATACCATGACATAGAATAGAGTATACTCTTTTAAAGAAAAATCTAATATAATGCTTAAATTATTCTAAAAAAAAAATATCTAAATTAATTTAGTAAATTACATGGATTTCACCATACTTTGAAAAAAAAATATCTAAATTAATTTAGTAAATTACATGGATTTCACCATACTTTGATTTTAAAAAGTTTTAGATTCTAGATAAAGCATTTTGTAGCAAAGAAAGAAAGCAACGTTGCAAGTTCGTGCATTGTTCGAAATCGCCACGAGCGCTTTGCACTGTTGCCAGACTGGTTCGTTGTTTGTTGTTTTGTTTGGATATTGAGAAAACTTGTCAATCTTGCTTGACATTGTGTTGTCTATCGTAGTGATGTGCCGTTACCGGTAAAATACCCAAGGTGGTAAAATACCCAGTAATGTTACCGGTAAGATTACCCAGAATCAGTAATTTACGGTAATATTCAAATTAAGTAAATGTCAACATAAGTTGTTTTACATTAAATCATTACTTGTCAACAAATGCATCATACGAAGTGCAAAAAATCAACATAGGTTTACTTTTCTAGTAAATTCCCAAAACTACTGGTAATTTTCCCAATGTTACTCGGTATTTTACCAATATTACTAGGAAGTATTCCCCTTGTCTGGGCAAGTGGGCATAGTCAAAACCAGTTTCAGTCAAAACCACTCAATGAATAATACTAGAATTTTAGTAAAACTAAAACGAAAATGTAAAAATCACATTGATTTAATAATAATCATCACATTTTTATGAGTAGGTAAGGTGTAGTACAATGCCATTGTTTTTATACGTTAAGTGGTAATTTTTTATAGCTTAATTGATATAATTATATTCTTATTTTGAGCGTGTATATTTGTTTTTTTTTATATATTTATTTTATTTATTTTGTTTGTTCTGTTTGTTCTGTTTGTTCTGTTTGTTCTGTTTGTTCTGTTTGTTCTGTTTGTTCTGTTTGTTCTGTTTGTTCTGTTTGTTCTGTTTGTTCTGTTTGTTCTGTTTGTTCTGTTTGTTCTGTCTGTTCTGTCTGTTCTGTTTGTTCTGTTTGTTCTGTCTGTTCTGTTTGTTCTGTCTGTTCTGTTTGTTCTGTTTGTTCTGTTTGTTCTGTTTGTTCTGTTTGTTCTGTTTGTTCTGTTTGTTCTGTTTGTTCTGTTTGTTCTGTTTGTTCTGTTTGTTCTGTTTGTTCTGTTTGTTCTGTTTGGTCTGTTTGTTCTGTTTGTTCTGTTTGTTCTGTTTGTTCTGTTTGTTCTGTTTGTTCTGTTTGTTCTGTTTGTTCTGTTTGTTCTGTTTGTTCTGTTTGTTCTGTTTGTTCTGTTTGTTCTGTTTGTTCTGTTTGTTCTGTTTGTTCTGTTTGTTCTGTTTGTTCTGTCTGTTCTGTCTGTTCTGTTTGTTCTGTTTGTTCTGTCTGTTCTGTTTGTTCTGTCTGTTCTGTTTGTTCTGTTTGTTCTGTTTGTTCTGTTTGTTCTGTTTGTTCTGTTTGTTCTGTTTGTTCTGTTTGTTCTGTTTGTTCTGTTTGTTCTGTTTGTTCTGTTTGTTCTGTTTGTTCTGTTTGGTCTGTTTGTTCTGTTTGTTCTGTTTGTTCTGTTTGTTCTGTTTGTTCTGTTTGTTCTGTTTGTTCTGTTTGTTCTGTTTGTTCTGTTTGTTCTGTTTGTTCTGTTTGTTCTGTTTGTTCTGTTTGTTCTGTTTGTTCTGTTTGTTCTGTTTGTTCTGTTTGTTCTGTTTGTTCTGTTTGTTCTGTTTGTTCTGTTTGTTCTGTTTGTTCTGTTTGTTCTGTTTGTTCTGTTTGTTCTGTTTGTTCTGTTTGTTCTGTTTGTTTTGTTTGTTTTGTTTGTTTTGTTTGTTTTGTTTGTTTTGTTTGTTTTGTTTGTTTTGTTTGTTTTGTTTGTTTTGTTTGTTTTGTTTGTTTTGTTTGTTTTGTTTGTTTTGTTTGTTTTGTTTGTTTTGTTTGTTTTGTTTGTTTTGTTTGTTTTGTTTGTTTTGTTTGTTTTGTTTGTTTTGTTTGTTTTGTTTGTTTTGTTTGTTTTGTTTGTTTTGTTTGTTTTGTTTGTTTTGTTTGTTTTGTTTGTTTTGTTTGTTTTGTTTGTTTTGTTTGTTTTGTTTGTTTTGTTTGTTTTGTTTGTTTTGTTTGTTTTGTTTGTTTTGTTTGTTTTGTTTGTTTTGTTTGTTTTGTTTGTTTTGTTTGTTTTGTTTGTTTTGTTTGTTTTGTTTGTTTTGTTTGTTTTGTTTGTTTTGTTTGTTTTGTTTGTTTTGTTTGTTTTGTTTGTTTTGTTTGTTTTGTTTGTTTTGTTTGTTTTGTTTGTTTTGTTTGTTTTGTTTGTTTTGTTTGTTTTGTTTGTTTTGTTTGTTTTGTTTGTTTTGTTTGTTTTGTTTGTTTTGTTTGTTTTGTTTGTTTTGTTTGTTTTGTTTGTTTTGTTTGTTTTGTTTGTTTTGTTTGTTTTGTTTGTTTTGTTTGTTTTGTTTGTTTTGTTTGTTTTGTTTGTTTTGTTTGTTTTGTTTGTTTTGTTTGTTTTGTTTGTTTTGTTTGTTTTGTTTGTTTTGTTTGTTTTGTTTGTTTTGTTTGTTTTGTTTGTTTTGTTTGTTTTGTTTGTTTTGTTTGTTTTGTTTGTTTTGTTTGTTTTGTTTGTTTTGTTTGTTTTGTTTGTTTTGTTTGTTTTGTTTGTTTTGTTTGTTTTGTTTGTTTTGTTTGTTTTGTTTGTTTTGTTTGTTTTGTTTGTTTTGTTTGTTTTGTTTGTTTTGTTTGTTTTGTTTGTTTTGTTTGTTTTGTTTGTTTTGTTTGTTTTGTTTGTTTTGTTTGTTTTGTTTGTTTTGTTTGTTTTGTTTGTTTTGTTTGTTTTGTTTGTTTTGTTTGTTTTGTTTGTTTTGTTTGTTTTGTTTGTTTTGTTTGTTTTGTTTGTTTTGTTTGTTTTGTTTGTTTTGTTTGTTTTGTTTGTTTTGTTTGTTTTGTTTGTTTTGTTTGTTTTGTTTGTTTTATTTATTTTCTACATGTTTTAAATTAAATTAATTCAGTTATAACGTAAGCGTTCAAGTACGAGTATATTACCCGCTTTTGGGAATATTACCGGGAAGAATGGTAATTTACTGGTAATATTCCCAAATGGTAAAATACCGGTAATGGTATTTTACTCTCGGCACATCACTAATCACGGTCGAGGGCGACGACATCACGATGACCTGCCCCGTGCAGTACCAACAGTCGATAAGGGTGACTGTGAATAATGATGGAAGCAGGAAAGTGGAGGTGACACTAAATGCCACCTTCACCGTGAACATTCCCATGGCCCCAGACAGATCATGTACAGTAACGGAGACAACCGACACGTCACCGGCACCACCGCCAACACCAAGCGCGACGACGCCGCCCGATGCCCCGCAACACCCATCGCAACCACAACCACAGCCGCAATGCCCATTGCCCAATTGTAATGGCATATTGGCCAATTCCCCAGCACAGCCACGATCGCAGCCACAGTGCCCGTCGCAGCCACCAGGGACCACCGCAAGACCAGTAGCAGTCGTAGAACCGCTGCCACCAAGGTACCAGCCACTCCGGCCCCACTACATTCCGCAACGGCACGAAAGGAGCCCACCACGAGGACGAGGAAGAGGATGGCGACGGACGGTAACGCAGCTGTAACGGTTGATAGTAGATTTTTTTTTTGTTAATTATCAAAATGTAGAGGTAAATCATGTTAATATTTTTTTTCTCTTTTTCTTAAGATATCGCTGACTAAATACGGATAACATGCGTAATTCTAGTGTCACACGTAAAATGCATAAAATATAACAACTCGTTTTCATTACTTAAAAAACTATATAATTAAACTCTCAGCCGATTACATTCATTTTTGCAGTGTCGAATGTAGTCCATCGCAATAAATTTCACAATATCCGTCGCACGCGCCACCGTTCGACCGCGCGCGTCAGCTGAAATTTAACTAGGTCGCGTGACTTCGCCGCGAATTAACATTATTTATTTAATCAATGAATGAAATATGATACTCACATTTAGAAATTTTCTTAGCAACAAATATTTTATTACAATTAACTTATCGATGAAAAGTTATGTTCTATGAAATTATTGGATTAGCTACCCAGTGATTAAATATGAAATAACTAAATAAATACGTAATTTCATTAAGCTTGGAAACAATAATTAAAATAACTATTTCACCAAAAATACACTTAGGAACGGTATAGCACTTAATAATCGTTGAATACAGATAGGTTAGCGTTGCGTAACTAGTCCTTTTTGTTAGATAAAATCAACAATTTGGAGACGAGGTCTTAAATAGTTTCTGCAAACGTGGAGGCACATCAAAGTTATATGACCTCATACAGCTAGAGCACAAGTCCTTCATACTTGATCATGGTGAGAACAACCGTATTCCTCCGTGAAAGATGTAGGAGACCCTTTTTGTCTTAATGTAGATGTGCCTAGGTACAGGATATCCCTAAAGGATAGGCCTGATATGCCGTGTTTTTTTTTTAAGGGTGACCATGCCCTAGGGAACGATTCCCATGTATTTGTGTACGCACAGAGGCGTAGCACAAGGTATTGTAGGGTGACCATACCCACACCCACACTTGTAGGGTGACCATGCCCACATTTTATTGTTTAGGAGCATTGGACTCCGGCCGGCATTAGTTAAAACATTATATTATAGCTATCGTTGAGGCATACCAAAACGGAATGAAAATACAAAACCAAGCATCAAAGTAACATTGTAACATTAAAACGTGATAACATTAGACAAGTATACTTCTTTCCAAATAAAATCTTCTTAAAACAATATTATCATATCTCTAATACATTACCTTTCACAGTGACACTAGAAAGAGCAAAAAGTTTGAACCACGAATAAATTTTTTTTTAACAAATGTAAGCAAGTAACATGCATTATTTTTTTTTTCTCCTGCCACCCCGGGGGGAAACGGACTTTCGGGGGAGGTGTAATGTAGTAAACAACTACATTTAGCGTTTAACAGTAACTTCATGGATTGCTGCGACATAATGCATATTGCTTGTATCAGCGATAAAATACATGCATATAAACGCATAAGCGAATAGAATAAATGGAATTATTATACTAGACACCGAGCCTATCACTTCTAACCCTCTCCAGTCACCCTACAACGATCATGTTAGTACACAATATTAAACTTGAAAGGTCCAGCCTGATGAAGTCTACGCTCCGACCTACTCGAGCCCATGTTCAAAACCCCGAAAGCTTTCAACTCGAGCTCTCTAACCGCTTTGCTTGCCTAGAGAACTTGGCTTCAGTGGACGAAATCAACGACGGGCTAGTGGAAACTGTCCACACAGTAGGGTCTAAGTTTTTTAGACCCCGCCGTAAAGATAGACCTCAGAAATTTACCGAGCAAACCTTAATCCTCATGGCTGAACGACGCTCGCTACAGTTGCAGTCTCCCGATGACGCGGAGTCATATAGGCAGCTCAATAGACGTATATCTAAGTCCTTGCGACATGATCTGCGTCTCTTTAATACTAACAGTATTAAAGAGACTGTTGAGCGAAACCAAGGCTCCAAAGTGTTCGCAAAGGACAAGTCTATTGGGCAAAGCCAGCTGACAAAGCTGAAACGGGAAGATGGCAGCATAGCGTCGAGCAAAGCGGAGGTTTTAGGTGAGATCGAGAGGTTCTATGGACAGTTATACACTTCGATCGCAAAGCCCGTTGACAGCTTGGTAGGAGATCCAAGAGCCAAGCTGTCCCGACATTATAACGAAGATATCCCGGACATCAGTCTGTACGAGATTAGGATGGCCCTGAAGCAGCTTAAGAAGAACAAGGCGTCGGGCAAAGACGGAATCACTTCAGAGCTTCTGAGAGCGGGTGGAACACCGGTACTTAAAGTCCTCCAGAAGCTCTTTAATTCCGTCTTGTCCGAGGGCATAACGCCTGAAACATGGAATAGAGGCGAGGTGGTGCTGTTCTTCAAAAAAGGTGATAACAACCTATTGAAGAACTAAAGACCCATCACGCTTCTGAGCCATGTCTATAAGCTGTTTTCAAGGGTCATCACGAACCGTCTCGAACACAGACTTGATGACTTCCAGCCTCCCGAACAAGCCGGTTTCCGAAAAGGCTATAGTACCATAGACCACATCCATACGCTGCGGCAAGTTATACAGAAGACCGAAGAGTATAACTTGCCATTATGCTTAGCGTTTGTGGACTATGAGAAAGCCTTCGATTCGGTGGAAACATGGGCGGTGCTTGAGTCTCTTCAGCGATGCCATATTGATTATCGGTACATCGAAGTGTTGAAGTGTTTGTATAGTAACGCCACCATGTCGGTCCGAGTACAGGAGCAGAGCACGAGGGCGATTCCATTGCGAAGAGGCGTAAGGCAGGGAGACGTTATCTTTCCGAAACTGTTTACTGCCGTAATGGAAGACGCCTTCAAGCTCCTGGAATGGGAAGGACTTGGCATCAACATCAACGGCGAATACATCACTCACCTTCGGTTTGCCGACGATATCGTAGTCATGGCAAAATCGATGGAGGAACTCAGCATGATGCTCGATGACCTCAACCGAGTTTCACAACGGGTGGGCTTGAAAATGAACATGGACAAGACGAAACTTATGTCAAATGCCAATGTTGTGCCCATCCCAGTCTCTGTTGGGAACTCGGTACTCGAAGTTGTTGAGTCGTACATCTACCTAGGACAAGTAGTCCAATTAGGTAGGTCCAACTTCGAGAAAGAGGTCAACCGCCGAATCCAACTCGGTTGGGCAGCGTTCGGGAAACTACGTAATGTCTTTTCGTCCGACATACCTCAGTGCCTCAAGACGAAAGTCTTTAATCAATGTGTGTTACCAGTGATGACTTACGGCTCCGAAACGTGGTCTTTCACTATTGGCCTCATCTCAAAACTCAAAGTCGCTCAACGAGCTATGGAGAGGGCTATGCTCGGAGTTTCTCTACGTGATCGAATCAGAAATGAGGAGATCCGTAGACGAACTAAAGTTACCGACATAGCCCACCGGATTAGCAAGCTGAAGTGGCAATGGGCAGGCCACATTGCACGCAGAGAAGATGGCCGATGGGGCCGAAAAGTGCTCGAGTGGAGACCACAGACTAGCAAGCGCAGCGTAGGACGTCCACCCACAAGATGGACAGACGATCTTGTTAAGGTCGCCGGAAGACGCTGGATGCGGGTCGCTTCCAACCGGCACGTATGGAGGTCCAAGGGGGAGGCCTATGTTCAGCAGTGGACGTCTTATGGCTGAGATGATGATGATGATTCAACGGGGAAATGCGGCCAGCCTGTTGGGTACACTGCCTGCGGGCGGTGAGTTGGAGGGTGTATTTTATTTGTAGGTTTTTTTTTGGTTTTTGTTTTTTATTCATGTGTATTTTTAGATTAAGTGAGTTGACGAAGCCTGTTGCGGATTTTATCGCTGTAGTTTGTTGTGATGATGCCTGTAGCTGATTCTAAATTTGTGTTTACCTGACGAAGCCTGCGTTGCGGATATAAAAGTATGGTCTCTGAATAAATAAGTAATAAATCGGTAAAAAAAAAACTACAATAGACAGTAACTTCACTCGGTTATTCTGACCGTGCGCACTTGAGACCTTGTGACAATGTGTATTCAAACTCACAACTCCAAATGATCGTATTTAATCTCTATTCAAATGGTATACCATACGCATCATTACAATCTCGACATCCATTGTAACAAAATTATCTTAAATCAACATCAAAAAGCGCCGCACCAACGGCTCATCTTACTTTCGCTTCGACGAAAATAAGGGTAACCAGAAACGCATGTAGTTGTCGCACCAACCACTCATCTCGTTAACGCACCAACGGTTCAATTTAGTAATAACGGTCTTAATCTAAGGCTCTTCAACTCCTGCTCCAGTATAGATAGCATCAACGTGAATACAACATACAGTGCCAAGGCGCAGCAACGCCCATTTTAGTTTACAGCACATCAACGTTAATAAAACTGCCCTTAGGCGCTACAACGCCGTTCGGTGTTTAAACGTTGCTGCGATCCTCACTAGATGCACATGAGTCAGTTACATCAATGATCACAATATGATGATAACTTCCGCAAATAGGCCTCAATCGTTTTTTTTTCTGCAAGTCAATACAACATTTACAGTAACAGTGATATTGCCAGGTGCCATACATTGGATTGATAAAACAGAATATACAAAAATCAGCCTGAATTCACACTTCACATACACCAGTCCTTCGGTGTATTCATCACACGGATGATACGCCAGTCCATCGGCCTGGTAGAATCTAATAACTCATCAGAAGTTAACCATCTCAGCCGCGTAAGTGCTACTCCTCGCAAAGAGTATACTGCGCATAAAAAGCAGACCACTTGCACCTCTTACATGCTCCGGAACTTCTCATGTAGTTACTAGACAACACTCAGTCCATCGGGCGTACTTTCAGTCCATCGAAAGCAAAAAAAATGTTAAGAGTGAATCCCGAAAATAAATAACATCAGGCGTTACAATCATATTACTCAGAATCACTGGCACTATCAGCGTCAACTGATCGAATAAAACTGAACATTACTGATCAAAATCACTAAAGATCGCTTTCAACTTTAGCTTTAAACCGAAACTCGCTCAAGAGTTCTAAACAGAAGTAAAACAACTCAAAATAATCCCAACGAAATGTGAACTGCTCACCAGATTGTCCACGTGTCCAAATCAAAGGTGGTGGTTGTGGTAAAGATCAACCCAAGCACGAAGCCTGATGCTTTCCGCCTTGCAGTTGCCGTTGCTACGGCAGATGGCGAGATGCACGATGTGGTTCATCATAGCTGGCTCTTACTGAAATCATCATTTGCACGGTATCAGTTCTATCATGTATGCAGGTTAAACTCCAAGGTTTGTGAAATGCCTCAGTAGCGCACACAAAAGACATGTTACTAATGGATACGGGACTTTAAAAATCTCAAAATAAAATGTAATAATATAATAATAATAACAATAAGCCCGCAGGGCAGCTTGTGGCGAGCTGTTGGGGAGTAACGACCCCACGGACCCGAGTGCTCCCGAGAGTCGGTCAGGGTCTCCGTCTCCGGCGTGTCTTCGTCGGTCGGAGTGGACCCCAAGGGGACCCGCAGGACTCTCAGCTCTGGCTTGCCTTCATTGGCCGTCCAGAGAGGAGTCGCTAGAGCTATATGCTCCAGGGGTGGAAGTGTTAAAGGGCATAACGCCGCGAGTAACTTCGGAGAAAGCGCAGCACCACCTCTCGACACCCCTGAGCCGCTCACGCCGGTGTTGCGCCTGGCCGTCTTTACGATGGCGCATCAGGTGCCCATCTAACGAGTGGCGAGTCACCGCCTGCCTCGATAACACTGTATAACACAATGTTATGGCAGGTGACCGGAACTCTTAGCAATAGCCCAGACTTATTTTCCACCCAAATTTAAACCATAGACCAGGACTCTTTCCATTTTTCTATAATAGCTCCCAATGCCTGCTGAAACCGGTTTACGGGTATCTATTTATGTACCCGTGAATGGGTTCCAGCAGGCGTTCTACATGACATCAAAGCTCTCCAAACGGCCTCTACGTGTTGGATCTATATCCCCACGCACGCCTTATAAATGACCGGGCTTAAAAACCCGAGAGTTTGTAACGGAGATACAAATAATAATAATAAACATTTATTTTAGACAGAGCCCATACATTTTTGTTAGTGAATCTTAAAAACTAATTATTAATTTATATAACTAACACAAAATTTAAAACAATAAATAATAAAAATAAAAGTAGTATATACCGTCAGCAGTGTTTGACAACATGCATGGGGGTGAATTTCAACAGGTCCAAAATTTACCTAATTTTGGTGGGATTTTTTATTTTTGAAGTTTCTGTCTAAATTATGTATCGATAATACGTAACTAGTCACAATCGATATTGTGTAGTAATGGCCTTTCATTATACATAGTAGTTTTCGAGATATTATGATTTTAATAATTTGGTTGCCACCAAAATTAGATTTACTGGCCACCATCCCTATTATAGTCTGTATCTTTAGGTATTTCAATAAAAGTAAACGAAATCTACCCTCAAATGGCTCCTTAAGCCAGTTGAGGGTAGATGAAAACATTACACGATCAAATAATGTAGGTTAAAGTCAGTGCAATTACAAAATGTGAAATTTTGTTTTATTGTAAAGTATTTATTTTTTACTGGTAATCAATGGACTTAATCATTAGTGCTGTGAATACAAAGTATAAATTTATGACAGCAAATACAAAATTACTTAGTTATGGCTCATAAGTATCAATTTTGGTGGCATTAAGCAATTTTGGTGGTATTCAAATTACCACCAAAACCACAAAAATTGATGCACCAAAATTAGAACCATTGCATAAAAGTATATTTAAAAGTAAACCGTATCACTCACATCAGTTTCAAGTTTATATTTAAATAAAAACTTTTGCAAAAAAAAAGAAAACCGACTTCAAAAAGGATAAAATAAAATATTATCCGTTTTTAAGTATATGCGTTACCAACTGATATGTTTGAAGTCGGTGCCAAGTCAAATGTGAAGCATACCATGATTTTAGGGCGATTCGATAAGAATGTGGCTATATGTATGTACGTTGGATTGCCTTACACGACAGCAATGATCATACTTTCTGTAGATACCTAAGAACACACCGTCAATCCACCTTGGCGCAGTTCGTACCATGTTTGTCGGTACTAGTATAAAACCAATGCGATTGCCGACATGTTTTTTAAAGAGCAATTTTATGAATTGTCCATAGTACCCAGGTGTGGGATTGGGACTGAGTTATTTCCCGCCTCTTATCCAGAGAACTTGATTTCAAAATATAAAACAATTCATGGACCATCTACAGGGCTTTAACTTTTTACCTACAAATTTCACCAGTTTACATGGCAGTTGTTTAGCCGAAAAGGTGACAAAGAGGCAGACAGAACTACAGTCACCATTATAATATTAGTACAGTTATACCTAATGTGATTTATAGACATAAAGCTGATTATTTTTGACCGGTATTGTTACTATTTGTCTTGGCACCGACTTCAAACATATCAGTTGGTAACGCATATACTTAAAAACGGATAATATTTTATTTTATCCTTTTTGAAGTCGGTTTTCTTTTTTTTTGTAAAAGTTTTTATTTTTCCATTTTTAGTTTTAAGGCATTGTTAAAAGCTTATGAGTGACGCATGACGCATGAATGAAAAGCATAATAATGCATATCACTAAATTCGAAATCATTTTTGTCACTACACAAACACAAAATCTATCCTCCGCCCCGCCACTGACCCAATCCCTCAACCCCCCGATCACTCAACCTCACAGCACATCAACCACTGATGACGGAACCCTTCGACCCTGAACCCTGAACCACCAACCCTTCAACTGCCATTTCCCGACTCCTCAGTAGTACACTGACATATACGTTAGCGTGTGCGTAACTTACTTTCTATGCATCTCGCTCGTACTGTACTGGCATCCCATTAGTGCGAGCGAGATGTATAGAAATTAAGTTACGAAGACGTTAGCGAATATGTAGTATCAAACTCGTGGTAAGGCTACAGTTGTACTTCATCAAATTGGTGATTTTCGGGAGGAAATGCTTGAGTTACTATAGAAAACAACGATGTCGCCATACTCGTGCCTTTAAAAATTGAGGAGTTCCCTCATTTCCTTATGAATTCCGTCATCAGATTAGAACCAACAATATTATGGGAACACCTTGGAGATAACTTCGTTCAAACAAAACAAGAATTACTCAAATCGGACCACGGATTCCGGAGTAATCTACATTTATAAAATCATCATCATTATCATCAACAATCATCATCATCAGCTCCACTCCATCAAATTAGTGGTTTTCAAGAGGAAATGCTTGATTTGCTTAAGAAAATACCCAAATCACCATACATGTGCCTTTAAAAATTGAGGATTTCCCTCAATTCGTCATGGATCCTATCATCAGAACAGCACCAGATTAATGTGGGACGCCCTTGGAGGCAGTTCCCTTCAAACAAAAAAAGAATTGCTCAAATTGGACCACGGGTCTCGGAGTAATCGCTGAACGTCGTACATTTTAAGAAATCGTCATGATTATCATCAAAACAATCATCATCATCAGGTCCACTTCATCAAATTGGTACTTTTCGAGAGAAAATGCTCGAGTTGCTTAAGAAAACACCCAAATCACCATACATGTGCATTTAAAAATTGAGGAGTTCCCTCAATCCCTCATGGATGCCATCATCAGAACTGCGCCAGATTAATGCGGGACCACCTTGGAAGTACCTTCATTCGAACAAAAAAAGAATAAGTCAAATCGGCCCACGGGTCTCGGAGTAATCGGTGAACATACATAAAAAAAAACATAGCCACAACCGAATACAGGGTGCCCTATTGATATTCAGAAAAAAAATACGCCGATTTTTGTTTCGCCGACAACAATTCGCAGACGGGTTGTTTGGCAGAGTAACGATTCGCCGAATCTCGTTACGCATAATAGTCGATTGCGAGAATAGTCAATAAGCAGAACATTGATACGCATATTTACTATTCGTAGAATAATCATTTAGTAACTGTCATAATTACCCGAGAAACCATTGGTCGAAACACAATAGGTCGAATGTTCATTTGGCATTAATATTGAATGTTCGTTTTTTTAGCATTAGAAAAAAGGTAAACAATCTTGACGTGTCTTTTAATTGAAAAACTCTTTTTAAAAATAAGTCATGGCAAATATGTAACATTCACGAATCTAATACGATCTATATTCTTCTGCTTTCATAAGTAATACTTAGTTACTGATTTTTAAAAAGCGTTTTTCAATTAAAAGACATGTCAACTTCGCTTACCTTCTTTCTAATGCTAAAAAAAAATTATAAAATAAGGTGAGATTTCAATTATTGATGAAGTGCACCTGATGATGATTGTTGATGATAATGATGATGATTTTTTTAAAGTAGTATGTTTAGCGATTACTCCAGCACCCATGGTCCGATTTGAGTTATTCTTTTTTTGTTTGAAAAAAGTTACCTGCGAGGTATTCCCATAACAATTTTGGTTCTGATCTGATGTTGTAATCCATGAGGAATTGACGGAACCCCTCAATTTTTAAAGGCATGTGTATTATGATTTCGGTATTTTCTAAAGTAACTCAATCATTTCCTCCTGAAATCCACCAATTTCATGAAGTGCAACTGTAGCCTTACCACGAGTTTGACACCACATATTCGCTAACTTCTTCGTAACTTTATATACATATACTTAACGCATTTACTTAAAAAATTATAAAATTTTATTTCATTCTTTTGTTTCGAAAATAACGACTTATATGTAAAATGTGAAACGTTATTCGACTAAACATTGCTTAAACGAAACGATTACTCTGCCAAATGGAAATCGTCCAATAATAGTTCTGCGAATTTACATAGAAGCAAACTGAACGGTATGTGAACCAAGAGTCTACGTAACGTTAGTTGACCAGAAGTTACATTGACAAATAAATGACTCTGCGAAACGATGTTCGGCGAATCGTTGTCGGCGAATCGATGATCTGCTAAAAGTTTATCGGAGAATCATTAGGTACCCGTCGACTCATTATAAATATTATTTTCGTCACGTTTACGAACTAAAAATACTATTACTATTTTTAACAAACAAGAACGGCTCTTTTTTTTTACTATTTTTTTTTACCTACTTCTGGACAGAAAGTTTGTTGGATTCGAAAATAAAGTATCTTAAAATGATCTAAAGAACAGGAATAAAAAAAAAAATTGCCTATTACTAATTAATGTTTAACGTAACCGTATCTTTACTGGAGTACTCGTATAAATCCCAATTTCTAAAAGCCAAGTTCAGAGGACGGTCTTTTTCTAACAACTTTAACATTTGTATTCGTTGACGGTCAGATACAGATATGTGGCACTCTCCATACGATTTTGTCAATAACAATATCTTCCAACACTTCGTTTGTATTCAGTTTTACTGCATTTAAATTAGTATTGCTTCGCAATAAAATCAATTCATGTTTACAATTTATTATTATTTTGTTGAAATCTTCAGCAAATCCTAAAATTTTGTTTAAAGGTAAAGATACAGCAAAACGTCCACCTTGAGTATTTTTTGTATCGTTCAAATCCCATCCCCATGCTTTTGACATCGATGATTCATTACTATTCATAGATAACAAAGATTTAATAGTGGTAGTGATACCTACATTTTTAACTTTGTCAATCTCAACTCCATTCAATTCGTAACGAATATCTTGAAACAGGAATAGAAATGAATTGTTTGTAAATTGAATGCTTTGCACTTCTGAATTTGATTCGCTGTTAATAACCTTGACGGTGCCTTCTAAGTATAAAGTACTAGCGGACGGTAAAATATATAGGTCTTGTTGATTAATGGGTATTCGAATTTCATCGTTTTTATTAAGCGTTGTTACATATGGTCTATAAGAATGAACTTCAAAGCTTTCAATTGCATTGTCTTCAGCAAAAGACTCTGTCACACTGAGTATTTCACTCATTTTAATAATCCTACAAGTTTTAAAAACTTTACGTTTTCCTTTGTTAATTTGATAGGTGTTTTCCTTTTCACAGTAGTATCTAAACTGATTTTTTTAGGAAGTTGCATAGACTTTTTATTAAAGTCTATCATTATACCTTTTTTCTGAGATGGAAATATAACTGAATATCTTCTCCTCTTAAATTAATTAGTTGATTTTTTGCGTCAAGTATCCGTACATTAATTGAACTTATGGTATCTTGATTTACAGGAAAATATATAAGATTTCTTGGAACTTCTATGATTCGATATCTAGGCGGTACGTTAGGAACAAATTCATGAATTATATGACTAGGTTTTCCGTTAACAAATGATCCGCTCACAATATCACATTCTATCCTGATAACAGTCGTTGATATAATGTTGACAGGGAATTTTGAACAGTTTTTTATATTCGCCTTTAAGATCTCATTTCCAAAGCCTAAAGTTTTCGCAATAGAATTTTTCTTTTCAAAGTGAATATCTTTTGAACAGTATATTTTAGTTTTTAAGGTATTGTTATTACAAATTAGTTTAAATGTACAATCTTTCACATTTTCTTTTATATAATCACCAATATCTTCAAGTTCATAGGATCCTTCAGGTATTTCAATACACTCATTATTACCATAGCAGAATTGGTTATTTTTGCTATCAATATTAGGTATTGAATTAAACGTAGAAAAATATAGAAGCCCACACTCATAACTTCCTTCAAGTTGCAAAGGAGGGGTATAATTAGTGGTAAGCGTAGAAGTTAATCCGGTAACAGATATGGTAAACGACATTTTGGGAACTGGTAATATTCACGGACTGTGTCTTAATTTATATTATTTTTTTGCCAAAAGTTTCGTAAGTATTTTAAACATAGATGACCGCAGTTTACAGTATTCATTTTTTGATAGGTACAATAGTTATAAAAAATGTTATATTTCTTTAAATATGATATTAGTTCTACAGGAGGTTTTATATCTCCGTAACTATTAAAATACTCGCAATACGTGTTCAATTTCACATAGGCTACCCAATGAGTCCCCATATTCTTAGAAATATCTAAATTAACAATTGCACATTCCATCCGTCGAGGTCGCTTTGGTAAATTGTCGCGCATAAATACACCTCTGAAATATGGTATATCACCTCCGAATTTTATTAAATCTAAGTTTGTGAGAGCTCTTCTAGGCAGCCTTCTATTTAGTTTTTTGATGCATTTAAAAACAAACCATTACCCTTCTTATAAGGTTTTATGTACAAGCCTTTGCCAATCGCAATCGATTCCATCATTTTATTATGACGTTCTGACTGCTGCAGGTTCTTTTGGGCTGATTTATAATCATTTACAGCTTTTGCAATACCAGCCGCTCCGCCAGCTAATGAGCCCAATGCTGACAAACCAGCAAAAATAGGTATCAAGGGCAAAATACCGCCAGTTTTTGGAATTGGAATAATGCGTGGTAAACGAATAGGTATATTTTTATGAAGTAACTTTTTTGCTGCTTTATATGCACATTTAATTGTTGATGATCGACCTTTAGGTTTTCGCATTTTAATATGTTTTCGAATCTTGGAAATAACAGTTTTAAAAGATTTCATTCCAGCGCCAGCTCGCAATTTACCTTTCATAACTTTCTTAACTAACCACGAAGCTAATTTTTCACCTTTGCTAGCATTTGTCGATTTAATTCTTTGTTTGGCCATGTTTATTAACTCGCTATCAGCTTTATGACGGTGAGGTATGTCTGAATAATTGCTGTATGCAATATCGTGTTGCTCGCAGGCTTCGTCCAATGGATTAATACCACGGTCTCCTCTTAACAACCTTTCCTTAAGTTTTGTACCTGGACCACAATAATTATAACCAGGCAAATGTAACTCAAAAGGTAGGTTATTTATCACACTATTAACTAGTCCTCTTCCTTGCATTACTTGTTATGTTATGTGAAGAAATATAGTATGACTATTATTTATATTTAAACTATATCTTTTTTGTGCATCCAGCTATTTTCTGCTTCGCTCAGACCTAACCATTTGACAAATAGTAGGTTACCTCTTTTTTTTATAACTTTTTCAACAAGATACACATTTGGATAAACTGTTTTTTGTAATTCTTGTTCGTAAAACGAGCCGAGGATAATATTTTTATGAGAATCTTCAATGTTATACGTTACAGGATTGGTTTTCTTCACTTTGATAATACAAAATAGTTCTGTAGACCAATTTGGAGTAAAACCTTTCTTGAAAGCTGATTTATACTTACTAATTCGTACGTAGTCTCCTATTTTAAACTTTGGTTTCTTTAGAGATTGCTTTTTAGGGTTCCGTACCCAAAGGGTAAAACGGGACCCTATTACTAAGACTTCGCTGTCCGTCCGTCCGTCCGTCCGTCCGTCTGTCACCAGGCTGTATCTCACGAACCGTGATAGCTAGACAGTTGAAATTTTCACAGATGATGTATTTCTGTTGCCGCTATAACAACAAATACTAAAAACAGAATAAAATAAAGATTTAAATGGGGCTCCCATACAACAAACGTGATTTTTGACCAAAGTTAAGCAACGTCGGGAGTGGTCAGTACTTGGATGGGTGACCGTTTTTTTTATTGCTTTTTTTTAGTTTTTATTTTTTTGCATTATGGTACGGAACCCTTCGTGCGCGAGTCCGACTCGCACTTGCCCGGTTTTTTTTACTATTTAAGATATTCTTTCTCACAATTTGCTCATTTGTGGAATTAACATCAGTTGGTCTAAATTTAGTTGTTCTATGTTTAGTTGCGTTATAGGTTTTAATTATGTTATTTAAAGGATTCCCAATCCATTTGTAATTTCCATATAAACTAAAATGTTTATATAATTTTGCTTTAAGTGTTCTAATTAATCTTTCTACTATAGAAGCTTTTTTGGTAGAGTATGTAGAGTAGTGGTTTATATTTTTTAGTTTTATCAACTGTTGAAATACATCGTTATAAAACTCTTTGCCCATATCTGTTTGTAAATTGCTAGGTACGTGATTAGAATCCAAGATGTTTTGGAATGCTTGGGTGGTTTCTATTTTATTTTTCGTTTTTAAAGGTATTGCCCACGCATATTTTGAAAAACAATCTATAACAACCAATATGTATTTATATCCATTATTCACTGAACCAAATTTAATCATATCGATTAAATCAGCTTGCCATAAATCATTAATTCCTTTTAGTACAACCGCGCAACGTTTAAAATTTTTTCTTGCATCCCTATGAATTTCGTTTACAATTTCTTGTTTGCTCATTTTTATTTCTCCTTTACGATTTTAATAACATCTGCTTTGGTGCAAAACTTTTTGTCAAATTCGTCTAAGATTGAGTTTATGTGTTGGAGACGAATTATTATGTTAGCCATATTAGTCTGAACTGTTTTATTTATATGATCAACATACTCCTTATTAACCGCTTCATCGTTTGATAGAGGGGATTTTAAACCTTTTAGCCTTGATGACCTCAAATTGTAATCACCGTTATCAGTTTTTTGTAGTGCATCATCATAGTTTTGATCAATACGTAAACGTTTATGTACGTGGTGACCAAATTTGTCAATATTCATTTGTTCAATTGTCACTGTGAACTGATGTGCTTATAAACGAGATGAATGGTTTTATTGAATAATGCCAGCTTCACGTAATTCTTCAACAATCGATATTATTTCATTTTCAAGACCAGTGTTACCAGCGTCGCGAGAAGCGATTAGTAACTTTAGCCTATCAACTAGCTCGTTTGGATCATCCCAGTAAACGTAACCGGTATTAGACTGAACTTTCTTTAATAAATTTAAGCCGTCACCAACTGCAAGATTATCTGTACTGTTGCTGACTCTTGTATGTTTAAATAACGGCTTGATTACTTGCAAATACTTGCTTCCTCTATTACTTTTGATAGGTTTTGTGGAGTCAAAATCCCGGCGGTGTGCATTAGTCTGATGTAACATTAATTTGTAGTTTTCTTTATCGTTTTCGGTTACTAAATTTAAATTCGGAATTTTCTTAAATAACAATTGAACAAGCCCTTGAGTTTTTTGAAAAGCATGTCCATTAATAGTAATAGTTTTATCTGCCACGTAAACCCTCTGCAACCCCATCATAAGTTTTCCTCTGTCTAGTCTGACTCCATAAGGTACATCTTCAAATGCCTTTGCAGAAAATGATAGTGGAGACGAAAAGTTTCTATCTAAACTGGAAACACTCTCGAAAGTCTCCTCATCTGTTGCAACACTGTCGTTGTTGGAATAATCTTCCTCTAATTCACTTTCTTCTTCAAAATCTGATTCATTTTTTTTTACATCTTTTCCTTCTAAACGATGTTCTTTAGATTTTGTGCTCGAACGATTTAGTTCGAAAACCGTTTCATCATGAGATGAACTTGGTTTAGTATCACTATAATTCAACTTCAGTTTTTTTGGTGTACTGTGGTAATCAGGACTCTTTTTATACTCATTTTTCGTTTTTTCGTTTATACCGCTTCGTTCTGCGATTTCATTGAGAGGCTGCGTGATTGGCTTAAGAACTGACTCTAGGAATGTTTGGTTTTCACTTGTCATATCACGCATCAATTTTAGTTTTCGCTTAACAGCCTTTGCTGATTTTACAATTTCTTGTTTAGTAATTTTTTCCATAGTTACTGCGAATAAAGACCTTACTTTGTAGACGATAATATTTGAAATGATGAGCAACACTTTGTGTTTATTCTTATATGTCTTTATTCAGTAAGAATAACAAAAGTGTTAAAGTTTTTTCTGTAGCATCCTTTATTTCTTTCACAATCTTTATTTATTACTAAATAATTATATGGTGCACACCAAATTTTAGCGCACATTTCTTTAAATTGCTGCCAAGACATATCTGTATTTACATGTTCGTTATATACATGACGTAAATTATGTTCGTCTTGTTTAAAAAGTATAATAAGATTAGCATTATCTCTTATTAATTGCTTGGGAATTTTTGTGTATGTTTGGTTAAGATAAAAACAATCTATTTTGGAATGTCGTCCCATAGAAAAGTAATCTCTAACGTTGTTTTGCTTTTCACATGCTATATCATCAAATACCATGACTGAATCTGGTTTTGCTTGATTTGGATTTAAGACTTGTTCGTTTTCATTATATTTATAAAATGATACTCCAGACACCTGTCGAAGTACTTTTTCTAGAAATAAGTATTTAGGTTGGAATAAAGTTTTGGAATAAACATACACATTTCTAAATCTTAATCCGTTTTCGTGCATAAGAAGACCTATAACTAAATTAGTTTTTCCACAGTTAGATGGACCGCAAATGAGACAACGAATGGTGCTTGGTAAAAGTTTACTATGACGTAAATGTGTTTTATTAGAAATCAAATAGTCTTTGTGTAAATCAAGTGACTGTGCTTGCTTAATAAACTTCATATCTTGTCAATTTAGTAACGTCTACACTACGTAACGTTTTTTCGTGTAAAGAAACTGATATTCAATTATAACTGTTTATAACGTTGCATTGGGTGTTTTAAAACACGAATCGAGATCACTAGGTGTCTAAACGCAAACTGCTAAATCTTTCGTGGTGTATATTGGGTATTTTAGATCATTTAACCCTTTCTTGCCTTAACGAGACAGAAACCAAGCTGTTTATAAGGTTACTTTCAACAAAAACTTTCGTAAAACGCATAGAGCGAACGCAGTGAGCGGCCAAATGCGGTTACACGAAAGTTTTTGTTGAAAGTGATCTTATGAACAGCTTGGTTTCCGTCTCGTTAAGGCAGGAAAGGGTTAAATGATCTAGAATGCCCAATATACACCTACTTATCTCGAACGAATATTCGCTCATTTGAAGCCACCACCTAGCTATCCTCGGTATAAGATCTCGTTTAGTTAAAGTAGTCTGTAATGCGGCGCAATCAGTAAAAACCTTGAAGTAGAGTCCCAAAATGTATACCCTAAATTTCTTTAAGGAGCATACAACCGCCAGGGTCTCGAGCTCGTACGAGTGCAGGTGCTTTTCTTCGGGTGTTGTTTGCCTGCTGAAATAAGCAACAGGCTTCAAGACCCTGGGGTTTGATTGCCACTGCATTAATATACCCCCTATACCCATTGCACTCGCGTCCGTATGAATCTCGGTTTCGAGTTTCGGGTCATAAAGAGATAATACCGGCCTATGGATTAGTCTATCTTTTAATTCTGCAAAGGCTTGGGCCTCCTTCTCGCTCCACTGCCAAGGCACATTTTTCTTTAGTAAATTAGTGAGGGGATGCGCGATTTCACCATATCCTTTAATGAATTTACGGAAATATCCGGTAAGTCCAAGAAATTGCCTAACGCCGTGTATATTTTGGGGTGTGGGAAAGTCCTTGACAGTCATTACTTTTGCTTCACCGGGTTGTATTCCAGCGGACGATATATCGTAGCCCAAGTAAGTAATGGAAGTGTCAAAAAAACGACACTTACTTAGCTTTAATGTTAGTCCGAATTCCCTCAATAGTTTGAGTATGCTCTCTAGCCGTGAAAACATTTCGTCGATACCTTTTGACGGTATAAGGATGTCATCTAAATAGGCTAGTGCATACTCAAAACGCTTATTGCCAAGAATCTTATTAATCATCCGCTGAAACACAGCCGGTGCATTGGCCAGACCGAAGGGCATTCTTTTAAATTGATAATGGCCATCTGGAGTTACAAATCCAGTTAAGTGGCGACTTTCGGGGGCCATGGGGACCTGATAGTATCCTGAAGCGAGATCAAGTGTAGTAAAATAAGTATTACCGCTCAGATTAGTAATTTGATCATCAATAATCGGCAGTGGAAAGCGGTCTTTAATAGTTTTATGATTCAACGCTCTAAAATCTACGCATAACCTCTGGTCACCCGTTTTTTTCTTGACCATGAGTATGGGACTGGCAAAGTTTGAATTAGATTCTTCTATAATATCGTTCCGCAATAACTCATCGATAGTTTCTCGGACTTTTTCGCGTTCAGAGAAGGACAAACGGTACGGGCGATATACGACGGGTTTGTCATCTAAAAGCTCTATTTTCATTTCTACATCTACTGCACAACCTATCTCGCTCAAATTTTCGGCAAAACAGTCACGATACTCCTGAAGCAACGTATGCAATCTTTCTACCTCGATATTGCTCAATTCCTGGCCAACTTTAATATCGGACCTGTTAAGTGGCTCCAGGGTCGATACGTCTACCTGGATACGATTCACCGGACAAATTTTAGTTTCAACGAAAGGAATCGACCTGGCGATCATAGTATTGGGCGCTACCTCCAAGTTATGTTGTGAGAGATTTGATAGTACTAGGGATCCTTTACCTTCGACTATACTATAGGCTCCCGAGAGTACACGGTACTCTCTCCCAGGCTCAGTTGCGCTATATCCCTCTACTAAAATATCCCCAGTAAATGAAACATCTTCGACATGGACAGGTACGGGTGCGACACCACCTTGTGCAATGGAAACCGATTCAGTAACAAAAAGTTTCAATTGCTTATCATAATCAGTTGCGGAGATGGGAGCTTCGCAGAATATCAATGTATTCTTATTATTATCTTTTAAGGCGGTAATGCCAGGCAGTTCCGTGAAATTTTGCCCAATCATTATCGCAGTCTCTAAATATATATCATCTACAACCAAAACCTCGATGGTCTTCTCTACTTCATCAATTCTTATGTCAACAAACGATTTAAAATGCGGGTTGATTGCGGAACGACCAAATCCCCTTAAGATGGGAATGCGTTCAAAGTTTTTAGCAAGATCTAACTTCTCAGCATCAGTACTTCGCATGAGACTGCTTCCCGCGCCGAAATCAACGTACGCGGACATTGATTTCTGATTGACATCAATAGTTTTAAAATATTTCTCATTCGGATCATTGTTGCTTTCGATTCTTAAAACTTTCTTTTCGGAACTAGTGCTGTTGCGGTGGACTTTATCTATTTTCAAAGGGTCTAATTTGCAATTATCGGTATCGTGTCCGACTCTAAAACATTTCTTGCATTTAATGATTGGTTTGGGACATTTATAGAACGGATGCCCCTTCTCTCTACAGTTAAAACATGTTCCTGCAATCTCATTCGAAGTGGACTGTGCTTTGTTAGTGTTAGTCGAGCTACTACTTCTATTCACGTTACGATCCCTACCTTTATTATTCACAAATGATGGGTTTTGAAATACAGTTCGCTGAGAGCAGAGGTAATTGAGCAGATCTTCCGGTTCTGTACAGTTTTGAGCCTGAGCTCCACTCCTAACTGTTCGGTCACCAATACCATGCACAATACAATCAACAGCTTTCTTCCCCTTAATTTCACACCTATTTAGCAAGCCTAGTTTTTCATAAAAGTACTCGCGATAACTTTCATCAGCCCGGGAAGTGCGTGCCAACATTTCTTCAAGAAGGCGTCCGTAATTCTCTTCGCTTGGAAACGCCCTCTTGAGTTTATGTTGCCACTCTTCCCAAGTGTACACAACGGAGGGAAGAGTCTCATACCATGTCTTTGCAAGTCCACTGAGCTTTTGCAATGAAAAATGAATGGTTTGTTTCTCATCCCATCCGTATATGGTCGTTAGCCACAGTTACACTCGTTAGCCTTATTGATCCAGATTTCGACAGTCTGGGCTTTGTTCTTGGGGTTAAATTCAGGTACCACATTGTTCATGTTGCTACTACTTAAGGTAAAGTTCTTACTTGGTTCACTTTTCCACGTAGCGAGCAGCTTGATGACGTCCCTTGTAGTCATCCGACTCGATTTTCGGTGTGGACTACTGTCACTTGAGGATGAATTCGACGATCTCCTGCGTCGCTTCTTTCGTTTCCACTATGGTCATCTCAGCACTCTGGGCTGAGTATGAATGGCATACCTAGCCATTACAGCACTCTGCGCTGAATATACTTGGCATACTTAGCCATCACAGCACTCTGGGCTGGACATCATTCGTAATATTGGCATACGAGGGTCACATCAGGCATACTTAGCCTGTACCACACGTGTAATACCACGTACTACACACGCATGGCACACACGGCTGATATCAGGCATACCTAGCCTGTACCACACATGTAGTACCACACACAAAACATATGGCACACACGGTTGATATCAGGCATACTGAGCCTGTATCACACATGTAATACCGCATACTAGACACACATGGCACACACGGCAGATATCAGGCATACTTAGCCTGTATCACATTGTTGTACCACATACTATACAGGGTGAAATTTAATTCACTGGCCAAAATGAAACACCCGAAAGAACTCGAATAAATATTAAACACGTGTTTTTTCTTTTAATACCGCTCAGTACATTTTTTTCGAAATAAATCATCATCAAGTTGTCCTAAAAACCTCGTACGTTATGGTGAACCGTCAACTACCCACTACACCCGCTTCTCTCTTATCAGTTAAGGTCATTGACACCCCGCCCCTCCCGCTGTTTGCAATCGCGTCACCAATTATGAACCCTATTGCAGCGAGATAAGACGCTTACCTACATAATTTGCAAATTTTTCCTTCATACTTTAACGGGCTTAGGACCGTCAAAATGCAAAGGCAACCCATTTTTAATCTAAAATGTTATTTCTGACTAATGATTATTAACAAAACGTCCGTGGGTTAAAAACAATGAGTAAAAACTAGGTCAGGAATCTTTGCATTCAGGCGTATTTAAAAAATTGAATCAACTTATGTACATTTGATAAAAAATCGACGCAATTAAACTATTTACATATCATCCTCGGTACTTACTGAAGCAAGTAATTGCAATAAATGTTCGAACTGTAATCCGTGCTGCTCCAAACAAAGTGCGGCACGTTTATGCACATTGTTCTTTAGTTTTCTAAGCACTACAACGTTGTTTCGTACTTGGTCAAATGCACGCACAATTTTACGTTTTAAATCGTCCAGGCTTTCGGCTTCGTTCACGTACGTAGACGCGTCTTTTTATTTCACCCCACAGAACCCCACCTCTTGGATTCAATCCTTGTCTGCGGAACTGATTCCATTTCGTATAATCTTTGTGCACCACGTAAACACTCACCACTTAATAAATAACACCGTACCATTTCGTAATATTCCCGGTTCGAAAACATTTTTTTAAACCTTAGTACGCGCGCGATTATTATTTTAAGCTTGGCGAGTGACTAATCATTTGTGCTTACCGTTATGTTTACCGCTAGCGCGGAATGGTTTGGACTACCCTCGTAATTGATAAACCTGCCTACCATCGCCAACACTAACTGGGTGGACCCTATTGCAACGATTATAAGGTTTAGTGAAGGTCAGATAAGGGTTTTGCTGATGTTGTTGTTAAAACCTACTATTAGGTTTGTTTACATTTGTGGTAATAGGGTGACCACAACTCGTGGAAAATATTTAAAAATTGAAAAATGAAAATTTAAAAAAAATTTACTCTTTTTTTCGCTAAATAGATTCCTTAAGTGTAACCTAGTGCCGGGAATGAATATGGCCAGTGATTTAAATTTCACCCTGTATACACATGGCACACACGGCTGATATCAGGCATACTTAGCCTGTCACACATGTTATACCACATATTATATACACATGGCACACACGGCAGATATCAGGCATACTTAGCCTGTATCACACATGTTGTACCACATACTATATACACATGGCACACACGGCTGATATTAGGCATACTTAGCCTGTCACACATGTTATACCACATACTATATACACATGGCACACACGGCAGATATCAGGCATACTTAGCCCGTACCACACATGTAGTACCATAAAATCACACAGGTAAACAAAACATGGCACACGCGACCGGTATCAGGCACACTGGGCCTGTACCACACACGTGATACCATTAAATCACACCGTAAATCAAAACATGGCACACGCGGTTGGTATCAGGCATGCTGGGCCTGTACCACACACGTGATACCATTAAATCACACCGATAAACAAAACATGGCACACGCGGTTGGTATCAGGCACGCTGGGCCTGTACCACACACGTGATACCATTAATTCACACCGATAAACAAAACATGGCACACGCGGTTGGTATCAGGCATGCTGGGCCTGTACCACACACGTGATACCATTAAATCATACAAGTACACAAACACATGGGACACGCGGCTGGTATCAGGCATACTGACCTGTACCAAGCACGCGTATTATAACGTGAGACACGTGGTGTCAGATTTACTTAATCTGTACGCCACGTATAGTAGAAAGGAAATGCATGTTTTTAATGTTTCTGACACTTAGAGACCTTTACATCTCTAAGTCAACTTAGGCTAGTAATTATGTGAAGCTATACTGTCTTTTTATGTAACATACGAGCACAAAATGCCGTGTCTTACAGCTACATGTTATTACTATTTTAATATTATTATAGGCCGGTAGCTTGAACATGTCATGCTCGCTTAAAAGTCTTTGCTTACGGTGGCGTCGTTGATCGGGTCGCCACTTTCCCGAATGAAGGTTGAGGGAGGCGATGGCTGAGATACGCGTCATACCCGTGAACGGGTGCTGTTTGTGGAGACTGGTCTGTTTAAGCTAACACAAGCTATTATACTTAGTAACTTTATTTTTATTAATTAATTACAGTGAGACGCCTCATTCTGCTCTCGTATGTTTCTTTTCTCTTAATGAATGTATTAATTATACAGGATATTGACTCTTGGAGACCCTATACATCTCTAAGGATAACTTGATAAACTATATAATCTTATAGTTCTGACACCTAGAGACATTTACACCTCTAAATATTATAGATTTTTTTTTTGTGTTTTGTATCTGTATTTTTTATGTAATTCGACATTAAGAGACCATATACATCTCTTAGTAATTGTAATACGTTAGATTGAATTGTTAGTTTTATTTTATAAAATTGTTGATGTTATTATTTTTCCTTGTATGTAAATTCAATGATGACGTGTAAAAATGCCCTTGTGGCCTATTTGCTGAATAAATGTTGATGTTTGATGTTTGATGTTTGATGTTCATGATCCACGTGGCCGATATCAGGCATACTTAGCCTGTACAGCACAAGTGTCCGCATATGGTTACAAATAGAATGAACAAAAAAAGATATATAAATATCAAAATCATTTACAGTGCCTTGACACACGTGGTTGGTATCAGGCACGCTGGGCCTGTACCACACACGTGATACCATTAATTCACACCGATAAACAAAACATGGCACACGCGGTTGGTATCAGGCATGCTGGGCCTGTACCACACACGTGATACCATTAAATCATACAAGTACACAAACACATGGGACACGCGGCTGGTATCAGGCACACTGACCTGTACCAAGCACGCGTATTATAACGTGAGACACGTGGTGTCTGATTTACTTAATCTGTACGCCACGTATAGTAGAAAGGAAATGCATGATCCACGTGGCCGATATCAGGCATACTTAGCCTGTACAGCACAAGTGTCCGCATATGGTTACAAATAGAATGAACAAAAAAAAATATATAAATATCAAAATCATTTACAGTGCCTTGACCTCATTTAGCATAAGTTATATTATTCACCATTGAAACAAAATTGTATTTCAATAACTTAAATTCAATTTCAACGATATGAATTACTTTAGTGTCGATTTTTACTTACGGTTCTTTATCCCTGCTTCTGAATTGATATTAAAACTCCAGGATTCACAATCAGTACACTTTATTTAAATACCTTAATTATTATTTCACAGGCGCATTAAATACCTACACACAATAGTATCACTTATCCTAGTACTTATAATACAGATTCTAGACTTGAGAGCTACTTACTACTCAGGCCTTTGCCTCCGGCTAACGCTCCACAACGACTCACCCTCGTCCATCCGAACACCTGGTTTTTACCCGTCTCCCCACTACTTATTGAGTGGGAGGCCGGTAGTTAGTATTACAGTGTTATAATCTTACCCTACGTAAAAAGTAATCTAAATAAATTATTCTAAAACTAACTTTTATTTCTTAAAATCATCACACTATACAGCCCAATGTACTGGTACGTCTAGGTTTTATTTCACATTGGAAAATTGAATAATAATACTATTATAATGCAACCCTTTGGTAAGTGGTATTATTGCAACTTCGTTTTATTTATAATTATTTGAGATCCAATGAAGGCAACCTCCGTGGCACCGAGCCACGGTGCCTGGTGGTCGATGGAGGGGGTATAACTGGAAACGGAAGTTCAAGGCGGGAGTTTGACGGTAGGTGTCAGCCAATTGTGAACCGCTACGTCATCTGTCAACAGTATCGCTCTCTCAAATATTAAATAGGCTTCAAATAAGGTATTTCGCTTAATAAGCGTTTTATTGTAAGGTAAAACGCTGCTATTAATCAGAAACACCTTTATTCCTTTATTTTTGTAATCTCAATACTTGTACCCTGTACAATGATTGTATATTTTTTTTTATAATTTACTGGCACTACTTACATATGCCACTAATATTGTATTAGTGTATAGTTATTTTACACTACTCCAATATTATTTAATACAAGTGATATTCCAAATTGTAGGCGTGTAGTTGTTAAAATTTGTATGTGATCAAAATTAACACATACCTGAGGTTGTCTAAACGTTCTTACCACTTCGGATATATTAAAGGTCATCTGCTTCCAGAAATATATACAGCCTTTGATTTGTAAATCAATGTATTCTGCTTTTCCAATTAATTAAACTTATATTATTTTAACAAAGAACCAGCCGTTACATCTCGATCATCTTGCCTCTCTAGAATACCCGCCTGTTATTTTTTTATTAAAAATCAATTCTTACCCACATTTTATTTGTTTTATTTTTAAAGATCGCCAGTGTTACTAACAATAGGGTTGAAAGGATCTGACAGATTATTTATCTTTACCAATACGACGGTTCCCAACAAACAATTAAGTGACACTTAGCACTTATTTTATCACCTAAAGACATACAACGGCTGTAGAATAGCTACATATTCTAAGCTTACAGGCTCTGGTGACATCATGGTCTTTAAGAGGTCCATGTATAGCTTTAAGATCCACAGTAGCCGTTTTGGCCGCTACAATGCATCTTAAGCCGCTAGTGTTATAGCTCAAAGTGAATTCTACCACCTTAACATCTATATGAGTAATAAGCAGCTGCAATTTTCACTTAAGGTCCTAAACAGGCGATAAAAAGTATTTTATAGCTCCGTGTATCGCAATCGCTACTTAACTCTCTTGTATCACTTACAGTCGAAAAGAGAAGTTATGAGTCATCATTATAGATCATGTAGTCGCAAACGAGCGTTATTCAATACCTTAGTACATCTTATACTGTTATTAGAGTCTTACTTACAACCTAAGCCTATAGCGCCATATTAAGATGACCCATGAATCAATAAGCAAAACAAAAACTATTAATTAAAACGTAAATACTCGAATTTAAACTGTTGTGAGACATACTAACATTGAATAATTTTACGGTTTAGACTCACTTGTTTTTAGTCACTCGCGCGACATGTTTCGGAGAGCCTAGGTCTTCTTTCTCAAGCACTAACAGTGATGCGAGCAGCGTTCACGACGGCCGTGTATCGCTTACTGACCTAAATACTCAATAAAAATACTTTTAATATTGACCTAATGTTAGTATTGTTATATTTAAAACCAGACTTCACGCATATTGAGTAATTTTTCGAAAATTAAATACGGTGGACCACAAATAAAAAAATATTATATTCAGATAAATATGCAAAGGATCAGAGGCCCTTTAAAATTTTGTTAGTGATACATATAGTAATTGACAGTGTAATTAATTTCGCCATCATAAATCCGCAGATAACACCGGCATCAGTGAACTAAAATAATTATTTGCTTTTAATCATCCGCCATTACATTTCACTTCAAGCTGTCACAATTTTTTTTTACCTAATATGTATAATACCTACCGTATTTTACAATCCAAATATAATTAGCATCACGTAGAACTTTTAGGTGTTTAAGAAAATAAGAAATAAAAACCATTAAAATGATTATATTTTATGACATAAGAATTTATATGATTTAGAAATAAGGCATTTTTATAAACTGATTATGAGCCTTGTAGCTTAAAATAAATGATTTTTTTATAGCTACATTAGGTAGGTACGTAACGTCTGATATAATGATTTTGTAAACAAGTTTTGACGTAAAAAAAATGTACTTTGTGTGGTATCGTTAATTAAATAAAAAAAGCTTCTTCGAAAAGGTTCTATGTCTAATTATTAATACAAATTGTACATAGTTAAAGTACTTAAATTAAATGGAGTGATTCTAAAAGAAGTAAATTGTATTTAATAAATAAAAGCTTAGCAGCTTTGTCTCCGTCTCCTTGCAGTCTGTTTCTAAGTGGGTCGTAGATAAGGCCTGCACCACTGAAAAGTTGTTCACTCGCTACTGAAGAAGGAGGGCATGACAAATATTGGCGCACAATTGAATGTAGCGATTGATATTTAGTATTCGTTTTCCACCATAATAGTGGGTCCTCATTAATAGAAATGCGTTTCTCTCGGTTGTACTCGTTAATTAACCCTTTAAATATCATAAATTTGTCTACGACTGCATTATTTTCGGATGTGTTATTATCGTCGTCATCATTGCTGCTCAACAATATATCTGATAAAATTGATTGGACATTGCTAGATTGACCAGCCGCTAGTGATACCAACCTCCGCCGTTTTTGTGCGGGAACATCAGTGTTTTCACTTTCAGCATCATTAACTTGTTTATTTCCTTCATCAAGTAAGGCCATTAATTCTGATTCAACCTTTTCCTTTATCACATCGTTGAAAAACTTAGTTTTGTATCGTGGATCCAGATACGTAAATATGGCAAACGAATTGTTGAAATGAAGATCTCCAAATCTCGAATTCATCAAAGTCTTCGAATTGGTCAGTGGCACATTTTATTACAGTTTTAAATCTTTCAGTTGTATCTGGTTTATTGTCTTCTATTTGTAATGTATGCTGCAGTGTATGTATTAATGGAGTAACTGATGAGATGGTTGTGTTAATGTCGCTCATTGTTCGGGTGATCTCTTCAAAAGGACGTAGTATGGCTACTAGTTTTTTGAGGTGCAACCACTCTTCGGGAGATATTTGAGGGGTATTGAATTTACTTGCGTACAGGCAGATTGAATCCTGTATTTTTATTAATCGTTCCACCATATAAAATGCACTATTCCACCTATAATAAAATGTAATGTGTTATGTAGATTCATGAACGTCTTAAAAATATTCACTTAATTATTTCTAAAGCAGTTATTATGCACTATCCTACATAACAAATATACCATTTCCTAAATAAAATTATAACAAAACTAATACATACAATAAAACTTTTATTTCGCTTCATACTTAATCATACTATTATCATTATAATTTTTCTGTGTATTTTTAACTGTATGGTGCACAATAAAGAATATTTACTTACATAGTCATACTATCCTTAGTAATTTTGGTACCTAACTAAGCTAAACTAGTTGACTTTCACGCTAGATATTGAGATTTCAGACACTGTCGGATTTATTATAACAATAGGGATGAATACATGCAATTGAAGGCTCCGTCACACAGGCGTTTTTCGGGCGGCGCGTGAGCGGGGCGCGCCGCTTTTACATATAAAGCGCTCACGCCCCGCCTGGAAAACGCACCTGTGTGACGGAACCTTTAATTATTATTTAGAATTTATGACTTACCGTGTACTACACTCCTGTACCACACCTAAAATGTCTTGGTTCAGTTGCTCCTTTTGTATTGTATGTAGTTCACTTTGAGCTATTTAGGAATGATTAAAGTGCGTGGCGATTTTTTTGCATTTCGTTAGTACATCTTTTGTGGAACGATTCTAAAACAGCTGATTACCCAGGTTGCCAAGCAGCACATCATTAAGAAGCAGGACATGAAGGACTACATAACATCATCGACAAGCCGCATTATCCTGGAACGACGTGAGCTGAAAGAGAGAGGTACAAGTTCAGCTGCGGATCAGCAACGGTACATGGAGCTCAGTCGCGAAGTCCAAAGAAGATGTCGCCAGGACTACAATGCACACATCAACATCAAACATCAAACATCAAACATCAACATTTATTCAGCAAATAGGCCACAAGGGCACTTTTACACGTCATCATTGAATTTACATACATGCAAAAATAATAACATCAACAATTTTATAAAATAAAACTAAGAATTCAATCTAACGTATTACAATTACTAAGAGATGTATATGGTCCCTTAATGTCGAATTACATAAAAAATACAGATACAAAACACAAAAAAAAAATCTATAATATTTAGAGGTGTAAATGTCTCTAGGTGTCAGAACTATAAGATTATATAGTTTATCAAGTTATCCTTAGAGATGTATAGGGTCTCCAAGAGTCAATATCCTGTATAATTAATACATTCATTAAGAGAAAAGAAACAGACGAGAGCAGAATGAGGCGTCTCACTGTAATTAATTAATAAAAATAAAGTTACTAAGTATAATAGCTTGTGTTAGCTTAAACAGACCAGTCTCCACAAACAGCACCCGTTCACGAGTATGACGCGTATCTCAGCCATCGCCTCCCTCAACCTTCATTCGGGAAAGTGGCGACCCGATCAACGACGCCACCGTAAGCAAAGACTTTTAAGCGAGCATGACATGTTCAAGCTACCGGCCTATAATAATATTAAAATAGTAATAACATGTAGCTGTAAGACACGGCATTTTGTGCTCGTATTTTACATAAAAAGACAGTATAGCTTCACATAATTACTAGCCTAAGTTTACTTAGAGATGTAAAGGTCTCTAAGTGTCAGAAACATTAAAAATATAGGTATGTACAATCAAAAATAAAATATATAAATAAATACTTAGAGATGTATAAGGTCTCCAAGTGTCCAAAACTAAAATTAAATTAAACAATTTAATCAAGCGAGAACATCATTGTCTCATGTGTCAATTCTACTGGACACTAGCATATTTAATTCACAATGTAAAAAAAAAACAATATTTATTTAGCTCTTATTATACTAATGAAATCAAGCTACCTGCTTAAAGGCATCTCTATCGTTTATAAAATCATTTACAGTGTAGTACGCCTTACTTAACAAGGAGCGCTTAATGTGCGACTTAAATTTGTGAAGTGGTAAATTCACTACATCAGTGGGGACTTTGTTATAAAAACGTGTACAGTTCCCGACGAAAGACGTACTAACCTTACGGAGGCGGTGGGCGGGCACAGCAAGCTTATGTTTGTTTCTAGTGTTATAGTTATGGATATCACTGTTAACCTTGAATTCGTGGATGTTTTTCCGAACATACATAATATTCTCTAGTATGTATTGAGATGCAACGGTAAGAATGTTAACTTCTTTGAATTTCTCTCTTAGGGATACTCGAGCGCCCAGTCCATAGATGGAACGTACAGCTCGTTTTTGCAGCACAAATATTGTCTGAATATCTGCCGCTTTTCCCCACAACAGAATTCCATAAGACATAACACTATGGAAGTAACTAAAGTATACCAGCCTGGCCGTCTCTACGTTTGTTAGCTGTTTGATTCTCCTCACTGCATAGGCTGCTGAACTAAGTTTTCCGGCTAGAGTGCCTATATGTGCATGCCATTGCAGTTTGGAGTCTAGAGTGACTCCCAGGAAAACAGTTCGATCCTCAAATTCCAGCGTATCACCTTTTATTTTAATCTTGCTGTTATTTACCTGCTTGACGTTAGGTAGCGTAAACTTGATGCATTTGGTTTTCTTGGCGTTCAAAAGCAAATTGTTTGCCGTAAACCAGTTTACTATGGTAGATAGCGCGTCATTAATGCTCTCGAAGCTATTTTCCTTTCTGTCCACTTTAAATATAAGGGAAGTGTCATCTGCAAATAACACTATATCATGTCTATCTTGCACAACTTTTGGTAAGTCATTAATGTATACCAAAAACAGGAAGGGACCAAGAATTGAACCTTGAGGCACTCCGAGGGCTACCGGGGACCCCGCCGATTGAGTTCCATTAATAACTACTCGCTGAGTTCTATCCGAAAGGTACGATGAGACCAGGTCAAGGGCACTAGCTTTTATCCCATAGCGGCTTAATTTTCTCTTTAAATTTTCGTGATCAACGCAATCAAATGTCTTTGACAGATCACAGAAAATTCCAACAGCATCTTGAGCTTTTTCCCAGGCATCAAAGATGTGTTTTAGAAGTACCGCACAGTATCACGCGTCAGTAGTTGATCGACCTTTGGTGAAACCAAATTGATTGCTATCAAGCAGTTTGTTTCTGTTGAAATGTGACAATAGTTGATTCAGAATAAGATTCTCGAACACTTTGCTTAATGCCGGTAGTATTGAAATCGGTCTAAAGTTCGTGGGATCTGTTCTTGTTCCTGATTTAAACAGAGGGATAATTTTGCTATGTTTCATAATATCTGGAAAAATTCCAGCATCAATGCATCTGTTGAAAATCTCAGCTAAGTATGGTGTAATTGACTCAATAATGGAATCTAATACTTTGACAGACAGGCCCCAAAGATCTTCTGTTTTCTTTAAATTTAAAGACCTAAAAGTCTTAAGAACTATATTCGGAGAGACATACGAAAATTTGAAGATTTCTGTACATTCTGCCACATTTGTCTTCAAAATTTCTTCAGCGACGTCTGGCGATGAATTAAGGGATCTTGTTGTTTCTACCGGGATATTCCAGAAAATCCGCTCAAAATGATCTGCCACTTCACGGTCGGAACTTACTAAAGTGTCAGCAATTCGTAGGTTGTAGTGCGGATCCTTCAGTTTACGTTTTCCAGTTTCATTGCTGATAACTTGCCATACAGTTTTGACTTTATCGCTGGAATTTAGGATCTTTTTCGACAAATAATCGACTTTAGCGGCGACACACAACATCTTAAAAGATTTAGAATAATTTTTGACGTACTCCAGAAATTCCGGTCTTTTATCAGTTGCCTTTAAATCATATAAGTCGTAGAGCCGGCGTCTTTTCTCGTGAATATCCGGTGTAGCCCAGTCGCTAAATTTAGTCTTGGCCTTGCCTTGCACCTTTTTCTGAATGAAACAGGCATCAATTTCCTTTTTAATACAATTAAACAACTCGGAACTCAAACAGTCAGGGTTTTCCTGGGTACATGAAAGACAACATAATTGTTTAGTAATATTACGATTGAATAAACCTAGGCGACTTTCGGAAATCGGCCTGCACAAAGTGTCTTGAGGAATTTCTTCAGTTTTCCCGCTGAAAGAAGCTTTTAGTCCACAGTGGTCAGAACATAGGTTGTTAATAACAGATTTACTAATCGCGTCATTATTACTAAAGATGTTATCTATACATGTAGCACTGGTTGCTGTGACTCGAGTGGGCTCACAAAATAAATTGACTAAATTGAAGGATTTGAAAGTATTTAGTAACCTTCCACATAATGACGAATTTTCTAGCAAATTAATATTGAAATCACCACATACAATTATATTTTTATGACTTCCAAAAACACTACTAAGTACTTCATCTATGACTGATTCGAATAAGTTATAGTCTGCCGATGGGGGCCTGTACACGCATCTATATATATAAAACAAAGTCGTGTTTGTTCCAGCATCCATAACTCGAGAACGGCTGGACCGATTTTCATGGTTTTTGATTTGTTGGATTAGTCTCGGCCTAGAATAGCAGAATAACCATTAAAAACATTAAAAAATTTACGAAAACAAAATAATGAAAGAATGATCATTCCCATACAAAATGTTCCTAGGTATCTTACCTGTCAAACATTTGATCTTCATCCCGTCGATAAGGTAAACTCTGACCTCAAATTAAAGAACGTATTTTAAAAAGGGTTTCGAATCGACAAGATATATCCACAATATTAGGATTACCCCGTATTTGAGATTTTGAAATTGTAAAATAGTGACAGTAATGACAAAGGATTGACATATTTTGATTTATGCATGCATTATAGTGATGAGGCTTATCGTTTGTCAAATGGAGCGATTATGAACTCCCTGTTAAACAGTTTCGAACGCACCCATAAACAAAATGACAACCGACAAATACATACATACTAAATAATAGTACTACCTTAAGGCCCCAGTACACAATGGGCCATCGCCGGTCACTCCAAGGGACGCAGCCATGCGGTATTAGAATGAGATAGCAATATCACTTGCTCCCTCTAACGCATAAATGCGTCCCTTGGAGTGACGGCGATGGCTCATTGTGTACTGGGGCCTTTACTCTTTGGTACTACCGTAAGTACATAATGGACACTTCCTACAAAACCGAAGTTTGACAGCGATTCAGGGATGAATCTTGCTATCCCTTTTTAATGTATGGTCCCTTTCGGCTATTTAGGGTTATCAAAATTCAAGTCATTATCTTATCTGTGGTCGTGCATGCAAAAGGACGTCAAATGGTAGCAACCCTAATAACTGCTCGCAGCAATGCTGAGCCGAACGGAGCCGAGTTTGCCCGAAGCACAGAATAAATAATAGTACTACCGTACAGAAAGGAAACTTCCTACAAAACCGAAGTTTGACAGCGGTTCAGGGTCGAATCATGCTATCCCTTTCTAATATATGGCACTATCCCTTTCGGCTATTTAGGGTTGTCAAAATTCAAGTGATTAGCTTATCTGTGTTCGTGCACGCCAAAGGAAGTCAAGTGGTGCCAACCCTAATAATTGCTCGGAGCAATGCTGAGCCGCGCGGAGCCGAGTTTGGCCGAAGTCAGGAGTTTCGCACCCCTGCCCGAAGTCAGGAGTGTCTCGCCACTGTCTGAGGTGCCAACAGGATTAAAAAAACCGGCCAAGTGCGAGTCGGACTCGCGCACGAAGGGTTCCGTTCCATTACGCAAAAATCATCAAAAAATCACGTTTGTTGTATAGGATGAACGGCTGAAATTTTCACAGATGATGTATTTCTGTTGCCGCTATGACAACAAACAGAACAACATAAATATGTAAGTAAGGTTACATATTTATGTTGTTCTGTTTGTTGTCATAGCGGCAACAGAAATACATCATCTGTGAAAATTTCAGCCGTCTAGCTATCACGGTTCATGAGATACAGCCAGGTGACAGACAGACAGACGGACAGCGAAGTCTTAGTAATAGGGTCCCGTTTTTACCCATCGGGTACGGAACCCTAAAAAACAGCGTTAAATTTACGTGTCCTGGATGACTGACTTGACTCATCATCATCACGCAGAACCGAAACTACAATTAATGTTAGAAAGTTGACATCTGCACACCATTACAGGTTACATTTGTAATGTGTACAAGAAATAAGAACAGATTTTGAAGTTAGCATTAGCACCTCTATTTTATCGGTCATAATCTTAAGGCCCCAGTACACAATGGGCCATCGCCGGCCACTCCAAGGGACGCATTTATGCGTTAGAGGGAGCAAGTGATATTGCTATCTCATTCTACCGCATGGCTGCGTCCCTTGGAGTGGCCGGCGATGGCCCATTGTGTACTGGGGCATTTACAATCGAATAAAAGGGAATCGGCAAGCAAAATGGAGTTTGCAACCACACCACACCACCTGATTTGATCAAACAATTTAATCAGATTGGAGCAAGACTGTTCCCGTCTGGACTGGCATTAAGTTAAGCGGTTTAGTTTTAAGTACCCTGATCCAATCTATGGTAAATAATAATCGAATTCATTTAAATTTAATCATTTATTAATATACGTAATCTAGCTACCGAATGTAACAACACACAACAAGACCTACGTTTCAACACTTTCAATAAGTAGATAAGTGTGCACCTACTTTAACTAAACGTATTTTAAGATGTATTGAAAATGACCACCGCTTTTCTGGACACATAAATCTGATTCTTATGAATACTCTTGAGATTATTTAGTCTGCCAAGAATAAATTCATTGGTTTCACAGAATTGAACACCTCAATTATCTTTTGGCGAAGTTCATCGAGGGTATTTAATTCCCGTGCGAAGATCGGGACTTCGAGACGGCTATGCGACTGGGCCGTTGCGTCCAATCCATCTGCTAGGGAACTCTTGGTCTAAATGATATCGCACACTAATTAGAGTTAGATGTGCTGGCACACAATCTTGCTGGAAATGGAGGTTCTCCAAATTGTGCTCCTGCACCTTTTGTAGCAAACACGTTTCTCAGGTATTATTTATTTAAAAAAATTTTGTAAAATCAAAATTTGCGGAAAAACTAATTTTCAATTGACAAGTGACAATTACTAATCAAAACACATTTACTTCATAAATACTCTGACAGGTGATTGATAACCAAAAAGGGAAGTGTTCATTTAAAATTATTTAATCTCATTTGTTAATTATTATGTTAGGATAATGTGAAGCCTAAAAAAATTGGATGAATAAAAAAATAGTAGTTTGTGTTACAAGGGATCAAAATGATATATTTCCGTCAAGGGCGTACATTGAATCCTGAATGAAGCGATGGATTCTAAAGTAGAATCCTGAGAGTAATGAGGGATTCAAGTGTTAACGCCTAAGACGAAATAATTTTGATACCGTGTGACACATGCATACTGCTTTTCACATCAACTATGAGGAAAATAAAAAATCTTAGTATTGACACAATCTGATGCTTAAACAGATTATTTAAGCTAAAAAAATAATGTGCAAAAAAATTTAAAAATAGTGTGCTAGTGCTAGAACAGAAAAGTGTTACTTTGATCCCTCCTAGCAGGGAAGAAAAGTGCCACTTTGATCCCTCCTAGCAGGGAAGAAAAAGCTCTTTTCCGAATAGGTGGTGTGAAAAAATACTTTTAATTGTTTTAAAAGCATGAGACTTAATTGAGGGGCTTAATGAAGGGAAGATATATGTAAAACATTCATTTTGTATTACCAATTTAAAGTCACCCTATATAGTAGAGGGACTAATCGATAACAATTTTTTTCAGGCCTGGCTGCAGGCGTTCGGAATGTTCATTATGTTTCCGTACGGAATGACAGGTGGGATCGGGACGTCGCTCTACAAATGCATGGTGCTGTCTCGCTTACACATCATGTCAATCAGTACCTACATAAAATTCTGAGCGTGTGCGGCCAGGCTAATGCGTGACGTGCCAAAAGGACACATAATAATAGATAGGTGATACGAAGTTCACCGGGTCAGCTAGTATAATTATAAATTGTTCCAATTCAACACAAGAAAGTTCTATAAGGCGTTCCACAGACATGTCAACAATGTCTTTACGCTCCTTACTTTTTAAATTATGTTTTACCATTATCAATGACCCGCCGCGATTGCAAGATCTCCTAAAAAATGAACTTACTATACTATGATTATTGAAATTAAACATAAATTCATGACCTTTAAGCCAGTGCTCAGTTATACAGAGAATGTCAATATTCGAGTACTGTATAAACAAATCAATTTCGTGTTCCTTACAGGTAAATCCTTGGATATTTTGATGAACTAAGTTCAATAAATTGGTTTTACCAAACATACTAGCATCACAGTGATCAATAGGAACGGAGCCGGCTGGTGCACACGTTGTCGTAGCGGTTAGTTTAAATTCAAATCACCAGGCGGCTCCATTTCAAACCCTACGCTACCAAGGCGTATAATACAACAACATTTGCACAGAGCTTGAGCAACATAACGTACGTAGCGAAACTAGGGACTTGTTTCGTAAAGTGAGGGAGCTAGCGGGGAATCGAAGCGTTAGAACCTGTGCCATCGAAGACGAAACCGGGAATGTCCTGACGGACACGTCGCAGGTTTGGAGCGCTGGTAGCGATACTGCGCAGCACTGTATGATACAGGGAGTACAGAAAGTATGGTAGAGGAACTGTTACCAGACGAACCCGAGATCCTTCGTTCGGAAGTGGAAGGCGCTATCAGGGTGCTTAAATGCGGAAAGGCGCCTGGCAAAGATGGTATTCTTGCCGAACTGCTGAGGAACATGGGAGATGCAGGAACAGCACTTATGGTGGAAATATGTAATGAGGTGTGGAGAACGGGTAAATGGCCGTCGGAATGGACAGAATCCGTGTTCATCCCCTTACACAAAAAAGGATCTACTAAGGCATGCGGCAATTATAGAACCATCTCGTTGATCTCACACGCAAGTAAAATCCTCTTACATATAATTAACCAGCGGCTCAACCATTTCCTCAGGAGCCAGATACCACAGGAACAAGCTGGTTTCGTGAAAGGAAAGGGCACAAGGGAGCAGCTTCTTAACATCCGCCAAGTCATCGAGAAGAGCAGAGAATTTAATTGCTCAGTTGTCTTGTGTTTCATAGATTACACTAAAGCCTTTGACTGCGTTCAGTGGGGCAAGTTGTGGACTGTGTTGCGCGAGATGGGAACTCCGGAACATTTAATTGGCTTGATACAACACTTATATGTTGAGAACCGCTCTTTTGTCAGAATCGGCACCGACTGTTCCAGTGTGTTCAAAACAAAGATGGGAGTGCGGCAGGGCTGCATCCTGTCCCCGGCCCTTTTCAACATATATGGCGAGTGTATCATCCGGAAGGTACTGGAAAATTGGGACAAGGGGTTTCCCATAGGAGGAAAGCGGATATCAAACCTCAGATATGCCGATGATACGGTCCTTTTAGCGACGTCCGTGGAAGATATGCAGGAGCTGTTTCAGAGACTCGAGACGGAGAGCGATGGAATGGGTCTCGCAGTAAACAGGAGCAAGACGAAGCTAATGGTAGTAGACCGTGCCAAAAAACTGCCCAGAATAAATAACATCATCCCAGGGGTTGATATCGTGGACCACTATGTCTATTTGGGCGCACTGATCTACGATGATGGCGACTGCGTACCTGAGATAAAGAGGCGTATTGGTATGGCTAAGGACGCGATGACCAGACTGAATGTCATCTGGAAGAAGAGAGGTATAACCATCACCACCAAGACCCGGCTAGTATGCGCTGTAGTATTCCCCATATTTCTGTATGGCGTGGAAACGTTGGACGATACGAGCCCGAGAAAGGCAAAGGATCGATGCATTCGAGATGTGGTGCTGGAGGCGTATGTTGAGGATACCTTGGACCGCCATGCGCACCAATGTATCGATCCTTTCACAGCTTCGTGTCCGGACTCGCCTATCCACAGTCTGCCAGCAGCGCATACTGTATTATTTCGGCCACATAATGAGGAGGGGAGATGAAAGCCTTGAAAAGCTGATTATTGTTGGAAACACGGAGGGCAAACGAAGCCGAGGACGATCTCCAACAAGATGGAGCGATCAATTAAAAGGGGCTCCATCCTCAACCAACTTTTGCTCGGTTGTCAGAGACGCGATGAACAGGCACCGTTGGAGGCAGATCATAAAGACCAGGCGTGGAGCATCCACATCCACCGATGACCACGATCCTCAGTCATGAGGGAGCGACCACAGAGAGAGAGTACTTCTTTAATTTCTGTCGTATATAACTCTTAATCATGTATGTTTTACTTTAATCTTAGTTTTAAAGGTTCTTAATTTTACTTTTGTGTGTTTATTTTAATTTCTATTATTGTACTAACTTGTGTCTATTTTACCATTTTATTCAATGTTATGCGTCTAATTATAAGTCATTGTTGTTCCTAATAAATTATATTACCTTGTTCCCTAATTATGTAAACATTTGTAATAAATACTGACTCTGCACGTAACACCCACGCATTCAGTAGGCGTGGCCTAAGTGCCTACGGTGGGGAGCGCGCCTATATAAACGCACATCGAAAGCATAACTGATAACGTTCCTTCTATCCACAGGTTATGCAGACAACTCAGAGCGACGCCCGAGCCGATTCGGCCCCTACTGGACGACACTGACGGGGAACTGAAGTACGCAGCCAAGGACAGAGCGGAAATACACGCTCGCAGCCTTGAGCAGCAATTCAGGCCCAACCCCGTCACCGACCCGCAATATACAGCGGACATCGTACAGCACGTCCGAGATTATCTCAACGTTCCAGTCGAGCCACACGATGATCCACTTTACTTTTCTCCTTCACAGGTCCAGGCGTCCATTAGACGTTACTGCAACCCGAAGTAGGCGCCGGGACTCAACGACATCCCGAACATGGCGCTCCGTCACCTACCGCTAAACACCTTAGCGGCAGTGGCGCGCCTGTTCAACGGGTCCTGCGGTCGGGGCACTTCCCCGTCATCTGGAAGACCGGGCGGGTCATAGTCCTCCCCAAGCCCGGGAAGGACAGAAGAAAGCCGGAGAACTACCGGCCCATCACGTTGCTATGCAACTTATCAAAGGTGTTTGAGAGATTGCTGCTCCGGCACCTCTCGCCACACCTGTCACCCAGGCCGGAGCAATTTGGTTTCAGGTCTCAGCACTCCACGACGTTGCAGCTCACCCGTGTACTACACCACATGGGCATGTCGCTCAACAAGAAGGAGTACACAGTCGCGGTCCTCCTAGATATGGAGAAAGCTTTTGATCGAGTTTGGCACGAAGGTCTAATATACAAACTTTCTCTGTCCACAGCCCCCCGCCGCATCGTGAGAGTCATCGCTTCATTCCTGGCAGACCGACGCTTCCGCGTTCAAGTGGAAGGCGCACTGTCACAGGAACGCCCAATACAGGCAGGCGTCCCTCAGGGGAGCTGCCTGTAGCCCGCATGCTATGTGCGCTACACCGACGACATCCCAGTCGTCGAACAAGCGCAACTAGCTCCATTCGCAGACGATACTGCTTACTTTGCTTCCTCTTTCTAGATGCCACACGCAGTCTCCAAGATCCAGCCGACGCTTGACGCCCTCCCTGACTGGCTCTCCAAATGGAGACTATCAGTCAATGTGGGCAAGACACAAGCGCTCATCACAGGGCAAGCCATCAAACTGCCTAAACCTCCTTCCCTTCTAGGTCAGCCGCTCACATGGTCACCCACAGTAATACCTGGGGGTGACCATAGACAGGAGACTCACCATGGATCGTCACACCAAAGACACAGTAAGCCGAGCGAAAATCGCTCGCATGTGTCTACGCCCAGTCTTCAGTAGTAAGCTTCCTGTACGGACCAAACTCGGCCTGTACAAAGCTTACGTACGCTCTAGACTAACATACGCTTCACCTGCCTGGCATTCTTTCTGTTCCAGGTCTAACAAGGAGAAGATGAGGCGTCAGGAGACACTCACACTACGGAGCATCGTCAAGTGTCCACGGTACGTCAGCAACGCAGCCCTCGCTGAGACACTGAAGTGGCGCGGCCTGGAGGAATTCATCGAGCGTCTCGCGCGGTCCATGTTCGACCGCGCGGACAACAGCAGGCACGGGCACCTCAGGAAAATCGCGCCACACCACCCCACCAGACCACCGGACAGGTGGGCTCGGGACTTGCCCCGAGCTCTGCTACACCAGCGGTAGCGGAGCCAAGCAAGCACTACACACACCTCGGATGTACCACGCCACACACGCCAGCTAAGCTACCGGTCGCCTTCCACGCTGCCCCGAAACCTGGCCCCGCTCAAACGGTATCACCAGGCTAGGGGTCGTGGGGTTGGGTAACGATCGGTAGCGAAGAGCTGGCCCGTACCAGCCACTCCATCGTCCACAAAACGACGAAGATTGACCTCCCCATACGGTGGGGAGCGACCCGCCACAGCCGTCACAGCCGGAAGGCGGACACGGCCTCTCATACCTCCCTTAAGGGAGGTATCGAATGACATACAGCAGCTATATAAACGCCCCAGCCCTGGGTGCTTGTCACTCATCAATCAGCATCACTAGAGGCAACAGCCTCCCAACAATCTCCAAGTATTCTTTTAAACTAAATAATGTGTTCTTATTAACCTGACACAATACCCGGTAATGGTGGTAAACGACGGTAACCTGCAGCAGTAGCTCCGGCCAGCGCGTCCAGTCAACGTGTGCGGTTCTTCTCTTCGGAAATCACCGAGTAATGCAGTCTACGCTCGACAATTATGGTCCTTCGTTGCCGAATGAAGAAAGAAACAAGTACGCGCTGAATTTTAAGTAAAGCTATACTTGATTCAGAAGAAATGAGAAAAACGAACGCGCTGAGCCTCCGAAGTTCGCTTCGGCTCAGACCTTACCTACCTACCTTTCCATAACCCACCACCATTACCGGCTTGCCGGCGGACCGTGCAGTGTTGTAGGTTTTCCTCCACCCACGTGTCCTGGCAACTTTCGTTGCTTGTGTCACATGGTGATACCATCACACTGCTTTCGAACGCTCTAGGCACTGCACTTAGCCATTGCGGGAGATTCAGTGCACCGAAGGATCCACGCTTAGGGGCACTGACGTTGCGCTCGGTAACGTCAGAGCATAGGCGTTAGGCAGGTAAATTTGTATATAGTTAGGGACCCCCCGCGTGTATCAAGTGTTGTGTGCGTAAAAATCAAGAAAGAAGAAGATGTCGCTACAAGACGGAAGAACTCTTCGCTCACGCAAGCGGGACCCGCCTGTCCCCACGCCTACCCCCTCGTCGGGCAAAACTACGTCCGGCGAGACCAATACGTGGATCAAAGACACCTGTGGGAACCAGAAAACTAGTGGTGAAAATGAGTCGGTACACTCAGACGAGCTTCATGATACAGTGGTAGTTCGCAGTCGGTCGAATACTTTAGTGCCACCCGTTGTTGCGCCGCCGCCGCGCGCGCCGTCTGTTCGCGAATCAATTAGGGATCGCGAATCGGTAAATAGGGACCGCGATGATGAATCCGGAAAGCCGCTCTACACTGAGACAAAAAACTAACAAAAACACACTTAGAATTACAAAAATAAAACTTAATCCGGGGACAAGGAGAGTCAACTAATAGGAACAAATTGACTTTTGCAATTTCCATTTAGTAGGAAATACAACTTCTATATTTGTAATTTGAAGTATGCTAGAGTAATTTCAGAAATTTGGTTTTGTTATTCCGAGAGGTGCTTTAGCAATATCGGAGGTGATGACGTCATGGGTGAAAACTAACCGTTTTGTAATTCTAAGCGTGCTTTAGCAATATCGGAGACGATGACGTCATAGGTTTTACTAAACTGTACTGCGATTCCAAGCTAGCTGTTGTTATTCTAGAGATAATGACGTCACAGGCAAAAACTAAACTGTTTGCAATTCCTCCGCCCCTAGCAAACGGGCGCCGCGAGAGCATGTCGCGCGCGTGGTAGCTACCCGTCTCTATTTCTGTCTGTATGAATGAAAAAGCATTTGCTAGTATATCTTTGTACTAAAGAGGCACTATAAAAGCCTGTCGAGATATTCTACCCATTCCTTTCTTATTCATACAGTCAGAAAGAGACTAGTAGTTATTACGCGCGCAACATGCTCTCGCGGCGCACCTGTGCTAGGGAGGTTGGAATTGCAAACAGTTTAGATTTACCTATGATGTCATTATCACTAGAATAACAACAGCTAGCTCGAAGTTGCAGAACAATATATTCCTGTAGACCCCAACTACACAGTAGGTCGCGGGTTAATATGTCCATGGCCCACAATATATCCTAAATTTATTATTTAACTTAAGTATGTTTTAAACAAAGAAGACACGAGACACGCCCGCCCGACATCCGACACAATACTAACTCTAACCAAATGAACGTAGCAAGTAGTAAATTTTACTAAAATCACTAACATTCGTTTCGCTGTGTTGGTATTACAAAACTCGTTTAGTGATTGGTACAACAATGAACATAAACACAACAAGTCTATCTACTAAATACCAGTAAACTTTGTAATGTCGCTATAGTAACAACTGAATTGTTATTTTAAATGGGGTAATGTTATTCCCGCGAACTCGTTTTTTAGATATTACAAAACTATGTAAGTGAGACATTTACTAAAATCATAACTTGAAATCACAGATGCTTTTTTCCAAAAATCACAAACTTTACTAGTAAAAATCGGAGAATTTTAGTAGTAATAAAAATGGATTGTAACAAATACTGAACTTTGTTTAATGCTCCATTTACTAAAGTCTGTTTGCTGAAATTAGATTTAGTATTACTGAGCTGTTTGTAGAAATAAATAAATTTTACAGAAATAGTGAAACTTCCATGATTACTACTAAAACTTAATTTTTTCCCCCAGTACAGAACTGTTTATTAATTCCTGGTGATGATTTTTCTCTCAGTGTAGTCGTCGCTAAGGCAGAGTCCGATACTGCCAAGTTAAAGCTGCAGATTGCCCAAGTTAAGGCGCAGTCTGTCAGCGGCAGTGTCGCGTCCGAAGCCGACGCACGAACTAGAAGTTGGGTAGAACGACAAGCTAGGCTACAGCGCGAGATCGCGAGTGAAAACGTTAAAATCCCGCCGCCGAAAGAGACCGCGCAGCGTGCCGCCGCCGACCGGGCTAGCAAACCGCAACTGCGATTTTTAGAGGTACCGCACGGTACCTACGCGCCAATGTATCATAAACCGCTAGAGTTACCCGCATTCGGCGGTGATATCACCGAATGGATATCATTTAGGGCATAGTTCGAGGACACGTCGCCCATGTTTAGTGCCGTCAATAACGTAAGACGGATTAGGCGCGCACTTAACGGCGAGGCCCGGACGACCGTAAAATCAATTATGTACACGGTTCAGGATCCATACGAAATTATGGAAGCACTCGAACGGCAATTTGGCGACCCCGAGGAAATTGTACTTACGGAGCTACATAATATCAAACGCATGCTGCGTTTGTCCGAAGACAATGGGAATATCTCGTCATTCGCCGCGCATATCGCGAACGCCGTCGCCACCATAAAATCATTGCGTCAAGAACAATATTTGCACGCGCCTGAACTAGTGAACAGAATAGTGGACAAATTAAATCTGATAGTGCGTTACGAATGGGCCAAGTATGTCTGCCTATACTATATTATAATTCGGAAACTCCCGGCTTAGCCGCATTATCTGAGTTTCTCAACGAAATTAGTACTGCGGCCAAACGCGTAAACCGTAGACCCGCTAACAGATCGCGAACTGTAGTGAACACGGTGTCTTTTGAGCACGAACCCAGGCGGTCGAGCAACGCTCCCTGTCGAGCGTAGTTACTGTGCTGTGGGCTCGCAGATTCCGAAGAGAAGAACCCGTACACGGCGACTGGAACACGCTGGCTGGCTTGCAGGCTACCTCCAGATTACCGCACCATTACCGGGGATGTGTAGGGTGTTTAATGAAAACACATTTGTTGGTTATAAGAAAACTTGGAGAGTGTTGGGAGGCTGGTGCCTCTGTGGCTGTTGATGAGTGAGTGACGAGCATCCAGGGTGGGCGCGTATATATAGGCGCGCTCGGCGCGATCCCCACCGTAGGTACTCTAGGCCACGCCTACTCAAGGGGTGGGTGTTACGTGCAGAGTAAGTAATTGTTTTATTCAACCAATAAGCTTAGTTTATTACATATTGTTCGTAATTAAGGAAAAAGGGTATGCAATTTATTGGGGAACAATTTAGACTTAAAATTACACACATAACATAATAAAATTGATAAAAAATAGACACAAGTTAGTACAATAAAATAAACACACAAAAGTAGATTAACATATAAGAACGATTAAAACTAAACATGTATGATTAAAAACTAGCTATACACCACTATCTCCCCCACGAGTGTCAACACCGTCTGATTGCGAGGAGTATATAGGTATAAGCCGGGAAACTGGGCGACGGACGTCATCTGCGCGGGTGCGAACAATGGCTACTCTTACGTGGCCATCAGGGCCGGGAAAGATTTGTGCGATTACGCCTCTAGGCCATATTCCTCGTGGCATGGAGCTGTCCGCTACGATGACTACGTCGCCTATGTGTAGTTTCTTCACGTTCTGATGAGCACCGGGCCGAGGGAGGAGGCTGGGTCGGTATTCTCGCTGCCAGCGCCTCCAAAAATGGTTGGCTAAGTTCTGCGCTGTCTTCCATGACGAAAGTGACATAGTCGCGTCTGTGAAGATGCCCAGTAGTGACATGGAGCTCGATCGACCGATGAGAAAATGGTTCGGCGTCAGGGCTTCGCTGTCTAAGTCTGGATTCACTGGTGTCAACGGTCGAGAGTTGACTATGTGCTCGGCTTCCAGCAGTAATGTATGCAGAACTTCTTCGTGAGGTGCTCTCTCTTTGAGTGTTACCTTTAGTGACCTTTTCACGCTGCCTACGAGCCATTCCCATGCACCGCCGGCGGAAGGGTTGCCAGGCGGTATCTTTTTCCAGGTTATGGCTCGCTCGATCAAAAATGGCTTTAAAGTGTCGGGCAGCGTCTTCTTGGCCTCTGCCAGTTCTCTCTCTGCGCCGTAGAGGTTGGTGGCGTTGTCAGAGTAAAGCACTGTAGGCGTGCCGCGTCGCGCTATCATTCTGCGCAAGGAAAGTATCATGGAGGATGCCGAAAGTGAGGCGGCAAGCTCTAACCCAAGTAGCACAGATAGCTCTATAACTACTCACTTTTAGTTCTATCTAACGCTCTGTGCGTATTAAGACACTTATAAGAGCACACTCGTGGTCCTACAGCTGTATAATAGATCTCAGTGATATTTATATAGCTTAGGGCTGATTAAAAGCTGCATTACGGCTCTGAAAACTACGATTAATACGCAAAGAGTGATATAAAGGTATATTTGCTACGACCCTATACAGCTTTAAGGGTTATCAAATGCTTTAGCCGTTATAAGGTCTGTTTAGTGGATAAAATTACGCCATGTGCTGAATAAAGAGGTAATTGTGGACTTTTATTACGTTGACTTATTAAGGGAGCACAAGTGAACTATTATGAAGCTAATAGGCGTATAATGGAACACATGTGGCGCATAATACAGCTTGTCGCTTAACATGTTTACCGCTAAGCAGCTTTTATTACACTGACTTTTAAGGGAGCGCGAGTGAACTAATATGAAGCCAATAGACGTATAATGGAACACATGTGGCGCATAATACAGCTTATCGCTGAACGTGTTTACCGCTAAGCAGCTTTTATTACGCTGACTTTTTAAGGAAGCACGAATGAACTATTATGAAGCCAATAGACGTATAATGGAACACACGTGGCGCATAATACAGCTTATCGCTGAACATGTTTACCGCTAAGCAGCTTTTATTACGCTGACTTTTAAGGGAGCACGAGTGAACTAATATGAAGCCAATAGACGTATAAATGGAACACATGGGGCGCATAATACAGCTTATAGCTGAACATGTTTACCGCTAAGCAGCTTTTATTATTCTGACTTTTTGAGGAAGCACGAATGAACTATTATGAAGCCAATAGACGTATAATGGAACACATGGGGCGCATAATACAGCTTATCGCTGAACATGTTTACCGCTAAAGCAGCTTTTATTTCGCTGACTTGTTATAAGGGAGAACGAGTGAACTATTATGAAACCAATAGACGTATAATCGAACACATGTGGCGCATAATACGGCTGAGCGCTGAACATGTTTACCGCTAAGCAGCCTATTATACTACCATTGGGACTGTCTGCATAGCGGCTGTTAAAACGTTCACAAGATGCCTTATAACTGTTTAGAGGTTCACTAGTGTATCGAAATAACGACTTGGACTTTATAGTGGTTCACTTAAGTATCTTTATCAGATATACAGTCGTATGCTGCATATAAGAATTTTAACGGTTCACGTTGCTTTTTAACATTGACCGCCATTTTATTGTATATAACCTACAAAATTGAAATTACTTTTCCAACTTTTAAGGGTAACAATAAGGTTTTGTGCCTGAGTTCTTAACCTAAATCATTAATTTAGTACTTCCTATAACGTATTATTAACTTTTTATCTCATAATTCTGTCCAAACCACTGAAATAGTTTTTACACATAGCTTATTTATATCATTAATTTAAATAAATACTGATTATTTTCGTGGCGCACTGAAATTTTCTTAGATAATGTACATATATAATGTCAATAAACTTGCATTCCCAAACATCTTTCTCGCATTAATATATAAAAGATCATGTACAATCATTTAACTAAACACTTTAACAAAATGACTTATGGTGTCGTTGCGCTTAACGTTTTTGCTTCAATATAAATATGTTCACCTCTGCGTTCGTCGTCACTATACTAAATATAATAGCTGATTTTTATGGCAGAGGTGTAAAAGTATGTTATAAATTATCTTTTATTCAGCCCAACGTCAATCTTTCCCGGTATTAGGGCGCACATGTGACATATTAGCTGAATAAAGGGTAACTGGTGGTCTCTTACCCAGTCAATATACACCTCTTATAACTCCTGTTACCCCTTATAATTCCGTTAAATTGCTGCTACAACGCTCTTAAGTAGCTATGTGAACTTAAGGCTGCCTAATTTGTGCCCATTTAAGAGTTATAAAAGCTGAAAAGACGCTTATACAGCTCTTATGGAGCTTTTATATTCCAGCTTCAAGCGTATTCGGTAGTGTTCTCGATTTCTGCTAACCTATGTGCTACAAACGTTTTATACCTACGTGGGTCCGAACGTATCCACGTGAGCGCCGTTTTGGAGTCAGACCAAAAATACTTGTCCTTTATTACGTAATCTGACTCCTTGACTATGGTTTCCGCTAATCTAGTAGCTAGTACGCAGCTCTGCAATTCCATCCTCGGAATGCTAACTACCCGGAGAGGCGAAACGCGGGCCTTAGCGGCTACTAACGCGGAAGTTCTAGTTCCCTCGGGGTTGATGCTAACTAAATACACGGCCGCGGCATATATTTTTTCGCTCGCGTCGCAAAAAACATGCATATATGCCTCCCTATTAAATGCGGTCACGTGTCGCGGAATCTCTAAGTCTCGTAATTGTTGTACGTTATCGATGAACGATCGCCAGGCGGGTGCGAGTGAGACGGGTATAGGCGAGTCCCAACCGATTCATGTCCTCCATATCTCCTGCATTAACGCCTTGCCTAAGACGGATATGGGGCTTACGTAACCGATTGGATCGAATATTGACATCGCGCTACTCGTTACCTGTCGCTTCGTTGGCAATTTCTGACCGTTAAGTACGTCTTCGGGCGTATTACGAAAGTTCACGTTGAAACCTAAGGTGTCACGCTTGTGATTCCATTTCAAACCTAAGGTACGTTCGCTCTCGCTCGCGCCTAACAAAGACGTTTCCTCTTTGCTATTAACTACGTCAGAAATTACCGCAGGATGGTTTGAAGCGAACCCGCGGAGTTCGAAGGACGCGCGCATGTTTAGCTCGTAAATATCGTTTACTACGCGTCTGGCGTGCTCCTCTGACGTGTCGAGGGCAATCAACATGTCGTCCATGTACGTATTTTTACTCTCACGAGATAGGAGCAAAAAAATATTTTTTTATGGTGGCTGTCCTACCTACATTAAAGTGGGGATGAAATTTTTTTTCGCTTCCACCCTATAGTATGGGGTGTCGTTGGATAGGTCTTTTAAAATGAATAAGGGTCTTCAAGAACCATTGTATGATCATCTTAATATTTTCAGAAATAATCGATCTGAAAGAAAAAAAGTTGTGTTTTACCCTTTAGTTCCCCTAACTTTTGAACCATAGGTCCAAAAAATATGAAAAAAATCGTGAAAACATAGCTTAATAAAGACTTTCAAGGAAAATTATAGCAAACCTAATCGGTATACCTGTTTTTGAGTTTTGGCAAATAGTCTATTTTGACAGACGGGTAACTACGGAACCCTACACTGAGCATGGCCCGACATGCTCATGGCCTATTTTTTTATATTTTATCAGCAGGTTGCTTAGCTTGCTTACTCTAAATTATTTTGTTTATTTATGATGAACAATTACAAAAACTATTTAAATCGTCTATACTTAAATCGTCTATTTTGTATCTCTTATTTAACTTTAACAGCCTGTAGCTCCTAAATTATTGATTGTAGAGTAAAAATAAACATAACCAAATTTGTAGTAAATTTTATGTTAAAACTTTTGTCCGAAGTAATTATAATGCTATTCGTACAGATATTCGAGATATGAGTAAGGCCGTTTGTTGGTGGATACCTAACGGTGACAACTCAAACCACAAGCGGGGCGAGAGCCCGGACACATCCGGCGCTAGCCATACCAGCCTGTACTCACGACTGTTGTTAATTTCAGGTCAACACACCGACGCCGCACACACACGCCTTCGCCGCAGGACGCCTACCAAGGTAACGGAGGCCGTTTTGGAGGAGGACACAGCAGCAGCAGCGGCTCCGGCGCAGGTGGTGGAGCCCCCGGTCGCTGACCTGCTCCTGCTCGCCGGTTTCGCGGGCGAACCAGACAGCAACTTTCCAAAGCGTCTGCCCGCGTATGGGAGCTACACGGGGTCAACAATGTCAAGCAGTGGCTCGGAAGAGTACATTGACATTGTAGACTCGTGGAAGGTTCCAGCGAGGGCTCAGACGCTAAGGACCAGCGCAACTCTGAGTCGCCTGTGAACGGGGAGTCGGAGCAGACAGCTGACAACGGGGACCTAACACGTGGTGATTTATCACGTGGCGATTTAACGCCGCTTGATCTAACACCACGTGTTAGATATTCACCACGTGCCGCGAGCCCGCTGCCGTCGCAGCCGGCCGGCAACCTCACCACGCCGGCCAACTCACAACAACGCCGCCGCCAGTCGCCTTGCCGGCCACAGCCCGGCCTCGAGATGACCGGGGACGCCTGGATGGCGATATTCGAGAAACTCGATAGAGTAGCTCGGGGATCGCTAGACAGCTGTACCCTCGGTCCGCTCGAGGCGGCGCTTCTCTCAACCCTGTTGACGCACTCTGGGGCGCGTCAACAGAAGAGGCGACAGGAGGAGGACAGCCCGCCGGCACAGGAGGAGAAGCGGGAATGTAACCGCATCACTCCTGTGTCGCGCGGTCCTACGCAACCCGTCGTCTGCCCACAGGTCTCGCAGCAGCAACCGATGGACACTGCCGTTCCATCCACACCCACCGCCGGTGGCTGTCACCAGGCCCCGCCACGCAAGGTTTTGCTACCTACCCCGGTAGTAGAAACCGACACGTACGCGGCCGCAGCCAAAACAGCACCACCTAAAGCCGATACTTCACTGCCCACAAGAAGCAGCAGCCACAGCCGCCAGCCAAGAGGGCCAAACCGCCCCAAATCCTGGTCGAGGTCTTCCCAGACGCGGGCCGCCACCTGAAGGCCATCAACGAACGCCTCGGTTTTGAGGCCAAAACCGAGAACGCCGAACCGACCGGGGTACGGTTCTACCCCAGGACCGCAGAGGAATACCGATTGGTATTCTCCTACCTCTGCAAGGAGCAGGCGCTCAACCCCCGGATCCAGTTCGTCAAGCACCCGGAGAAGTCGACCCTGCCGATGAAGGCCGCTATCCGCGGCCTGCCGTCAACCATGTCGGTGCAGGACGTGAAGGACGCCTGTGCCAGAGAGGGGTATTCAGTATCGCACGCACGATTATCTCCACAGGCAGAGGACGAGGAGGCACCATCTTCTTCGTCCAACTCGACGGGACGGAGCGAGAAAACCCAGGTTTTCTCGAACTCACCAGCATTGCCGACATCAACACCAAGGTTCGTGTCGAACCTTGGAGAGGTAAACCCGGGCCACCGCAATGTTATCGGTGCCAGGGATTTAGGCATTGCTCGCAGGGATGCCACCGACCGGTGCGCTGCGTAAAGTGCGCGCTGCCGCACTTGTCGCACCAGTGCACACGCCCGAGGGACGAGCCAGCTACGTGCGCAAAAGGTAACGATTAAAAGGTAACGATATTTTTTTTTACAAGGACTACGACATTAATACGACACATAAAATCAAGCTAAATCAAGATTGTTTCCATTATACCTACACAATTTATTGTTTTTTTTTTGATTTCAGAAAAAAATTTAAACAAGTAACATGCGTTTAAATTTTTTCTTCTGCCACCCCGGCGGTGAGAGGAACTTTCGGGGGAGGTGTAATGTGGTAAATGTCCACTTTTAGTGTTTAGCAGTAACGCTTTGGTTTACTGCGACATAAACGCATATTGCTTGTGTCAGCGCAACCTAACGTGTATATATAGGCAGGCATTTAGAGAATATACGTTCTTATACTATCACACATAAGATGTTTGACTTCTTCTCACATCACCCGCTCGAAACCAAACAATCCAAACATAAATACTTATCTTGTTATTTGACTGCTTGATGGACCACCCAGGCAACCACAAGCAGTGTGAGATTTATTTGCAGGAGCTGCGCAACTGGAGAGGAGGCACCCGCTCCTACACACGCCGACCGCCGACACGCCGCCCGCAGCGAGGCCCCGACACTAGGGCCTCGGACTCATCGAACCTGGTGGAGGATTCTTCCACAGGTTCTCTCATGGCACCCGCCAACCAGCCGAGGCAGCGGACAACCGGACCCCGAGGACGGACGCAGCCACAACCCAAACCGCAGAGGATATCGCAAGCGGAGCCCCGAGCGACGCAGCCCGCAGCGCCCCCCGCGCTCGACACCGCAGCGTTGCACAGAGACATAGCTAACGCGCTGCAAACTGCGGTAACTATGTCCCTGAGGCCAACGCTGGACGAGTTGGTATTAGCCATTAAGTCTCTGTCTAAGCCTGACCAAAATCAGGCTTAGCTCACCCTCTCAGCAATAACGCAAGTTATTCGCCAGCTGCACTCTCTCTTACGGCCTAAAGGAGAAAGAGTTAAGGGTTGTATATTGGGACGCGCAGTCATTAAATGGTAAACTTAATGATCTCCGTACTTTTCTTCACAGCCAGGACGTCGACATCATGCTGATCTGCGAGGGCTAAAAGGTGCTGGACGGTCTGCTCAATTGCCAACTAGACAGATGTTTGAAAATTCACGTTATCAGTTTGTATTCAAACCAGGCCTGTCGACTGAATCCGCTATCTTGGCATTGAAACAGACCGTTAGGTACTACACAGACCGCCGGACAGCTGTCTATGCCTATTTCTTAGACCTTTCCAAGGCATTCGACCTCGTGCACTACAACATCTTGTGGCAGAACTTGACGACATTAACTTGCCAGCTGACATTCGTGGAATTTTTAAATTCTGGTACCACAACCAGGTTAATGTCGTCAGATGGTCGGACTCCTTTTCTCAGCCATATGACCTGGAATGTGGTGTACGCCAAGGTGGGTTAACCTCACTGAGGCTATTCAATCTATATATTAATGCACTGGTAGAGGAGCTCAGTAACACCCGTATCGGCTGCCATATCGATGGAGTTTGCGTAAATAATCTGAGCTACGCCGACGATATGGTGTTGCTGAGTGCCTCGGCCTGCGGATTGGCTAAGCTCATTTCGATATGTGAGAAATACGCTTCTAGCCATGGTTTGCTGTATAATGTAAACAAAAGCGAATGCGTTGTATTTAAGGGGTAAGGCTACACCCAAGTTTCCAAGTGTCAAACTAAATAGTCATCCGCTACGAATAGTGGATCAATTTAAATATTTGGGACACATGGTAACCTCTGACCTTAAGGATGACGTAGATATCGAACGCGAACGCAGAGCGTTGTCCGTCAGAGCTAATATGATAGCTCGCAGGTTTGCTCATTGCTCCAAAGATGTAAAAGTCACCCTTTTTAGGGCTTACTGTACGACCTTCTACACAAGCAACCTGTGGGCTGATTATACTCATAAACGGTACAGCGCTCTGCGTGTTCAATATAACAACGCTTTCAGAGTGCTGATGGGGCTGCCCAAATTCTGTAGTGCATCGGGGATGTTCGCGGAGGCGCGAGTGTCTTGCTTCTACACCACCATGCGCAAGCGAGCTACATCCCTTGTGCGCAGAGTGAGGGCCAGCTCCAACAGCATTCTGAGAATGTTAGGAAACAGGATTGACTGCCTGTATTTGAATAACTGCTGCCTGATACACGCACGCAGTAATAAATAAACAAATGTACAGTTATAGTTATAGTGAATTTATTATTATATTGCATGCACCAGTGTCTCAAAAAATGGGAGAAATAAGTATTGGTTGATTTGTCGGGAGGCATGTTAATATTCTTTTGACATATTATTATTTAAATCATTGTTTAATTATATTTTAATTGTTATTATTTTTAATATTTTATTTTTTGACATGTTTCCCTCAAATCAATTATATTTTAGTAGGTAATACCTTAAATTAAGCAATTTTGTATTTTAATTTTAATTTTAATTTTAATTGTAATTTTAATTTTTTATGTTTCACAGCCTTATGAGCCATGTTGCTTGAATAAAAATATATTATTATTATTATTTGTTTGTCCTTTCCAGATCTCGGGACCATGGGGTCCCGGACTTTTGGGAGGCGTGCGTGGGGCCGAAGCCAACAGCGCAGAGGCCCTTTAAGACAATTTAATCTAAAACCAATTATTGTTATAAAAGCGTCAATGACGCTCTCGGCCAGCGGGTACATCGTGTACCGCCTCGACCAGGCGAACCCCGAAACCGGGCGCCCATACAGAGGCCTCGCAATCATCGTCAAGAGGAGAATCATCCACCAACCGGTGGATATCGAGCAGCCAATCTCGCTATCCGCACTGGGGATAGATATCAAACTACAAAGGCATAACCTGCGTTTGTTTGCTATCTACAGGCTCTGCGGACACTGCCGGCCGGCAGAGATGCGCGACAAGCGGCTGCTGGTGGACTCCCCCGTGCCGACCATCCTGGCCGGGCTCTTCAACGCCGAGCACCCCGCTTGGAACTCGTCCGGGAAACACCATCTACCAGATCGTGGAGGACCTCGATCTGGTAGTGGGCGGGCCATACGAGCCCACACACTACCACGACGCCGACCCGCTCTGTAGCGGCACCACAATCGACTTTGCGATTTCTCGCGGAGTCGACTTACTCATGAGGCACCAGGTATTCTATACGATCTCTCATCCGACCACAGGCCGGTGCTCCTGACCATCGCAGACGAGGCGACAACGAGACTCAGCAAGGGACCCGGACGCCGCTACGACTGGACGGCTTTCACAGAAGCCATGGTAAATTCTCCCCGTACAGGTCCTATATCGACCGCAGAAGAGGTCGACGCAGCAGCAGCCACAATCACCGGGGACATCAAGGCGGCCCTCGACGAGGCCACCCGCATCATCCCGCCCTCGGACCGGCGCAAGCCGCTCCCGAGGCCGCTTCAAGCGCTTTTGGAGAAAAAGCGCTGGTACAGGAAACAGTGGCAAAGGACTAGGGATCAGTCGGTCAAGACTGAGCTCAATAGTCTCGAGCGACTGTTAAGGGTAAGACTCAGCGAGCACAGAGCTGCAAGCTGGGAAACGCACATCGAGAGCCTAACTGATCACGTTCCTTCCATCCGGAAAAGCGGGTAGCTCGCTCGCAACGTCAACATCGCGAGAGCGTTAACTAATTTTCTAAAAAATCATTTACGGACGTAAAGTGTTAAATTCTATATTGTAACAGTAGAAAATTACGGTGATTACACTATAAAAAATAAAAACATAATTACATTTAGTAGTTAGAAGTGAGTAGTGAGAAATTGAGTGGTGTTTTGTTTCGAGTCAAGGGTCACCCTAGTGAAAAGTGACAATCAGCTGTGCCCTCGAATGTAAATAATTAAACACCGTTATCGTTGCATACAAGTTACTCGTTTGCACATAGATGTAAATAACATCATATTTTCAGTTTCATTACCCAATATTGAGGGGAAAGGATGAATTACGCGGGTTGCATCAACACTATTGAAGGAGGCAATTATTTAGAGTGCAACTTATGCAAGTTGGCATTTTGCTACCAATGCCTAAATATCACACCGAGCCGTATCTCAGCATTAAATAAAGACCACTTAGCAGCACTCAATTGTCCATCTTGTGGCAACGTAACAAGGCGGAGGGTAAACGAACATACTCCTGCGACTCCGTCTGCTCGTCACAGTGTTTCCATGTCAGAATCCATGAACATATATGTCTTATGATAATCTACAGCCGAGCCCACCCACAACGTCGGCCCTCCGCGGGCCAGGCAATAACACGAAACCTGTCACTTTGGAGAGCATCAGCAGACTATTAGACGAGAAACTTTCACCTACGTCTACGCTCATGTGTAGTTTAAGGGAAGCCTTAAGAAGTGACCTAAAGGCAATGGTTGCTACGGAGATGGCAATCACAAAGCAAGCATTACAAAACGATTTCACCAAAACTACCGACTTCATAACGGAGGAGCAAAACGACTCGACTTTAAATGCAACCTAGCCTTAAAGGAAGAGGCAATAAAACGGCTTGAGACTCAAAACGAGCATTTAACGTGTGAGTTGCAAATTTTGAAAACTAAACTGACTAACATTGAAAACATATCAATATTGAAATACAGGCAGTTCCAGAAAAACGCGCGGAGAATGTATGGTCAATATTTAAGAAAATGTGCAGTACCTTGCAGGTCCCAGTGACTGATAACGAAGTCAGCGCCTGCCGCCGGGTGGCGAAAATAAATCCAGCTTCTAATCGCCCTCGTAACATACTTGTCTCACTTTCATCACCTCGGTTGCGCGACACATTATTATCGGCTTATTACCGCTATAACAAAGCGCATCCCGATGATGCACTAAACACGACCCACGTCGGACTGACCGGGACCAGCGAGAGGATCTACTTATCAGAGCATCTCTCACCTGAGTGCAAGCAACTTCATAGCGTTGCACGGAAGTGGTGTAAAAACAATAACTATAAATACGTATGGGTGACATATGCTCGGATATATATTCGTAAAGATGATAACAGTCCTTCTGTGTTTGTAAAAAACCTGGATACACTTAATAACTTGGGTATGGGATCTAAATCACACACAGAAAATCAGTCACCAAAACAACTTAGGTACTAAATGATGCAATTTATAAGCTGATATTAATTACGTGTGTGTTATGGATCTTATAATCATAATCATAATATTTATTGATAATATAAATTACATGTCACATTTTATACAGTGTATAAAGATTATATTTAAGTATGGATTTTCACTACATAATGTAGGTTGTATTTAATATATTACATCTACCTTAGTTCCTAAATTTTAAAGAACTCTTTATATCCGAGTGCATAAGATAGAATTTACCTATTTGGCTGATCTTATTTTTATATTAGCTCGCGTCTCAATATACCTATGCTGTACGTCCCATGTAAGTACCTACCTATATTGATAAACAGCAATTGCGTACACACGTGCGACACAGTTATCAGTTTTTGAACCCTATTTCAAGTACATAAGGACTTACAATTGTTGGTTTATTTTATATGTTAGGTAATTAGCTTCAAATTATTAAAATATTGTAATATGTTAACTAATGATAAATATTGTGAATAAAAGTAATTGATTCTCTTTTCTCAATGTTTGTGTATTTGGGTATTTATAGAATTTAGTAATTATGACATTAGTTTTTTATCAAAATTTGAATAGAATCAGGTCCAAGTTATGTGAGTTTTATTTAAGTATGCTAAATTCTAATTATGACTACATTTGTCTAACCGACACAAACTTGAATAAAGGTGTTTATGATGGCGAGATTTTCGAAGACCGATACAATGTTTATAGACGTGATCGCGAAACAACTCAGTCAAGGAAAGCTGAGGGGGGCGGGGCCCTTATTGCTGTAAAAAAAAATATCCATGCGGTCCGCCAAGAGCAATGGGAATCGGACGTAGAAGACATCTGGCTCACTATATTACAACAAAATAATAAATTGAATAAACTACATATATGTGTTTGCTACCTGCCTCCTGATTTACCGTTACAAGACTTACAAAGGTTTTATTTTAATTGCTAAAGGTTAATTTTAGACGCAGATGAAGGTGAAAATTTTTTGATAATAGGTGATTTTAACACTGTTAATCTTGCATGGACACATTCAATTAGAACGACAGAGTTAGTACTGTAAGATTCATTAAAATTACTAATTATTAGAAACAGATTTAATGAAATAAAGAGTTGAATAATCATTGGTAATCTATAATTTAATAAATTTAAAAGTAACGTGATTGATAGTTGACCTTTGTAAATAGAAGGTAGTTGGAAGAAAGAATAAAAGACGACTGGCATGGCGGTTAACGGGCAGAGGTGAAGGGAGGACGATTGTGAAGTGAGGTGGTTGGAGATTGAACTGTAACGGAATATTGTGATCAGGAAATATATTGCTGTTATGAAAGAAGGAATTTTTATTACAGATCAGAAGTGGTAAGTACCTACAAGTCAGTATGGTATTCCTGAATGTATTATATTATGTAGGTATTAATATTAGAACTGATTGAGTTAAATCTTAATTGCCCAATTAAGTTGTTACAATAGTAACAGTGGTGTAAAATAATTATAATTATATACCTATACATATATTAGTAACACTTATATTGGTTGTTGTTTAGTTGAAATTAATTATCATTTCATATTTCCTATGTTAGGAAGTTTATGTTTAACGGGCGCTTAGAAACAAAGACACCGTTAATTTTATCAAGAACAAAATAATTGGGTAAACCCATTTCGGCCTAGTCGTTCACTCGAGAGCATTATACTGCAAGTTTTCTCTTCAAGACCAACAGTTAGGTTTTTTTTAGTGTTTGCTGTAATGCCTATCCATAATATAATTAAAGCATTCATTTACATCGCGGGTAGCGTGAAACCTTTGGAACACCGTTTAATTTTGAATAGTTCGGATACCTTTATGATTATTTACAGGTGTAGATCGGATTCTTTTAGTCTATGTATGTACCGCTTATTTGGTTACAACTTTTACCATATTTTCAATATATTACTTATCAATACGTCAGTATTATATAGCGGGGTTAAGTGTTTTCGAAATTATAAACTACTCAGACTGTAAATAAGTAGGAATGATACTTTTACTGGTAGTTACCGACCCGCCGACCTAGCCGGAGTTACAATCGCTGTCGCTTCGACAACGAAAAGCATTATGTCTCTATATCACTCTTCCATATTAGCGCGACAGTGACAGTTGCGTTCCGATCGCTACGGAGCGTAAGCGCTTGGCATCTTGGCTACGCGGCCCGTTTCGTATTCCGGATCCCGTTTCGAATATCGGGTCCATCTCGCGTTCCTGGATTTGGGTCCGTGCCGGATACTGGAACCGTGCCGGATGCATACCTGATTTGTGCCGGATGAGTTCCGGATCCATGCCGGATTCGTACCGGATCCATCCCGGACTGGTGCCGGATCCGTGCCGGATTGGTACCAGATCTGTGCCGGATTGGTACCAGATCTGTGCCGGATTGGTACCGGATCTGTGCCGGATTAATACCGCATGTATATCATTTGCCGGATTCGTGCCGGATCTGAACCGGATGCGTGCCGGATTGGTATCGGATCAGTGCCGGATCCCGAATTTGTTCTAGATTCCGTTTCTGTACCAGTTCTAGAATTTTCTCGTTTCGAAAAGCCTGTGTTCCGGATCCGTACCGGGATACGGATCTGTTTTGGATTTAAGATCTGTTTTAAACGTCCCGCATTCTACCCCGGAAGCAGTAACGTAAATTAAATAAATAAATAAAACAGTTGAATTTAGCTTAATAAGAACAATTTATATTTGTCTACTATTAACAATCCAAAGATTTAGAACTCTTCCATTGCTGGTGTTGATTTCGAGTTCCAGACTATGGACCATGAGGAAAAAAACATCCAGGCGGCGCTTGAAAACTCCTGAGCGTGGCCGAAAATCGAAATCTGATGATGGACAACAACGTCGAAGCCGAAGTCGCAACCGCCGCCAGTCCCCGAGGAACAACAGACGGAGTCGCAACCGGCGAAGCCGCAGCAGCGGCAGACACGGCCGAGGCAATGAGAGGTGGCTTCGAAGATCAACACGGAAGGACAACACGGCCAGGATCGCTTTCACGTGGAAGCCGCACAGGACAGGAACGGATGGCTTGTATATCTTTGTCGTCTTCAGTTGTGTATTTTAATAGATGTCGTTTATTGCTTAAACTGCGAATATTTTGGTACAGTACCTTAAAGTTATTTGTATTGACGAAAGTTGTCTCGAGGTACGGGTTCACAGATTATGGGGGTGGAATCGTTGTCCAGGCAATGCTGTGGTGTCCTGTAGTTCGCTCAAGTTAGTTGTATGGGGCTCGTTAGCCTAATTTATAAGTTTTGATCTTGGTTGTTTCCTCTTTTGGCAAAATGTGACGTTAACGCTGGTAAAGGAAAGACTAAGTTACGTTTCTTCAGTATTTGTTCATAATTTAGTATATTTGTGACGTTTATACAATAAAAGTGCAATGCGAACTACCTGCAAGTCGACATTCTGTTGTCAACTGTCATGGCGTACAGGCGGGTCGCGGAGCACACGTGACTGACCAACTGAGTTTTATTTATCACCTTGTAATACAACAGAACCTAGACGTCACAATGGCGACGAGGATAAAGAACGTAAGAAAAAACAAAAAATCGATGTAGTTGCTAAATAACCGACAAAAAGTTATCAGTTTGAAATTATTTTTTCAATAAAAGGGAGGGAGACGAATGACCCAAATAGCACAGGTATGATGGACCCATTGTGGACTTAATTTATATTTCTTAAGCTTCATTCTTCAGATATAAAAACCAGGTAGTCCTTTAACCTACTAGGCAACTCATCGCATGTTTAAAGTGGGTAGAAAAAACTTTAACTCGAACAGGTCTATCCCCACTTTTCCACCTAGCCTTGGTGGGTAGTAAGGCTTGCCGCCATTGCTCATTCTTTATTCTTGCGAGGCAACGAACGCACGTAAAATCATAATTTATTTCGAAGTCGTTTACAAAATGCCTAAACGTAGTGCAGAGGAAAAGATAGCACATTATACGCGTAAAATTCAAAGAATACAAGAAAAGAAACTCAAGCGAAATCGCCGAGTTATACCAGTGCTACCAGATTCTTCAGATTCTGAAGAAAAATCAGGTAAGTGTAACTATTTTTGTAAAAACTTACACTTTGTGGTCAAATATCATGCATTTAGTGCCGCGCGGGCCGTGAGTCCACGTCGGTAACTATAAACCTGGGGGGCGGCCGAGAGTCGTCACGAAGGTAAAACTAGCTTGGGGGTTGGCCGCGAGTCAACACGATAGCAATGTGTATAATATTACCTCATAAATACTATAGTATATTTAAAACACCTTATGGGTTTTATTTGTAAAAACATTTGTAGCCTACCCTCGAATTAAAAATATTTATTTTCTATTTTTAGACCTCGAAAATATTATCGACGATGCCCCGGTGATTGAAAATAACGAAGAATTGGAAATGCCTGTCCCAAATTCGAATGAAGAACCGCCACCGCAACCTCAAGCGGAGGCAGGTGATATTGAGACAGCCCCTGTACTGGACGCGGAGTTACTGACAGCTCTTGGGGAGGCCACAGACGATGCTCCAAAATATGGCGAAAATATCCATCCCGACTTGGCACAAAGATGGTTACCTATATTACGTAAAGGTATGGACAAAGAAGCCAAGGACAAACTCATAAAAGAGTACAGTATACCAGAAAACTGTAAATTATTAAGAGCACCGTCCTTAAATGCCGAAATCTCTGCGGCAGTTACAGACATAGCAAGAGGTCGCGACAAGAAAATCGAAGCAGAACAACAGCAGTTAGGCGTTGGATTATCTGCTATAAACAGAGCCATGACCTTACTTCTAACGACCGATGATAAACAAAGTAAGGTACAAGCGATAAAAATCCTATCTGACGGATGTCGGATTTTATCTGACCTACATTACTCAGAAACGCAGGCCAGAGTAAAACTGGTCACTCCAGGATTAGACAAAGTCTTTCTCAATCTGATTCAAGATGTCGAGAGAGACGAGACCCTCTTCAGCAGTAAGCTCTCAGAAAAGATTAAGGCATCAAAGGCGATCGAAAAACAAAGCTCTCAGATTAAAAAGACAGTCACGACCCCAGCCAGCTCAAATACATTTCAGACTGCAGGTCCATCGTACTCTCGGTACCGGGGAAACTGGACGAGGCCCGCTCGCTTCCAACCGACGAGCCGACGAGGGCGCGGCGGGCCACGCTGGAGCACGCCGGCAGCTTACAGACCGGCAGCGCCGACCCCCGCGCAGCCGCAGCCCAAGACAGCTTACACCAGGCCACGTGCGCAAGCGCGACAGTAACTCAGGTACACGCCGGTCGGCTTAATGCTTTTTATAATTGTTGGGTCAATGTTACGAATAATAGGACCATATTAGACTGGATAAAATACGGATTTCCAATTCCGTTTACCGGGCCTATTATTCAATCTGTAAAACCTGTTGTTATGTATGGTTACTTATATGTAGGTAGATGCATAATCATGCGATGGTCAGTTGGAATAAATCTGTCAACCGAACGGGCGTTTCCTTTAGACACCAATCCCAAATTTAACATTGGCGACGAGGATGGGATAGTTTATTTTTGCGGGGAAGATGGCTAAAACCGTAGGAAAAGTCGCGTGCTTCGATATGGATGGTGGAAATTGGCAAACTTATTGTGATCGGTTGGATATGTACTTTTTGGTGAACAAGGTGGAAGATGCCATGAAGCTGCCGACGCTGATAAGCTGCATAGGGGACACCGCGTATGAGCTGATGGTCAACCTGTGCAGCCCGAAGAAACCGTGTGATTGCAAGTACGACGAAGTTATTAAAGTAATGGCTAATTATTTACAACCGAAACCGTCGGTAGTCGCCGAAAGATTCAAATTTCGTCAATGTCGGCAAAGTAACGGACAAACAGTGGCAAATTTTATGGCAGAATTGAAGAAAGCATCGAAGTATTGTGATTTTGGTGCTAATCTAGACGATAATATGAGAGACCAATTTGTTTGTGGCGTAAGTAGTGATTTTGTTAGACAACGATTATTTGCAGAGGAAAAACTGACTTATAGTAAGGCGGTTACGATTGCTACTACGCTGGAAGCGGCCGAGCGGGATTCACATGCGATCGGAGATAAGGATAATAATAGCGAGCAAAATAATGTAAAAACAGTGCATAAGATTCAACCGGTCAGTGCGGGTCGTGGTGTATGCGAGTCGTGCGGCGACCCTCATCATCGACAAACGGAGTGCAAGTTTAGTCAATACGTGTGTGACGTGTGTAAAATTAAGGGGCATTTGCGTAGGATGTGCCCACAAGTCATGCGTGGGAGCAGTTACGGAAGCCCTTTTGGGGCTAATCGGCGTGGCAATGGAGGCCGCGGACCGGCCAACCGCGGGCGGTCATGGCGCGGAGGCTGGAGCGGCAGAGGTGGTGGTGCCAGGTCCGGCTTGCACTGGGTGCAAGGTCAGGACGCGGAGGCGGACCAGGAAGGTTTCATGGAGAGCGAGCGTGGCAGGGACGGCGAAGCGGTTATGAATTTGATGTCGTTGAACCAGTACAAGCCGGTGTGTATTCCTATCCTTGTAAACAATCAGGTTTTGACTATGGAGGTGGACACGGGATCAGCAATATCGTGTATAAGTAGTACAACTTATTATAAATATTTTGCTAACTGTACTTTGCACCCGTGTCAACTTTTACTTAAGTTTTATGATGGTTCGGGTATCCGGCCTCTCGGTTATCTTGAAGTAGATGTAGTTTACGAGAATAAAAGGAAAAACTTGGATTTGTATGTAATTAATAATGGTTGTACTAGTTTGTTAGGCCGTCAATGGCTCGCCGAGCTAGGTATAAATATACCACCTTTTAAAGTGTACAATTTTAATATAAACGACGGGTCTGTCGTTAGGTCGATGGATAAGGAGACTTTAATTTCGGATGTACTTTCCAGGCATAAGCCGTTATTCGAGGAGGCGTTGGGCCGGTACACCGGAGGCAGGGCGTCGCTGTGTGTGCGCGAGGGGGCTCAGCCGATATTCTGCCGCGCGCGGCCCCTGCCGTACGCGCTGCGCGCGCGCCTCGACGCCGAGCTGGACGCCATGCTGGCGGCTGGCGTCATCGAGCCCGTCGACCACTCCGACTGGGCCACTCCTCTTGTCATTGCCAGGAAAGCGGACGGCGGTATAAGGGTATGCGCTGATTATAAGATTACCTTGAATAAAGCGTTATTGGTCGATAGGTACCCGGTTCCAAAAATTGAGGACTTGTTTACAAATTTAAGCAACAACACATATTTTACGAAGTTAGATTTATCGCATGCCTATAATCAGTATGAATTAGACGAAGCGTCAAAGTGTTATACGGTGATAAATACGCACCGCGGATTATTTAAATATAATCGATTAGTGTACGGGCTCTCGTCCAGCCCAGGGATTTTCCAAAAAATGATGCAATCTGTTCTGCAGGGAATTCCGAACGTACTTAATTTCTTAGATGATATATTAATTACAGGGTCGGACTTAGACGCGCATATAAAAACAATAAATGAGGTATTTAGTAGATTGGAAAATTGTGGGTTAAAATTAAAAAAAAAAAAATGCGTATTCCTAGCGGACAAAGTTACTTTTCTGGGATTCAAGGTCGATAAGCAGGGCGTGAGTGTAGACCCAGATAAAATAAAACCCATAGTAGAAATGAGTGCTCCCAAAAACGTAGCCGAATTGCGTTCGTTTTTAGGAATGGTAAATTTTTATGGTAAGTTCATTCGCAACTTAAGTTCATATTTGCATCCACTGTACCAGCTAGTAAAAAAAGGGGTACATTGGCGTTGGGGTAAGGAGCAGGAGGCAGCTTTTAGACAGGTTAAGAGGTTACTGGTCAGCACGGACGTGCTAGTGCATTTTGATATTTCACAGCAATCGGTTGTTACCTGTGACGCGAGTTCGCACGGCCTTGGAGCCGTGCTAGCCCGGCGCGCGCCCGACGGCACCGAGCGCGTCGTGGCCTATGCCTCGCGGTCGCTAACTGCACACGAGTTGCACTACAGTCAGATTCATATTCATAAGGAGGCACTAGCAATCGTGTTCGCCGTGAGTAAGTTTCACCAATACCTTTATGGTCGTAGGTTTACACTGCGTACGGACCACAAGCCGCTGGTGAGTATTTTTGGCCCAAACAGCGGAGTGCCGGTTACCGCCGCGAGCCGACTACAGCGTTGGGCGATAGTGCTTTCAGCTTACGATTTCGATATCGAGTACATTTCGACCGAGAAAAATACGGCGGACGCTCTTTCTAGGTTAATTAAATCCTACAAAGATGAAGCGGTGGAGGAGGCGGGCCAGATACCTGAACAGACCTATTTGCATTTTGCCGCGGATGCTTTATTGTTAGATTATAACAAATTGAAAACTTCAACGGCCTCGGATCCGATTTTAAGCAGAGTTTTAGGTTACATTAAAGACGGTTGGCCGGCCGAATGCGAAATTAGAGAGTTAAATCCTTACTTTAATAGGAAAAACGAATTATATACGGAATTAGGTTGTATCTTATGGGGTCACCGAGTGGTCATTCCAATATCATGTAGGGACAAAGTATTAAAGGAACTTCATGAGGCTCACATGGGCATTGTGAAGACAAAAAGCTTGGCGCGGGGCTACGTATGGTGGCCCGGACTTGACGAGGCCATCGAGGCGCAATGCCGCGAGTGCGGCGTGTGCGCCGCCGCGTCCAGCGCGCCGCCGGCGCACGCGCCGCGCTTGTGGTCGTGGCCGGACAGGCCGTGGACTAGGATACACCTCGATTTCCTCGGTCCGGTCCGGGGAAAAACATATCTAATCGTCGTAGATGCCTACTCAAAGTGGATCGAGGCTATAAGGATGAATGGCACTTCGGCGGCTGCGGTAATACGTGTGCTTAGGGAATTGTGGTCTAGGTTCGGCATTCCGAAGCAAGTTGTTAGTGACAATGGGCCTCCGTATTCGAGTACAGAATTTAAAAATTTCCTTTCATCTAATGGCGTAGATCAAGTACTCTCGGCGCCGTACCACCCGGCTTCCAACGGAGCGGCCGAGAGCGCAGTAAAAATATGCAAAGCGGTAATTATAAAATCTTTTAAAGAAAATTTAGATACGGAGACCGCACTGTGTAGGTTTCTTTTGCAATATCGAAATGCCGAACACACCACGACAGGGGAGAGTCCTGCGAAACTTTTACAGGGACGTTCGCTACGAACTAGGTTAGATTGCTTAAGACCGGATCGTGGGGATCATGTCCGAGCGGCACAGGAGCGACAGCGGCGCGCGGCAGGCGGCGTCGAACGCGAGCTCCGCGCCGGCGATCCCGTCTGGGTACGACAATATCGCGGTGACGATAAATGGATGCCAGGCACGGTGCGAGATAGGCGCGGAGATACTGATTATATTGTAGACACTGACAATGGAACCGGGATTCATAGGCATATTGACCAATTGAAGAGCAGGAGGGTAACGCTAAATAACGGGGGAGGTAGTGTAGCTAAGCGCAACTCGCTGGTGTTTCCTGGTAGTGACGAGTCGGTTGCCCGGTCGGACGTTGGGGAGCCGATTGACGGGATGAGCCCGCCTAGCAGTGGCGGTGAGCACAAGCGTGAGCGTAGCGCCGAGCCGGTAGCGGTGGTGTCGGCTGCGTCCCCAACTGCGCACACGGCGGCTCCATGTACCGGTGGAACGCCCAATAAGTCACCTGATCCATCAGCTAGTTCTGGGGCCCAATTGGTTGCTGACAGTCCTGTCAATGCGCCCAGCAGGGTACCTAGAACCCGCAAGCCCCCGTTCAGATTCGGGTTTGAAGATCTCTTTGTTATCAGTAATAATAGATAAGGATTTATTAGTGTTTAACATTACCAGGTGTTACGTTACATAATTGGGTATTATTATATAAATTCCTCTTGGGTACTTGTTATACTTAGTTAGTAAGTCACTGAGATTGAATTTATAATATTTCTTACTTTAGCAACTAATGTATGTATAAGGTAACGGTAGCTATCGCTTATGTAATAAAATAGTTTACATTCATTATTAAAATGTTTACCTTATCAATAGGTACCGTTATACTTGTTATAGGGTCGTGCAAGGCAAGACTAAGTTTTAGTAAACTGCGATTCTGTAATGCGCTCTAAGTGTAGCTATAAGCATACATAGGTATAGGGTTCATTTGTATAAATTAAAGGTGGAGGTGTTATGTATGGTTACTTATATGTAGGTAGATGCATAATCATGCGATGGTCAGTTGGAATAAATCTGTCAACCGAACGGGCGTTTCCTTTAGACACCAATCCCAAATTTAACACCTGTCAATTCATTTTCATGCCATGAGAATCATGAAATGAATTTAGCTATTCAAAATTTAATTGATTTAGGTGCTATTACTGAATGTCAACAAAGCAATGATCAGTTTATATCAAAGGTATTTTTACACCCTAAATCGAATGGTAGCTATAGGTTCATTCTCAACCTAAAAAATCTTAACAAGTTTGTTGGTAAATCCCATTTTAAAATGGAAGACTTTAGGACCGCTTCAAAATTAATTCCTAAAAATGGATTCATGGCTACCATCGATTTAAAGGAGGCATACCTACTAGTACCTATAGCTAATGCCGATAGAAAGTATTTGAGATTCGAATATAACAATATTACATACGAATTTACCGCATTGCCATATGGACTTTCAGTAGCACCTAGAACTTTCACCAAAATCATGAAAGAAGTAGTTACATACTTAAGGAAACAAGGATTTACATCGACTATATATCTGGATGATATTTTATGTATTGGAAGGGATTACCGCGAATGTAAACAAAACGTAGAAGAGACTCTTCGTCTACTTGAGTGCTTAGGATTTGTTGTAAATTATAACAAGAGTTCTTTACAGCCCCAACAGTGCTGTAAATTTCTAGGTTTTGTTTACAACTCAGTGGAAATGTCAATATCCCTTCCTTTAGAGAAACGTAACAACATAGCACAGCTATTGAAAAAGTTTATTAAATTACCTGTTTGCACAATAAGAGAGTATGCTCAATTGTTAGGAGTACTAACAGCCGCATGCCCAGCAGCTAAATACGGCTGGTTGTATACTAAGTTGCTCGAAAGGTACAAATTCCTTGCTATTCAAAAATATCGGGATTATGAAGTAAAAGTAAAACTCTCGTCTGAAATTTTACCTGACTTGATTTGGTGGAGTAACAATATTTATGAAATTTCTTGTCATTTAGGTAACTCGAAATTCGATTTGGAAATATTTACAGACGCGTCGCGTACTGGATGGGGTGCATTCTGCGGCGGTATGTGTGCAAACGGCGCATGGAAAGACGAAGAACAAACATTCCACATAAATTATTTGTAATTGTTAGCGGTCTTTCTAGGTCTAAAATGCTTTGCGCGTAATAAATATAACTGTGCCTTGTTGTTACGTGTCGACAATACCACCGCGATTAGTTACATCAATCGGATGGGAGGAATCCAGTTCCCCCACTTAAATAGCCTAACAAGGTCTATTTGGCAGTGGTGCGAAGAGCGTAAGATATGGTTGTTCGCGTCTTACATCAACACTAAGGATAATGTAGATGCAGACAGGGAATCCAGAACAATTAATCCAGATATTGAATGGAATTTGAGTAAGGAAGCTTTTGACCAGATAACCTTACACTTTGGATTGCCACAAATTGACCTCTTCGCTTCTCGTACCTCTGCCAAATGTCAGACATATGTATCATGGAAACCAGACCCTGACGCTCTTACCGTTGACGCCTTTACAATTAGCTGGTACAATACATTTTTTTATGCGTTTCCGCCTTTCGCACTCGTTCTCAAGTGTTTACATAAAATCATATACGACAACGCCACGGGTATACTAGTATTCCCGTATTGGCCGTCCCAACCGTGGTTCCCGCTATTATTAAGATTAATAATATCTGATATAATATATTTTGACCCAAATAATCACATTGATCAATTTCGTTGTTCCAGAACTCGGAATCAGAAATTGACCCAGTTTACCCTGGCGGCCGCGAAGCTCTCCGGAGCGCGTTTTCAAGTAGAGGAACCCCAGATGCGTCACTGAGTCTCATGCTAGCTTCTATCTCGAAAAATACATTACGTCAGTATGACGTTTCTTATAAATTGTGGTGGAAATTTTGTTTAAATAATAATATAGATTTTTATAGGGGTTCGATTTCTGCTGTTCTGTCATTTCTAACGGAGGAATTTAATAAAGGATCATCATACGGATCATTAAATAGTCATAGATCCGCACTGTCGCTCCTACTTGGATCTAGGAGCACCTCAGATGACCAAATTAAAAGATTATTGAAAGGTGTATACAAATTAAAACCCATGATTCCTAAATATAGTAATACATGGGACCCTCAAGTGGTCCTAAATCATATTGCTTCATGGACTCCTAACAGGGAAATTGGTCTTGAAAAATTAACTAAAAAACTGTCGATTTTGTTAGCTATATGTACTGCACACAGAGTACAGACACTTTCATTAATTAAAATAGAAAATATTAATGTAAGCCCAAATGGTGTTAAGATTATGATTCGTGATATAATAAAAACATCGGCCGCGGGTCGTGATCAACCAATTTTGTTTCTACCATATTTTCAAGATAACAGAAACATATGCCCCGCGACTGTTATAGAAGATTATCTTTATGTAACATCAGAATTCAGAAATGAAAGTGTCCAAAATCTTTTATTAACATTTAAAAGACCTTACAAAAACGCATCTGCTCAATCCATTAGCAGGTGGATTAAGCAAGTGCTTGGCGAGAGCGGCATTGACGTCGCAACATTTAGCGCACATAGCACGCGTCATGCTGCGACGTCTGCCGCACACCGCGCGGGCATTTCGCTCGATGCTATCCGGAAAGCTGCAGGCTGGTCGAAAACATCAGAAACATTCGCTAGATTTTACCATCGCCAATTGATTGATGAAGGCAATTTTGCCAGAGCCATTTGCCTTCCGGATGACGATTAACTGTTATTATAGTTGAATAATTGTACCTATAACTATTTTTTCAAAATATATGATGATAATTGGATAAAAATTTAGTTTTTTATTGCATGCGAAATGCAGCAAAACTTTCAACTCTTAACATCTACCTGGTTTTTATATCTGAAGAATGAAGCTTAAGAAATATAATACATGTTCAAACGAACTTCAAAGTGAAGTTCGATCAGTATTATATGAGTAAGCTTCATTCGAAGATATAATTTCCCTCCCTCCCATAGACCCAGAAAGAAAGTTTTGCTTTAGAAAGTACTTATAGTCTCTAAAAATAATGAGCAATGGCGGCAAGCCTTACTACCCACCAAGGCTAGGTGGAAAAGTGGGGATAGACCTGTTCGAGTTAAAGTTTTTTCTACCCACTTTAAACATGCGATGAGTTGCCTAGTAGGTTAAAGGACTACCTGGTTTTTATATCTTCGAATGAAGCTTACTCATATAATACTGATCGAACTTCACTTTGAAGTTCGTTTGATCATGTATTATAGCTCTGAGCACATAAACATCTTTATAAGGTACACTTCTGGTATTTAAACTATATTTTGATCGAGAAAAGAACTATTTTTACGCTAATATTATTACTATAGGGCACATTTCAACGTCTTATTCAGTTTAAATACAATTTAATGCTTTTACCTTTCCAAAAAATGGGTCGGTGAACAGAAATTAAGCCAAATACAGTAAAATAAGTTATTATAAAATAGAAATAAAACTTTTATAGCGACTGTGTATTTAAGGAAGCGTGTAAAACTATAATTAAGTTATACGTATCATAAATAAACTGTCGCGCATATTGCTGTGTAGTGCTGAATATGTCTGTTCACCGGTAATTTACTACAGGTAACTAAGTATACCAACGTGGTGCTGTCTGCGTTAACGGTTGTTGAAACAATATCTGGGTGCGCTGTAGTTTATTATTAGCTCACAAATGTATCAAATTAACGACAAATGCTTAATAATAGTTCACATAATAGGGTTAACACTTTTAACCAGAAGTTATCTACCTAAATAAATAATAAGTGTACGCTTTATTTAGCGTCAGACTCAATAAAAATCAACAGATCATCTGCTATACAACATGGTGCTACTTAGCTTACGTGTGCTAGTTAGATATGCATTTAAATTATTTAACCAAATCAGCATAATATTATCTGGGTCTTGTTTCTATAATGCAAAAGGAAAAATAAGTAAACAAACTGATAATGTCGGTGAAATTTGTCGTAAAGCTTAAGCTTAATACGAGTATTCTCCAAAAATGGAATACTTTTATGGTTGTAAATGTTGTTGTGTTAATATTGCACTCACCCTCCTGGGGCCCAGCCATACAAGGAAAAAGTCTGAAATTTGCTATTGAAATTTGAATCTATAGTGTAGGATTCAGGGTTGATTTTGTTTTGTTTAAAATGGAACGAAGCAAAACAGATGCAACTCTGCTTCAATTAAACATTAGGTTGTGTCGCTAAGGAGCAAAATGTCATGGTTACGGCGACGGCAAACATTGAATCCTGAACGAAGCGAGGTATTAAAATGGAATACTGAGCGTAGTGAGGGATTCAAGTGTTTACGCCCAAAGTGAAAATAATTTTGCTACCATATGTGACCCATACTGCTTTTCACATCACATAATATATGTATAAGGAAATAAAAAATAAAAATAAGTTAGATTAAAGAACCTAAAGTCTTAAGAGTTTAAACCTAAAGAGTCTAAAGAGTCTAAAGAGTCTATGGAGTCTAAAGAGTCTAAAGAGTCTAAAGAGTCTAAAGAGTCTAAAGAGTCTAAAGAGTCTAAAGAGTCTAAAGAGTCTAAAGAGTCTAAAGAGTCTAAAGAGTCTAAAGAGTCTAAAGAGTCTAAAGAGTCTAAAGAGTCTAAAGAGTCTAAAGAGTCTAAAGAGTCTAAAGAGTCTAAAGAGTCTAAAGAGTCTAAAGAGTCTAAAGAGTCTAAAGAGTCTAAAGCGTTTAAAGAGTCTAAATAGTCTAAAAAGTCTAAAGAGTCAGAGTCTCAAGAGATTAAAGAGTAAAGAGTCTAAATAGTCTAAAAAGTAAAGAGACTACAGAATCTAAGTTAGAGTCTAAAGATTGTAAGACTTTAAATAGTCTAAAGAAGTCTAAAGGGTCTAAGAGTCTTGAGAGTCTGAAGAATCTAGAGTCGTACATGTGTGCAGTAAACAGATTTTGTTGAAAATAATTATAATAAAAAAAAAAAACATTTTCCGAATAAATGTAAAAAAATTCTTCCACCGAACTTAGAAAGTACCTACTACAGCTGGTAGGACCGTGGGCCTTGGGAAGGTATGGCTATGCTTAATAATTCTGCCGCGCCAGCAATGATTGCGCGGTGATCGATTACATTTGGAAACTCATGAAATGCTTATCTTGTCCTCCTTAAATAAGTTCTTTATTTAATTATTTAAACGAGTTTTCAAATGCAAGTACCGCGGTTATGGTGGTGGGGCGGGGTTGCTGATGCCGACTATGGTGTATTTAAAATAACTAACTAGACATTGACACAACCTTGCCTATAAATATGAAAACTAGAAAAGTCGAGTTTCATAGGCTGAAAAGACAATGGTATTAATGTATAGTTTATGCAAGATACGAGTTCCGTATAAATAAATACCTACAATTGGAGTGAAGACTCCGTGAGTGGAACCTAAGTCCGAATAAGGAAATACCATTGGAGTGAAAACTCCGCGAGTGCTGCATGGGATATCGGCCCATGTAGTGCAAATGATAAGTTCTTCAGAATTAAAAATAAATATAGCTCATAAAAAAATCCATAAAATTTAAATTGTTAGTAATATGTGACTATAATTAACGTTAAGGAGTGAAACTCAGGTTATTGTCACAAAGACTCGTTGAACTTTAATGTATGTCTTGGGGTCCAATCCTATGTATATGTGTCTACCTGTTCTGTTTGTTACACGTTAGGTTACTTCGATAACTCCTTAAGTACAGAAACTCGGTAGTTAGGAGGTACTTACCTAACGCACATGTTCCGTGCTTACTTACGGATAGTATTACAATGATGTCTTAATTGTCCGCTTTAGAATGTGCCTGAGTGTCGTGTGCCTGCTAACTGCGAGCACTCTTCCAAGTACGCACGTTTCAGAAGCTAGCGTAATGGACATTTTTAAAGTTGCTGTCGACAAATTATAAGAATACTTTTCGCAAAAACAGAGTTTGTATGAACGATTCGTGTTTCGACTGATGCAACAAGAATGGTACTTTGGAAATTTCTAATCTAATCTATTCCTAATGATTCTAAATGTGATTTCAATGCGGAAAATTGAGCCTCCGCCGATCTAAAGGAAAATATTGAATCTAGGGGTTTCAGTTACAAGAAACAAGTGATTATGGGAACAAATTTGATAAAATGTTAGGAGGCAACTGAAAGAGTTTTTGGGCAAACATAACAAACAGGTAGACAGGATTGCGATAATGGCGCCGCCTTCCCCCTAAAAGATAAAATGTGCCGGCATGTGATAAATGTGCCTACAAAGGCCAATTCAAAATGCAAAGCTGCACTAGGACTAAATCAGTACCGATAAAAGTCGACGGGCCGACTAAATTAAAGTCCAAAAATAAATAAATTACCTAAAGCCAATCAACTAATTTTAGTGCCAAAAGAACACAATAATTTAAAAAATAAATAAATTACCTAAAGCCAATCAACTAATTTTAGTGCCAAAAGAACACAATAGTAATTCTATAAATTTACAATCAGGTCAAAGGTCAATTTAAGGTAAATAAATAGACGCTGGGTCCGTCACAATGCCACACATTGTGTAGGTATCTAAAGTAAATGCTGAAAAAAATACAAAGTACCAATCAGTGACGATGCGTGAAACCTTGCACTCCCACTGCGCTACTTTATATATGACTTGTTCCTAATAGTGAAAACATACACATACGAACATAGTAACCAAATCCGTAAAATGGACGGCCAAGCGATGGCGTCAATATCGGACAGTTACCCAGATAGAGATGAGTTTTAATTAAGTGTAATAAAAAGGCACGTTAGTGGGAAATTTATACTGTGTACGTATAAAAACGTAAGGACCAGACGTGATCTTGATTGCACCAAATTGCAGTTTGCCTAGTTGAGGTTGAAACTAACAAAATCAAACAAACCTTGTAAATTGAGGTTGCAGATCGAGCCTCTATATTTGCAAGAGTACATATATATTATCAAAGAGTTATTTACTTAAGTCGTTGTTTAATTATCGTACAGGTACTAAGTACCAAGTATGAACTAAAACCCAAAATGGCCTAGGGTTTTATTAAAGCAACGGAATAATAATAAAGTAAATGTTCATGGTAATGAAATTCCATTGGTTCCTTGTAAAATATACATAATTAGAGTTAAACAATATATGCCACCATCAAAATGAACATACACAGGTGCTAGTTTTGCTCTATAATATATCTGTAAGTAATTGAACCTAAGGGAAGCAAAATGTCTATAAAAAAAAAATATTAATGTGACTGTAACCATGGTCAAATTAAGGCTGTGTATATTGTAGTCAAGGGCTACTGTAGACTATAGTCAAGGCTAAAATCAACTTCCAATTGTAAGCAGGGATTAAAGTTGTTTTCATATCATAAATAATATCATTCATTGTATAAGTAACATTAAGTTGCTAGATTAACAGTAGGTCGGTATACCATACTTGAATATAATTGAGGTCAATACTGTATTCAGCAAGTATTATAATTAAAAAAACGGTAATAAAATAATGTATCCAATGCAATTTATAATAATAACGGTCGAATTAGTCACTCTGTTTTTCGGTCTCTGTTTTCCTTTGAGTAAAGTAAAGATAAAAGCTACAGTATCGAAATCATGGGTCACACGTGGTATCTAGGGCTTCCAAATACCGGACTTCTTTCAATACCGGTATTAATACCGAAACTGTCTTCATCAATACCGGGATCCCGGGATCCCGGTATTGACTAAGAATCGCTTAAAAAATTTGAGGTTTATTAAAAAAAGGCTCACTGTAACACCAGATATGTATGTCCTTAGCTTAGGATATTAAACAATAATCGCCATCTGCAATAATTATCATTTCACCCTCCAGGTTGGCAATCATGCGCGACTTTAAAGAGCCATTAGCACTGAAACTGGTTTATAACGCCTTGGTTAGAAGTAAGTTGGAGGGATCGTCGGTCGTGTGGCACCGACACGAGTCAACATATGCCTTGTTACTCGAAAAGGTTCAAAAAGCTTTTTTAAGATTCTTGTACAAGAAATTGTACGGGTATTACCCGTTTCTGTACCCAACCAAATACTTGTTAGGGACCCTCGGTTATAACTCGTTAGAGGTCAGGCGAAACTTTTCTTTATTGACTACGGCTTTGCGGGTCCTGCGCAGCGAGTCAGACTGCCCAGAGGTGGTCTGCCGTCTGGTACGACTGTTTGTCCCTGACGTTCCCAGGATAGCTCTCAGGCGCCGCCGACGCGACTTATTGGCAGTGCCGGCGGCTCGCACTGTGTCGCGTAAGAACTCGCCACTTCTTCGTGCTCTCACACTGTTAAATGCGCTCCTGACATCAGCTACTGACTGCGATATGTTTGCGTGGCGATGTACGGCGGTGTGCAGTGAATGTCTGAGGTATTGTGAGAGGATGGATGATAGTCGTTGTTCAACTGTAATAATTTAGTCAACCTTATAAATGTATCAAGTACTGTAATCTAAATGTAACTAACTTTCATGACGTATTATTTATACACTGTAATGCCATGTAAACGTGTTTTCAATAAACAAATAAATCATTTTATCCGCCTTGTTGACTTCACCAGTCACAATTTTAGTTCATCCTTATAAACCAGCCAATATATATTCAAATTTGCCACCAAAAATTCGTTTGCCATACTACAATTAATTTCTTTCTACTTTTTGATATAATTTTAAGAATTAATTATATTAATATCATATCCTGAACATCAGAACTCATCACGAAATATTTATCTAACGCATATGCACAGATCTTGGTTCAATTAAATGATCTTCTTTAATTAAATGGACAAGTAATCTTCTTGATACAGCCGAATTTGATCATTTTAATGGATTTTAAATGTTATAATCGGCACATTTTCCTTGTTTTTGAAAATACCGGGATCCCGGTATTGCATTAAAAAATACCGGTATTGAAAAATGCGTTTAAACAGACGGGATCCCGGTATTTCGGGATCCCGGGATCCCGGTATTGGAAGCCCTAGTGGTATCAGAGCAGCGTCTAAAACGAAACGTAAGCTACATCAACTATACACAATAAAACCTACTATACAAAATAAAATCAAGTACAAAAACTACTCTAAATGTTTAAAAAGAATAATAACATTTTATATGAAAATGTTTTTGGTGGGTCTCATTATCACAATTTCCAATACTTTTGTTGCCTAACTTAATAAATTATTGTTTACAATACCTATCGACTTTATACCTATTTTAATGATCACACAATTTTAACGAAACAATGTTTTCAAGAAAATAATTCAATTAAGTGCGAGTCAAACTCGCGCACCGATGGTACCTACATTTTATTAAGTACATTATATATATATTTTTTTAATTAAGTTGTAACTGACTCATCATCATCATCTCAGCCATAAGACGTCCACTGCTGAACATAGGCCTTCCCCTTGGACCTCCATTCCGGTCGGAAGCGACCCGCATCCAGCGTCTTCCGACGGCCTTAACAAGGTCGTCTGTCCATCTTGTGGGTGGACGTCCTACGCTGCGCTTGCTAGTCCGTGGTCTCCACTCGAGCACTTTTCGACACCATCGGCCATCTTCTCTGCGCGCAATGTGGCCTGCCCATATATATATATGTCGGAGCCTGACACCAGAAAGACGTATTGCAGCGTTATAGTTCATTATTTTAGACGCCTGTATAAAATCGATTAGCAATGTTGAGCTACGTATTATTTGGTTGTAACAAAATAAATGAAGTTGTGTAGTAACTCCGTCTATTGGAGCATTGTTGAAATAAAGTTGCGTAGATAGTAACGCCATCTATTGGCGTGTTGTTGAACTAAGATGACAGGTAGAAGGCTTTGGAACGTCGAGAGGTTTCTCTCGAGTGAGCGTAGGCACGAGTTGGCGTTTTTGTCGGTATGTTGGTAGACTGGTCGAGCAGGTTTGCCAACTTGATTGAGGCGGGAGCGGAGAGGCTCCGCCGCTGGTAGTTCTTCTGGGTCGGACCGCGCTAGAGATCGGACGTACTCGTTAGCCAACCTCGTGCCTAACTCGCTACGTTCCTGAAGGCTTATACCTAAAGGATTATTCTGATAGCTTATAAAATCCCGCGTTCTTTAACCATTTAGCTAAGTGTTTTATTTCAAGTGTTATTTTTGATTTCTTATGTTTCATTAGAAGCTTACTTTTGTGAAATAAAGAAATGATGTGTTATGTGTTGTTTTAACTTGTTTTGAAAAGATTTGTCCCTCTGAGTTTGTTGCCGGTCCCATATAGGGCTAAATCTTCTCATGTTAGAGGCGTAGGGTTGGAGCCGGCCTAGTTTGACTTGAATAAAGATTTAAACGGTTTCTTTTTACTTTCATATCGCTCCCTTGAGTTAAACATAGCAATTAGTTCTTTTAAACATTTAGTACTGAAACCTACTATACGTAGGCACTAGTATGGTTGACGAGTCCTAAGGTTTATTTCATGCACTGGTAGCATGGTAGCATACTGGTTTAGCTGTGAAGTAATACATTATCGTACTACCCCACGCGCCCACCGCCTTTGAGACCATCCGTATTCGACATCAGAAGTGGGATTGCCAAGGTATCATGTATTGCTTACACAGCCACCTGGGAGCGTGGTGTATTTCTGGTCTCACGAAGCTCACGTGTCTAATCTTGATTGAAAGGTGAGTGTAATTCATTGTTATTTGGTGAGAATTATTGTGAAATTGTGAATAAAATTGTGATTGAGGCAGTCGAGCATAGCGGTCGTTACGTGACGTCATCTCTAGGATCGTTACGTTTCTTTGTAATTAATTTTTGTAATCCATTTAAATCGAAGCGATCTTGAGTTATTTTGATTTGAAATCCATACTGTTAATTAAAACCGAGTATTAGCTATTACAACGTGATATTATTTCATCGCTTACTTGTGAATTTACCCTCAATAATTGATTTTTTATGAAGATACAATTAATTTTTATAATCCATTTAAATCTAAGTGATCTTGAATTATTTTGAAGTGAAATCCATGTTGTTAATTACAACCAAATATCGGCTATCACGACGTGATATTATTTCATCGCTCACTTGTGCTTCTACCCTCAAAAATATTTTTTTTTTTGAAAATACAATGCACCGTTAGAAATGGATCCTGCTGATTTGCCAATGCATAGGATTGTGTAATCCCTACCCTGTAAAGTTTAGTAATTAGTAAAATTGCTACAAATTATTGCCCGTAATGCCGTGATAGATCACAAATCGTGCATACTATGAAAGCATGAGCTACGCATATGAAAATTAATGTTACAGTGTGCTGCAACCTGAGCAGGGACAACTTACAGACGCCATCACACCTGTAACACAGAAGCAGCTGTGCAGTATCGTCTGTTCTGGAGATTTGGAAATAAAAGGACAGGTTTCGTTCCAATTGTTTATTAGTGAATTTTATTATGAGTGTAATGGCGAAGCATAACAGTCTAACGTAACTAATTAGCTGTCACTTTTCGTATTGGCCCATTTTACCGTGTTACTTATTTTTGGGACACGTGTTTGTTTGTTCATAGAAGGAAATAAAACGTACTCATTGAAGTTTAAATTTTAATCTGAGATTTTTAAAGTCCCGTATCCTATGGCAATATGTCTTTGTGTCCGCTACTAGGGCACATTCACAAACCCTGAAGTTTAACCTGCATACATGATAAACCTGATACCGTGCAAATGATGATTTCAGTAATAGCCAGCTATGATGAACCACATCGTGCATCTCGCCATCTGCCGCAGCAACGGCAACTGCAAGTTGGAAAGCATCAGCCTTCGTGCTTGGGTCGGACTTCACCACCACCACCTTTGACTTGGTCGCGTGCATCATGCTTTATTAATCTGGTGAGCAGTTCCCATTTTGTTGGGATTATTTTGAGAGGATTTACTTCTGCATAGAAGTTTTGAGCGAGTTTCTGTTGTTAAAGCTAAAGTAGAAAGCTGAGTTTCTGTTGTAAAAGCTAAAGTAGAAAGCTATCTTTAGTGATTTTGATCAGTGATGTTCAGTTTCAGTTGATCAGTTGACGCTGATAGTACCAATGGTTCTGAGTAACATGATTTAAAGAACCGTTTTTATTTTGTTTTTTTGGAATTCACTCTTAACATTGTTTTTGCTTTCGATGGACTGAAAGCTTGTACTTTCGAAGGACTGAAAGTACGCCCGATGGACTGGGCACTACTGTTTTGCTTTCGATGGACTGAAGGCAAGCCCGATGGACTGGGCACTACTGTTTTGCTTTCGATGGACTGAAGGCAAGCCCGATGGACTGGGCACTACTGTTTTGCTTTCGATGGACTGAAGGCAAGCCCGATGGACTGGGCACTACTGTTTTGCTTTCGATGGACTGAAGGCAAGCCCGATGGACTGGGCACTACTGTTTTGCTTTCGATGGACTGAAGGCAAGCCCGATGGACTGGGCACTACTGTTTTGCTTTCGATGGACTGAAGGCAAGCCCGATGGACTGGGCACTACTGTTTTGCTTTCGATAGACTGAAGGCAAGCCCGATGGACTGGGCACTACTGTTTTGCTTTCGATGGACTGAAGGCACGCCCGATGGACAGGGCACTACTGTTTTGCTTTCAATGGACTGAAGGCACGTCCGATGGACTGGGCACTACTGTTTTGCTTTAGATGGACTGGGTATTGTTTAGTGACCGCATCAGAAGTGCCGGAGCATGTAAGAGGTGCACGTGGTCTGCTTTTTATGTGCAGAATGCTCTTTGCGAGGAGTAGCACTTACGCGGCTGAGATGGTTACTTCTGACGAGGGTCTGGTATCTACTGAAGGACTGGCAATGCACCGAAGGACTGGTGTTGTTTTGTTTATGTACTGTGTTCATATGAGTAAAATTGGCATTATCAAATCAGAATATTATTTGTTTTAAGATGTCTTACAAAAATTTAGATCACATATGACCAAAGATTTTTTTTTAATGCCAGATAATTTCCCCGTAAATTGATATTGATGACAATGGTAGTGATACTGCCGAGCAATGAATTAGAGCTGTTGTGATTTGTGTTTTTGATGTTTGAGATTGTTCTGTTTTCACATAAATTTGAGAGTATCCGCCAGATGGAGGCGATGATTATTGGAGTGTATCCGCTAGATAGCGGCGATGATTACTGATTATTTTTATTAAGTCGTTGCTCGATGGACTATTTTTGACTAGAGAAATGAGGATTGATTAATGACTTTGAACTATTTTTTGGTTTGATTGATAATAAAGTTTGATTTTAATAGTAATTTGAGCGAGACCCAAATTGTGGGTCAGGAATGACCGAGCGATGAGATACTGTGCTGAGTATTTTGTTACAGAATCAAATGCATACACCCACACACGAGGACGTGTGTAGCGCAGGACGGCCGTGTCGGAGCCTGACACCAGAAAGACGTATTGCAGCGTTATAGTTCATTATTTTAGACGCCTGTATAAAATCGATTAGCAATGTTGAGCTACGTATTATTTGGTTGTAACAAAATAAATGAAGTTGTGTAGTAACTCCGTCTATTGGAGCATTGTTGAAATAAAGTTGCGTAGATAGTAACGCCATCTATTGGCGTGTTGTTGAACTAAGATGACAGGTAGAAGGCTTTGGAACGTCGAGAGGTTTCTCTCGAGTGAGCGTAGGCACGAGTTGGCGTTTTTGTCGGTATGTTGGTAGACTGGTCGAGCAGGTTTGCCAACTTGATTGAGGCGGGAGCGGAGAGGCTCCGCCGCTGGTAGTTCTTCTGGATCGGACCGCGCTAGAGATCGGACGTACTCGTTAGCCAACCTCGTGCCTAACTCGCTACGTTCCTGAAGGCTTATACCTAAAGGATTATTCTGATAGCTTATAAAATCCCGCGTTCTTTAACCATTTAGCTAAGTGTTTTATTTCAAGTGTTATTTTTGATTTCTTATGTTTCATTAGAAGCTTACTTTTGTGAAATAAAGAAATGATGTGTTATGTGTTGTTTTAACTTGTTTTGAAAAGATTTGTCCCTCTGAGTTTGTTGCCGGTCCCATATAGGGCTAAATCTTCTCATGTTAGAGGCGTAGGGTTGGAGCCGGCCTAGTTTGACTTGAATAAAGATTTAAACGGTTTCTTTTTACTTTCATATCGCTCCCTTGAGTTAAACATAGCAATTAGTTCTTTTAAACATTTAGTACTGAAACCTACTATACGTAGGCACTAGTATGGTTGACGAGTCCTAAGGTTTATTTCATGCACTGGTAGCATGGTAGCATACTGGTTTAGCTGTGAAGTAATACATTATCGTACTACCCCACGCGCCCACCGCCTTTGAGACCATCCGTATTCGACATATATATATATATATATATATATATATATATATATATAAATATAACATTTTCAAGAAGTCTGGTAGCTTGTGGTGAAAAAAAAATGTATGGAGAACAGAGTGGCCAACTTTCTTAAAAATAGTTTATCTAATACTGATTCTAAAATAGTATCACACATGCTATTTACATTTCTACAAATAAAGATATGGCCTAGATGGTGTTTAAAGTGAAGTATGGTGCTAACTAGTAAAAAAGACAAAAGTGCGATTATCTCGAAAACCACGAAACTTTTACTAGACCTATAAGTGCATTTTCTGGACCAGCCTAAGCTGCCCTGTCGATGGTTAGAAGGTTGTCCATTAATTACTGGACATCCTGTATAGAGATGTAACTAACCCAAATCGATAGTCACAGCAAGCGATTACGATTGGATGGCACGTAGACTGAGGTATCGAATTGTGACGTATAATGAGTTTTTATTTGCGATTTAAATAAAGCTAGAATTATATGGTTTACGCGCAAGGCATTTAATACACCGACCGAGTAGGTCGCACCCATCGTCAAAATCTAAACTAACTGGGGATCTATTTTAAAGTTTATTTATGTTATTTCTGTGTCAAATTTGTTGTCTGTTAGGTGACGATAAATATATCCATATTTACAGTTGATTATCCACCTTTTCCTTATTTTCGGCCATCCACTGGGGTCGGCCTTTGGCCTCCCTGCCTGAAGCTCGCCCTTCGGGCTTGCTTAACACACTTTTTGTATAGGATTTTGCTTTGTTCGTCATTCCCGCAGCTCGGCCTTCGGCCTCGCCCAAAATTACTGGGGGGGGAGGATGCTTGGACATTCGAGATAAAGCTCCGGGCCTGACGGCCCTCCGCGGGGTCGGCCTTCGGCCTCCCAGCCTGAAGCTCGCCCTTCGGGCTCGCCTAACCTACTTGGAAATTTGAATTTGGCCCGTGTCCGCCGCCATTTTGGATTTTTCCAAAAAAATTTTTTCACATGGTAATTTTGGGCCCCCAAGCTCGCCGCATGTCAAATCTCAGCGCGCTCGGACCAACTTGAAAAAAATTAAAAAAAAAAGTCGGCCTGTTTGAAAATTTTTAAATGCAGTTTGTTTTGTCTTGAGGCCCTCTATGACATTTGGTCGAGCACCCCCCACCCATCTCGCACCGTTTAAAAGTTGCCATACAAAATTAAAATGACCATTATTTCCGCTATCTTAGATTTTTTCCAAAAATTTTTATTTTCATAGGAATCTAGAGGCCTCTATCTTTCGCCATGCCAAATCTCAGCGCGCTCGGACCAACTTGAAAAAAATAAAAAATAAAGTCGGCTATTTTGAAAATTTTTAAATGCAGTTTGTTTTGTCTTGGGGCCCTCTATGACATTTGGTCGAGCACCCCCCACCCATCTCGCACCGTAATATGAATACTTTTTGAGATATTGGGGAAATTTAATTTACTACTTTTTCCCCCTTTTTTTGCTTATAACTTTTGATATTTTGTGTGTGCTACTACACGCTTCGAATGCATTTTTCTAGGCATTATGACGAATCTAATGAGGTATCACACGTATTTTTAGGAGTATTATCTCTATTTTTCACCGTGTTCAGTTTCTCGAACAAGACTAATACAACCAAGCGCAAGATGAACTGCCTGTAGGCACCTTGAACTCTCAATTATATTTAATTCATGTCGACCGTGGTCAAATATTAAAATTAGTGATATGTATTTAGTTCTTAAATAATTGTATTGCGATATGCCTATTAGGGTAATTTTTTCAATTATTTCAATTTGACATTTTATATTTATTTAAATTTATGATTATGATGATGAATTTGCACGCTTGACGGGCGTGGCGCGTTGCATGCGATCCAAAGCCGGGCGCCTTCGGCACCCTCATACTAAAAGCGTAACACTATACATATATTGTAACATCCCCATACTGTATCAATCCAAATAAATAATTTCTGATTTTCAAAGGAGTCAAAGAGCACGAAGGAATATAATCATTTTGCAGATCGGACGTAGGTATATCAGTAAAGGTGAAATACTGTAAATATATCATACTTACATACTCACAATTATATTATCTAGGAATATAATATTATTTACCTACATTGAAATTGGTTGCTGACCTAGTGAAAATACTGAAATATTTTAACTGTTGATGTAGGAAAGCTAGGCGCTTTCAAGCACCTCGTAAAGTATTAGATGCTTCTGTTATCAGAAAGTGTGTTTTAATAGCACTTAGTGACTTTTTCTTACGTTTCATATGCTTTGTTTCCCATTGTTTGTAAATGGTAAAATCACGTGACCGCGCGGAACATACTGACGCAGGTCCGTCCTCTACAAGCGCTGCCGCGCGACTGAAGAGAGCGTAAGTGCGTTCGCGAGTGATGGCGGTTGCGGATTTAGTAGGTATTGAAACATAGAAATTATTTTAATGATGTTACCGAGACAAAGTGATCCAAATCATCTAGATTATCTTATTACCTATACATTTATGTAAAAAACAAGTCAAAAAAGTTTGTATTGTAGCTCTGAGATTGATTTATTGTTAAAAAAGGCGTAACTTTGGATTTTTTTTCTATCGAGCAAAGTTTATCTAATCACGTTTTTGAGATCCAAAACATATCTGCCAGATTCTTAAGTATAAGATATATTTTTTTCACAATTTTAAAACATTGTTTCTTATATTTCCGATGGATTCAAAAAACTGGTTCGCTTAGCTCGTACGGGAAAAGCACGCCTTAACCAATCTTTTGGTATCAAGCAGCCAAAGAATATACTAAGTAAAGTGAAGTTTAAAGATAAGCACACAGAAGATCCAATGGTAATGGCTAATATGTTTAAGAGCGCTATTACATTTCGGCGTTGAGCGAGTTTAGGTATTTTACGCGCTGCGGCAGGCCGTGCGAGCTCAGTACGCCGATCCCTTCTACCACACTCGCACTACAATGATGGATTAAACATTCTTGATCCTTCGCGAAGCATATTGAAATCAACCATAACAACACTAACTGTACTTAACTTTTAAAGTTCTAAAACTGTTATTTGGTAAGTACGAAAATACTAAATGCAGTGCAAATGTACATAGGGGCTGTTCATAAATTACGTCATCTATTTTTGACGATTTTTGACCCCCCCCCCACCCCTCAAATCATCCAAAAATCAAGCTTCGGATGAATCTGTTTCCTCCTACGTCATGTTACCATCATCCGATGTCCAGACCCCCCCCCCCCCCACTTCCCATTTGAAACGACGTAATTTATGAATAGCCCCATACTCGTACTTATGAAGGTATATTACTCGAAAGAAATTATAGGTACCTACTCGCTTATTTACATGTTTTGTCATTGCATTTGGTACCTATAGGTTGTAAAGTTTGTATCAACGAGGGTTTAAAAACGAACTGGTACTGAGGATCTGATGATGATTAAGGTGGTCACGGATACCAATCAACCATGTAGTAACATGATTAGGCTCGTTTGATTCGTCTCAACAAGATCTTTGACACTGAAGATACACAGGGTCTGATGATGGAGCTGGAAGGTGGCCACGGGTACCAGTCTATCATGTAACTAAACAACTTCGTGTTTGGGCTCGTTTGATTCGTCTCAACAAGATCTTTGACACAAGACAGTACTCAGGGTCTGATGATGGAGCTGGAAGGTACCATTACCAATCAACCATGCAACTAAACCACATCGTGTTTAGGATCGTTTGATTCGTCTCAACAAGATCTTTGACACTAGGTGATACTCAGAGTCTGATGATGGAGCTGGAAGGTGGTCACCGGTACCAATCAACCATGCAACTAAACCACTTCGTGTTTAGGCTCGTTTTATTCGTTTCAACAAGATCTTTGACACAAGATAGTACTCAGGGTCTGATGTTGGAGCCGGAAGGTGGTCACCGGTACCAATCAACCATGCAACTAAACCACATCGTGTTTAGGATCGTTTGATTCGTCTCAACAAGATCTTTGACATTAGGTGATACTCAGAGTCTGATGATGGAGCTGGAAGGTGGTCACCGGTACCAATCAACCATGCAACTAAACCATTTCGTGTTTAGGCACGTTTTATTCATCTCAACAAGATCTTTGACACAAGGTAGTACTCAGGGTCTGATGATGGAGCGCGAAGGTGGCGACGGGTACCTGTCTATCATCATCAGCTCCATCATCAGACCCTGAGTAGTATCTTGTGTCAAACATCTTATTGCGACGAATCAAACGAGCCCAAACACGAAGTGGTTCAGTTACATGGTAGACTGGTACCCGTGGCCACAGTCCAGCTCCATCATCAGACCCTGAGTACTAACTTGTGTCAAAGATCTTGTTGCGACGAATCGAACGAAGCCAAACACGAAGTGGTTTAGTTGCATGGTTGATTGGTACCGGTCACCACCTTCCGGATCCATCATCAGACCCTCAGTACTACCTTGTGTCAAAGATCTTGTTGCGACAAATCAAACGAGCCCAAACACGAAGTGGTTCAGTTACATGGTAGACTGGTACCCGTGGCCACCTTCCAGCTCCATCATCAGATCCTGAGTACTATCTTGTGTCCAAGGTCTTGTTGAGACGAATCAAACGAGCCTAAACACGAAGTGGTTTAGTTGCATGGTTGATTGGTACCGGTGACCACCTTCCGGCTCCATCATCAGACCCTGAGTACTATCTTAAGTCAAAGATCTTGTTGAGCCGAATCAAACGAGCCCAAACACGAAGTGGTTTAGTTGCATGGTTGATTGGTACCGGTGACCACCTTCCGGCTCCATCATCAGACCCTGAGTACTATCTTGTGTCAAAGATCTTGTTGAGATGAATAAAACGAGCCTAAACACGAAGTGGTTTAGTTGCATGGTTGATTGGTACCGGTGACCACCTTCCGGCTCCATCATCAGACCCTCAGTACTACCTTGTGTCAAAGATCTTGTTGCGACAAATCAAACGAGCCTAAACACGAAGTGGTTTAGTGGCATGGTTGATTGGTACCGGTGACCACCTGCCGGCTCCATCATCAGACCCTGAGTACTATCTTGTGTCAAAGATCTTGTTGAGACGAATCAAACTAGCCTAAACACAAAGTGGTTTAGTTGCATGGTTGATTGGTACCGGTGACCACCTTCCGGCTCCATCATCAGACCCTGAGTATTATCTTAAGTCAAAGATCTTGTTGAGACGAATAAAACGAGCCTAAACACGAAGTGGTTTAGTTGCATTGTTGATTGGTACTGGTGACCACCTTCCGGCTCCATCATCAGACCCTGAGTACTATCTTAAGTCAAAGATCTTGTTGAGCCGAATCAAACGAGCCCAAACGCGAAGTGGTTTAGTTGCATGGTTGATTGGTACCGGTGACCACCTTCCGGCTCCATCATCAGACCCTGAGTACTATCTTGTGTCAAAGATCTTGTTGAGATGAATAAAACGAGCCTAAACACGAAGTGGTTTAGTTGCATGGTTGATTGGTACCGGTGACCACCTTCCGGCTCCATCATCAGACCCTGAGTACTATCTTGAGTCAAATAAATACATATAGAATGTCAGGTCGTTTCAAATATTTTTAATCCTGTCCGGTAGTTTATTAAACTGTACCATTATAAATTATAATACTATAAAAACAGTGCTAGGATCAAAGTCTCTCGTTGCGGTTTACACGCACACAGTATAGCGTTTTACACGGCGCCCGCCGCACACAATGATAAAAAACCTCGTCGTCGCCGTTGAAAATGTGCGGAGCCGACCGACACACGTCCTGCCTCTACAAGCTCTGCCGCGGCACTGAGCTGGCGCAGCGCGCGTCATCGGTAATATAGAGTAGTTTTCAAAAAATTGCCAAAAAATTATAGTAGAATTTCATAAACACTAATGTATACCAACAGTATAAGCAAACGTTGCAGATTGCTTGAGTATGAAAATGACTTCGATATTAAGTAGATTTTCGTAGGAATTGACACTTGTTTCGGAGAGAAAATCGAGTTCGTTTTACTTTGATTTTCTCTTTCTCAAAGGTATGTAGGAAAAATATAGTTTGATATGCCTAAAGTACAGGGTATTAGTAATACAAAATATCCAGGTTTAGCAGAGTAAAATTCTCAACATTTCCAAATAAGAGCTCGCCATTCAGTGCTTCACGGGGTTTTTCGGAAACGACCATCAGAAAAAAAATCATTACTAATTTAATAAGTCCTTTTTCTAATATTTACAACGATATTTATAAAGATAAGAAGACGCTTTTACTGGAACAAGTACTCATTGTTTCTAATAATGAGCGCAAAGTCCTGAATTTCGTCGACTAGTATCATCAATTTTGCATTATTTCGACTTTTCTTGTAAGAGCGCTCTTAACGAACAATTTATACAAGTAGTGGAAAATAACAATAACTTTGTGCCCAAATTTGATACCAAACTAAATGTTGAAAACTCAATATTTCTGAAACCTACCGATGTGAACGAAATAAGCAAAATAATTAAAGCACTAAAGAACACAGGTTCAACAGGGTATGACGAATTGCCAACACGTCTTCTTAAAGAAAACTGCACTGCCCTGGCACCACCCTTAAATTTTATTATAAATCAGTCAATAGATCAAGGTATATTTCCGGAGCAGTTAAAAATTACAATTACCAAACCTGTTTTCAAAAAGGGCGATCATCTGGATTCTGATAATTATAGGCCAATAGCATTGATACCAATCTTGGCTAAAGTCTTTGAAAAGGTTTTATATAATAGAACAATTTCTTTTTTCAATAAATATGACATATTATCAAAGAATCAATTTGGCTTTAGCAAAAGTAAATCGACTGTTATGGCAATTTATGAGGTATTAAAAATCATCATGGCCTGTAGAGATAAAAATATTCCAGTGATGACAGTTTTTATGGACATGTCAAAAGCTTTTGACAGGGTATCACATGAGATCCTACTGTCTAAGTTATACAGATTAGGAATAAGAGGTAATGCACATAAATGGTACAAATCTTATTTGCTAAACCGACTGCAGTGCACTGATATAACTAACTCTTGCCATAAAACAAAAACAGTAGTGACATATAGATCAAATTTCAGTAATGTTAGATATGGAGTACCACAGGGAAGCATCTTAGGACCTCTTCTGTTCTTAGTCTATATTAATGATTTGCCTGATGTTACAAAGCATAAAATTGTACTCTTTGCTGATGACTGTTCTCTGGTTGTAAGAGGCGATGACCCTATGTCCTATGAGTCTGAAGCAAATCTAGCATTCAACAATATAATTACATGGTTGGAAAACAACAACCTTAAAATTAATGTTACAAAAACAAAATTTATAGAGTTTTATGCGCCCCAAGGTAAACCTAAATGCGTCCGACTACTGTGCAATGAAAACTGTAATCAACAGATCGAACAAGTCTCCTCTATTCGTTTTTTAGGAATTACTGTAGATTGTCATAATGACTGGAAACAGCACACTGAAAATCTTATTGATAAGTTGAGCCGATTTGTTTTTGCACTTAAGCGACTCAGATACATCACATCCCAAAAAACCGCCCTTCTGGCTTTTCATGGATACGTAATGTCTAATCTTAGGTATAGCCTAATACTATGGGGTAACAGTACAAACGTTTCAAAAGTATTTCTACTTCAAAAAAAATGCCTGCGCGCAATTTACGGGGCCCAACAAACTGACTCGTGTCGACAAATTTTTAAAAAATTTAACATATTAACACTTCATTCACTCTACATTTATGAAGCGAGTCTATTTGTTAAAAATAACATAAGCTCATTCTGTAGCTTTGCTTCAACCTCAAGATATAATACTAGACATGGTTTAGACCTACATTATCCGGGAACAACCTCTGCCCTTGTTAATAAAAATATAGTATTTATGTGCACTAAAATTTATAACTATCTCCCTAAAGAGCTGAAGGAATTGGACCTACCGGAATTTAAATCAAAACTATTTAGATGGTGTTTAGAAAAAATGTATTACGCCAACTCGGAACACTTTGCACTCGGAACGACTCAATAATGTAAATATAGATATAAGTTCTGTAAATATAGTTGTAATATAGTTGTAAGGTTATTTAATTTGTATGTCTGTAATAGGCTGAAAATGGAGACACTGTCTATAGAATAAGATCATTTATGTATACCCATTTTTGTACAAATAAATAATTTCAATTTCAATTTCAATTTCAATTTCAATTTCAATTTCAAATATGTAGGTACCTACATCATTTTACCCGAGTAATAGAAATCTATTTGTATAGATCATGGTTTGCGTAAATAACATACCAGTACACAAGTAAAACTAAATAGGTTGTGATATCTGGTATGCCTTTTTACCTTACTTAACATTGGACCATTTACGTATATTATAAATTGCATTATATCTATATATTATACTATATTACCTATCAAACAGCCAAGTAAAACTGAGGAAATCAGTTGTTGCCAATAAATAATGTACCTGTACGAGATGTTATTGGAAAGCGACCTGTATGTTACAATTTTATTGGAAATTCACGAAATAGGTATTAATTGTGTGAAACATGTATATAGCTTGAACGCTAATGAAAATACCTAGAAAAGTGTAAGCATCCAAAGAAAATATGTATCAATTAAGGTTAAACTCGTAAGATATTTAAACCTCGAGTTATTATCATTTTGAATAAAAGAAAGCAGACTCAAAATTCAAAACTGAAAAAAGGAGAAGGAGAGAGACTGATATTGTAAAAGTAAAACCATAATTGTATTAAAACACTTTATTACGCTAAACAAGTAATAACAATAAGAGAATAGAATAAATGTGTACAAAGGCGAACTCATCCCTTTAAAGGATCTCTTCCAGCTGACCGCTAAGCAACTGAGAGAGATACTAGGAATAGTGTAAATATTCCAAGGTTATATTGTTAAATAATGTTTATTGTTGAACTGTTGAGAAATGAATATATCCACACCTCGCCGAGTTTCTTCCGCCGGTTCTTCTCGGGTCTGAGGTTAACGCTGTTTTCCGAACCGGTGGTAGTATGTCGGAATTAGAATCTAAATTAACCTAGCAGTTATAAGATAAACAGATGTGAGATGACTGAACTATTGTTGCATGGCTAACGCAAAAAATAAATTAAATAAATCATTATAAAAAGGAAGAGATGTGACGTTTATACAATAAAAGTGCAATGCGAACTACCTGCAAGTCGACATTCTGTTGTCAACTGTCATGGCGTACAGGCGGGTCGCGGAGCACACGTGACTGACCAACTGAGTTTTATTTATCACCTTGTAATACAACAGAACCTAGACGTCACAATATTAAAAAAAAAACAATAACGATCGATGCGCTATACGCTATACACCGATATTAGTACCTACCTACGTAATAATGGGTTGAGCTAGGGCAATATAGGTTGATTTGTGCTGTGGTATATCCATGACATTTCGAAGATATTTAAATGAGTGTTAGGTTATTTCCTGACACTATTTAACTGTGGTTTGAATGTACGCTGTAAAGTTGAGTTTCTCATCTTCCTCTGTCGGTTGTCAGTCTGTTCATCCAGAATAACACCTAAGTACTTTATAGACGAAGTTTTTCTATTGTTTTACAATTACATGACGTCTGGTAGGTACCAGTGGTACCTAATATATGAATAAACTTTTGACACATTTAGAGACCAGGAGGCGGAAGCAGCTGTTTTATACACCCACACATATCTCGTTTAGTCTGCGTTTAGAGTTACAAATTGTATTGAAGCCTGTTCGTCACCAAAGCTAGACCGCTTTCTGTGAAGGCGCTTACTGCATCCCAGGAAGCACCGTGAAATAGTATTGCCGTGTCATCTGCGTAGCACAACGTTTGCATTGTAGGCCAAGAAAGGTACGCTCGGCTAGTATGGCGGAATGGAAATAATTAGTAATAGCTGAAGTTTTCGGTGTATGGGACAGATAATAAATCTAGTGATTACGTCGAAACATAATCCAAATAAATATATTACATTTAGGTATTTAAAAAAAAATGTAAAAATATAAAAATTCACAGAAAAATTGTAAAAAATATTAATAACATTTTTTAAATTTATACTCATAGAGAAATATTTGCTTTATGACATTAAGCATGAATCACACAAAAAATAATTCTGTATCCTACATTTAAAGTAAGTAACCTACGGTTATTATTAAATTCAGTATATTTCCGTCCTCAAAAATGGTAATAGGCTATTTTTTCTCTCATTATTTCCAAATTACAATAAGTACTTACAAGCGTTGCAATTTAATCGTACACTAAATAATACCGTATGGTGGGTTTTATGGGGTTGTGCATTAATTGCCTGGTTAAAAATGGTAATAGATCAATATCATATGGGATTTTCATTATGAGTTCTCTTTCGTCGAATACTGTAAAAATCGTCTTGAAATATGATTCGTAACACAAAAAACCATCAAAAACGTTATCGTTGCTTTAAAGTTGCCGCGCACGAGCCAGCGAGCTAACGCGATTGGTCGTTGCATGGAGCGGGGCGACGGAACGATGAAACTTCCATCGCCCCGAGCGCGAATATTTAAAAAGGTATTTAGTATATTTACTATTTACTCGGTCAAAACATATGTACCAGTGAACGTAAAAAATATGGGAGACTAGATTCGAACTAATTATCAGCTTTAATCTGGGCAAGAGTGCTGTAAATAAGAAAGTAAATTTTACGTAATTGCAGGCTTTCCGTCTTTGCGTGCGCGTTAAATTTAATACAATAATAGGCCAATTATATAGGGCTATTATACTGACACAAAATTTGATAGCAGAAAAAGTCGCAAAATTAAAATATTCTTAGGGAAATCAAATCTTCGCGCCTATAAGTTTAAACCATTTAAGGTTAAAATAGCGGTCATTTAAGTACCACCCCTCACCACTAAAATGTAATTATCAAAAACGACAGTTGCTAATGTTCCCCAAAGTAAGCCAAAGTAAGCATTTCTAGTTATTGCTGCATTACAGTGGTACCGGGCACCTTGCGACGCAAGGCCGAGCAGGAATCGCAAACCTTAAAATATTTAATAACTAGCTGACCCGGTGAACTTCGTATCACCTATCTATATTATGTCTCCTTTTGGCACGTCACGGATTAGCCTGGCCGCACACGCTCAGGATTTTATGTAGGTACTGATTGACATGATGTGGAAGCGAGACAGCACCATGCATTTGTAGAGCGACGTCCCGATCCCACCTGTCATTCCGTACGGAAACATAATGAACATTCCGAACGCCTGCAGCCAGGCCTGAAATAAATTGTTATCGATTAGTCCCTATACTATTTAGGGTGACTTTAAATTGGTAATACAAAATGAATGTTTTACATATATCTTCCCTTCATTAAGCCCCTCAATTAAGTCTCATGCTTTTAAAATAATTAAAAGTATTTTTTCACACCACCTATTCGGAAAAGAGCTTTTTCTTCCCTGCTAGGAGGGATCAAAGTGGCACTTTTCTTCCCTGCTAGGAGGGATCAAAGTAACACTTTTCTGTTCTAGCACACTATTTTTACATTTTTTTGCACATTATTTTTTTAGCTTAAATAATCTGTTTAAGCATCAGATTGTGTCAATACTAAGATTTTTTTATTTTCCCTATAGTTGATGTGAAAAGCAGTATGTGTCACACGGTATCAAAATTATTTCGTCTTAGGCGTTAACACTTGAATCCCTCATTACTCTCAGGATTCTACTTTAGAATCCATCGCTTCATTCAGGATTCAATGTACGCCCTTGACGGAAATATATCATTTTGATCCCTTGTAACACAAACTACTATTTTTTTATTCATCCAATTTTTTTAGGCTTCACATTATCCTATTAGTAATTGTCACTTGTCAATTGAAAATTAGATTTTCCGCAAATTTTGATTTTACAATAAATTTTTAAATAAAACAATACCTGAGAAACGTGTTTGCTACAAAAGGTGCAGGAGCAAAATTTGGAGAACCTCCATTTCCAGCAAGATTGTGCGCCAGCACAGTTAACTCTAATTAGTGTGCGATATCATTTAGACCAAGAGTTCCCTGGCAGATGGATTGGACGCAACGGCCCAGTCGCATAGCCGCCTCGAAGTCCCGATCTTCGCACGGGAATTAAATACCCTCGATGAACTTCGCCAAAAGATAATTGAGGTGTTCAATTCTGTGAAACCAATGAATTTATTCTTGGCAGACTAAATAATCTCAAGAGTATTCATAAGAATCAAATTTATGTGTCCAGAAAAGCGGTGGTCATTTTCAATACATCTTAAATACGTTTAGTTAAAGTAGGTGCACACTTATCTACTTATTGAAAGTGTTGAAACGTAGGTCTTGTTGTGTGTTACATTCGGTAGCTAGATTACGTACATTAATAAATGATTAAATTTAAATGAATTCGCTTATTATTTACCATAGATTGGATCAGGGTACTTAAAACTAAACCGCTTAACTTAATGCCAGTCCAGACGGGAACAGTCTTGCTCCAATCTGATTAAATTGTTTGATCAAATCAGGTGGTGTGGTGTGGTTGCAAACTCCATTTTGCTTGCCGATTCCCTTTTATTCGATTGTAAAGGCCCCAGTACACAATGGGCCATCGCCGGCCACTCCAAGGGACGCAGCCATGCGGTAGAATGAGATAGCAATATCACTTGCTCCCTCTAACGCATAAATGCGTCCCTTGGAGTGGCCGGCGATGGCCCATTGTGTACTGGGGCCTTAAGATTATGACCGATAAAATAGAGGTGCTAACTTCAAAATCTGTTCTTATTTCTTGTACACATTACAAAATGTAACCTGTAATGGCATGCAGATGTCAACTTTCTAACATTAATTGTAGTTTCGGTTCTGCGTGATGATGATGAGTCAGTCAGTCAGTCATCCAGGACACGTAAATTTAACGCTGTTTTTTAGGGTTCCGTACCCAAAGGGTAAAAACGGGACCCTATTACTAAGACCTCGCTGTCCGTCTGTCTGTCTGTCACCTGGCTGTAACTCATGAACCGTGATAGCTAGACAGCTGAAATTTTCACAGATGATGTATTTCTGTTGCCGCTATGACAACAAACAGAACAACATAAATATGTAAGTAAGGTCCTATACAACAAACGTGATTTTTTGATGATTTTTGCGTAATGGAACGGAACCCTTCGTGCGCGAGTCCGACTCGCACTTGGCCGGTTTTTTTAATCCTGTTGGCACCTCAGACAGTGGCGAGACACTCCTGACTTCGGGCAGGGGTGCGAAACTCCTGACTTCGGCCAAACTCGGCTCCGTTCGGCTCAGCATTGCTGCGAGCAGTTATTAGGGTTGCTACCATTTGACGTCCTTTTGCATGCACGACCACAGATAAGATAATGACTTGAATTTTGACAACCCTAAATAGCCGAAAGGGATAGTACCATACATTAAAAAGGGATAGCAAGATTCATCCCTGAATCGCTGTCAAACTTCGGTTTTGTAGGAAGTGTCCATTATGTACTTACGGTAGTACCAAAGAGTAAAGGCCCCAGTACACAATGGGCCATCGCCGGCCACTCCAAGGGATGCATTTATGCGTTAGAGGGAGCAAGTGATATTGCTATCTCATTCTACCGCATGGCTGCGTCCCTTGGAGTGGCCGGCGATGGCCCATTGTGTACTGGGGCCTTAAGGTAGTACTATTATTTAGTATGTATATGTATGTATTTGTTGGTTGTCATTTTGTTTATGGGTGCGTTCGAAACTGTTTAACAGGGGGTTTATAATCGCTCCATTTGACAAACGATAAGCCTCATCACTATAATGCATGCATAAATAAAAATGTGTCAATCCTTTGTCATTACTGTCACTATTTTACAATTTCAAAATCTCAAATACGGGGTAATCCTAATATTGTTGATATATCTTGTCGATTCGAAACCCTATTTAAAATACATTCTTTAATTTGAGGTGAGAGTTTACCTTATCGACGGGATGAAGATCAAATGTTTGACAGGTAAGATACCTAGGAACATTTTGTATGGGAATGATCATTCTTTCATTATTTTGTTTTCGTAAATTTTTTCAATGTTTTTAATGGTTATTCTGCTATTCTAGGCCGAGACTAATCCAACAAATCAAAAACCATGAAAATCGGTCCAGCCGTTCTCGAGTTATGGATGCTGGAACAAACACGACTTTGTTTTATATATATAGATAAAATAGGGCAATAAAAGTCGGCACCATAACCAACAAATTAACAAACAACAATAACAAACAACAAAAATTTGCAGTAATATTCCAAAACTCGACTGAACGCAAGCGCACCCGAACCGTGTCGCTCCCCTGACGCGACTCAGTCCTGTCATAAAACGTAAGGCCGTGGTATTAACGTCAGCGGATAGCTGAGCGGCGAGCGGTGACTGCAGGCGGCAATAAGGTGTTCAGTTAATGTTTTTATAATTTGAAATGACTTCGTTTCCATGTAGAAATAACCAAACAGACTTTAGAAGCATTTAATATTTTATCTGTGGCCGTATAAATTATATTTTATTGGTAAATTAACTACAATTATTCATATTTGTGGATAAAACAATATACATACTATAATTAATACTAAATTAACATTAAATAAATACATTATTTATGTCATAAAAATACATTGCGCGTATTTAACTACTTAGCACTGTTTAATTACGATACTTGCAAGCAAGTAGTAAAGTATATGGCTCCATCCTATCCTGTACCACGATATACAAGCGATAACATTTTTACGACAGTTTTGTATAGATAATGGATTTGTCGCTAGAAAATTACGATATCGAGATAAAAGTCAGGTCTCTGAGCGCTATTGAAACCTTAAATTATTTTTACTTATACATGTTTTAAATTTGCCGCGCTTTTTCTAGTCAAGCTGAATGTGTTTCACTTCACTATAGAATAGTAATCGAATTGGTTCAGATTTAACGTTTAATGCATATAAATAACATAATTAGTAAATAACATAATTTTGGACTAAGTACATTATACATACCTACATGACATCAGGCTATGGTTTGGCGCACCGTGACCCTGAACGGCGCGGTAATGAGTTACGGCTGTTAAGTGAAGTCCAGACGGGATGATCAAATCGACCGATTTGATCAGAAATGAAATTGGGGTCAATCTCCAAATTAAGCAACAATTAAACAACTGTACCGATATTTGGAACCTCAGAATAATATACCCGGCCGGATACCGGATAGTAGCTTTGCTTGATTTCAGAGTAATTAAATTGGATTTAAGAAACAGTCACGGTCATATTGTACATTACTCGTTTATTATTTCAAAACAATTTAAACATCCACTCACTTGCACGCGTAGGTACCTACTCATTTCGAACATAGAAATGAGTCTGCGCCAACGTTCACCACGAAACAGGTTAAAATCTGCACAATGCGCACCTAAAAACCGAAATGTAGGTATTGTTAAATTTTGTTTGTAGTTAATTAGTTTTTTGGTGTAAGTGTAGTGTATGAACCAAGGTCTGAAATAAATGATTTTTTATTTTTTTTATTGTTCCGCCGGCCGAATATTCCGCGGTCGGATACCGAATATTTGGCCGACGGTCAGGCCGAATATCAGGTATCCGATCAAACAACTACCCATTGCATCTCTAATTGAGAGTGGCAACACTGTCGTAGGTCGTATTGCCCTTTTCTAGCATATACGTCCCTCGCTCCTACACTCCCACCACACAGGCAGGTTGCTTTGTCAATTATACAAGGCAAATTTTGAAGTCATTGGCTTGCTGTTTTTCCATCTGGAAGGTCGTGAAGCTAAACTGCTGGTGAGTTTTTGAATTTGTACCTCAGTTTAGCTGACTATATTGAAATAGTTATTTATTTTACAAGGGGGCAAAGTTGTTGTTTAACCGCTCGTGCTAATATTGATACTTGAGCAAGTAAAACATTCGAAACATGGAATCTTGAGCGTTGCGAGGGTTTCAAAGCACGAGGGTTAAACAAAATTTGCACCAAGTGAAACACAAAATGTTTCACCACACCGACCCGAAGCAAATATTAAATGTAAAAATATCATACACAATCAAATACAAATGAATGTTATTAAATATTTATGATTTAAAAGTCAATTCTACCAGCAAACATAAGAAAACAACTCAAAATTTGCATTTGATTACTTCGCCTCACTTGTGAATAAAATGAAACTTTGCTCTCAGTTTTTGAAGTGCAAAGTAAGCCTTTCCGAGCTGGTGTGGTGAAAAACAGTTTCTAACGGCTTATGCCGTTCGAAATAAATAATTAAATTATTCACGCCACTGTTCGGAAATGTGGCAATAGATGGTCTAAAACCAAGCTGGAAAGTAGGCAATAGCTGTAGCACCTGAACCACCACTACTACAATGTTTCATTGTTATCATCATCTGTCATTGGTGACAGTTCGGTACAGCAATGAGTATAATTTAAAACATAAAAATCAATAAAAGGTCTTTTTTGGCGCAACTTTTTCCTTCAAAAATAAATTTAGGTTATTTATAGGACCAATTTCTTGTTTAAAAAAAAACGAAATGTCAAACTATTCATTCATTCAGTCAGTTCATTCGATTCACGCTTAAGGCGTTTTTTACTTTTGTAGCTGTTTGTGGTTTTTTTTAGCAAAAACCGCTTCTAAGTTTAGAGTCGGTTTGAAGCAAACAACAGAAAAACGCCTCTTAAATGTGATAAAAAAGAAAAAAGGCGGGATCGGAAAATTCTCACTGAATTGGATAGTACTATAAAATATAAGAAACACGTATCTACGCTCGCTATAAAAATGAGTTCTTCTAGTGAAGAAAATGATATTCTTACGCTGACGCCTACCGAAATTCAAGAGACAGCACAGGCAGTGGCTAGTAATTTGCTACCAGAGAAATTGCGGGCTAGTACTTATAGTTATGCAAATGTTTCCTTATTTCCTCGCAGTAGTCGTGAAAAGCACTATGTAATGCCTCGGCAGGTAACGCTAAAGATGGAGTCGTATTATTCTAAGCCTCCACCAACGTGTCAGCCCTCAAACTCACTCGTCCATCTTTTAGCGGTTTTCCGTCCTCTCCTACAATGTACTATAGTTGTCCGTTAAATTATCTAGCAAATAAAAACGATCCGGAATAGTGATGTGAAAGTGCAAGAGGATATTAGAAAGAGAGATGCCTAAGAGTACCATACCATAATGAATACATGTGTCTTAGCACTCTTAGCTGTATATTGTATTGTTATAAATAATGTTAAAAATGCTTTATGTTGTTAATGTGTTCCAAATTGTGCCGCTTTGGCATTAACTGTAAGGTGCAATTTCTTATTTGAAATAAATAAATAAATACAATAAATGTTAATTTTACAAAATGTACCTATCAAATTGTATACTTTACTAAATATCTCTCTCCTCACAGGTGTTACAATAAAGGGTGTACGTACTACATAATTAATTAAACACTCATAATATAATTATAGATGGTCAAGCAAATCTTGTCAGTAGAAAAAGGCGCGAAATTCAAATTTTCTATGATACGATATCCCTTTGCGCCTACATTTTTCAAATTTGCCGCCTTTTTCTACTGACAAGATCTGCTTGATCAAGTATATATTACATACACATAATAAGTATATCATAGGATATGTATAATCACATTGGTTTGGCGTCTTCCCACCACCAGGCGATAACAAACATGTTTCAATATTATTCTTAGGTTCCGAATATCGGTACAGCTGTTTAATGACAGCATTTACACAAAAATAAAACGCTAATTAAATAACTTATCATATTCGGAACTACAGATGCAACGGATAGTTGTTTGGCCGCATACAGGATACCGGATGTACGGCCTAACCATAGGCCGAATATTCGGTATTCAGCCGCCGAATATTCGGCCGGCGGATATATACCTACATTCCGGTTTTTCAGGTGCGCATTGTGGAAGTTTTGACCTGTTTCGTAATGAACTTTCGCGCGGTCTATCAATCTATCAATAGGTACGAAATTAGTGCGCGAGCTAGTAAATGGAACGTTTAAATTGTTTTAAAATAATAATCGAGTACGATTATATTCCGATATCAAGCATAGTTACTATCCGGTATCCGGCCGGATATTAAAATCCGGTGCATCTCTATTCGGAACCTAAAGTTTTAATCCTGCATGGTGCAAATATGTATAATTTTGAGACAATGACTTGAAAATTTGTCTTGTATAACTGACAAAGCAACCTGCCTGTGTGGTAGGAGTGTGGGGGCGAGAGGGACGTATATGCTAGAAAAAGACAATACGACCTAGGGGCTGTCCATACATGACGTCATCTATTTTTGACGATTTTTGTCCCCCCCCCCCCCCTAAAATCATCCAAAAATCATGCTTCGAATGACACCGTTTCCTCCTGCGTCATGCTACCATCATCCGATGTCCAGACCCGCTCCCCCCCCCCCCACCCCAAATTTGAAAAGACTTAAATTTATGAATAGCCCCTACGACAGTGTTGCCGCTCTCAATATTATTTATTCTTAGGTTCCGAATATGGTAAGTTATTTAATTAGCGTTTTATTTTTGTGTAAAACGCTGTCATTTTAAAGACGTACTTTTCGCCTTATTACAAAGGAGTAAGGTGCAAAAGTGTAAACATATATTTGACGTCGACTCTTATTATACTATGTTATACTTATTATTTAGGGGCTATTCATAAATTACGTCATTTCAAATTAGGGGGGGGGGGGGGTCTGGACATCGGATGACGGTAGCATGAAGTAGGAGGAAATGGGGTCATTTGAAGCATGATTTTTGGATGATTATAGGGAGGGGGTCCAAAATCGTCAAAAATCGATGACGTAATTTATGGACAGCCCCTTAGGAACGTAAACTATGAATAGAAAGAGCACGAAATAGTCAATATAATACGTTTGTTGAAAAAAAAAGTCTACAGACGCTTAGGCGCGAAGGGTTATTGTCTCATAGAAAATTTGAATTTCGCGCCTTTTTCTACTGACAAAGTTGTTGAATAGACGTTAATATCAAATTAAAGAGTGGGCCTACACACTTCGCTCACTTCGCTGTGACAGAATGTGAAAGTGTCACCAAAACTGTCAAATGACTACGATAATAAGTATTCCCTTTATAATGCCACTCCACACTATGCCATTCTGAAATTAAATAAGAACGATAGATAGTCATGCGCCATTTTTTATTTGTTAGTGGGTCATAATTGACGTATATAATTACGAATATAATTTGAACATCAACCAATATTAAACTAATATTGGAAATGATATCAGTTATTTTTAATCAGCTATCATTCACGCGCGCGTTCTTTTTGCTCAGACTTGGCCGCACAAATATTTGGTGCAAGCGAGACGCCCGCGCACGTTCGAATTGGCCTGTCACTTGTAGCAACTTGTAGGCATGGTATAATAATATACTCCGCCTGGTACTCCATTCCCGTCTTTTCTAGGTCACCTAACTGACACGGACTTACGTCATCATGACAGCGCTATATGATAATATGCGATAGCGCTATATATAGCGGCCATGTTGTTGTGACGTAGCCCCGTGTCACTCTGGGAATGGAAGACCATGTTTTATTAGACTATGCTTGTAGGTAAGTACATACTTACCTACATACTATCCACGCGTCCTTGGCACGAACTCCCGCCACCGCCCGCATTGAAACTGTCCCCGCGCGCGGCAAGGAAATGTAATCCTTAGCATTAGCGCAAAGAGTTCAAATTTGGTAGTTTCATTTAGCGAATTTGTTAAAATGCACTTATTTATTACATTGACCATATTTTTGTGTGATTATGTATTGAATATCACTTTGAACGTTATCAGAACAAAGTCTGCAAGAAATTATATCTATAACCATTTTTTCTAGCATGTTTAAGGCGTAAATATATATACAAGTGATACAAATAATATTGATGTCGGATTCTCGGATAAATAGCTTAATGAGGTAGTTTTATGGTAATTCAATCAAAGACCTAATTATTACTTTTTTTTATATCAAGTTACGACGTATATCCGTGAGGCCCCGCCATTTATTGAATTAGTTATTTTCCGTGTTAATATTTTGACTGATTCCATTGTCGACTCATTATAAATATTATTTTCGTCACGTTTACGAACTAAAAATACTATTACTATTTTTAACAAACAAGAACGGCTCTTTTTTTTTACTATTTTTTTTTACCTACTTCCGGACAGAAAGTTTGTTGGATTCGAAAATAAAGTATCTTAAAATGAACTAAAGAACAGGAATAAAAAAAAAATTGCCTATTACTAATTAATGTTTAACGTAACCGTATCTTTACTGGAGTATTGGTCACATCCAAGAAAGTCAAGTATTTAATGTAGATTAGAAACAAAGTTAATCCAAGTATATGTAAAGTTGTTTGTTTAAAATTACCGACTTGTTCTTTAACCCTAACACATGTGTGCGGCCTGACAGGACAGTTCCGCGTATCCGGGAAATCTACAATTTTCTAATTATTATTAGAATAATAAGAGAAACTGACGGGAATTTTTTTCAATCTTATAAATCTTATAATGTTGGCGGGATCATTTTGGCTGGTGTTGATTGAATAACCAAGGTTGGGCCTACACTAGTAAAGTATTCGTTATAACCGTGTATTGATTCGCTTTCAGTATCCTTGGTTTTAAGAAGTTCGTTGCATTTTAAATATTTTAGCTTGGTTATTGTAGCAAGCAAAGCTCTGCTGATTGCTGTTGATCAATTCGTCAATTGTGGTTGGTGCAACTGAGGCTTTAAGTGGCAAGTAATATAACGATATTATGATAATACCTACATATGATGATAAGTATAATATTATCGAATTATAAAATTGCTGGATTATTTTAATTAATGAGTTACGGATTAATGAGTTACGTATTAATGAGTTACGGATTAATGAGTTACGGATTAATGAGTTACGGATTGATGAGTTACGGATTGATGAGTTACGGATTGATGAGTTACGGATTGATGAGTAACGGATTAATGAGTTACGGATTAATGAGTTATGGATTAATGAGTTAAGGATTAATGAGTTACTGGATTAATGAGTTACTGGATTGATCGGTTACTGGATTGATCAGTTACTGGATTGATCAGTTACTGGATTGATCAGTTACTGGATTGATCAGTTACTGGATTGATCAGTTACTGGATTGATCAGGTACTGGATTAATCAGTTAATGAAATTGGATTATAGAGTTATTGGATTATAGAGTTATTGGATTATAGAGTTATTGTATTATAGAGTTATTGGGTTATAGAGTTATTGGGTTATAGAGTTATTGGATTATAGAGTTATTGGATTATAGAGTTATTGGATTATAGAGTTATTGGATTAGAGAGTTATTGGATTATAGAGTTATTGGATTATAGAGTTATTGGATTATAGAGTTATTGGATTATAGAGTTATTGGATTATAGAGTTATTGGATTATAGAGTTATTGGATTATAGAGTTATTGGATTATAGAGTTGTTGAATTATAGAGTTATTGAATTATCGAATTAATGGATTATCGAATTATTGGATTATCGAATTATTGGATTATCGAGTTATTGGATTATCGAGTTATTGGATTATTGAGTTGAGTTTATTGGATTATTGAGTTGAGTTTATTGGATTATTGAGTTGAGTTTATTGGATTATTGAGTTGAGTTTATTGGATTATTGAGTTGAGTTTATTTGATTATTGAGTTGAGTTTATTGGATTATTGAGATGAGTTTATTGGATTATTGAGATGAGTTTATTGGATTATTGAGTAGAGTTTATTGGATTATTGAGTAGAGTTTGAGATGAGTTTATTGGATTATTGAGTTGATCTATTGGATTATTGAGTTGAGTTATTGGATTATTGAGTTGATTTATTGGATTATTGAGTTGAGTTATTGGATTATTGAGTTGAGTTATTGGATTATTGAGTTGAGTTATTGGATTATTGAGTTGAGTTATTGGATTATTGAGTTTAGTTATTGGATTATTGAGTTGAGTTATTGGATTATTGAGTTGAGTTATGGGGGTGGGGGAGGGGCCTTAAGGGAATGGAAGGGAGGGGTGGGGCCTGGAGGGGGAGGGGGAGGGGCCTAGAGGGGAGGGGAGGGGGTGGGGCCTAGATGGGGAGGGGAGAGGGGGTGAGAGGGGACGGTGAGGGGGTGAGAGGGGAAGGTGAGAGGGGCCAGAGGGGTGGGGCGAGGGGAGAGGAGAGGTATTAGTTCAGAAATGATCCGCTAGATGGCGCTATTTGTTAGTTTAGCAAACAATCCGTCGAATGATATCACTTGTTCGTTTGGCAAAGAGCCGTTAGAGGGCGCTACTTTGTGTAAGTCATCATCATCATCATCGGTCGGTACGGAAGCGGGGTGTGAATCTCGCGACCTAAAAGTGTAAGCGCCGTGAAATATGCATGGCCCTTACGACGTTTTACTCCATGCCCCTTCGTTCGAACGGCACGAGTAGGTTAGTAAGTTTTTTTTATTTTATAATACCACGTCGGTGGCAAACAAGCATACGGTCCGCCTGGTGATAAGCAGTTACCGTAGCCTTTGGATGCCTGCAACTTTAGAGTTGATACAAGCGCGTTGCAGACTGCAAAAAGATCCAACAAGTTTGTTTTAAAATATGGGGCATATATCGGCGTTTTTTTATACCACGTCGGTGGCAAACAAGCAGACGGTCTCGCCTGATAATAAGCAGTTACCGTAGCCTATGGACGCCTGTAACTTCAGAGTTGTTACATGCGCGTTGCCGACTGCAAAAATGTTCAATAAGTTTTTTCTTTTTTTATATACCACGTCGGTGGCAAACAAGCACACGACCCGCCTGGTGGTAAGCAGTCACTGTAGCCTTTAGATGCCTGCAACTTCATAGTTGTTACATGCGCGTTGCCAACCGTTGGGACGTTGACCGTGACTTTCGAAAATAAAAAGTCGTATGTGACTAAACTTCCTATTATGCCATGACTATTTGCCATTCACTGTAGAATTTGTCGGTGCGAGTTTGATGTATTAAACGTTATCGTATCTAATACCTTTAAACGAGCACTTATTGTACATATATTTATTTATTTTTATGTACATATATATATTTCGGGGATCTCGGAAACGGCTCTAACGATTTCGATGAAATTTGCTATATGGGGGGTTTGGGGGCGAAAAATCGATCTAGCTAGGTCTTATATCTAGGAAAGCGCGCATTTTTGAGGTTTTATATGTTTTCCGAGCATAGCTGGGTCTACCAGATATTTTAGAGTTAATAAGGTCTGCTGTCCTTAAAATTTTGTATGAAATTATAATCAAATAACAGCCTTTATGAATTAAGTATTGTAACCTTAGTCCGATAATGAAGTTTATTTTAAAGACTATGAACTCACGGCCCGTCTGGTGGTAAGCAGTCACTGTAGCCTTTAGATGCCTGCAACTTCATAGTTGTTACATGCGCGTTGCCGATCGTTGAGATGTAGACCGTGACGTTCCAAAACAAAAAGTCGTATGTGACTGTAAACTTCCTATTATGCCATGACTATTTGCCATTCACCGTAGAATTTGATAGATAGAGAGAGATTGATGTATTAAACGTTACCGTATTTAGAGTTAATAAGGTCTACTGTCCTTAATATTTTGTATGAAATTACAAGCAATTATGAGCCGTCATGAATTAAGTATTGTAACCTTAGTCCGATTATGAAGCTGATTTTAAAGACTATGAACTCTAAGTATTAGAAATAAAGTAGATTTTACTAATGCTGTAATTCTGTAATGCGACATGGTAATTAAATCCGTGCGATGTTGGGGGTATACTCTTCAATTTTTTCAAACAGAATGGTGAGAGCATAGACCTAGTATTTAATATAGACGTGCCGTTGGCTATAGTAACAAGGAGTTACAGTACAATTATAAATGTGGAGATAGCGACGAAACAAATATTGCATTCATCTCATCAATCGAGGCGCTGGCACCTGACGTGGACATTTATAAGTTAGGAGGCGGCCCGGAGCGATCTCAAGAAGCTGGTCAAAGAACTTCTGGAGGAGAGGTCCATCCTTCAGTTACACTCGGGATACCATGCGGAGGGGCTTTTGCTGGAGATGCTAAGAAAACACAACATTAGAACATTCCTCTCCGTGCCTCTTAAACAGAAAACTTTAATCTGGAAAGATGCGGGGGTGTGGTTCGTGGAGGTGATCAACCCGAAAATCATTAAGAGAACTTATGTGTTTTTTGACTTCGAATAAGTGTATGTCTGTGTATGTCTGAAATAAAAAAAGTTTAAAAGTGAATGACTATTTATTTATTTACCAATTATTAAGGTATTTTATAATGTCCCGATGCAAGTATGGGGAGCGGTATCCTAGCTACATAAAGAAAACAATTGGTTTTTCAAAATTCGTTGTTAAGGGGCTCCTTGGCGCTAATGACATTCGATCTAAATCCCTTAGTTTTCTAATGTTTTTTTGTAGCTATAATAGCAACGACTTTGAGCAATATAGTATGCCATATTTACCTCAAAGTTCATTGTCTTCGAGATATTCGACATCAAAGTTGAACAATTTTAGGCCAAAAACCTGGTTTTCGGGCCATAACTTTTGTGTTAATTATTTTAAAATTAAAATCTCTGACCAGTTTTTAGAGACGTCAAAGACGAACCCAAACATCCAGATTTCGTACATGTAAGATCCTTCACAGCAATCCAGTTACGAAAAAAGTGTTATTTTAGACAATGTTTAAAAAAATCATAAAAACATAAGTATTCATTAGTTTCAAAATCCGATAGACAAGAATGGAGATTTCTTAACCGATAGCCATTTGTCTTATAATTTTATATGTAGAGTAAATGTAGGAGTAACGGCTCAAAACGTGTCAAATATCGATGAAAACCGCGGGGAGCCCCTTAAGATGAGGTTGTGTACTGGTAAAAGCTGATTACTATGGACAATAGTATGTAGAGGTAAGAGAGGGTCCGCTCTCGCTCATGCGCAGTGTGCGGTGCTAATATATAGTTCCTGCAAATACTGTTATAGCAATGTGGCGAAGTTACTAAGCGTGTGTCGTCATCGTCGTTAAAAATAATATCAAGTCTCGATTTCAAATCAAAACAAGACCTGACCTAATCATGACTTGTGCTCTCACGCTCCACTGTGTGTTACTTACCTATCTACCCACAAAACAAAAAAATAATAGAAATGTAACGTACGCGTCGTGTGAAGCGTGTGGCCACGTTAGGATTGGCTGCAATCACGTTTACCACAGGCTATAGGGACCATCCGCATTGGAGGGTCTGCCATCTTGTGGTCTAAATCAGAAACATATGTACCTACCTACATTGCCAAAGCAAGTGCTACCATCTACCGTTCTCGTGGGTACGTTTCCTTGTGCATAGTAGGTTCTGCCATCTTGTGGACTCCATTGGAAGCATAAACGTCACATTTACGTCTCGCGCCAAAAATCTGAGGACTCCTATGCTGTATAGTTCATGCGTGTTCCCTATTGTCAGTTCAGTACGGCGGCACTTAAGCAATGTCAATGTGAAAATATATCCGTTTAAAATTACAAGAAGGGATTTCATATCATCGCTAAGTATTATTTAATTAATCCATACTAATATTATAAGGCCGAAAGTGTGTCTGTCTGTCTGTCTGTCTGTTACCTCTTCACGCTTAAGCCGCTGAACCGATTTAGTAGAAAATTGGGATAGAGATAGTTCGAGTCCCGGGGAAAATCAGGGAAATCATCCCTGAAGAGAGTGCAAAGGCGGGAATTGAAAGAGTTAATGAATTGCCTAATAATTGAAGTAAGCAATGCGCGAATTGAATGATTGCTATTAGCATTATCCAGGCGCTATACCTACTTTAGCTGCTGTCACTAATTCCACGCAGGCGAAGTCGCGGGCAAACGCTAGTATTTCAATATTTTCGCTAGGATTTTTTGATTGTTTAGTACAAAAATCAACTTTATTTGACATCTATGTTGCGGAGTAGCAGAACTTCTGTGATTGTAACTCAACTATGCGACGCTAGATGGGCTATCTTCAAAAATAAAAATCGTAGATGCAATTTCGACATAATTTCCTTTACTGTAAAGTTCAAATTATTGTAATGGGCTAAGGCTCATAGGTTAATCTCTTTCGAAATAAGAAAATATGGCCAATCATCCTTTAGATAGCGTTGCGTTTGTAGTAGTGTGCATGTTGGTGACATGGGTAGCGTGAAGAGGTAACAGACAGACAGACAGACAGACACACTTTCGGCTTTATAATATTAGTATAGATTAATTAAATAATACTTAGCGATGATATGAAATCCCTTCTTGTAATTTTAAACGGATATATTTTCACATTGACATTGCTTAAGTGCCGCCGTACTGAACTGACAATAGGGAACACGCATGAACTATACAGCATAGGAGCCCTCAGATTTTTGGCGCGAGACGTATATGTGACGTTTATGCTTCCAATGGAGTCCACAAGATGGCAGAACCTACTATGCACAAGGAAACGTACCCACGAGAACGGTAGATGGTAGCACTTGCTTTGGCAATGTAGGTAGGTACATATGTTTCTGATTTAGACCACAAGATGGCAGACCCTCCAATGCGGATGGTCCCTATAGCCTGTGGTAAACGTGATTGCAGCCAATCCTAACGTGGCCACACGCTTCACACGACACGTACGTTACATTTCTATTATTTTTTTGTTTTGTGGGTAGATAGGTAAGTAACACACAGTGGAGCGTGAGAGCACAAGTCATGATTAGGTCAGGTCTTGTTTTTATTTGAAATCGAGACTTGATATTATTTTTAACGACGATGACGACACACGCTTAGTAACTTCGCCACATTGCTATAACAGTATTTGCAGGAACTATATATTAGCACCGCACACTGCGCATGAGCGAGAGCGGACCCTCTCTTACCTCTACATACTATTGTCCATAGTAATCAGCTTTTACCAGTACACAACCTCATCTTAAGGGGCTCCCCGCGGTTTTCATCGATATTTGACACGTTTTGAGCCGTTACTCCTACATTTACTCTACATATAAAATTATAAGACAAATGGCTATCGGTTAAGAAATCTCCATTCTTGTCTATCGGATTCTGAAACTAATGAATACTTATTTTTTTATGATTTTTTTAAACATTGTCTAAAATAACACTTTTTTCGTAACTGGATTGCTGTGAAGGATCTTACATGTACGAAATCTGGATGTTTGTGTTCGTCTTTGACGTCTCTAAAAACTGGTCAGAGATTTTAATTTTAAAATAATTAACACAAAAGTTATGGCCAGAAAACCAGGTTTTTGGCCTAAAATTGTTCAACTTTGATGTCGAATATCTCGAAGACAATGAACTTTGAGGTAAATATGGCATACTATATTGCTCAAAGTCGTTGCTATTATAGCTACAAAAAAACATTAGAAAACTAAGGGATTCAGATCGAATGTCATTAGCGCCAAGGAGCCCCTTAACAACGAATTTTGAAAAACCAATTGTTTTCTTTATGTAGCTGGGATACCGCTCCCCATACTTGCATCGGGACATTATAAAATACCTTAATAATTGGTAAATAAATAAATAGTCATTCACTTTTAAACTTTTTTTATTTCAGACATACACAGACATACACTTATTCGAAGTCAAAAAACACATAAGTTCTCTTAATGATTTTCGGGTTGATCACCTCCACGAACCACACCCCCGCATCTTTCCAGATTAAAGTTTTCTGTTTAAGAGGCACGGAGAGGAATGTTCTAATGTTGTGTTTTCTTAGCATCTCCAGCAAAAGCCCCTCCGCATGGTATCCCGAGTGTAACTGAAGGATGGACCTCTCCTCCAGAAGTTCTTTGACCAGCTTCTTGAGATCGCTCCGGGCCGCCTCCTAACTTATAAATGTCCACGTCAGGTGCCAGCGCCTCGATTGATGAGATGAATGCAATATTTGTTTCGTCGCTATCTCCACATTTATAATTGTACTGTAACTCCTTGTTACTAAACCACAGCCTCGCAACGAGTTCAATGACGTACTCCATTGTTATTTTCTGATTTTTTAATTAATTTTAGAATGCGTATGCGCCAGTTGCAGGTTGCCGGTAATGTGATCTCATTTATGATATTATAATTGGAACATAAATCTAGTATTTAACTGGATCAGTCATGAGCGGTGGAGGGAAATGACCAAACGAGATAGTCTTATGTATCTTTCATTAGGAGTAGCAGAGAAAGCGTTATTATTGTTTGTCCTTGTCATATTCTCACATTTTTTTAATCCCCACTGTGAATTTAGTATGGTTTATGGTGGGTAACAAATAACCCTACCAAATTACGTAGGTTATGCTTGATACGTTGTCAGGAATCTTAAAACGTGTTTTCAATTTCGTCACATTGCGTATGTTCTGTCACTCACGCCAACGGCACGTCTATATTAAATACTAGGTCTATGCTCTCACCATTCTGTTTGAAAAAATTGAAGAGTATACCCCCAACATCGCACGGATTTAATTACCATGTCGCATTACAGAATTACAGCATTAGTAAAATCTACTTTATTTCTAATACTTAGAGTTCATAGTCTTTAAAATCAGCTTCATAATCGGACTAAGGTTACAATACTTAATTCATGACGGCTCATAATTGCTTGTAATTTCATACAAAATATTAAGGACAGTAGACCTTATTAACTCTAAATACGGTAACGTTTAATACATCAAACTCTCTCTATCTATCAAATTCTACGGTGAATGGCAAATAGTCATGGCATAATAGGAAGTTTACAGTCACATACGACTTTTTGTTTTGGAACGTCACGGTCTACATCTCAACGATCGGCAACGCGCATGTAACAACTATGAAGTTGCAGGCATCTAAAGGCTACAGTGACTGCTTACCACCAGACGGGCCGTGAGTTCATAGTCTTTAAAATAAACTTCATTATCGGACTAAGGTTACAATACTTAATTCATAAAGGCTGTTATTTGATTATAATTTCATACAAAATTTTAAGGACAGCAGACCTTATTAACTCTAAAATATCTGGTAGACCCAGCTATGCTCGGAAAACATATAAAACCTCAAAAATGCGCGCTTTCCTAGATATAAGACCTAGCTAGATCGATTTTTCGCCCCCAAAACCCCCATATAGCAAATTTCATCGAAATCGTTAGAGCCGTTTCCGAGATCCCCGAAATATATATATGTACATAAAAATAAATAAATATATGTACAATAAGTGCTCGTTTAAAGGTATTAGATACGATAACGTTTAATACATCAAACTCGCACCGACAAATTCTACAGTGAATGGCAAATAGTCATGGCATAATAGGAAGTTTAGTCACATACGACTTTTTATTTTCGAAAGTCACGGTCAACGTCCCAACGGTTGGCAACGCGCATGTAACAACTATGAAGTTGCAGGCATCTAAAGGCTACAGTGACTGCTTACCACCAGGCGGGTCGTGTGCTTGTTTGCCACCGACGTGGTATATAAAAAAAGAAAAAACTTATTGAACATTTTTGCAGTCGGCAACGCGCATGTAACAACTTTGAAGTTACAGGCGTCCATAGGCTACGGTAACTGCTTATTATCAGGCGAGACCGTCTGCTTGTTTGCCACCGACGTGGTATAAAAAAACGCCGATATATGCCCCATATTTTAAAACAAACTTGTTGGATCTTTTTGCAGTCTGCAACGCGCTTGTATCAACTCTAAAGTTGCAGGCATCCAAAGGCTACGGTAACTGCTTATCACCAGGCGGACCGTATGCTTGTTTGCCACCGACGTGGTATTATAAAATAAAAAAAACTTACTAACCTACTCGTGCCGTTCGAACGAAGGGGCATGGAGGAAAACGTCGTAAGGGCTATGAATATTTCACGGCGCTTACACGTTTAGGTAGCGAGATTCACGCTCCGCTTTCGTAACATCGTAAGTGTCATGATTATCTCACGGCGCTTACGACGTTTTGATGTCGCTACATGGGTGACGCGAATGTGCACGTGCGCTGCGGCGCCATGACGGCTGGCCTTGCCGCATTTCACAATGCGCAGGTGGCTTGCACCTGTGCGACCTTGGCCGGCCGGCCTATGCAAAAATACTCGAACGAAGGGGCATGGAGTAAAACGTCGTAAGGGCCATGCATATTTCACGGCGCTTACACTTTTAGGTCGCGAGATTCACACCCCGCTTCCGTACCGACCGATGATGATGATGATGACTTACACAAAGTAGCGCCCTCTAACGGCTCTTTGCCAAACGAACAAGTGATATCATTCGACGGATTGTTTGCTAAACTAACAAGTAGCGCCATCTAGCGGATCATTTCTGAACTAATGCCTCTCCTCTCCCCTCGCCCCACCCCTCTGGCCCCTCTCACCTTCCCCTCTCACCCCCTCACCGTCCCCTCTCACCCCCTCATCCTCCCCATCTAGGCCCCACCCCCTCCCCTCCCTTCTAGGCCCCTCCCCCTCCCCCTCCGGGCCCTCCTCTCCCTCCAATCCCTTAAGGCCCCTCCCCCACCCCTCCCCCCTCCCCTCACCCCTCCCTTTGCCCCCTCCTTTTGCCCCCTCCCCCTCTCCTCAACCCCCCCTTGCCCCTCCCCTTGTCCCGTCCCCCTCCCCCTTGTTATTAGTTGACTGGCGCGCGTTGCTAATTTCATCGGATGTGGACGTTTGTTTAAAATCATTTTATGATACGTTGTTTGGCATAATTAGAAAACATATTAACATACACCTCTACATAAGAAAACATCTAGTAATCACTACCCAATTTGGTACAGCAATGCTCTCAAGCGTTGCCTCGACGAGAAGAATAAGTTTCACAAACTATTTAAAAAATTTAACAATCCACGAGATTATGATGTTTTCTCAATGCTCCGAAAAAGATGTAAAATAATGACGGAAAGGTGTTACAGGGACTTTTTGTCGTCTGTGGAGGAAGCGGTGCAGGACGATATTAAGGCTTTCTGGCGCTTTGTAAAAAACAAAAAAAGTCGTTCAGCAATGCCACAGAGAATGAGTTATGGTAATTCTACAGCCTCTGATTGCCCGGGCATTTGTAATCTGTTCTCGTCTTATTTTGGATCAGTGTTTGAGCCCCCTACAGTATTATCTCCTAATACTTTTACCTCATCTTTAAGCAATGATATACTAAGTAATGAATGTTTAAGTAATGTTTCTATTTCCATTGATACGATTGCTGAGAAAATTAAGTTGCTGGATGGAAGCAAGGGTTCAGGGCCAGATGGCATACCCCCTTCATTTGTAAAATCTTGTGTCAGAGAGCTCTGTTTACCACTGTGTTTAATATTTAACAAATCTTTACAATCGGGAACTTTTCCTCTAGTGTGGAAGACTGCTTATATCGTTCCAATTCATAAATCGGGAGACAAGTCGCGTTGTGAAAACTATAGGCCCATTAGTATTCTTTCGTGTATGGCTAAGCTCTTTGAATCCATTGTCTATGTAAACTTATACCTATAGCCACTTTAGAACAGTCATATCTGAGAAGCAACACGGGTTCGTAAAACATAAGTCTACAGTAACAAATTTATTGGAATACAAAAATTATCTATGTACTAGCTTTGCGGATAGAGGTCAGGTCGATACTATATATACGGACTTTTCTAAGGCCTTTGATAAAGTGGACCATAACATCCTTTGTCACAAGTTCGCACTATACGGATTACATGGTAATTTGTTCAGGTGGATATGTTCCTACTTGAACAACAGGAGCCAACTTGTAGCTGTCAACGGATCTTTGTCTGCTCCTGTACCTTTAACCTCAGGAGTACCTCAAGGGTCACACTTGGGGCCGTTGCTGTTTATTGTTTTTATAAATGATCTGGCAGAACGATTGTCTTGCCCCTCTCTATTTTACGCAGATGATCTGAAAATATACAAAGCAATAAACAGTACCGTAGATTGTTTACTGCTGCAGGATGACTTAAATGTTATTTCAAACTGGTGCGCTAATAATCGTATGTTCCTAAATGTGGAGAAATGCTTCGCGATAACTTTTTCGAAGAAAAAACAAAAATTATATTACGATTACGCCATAGCCGATCAGAAACTCACGCAGAGAGTTAGCTAAAGATCTCGGTATTTGGTTTGACGAACAGTTAAACTTTAAATATCATTACGAGTACATCACAAAAAAGCTAACCAAATGCTTGGATTTATTCTCCGAATTACCAAAGACTTTAAAAAACCAAAAAGCTTGTTAACACTCTTTCATAGTCTTGTCCGTAGTGTTCTTGAGTACGGGTGTAATGTGTAGTCACCGTACTACTCTTTACATTCCAATAATATCGAGAAAGTTCAGAAAAGGTGTCTCAAGCTTTTGTCATACCGCTACAACTGTGATCTTATACGCGAGGATTATGACGAACGGTTGCGCACATTCAATGTTTACTCCCTTGAATCACGCCGTCTTCTTCATGACATGCTATTTCTCCACAAAGTTCTCCACTCCAAAATTGTATCTCCCAATATTCTGTCCCTAGTTACATTTAATACCCCCCGGTTCAGGTCCCGTGCCCCAAAGACTTTTGCTCTCCAAGTGTATAAAAAGAATACTTCATTTTACAACCCTATTGTAAGAATGTGCCGTCTGTACAACGACCTGGTATCTAAACATAGCCATATTGATATATTCAACTCAAGATTTGCAATCTTTCGGAAACAGGTTATGGAAGTTCTTTGCCATCGTGTCACGTAAGTTTTCCTAGCCCGGCAGGGGCTTTACCCAGAGGAAACCCACGGACAATTAAAGTTACTAAATTAACCAATCTAAATCTTACCAAAAGCTCAAGCAGGTGCTTAACACGTTCGCGGACGCTCAGTCACACCAGTTGGACACCTACATTTTGTATGGAAATATTGGGACTGTTATAGCATTCCTGTCACTACAAATATATCTTTTAGGTTTGTATGACGCGTAATGCTATGCAAGGCGAATGCTATGCAATCCGCGTCAATATGAAGTATATTTTTTATACGCTATGTGACAACAAATGCTATACAATTCGGATGCATAAGCATGTCTGTCACATGACGTAGTCAAGATGGGATCTTATATGACATCGCATGTTATAGCATTCATACATGGTGCTCGATGGACTTGATGGCTGAGACTTCTGACTTCCTAAAGGCGCGATTTTTGCTCTAAAGACTCATTTGCTGACCTCTTCAAACAATTTTCTTCTTCTGTTTTGTTCCCTCTTTGCTTATCATTGTAATATTAAGTCCATCTCATACATGCCCCATCCCAAGCACGTTCGCTGTTCATTTGACCTCAAACTATGCGATACTACCTACAAATTATGCGTTGGAGACCGGCTCTAATCTAAAGGCCCAGTCATGGGTCTCATAGCATGTTGTAGAGAGCCGAGTGGCAATGTTGAGCTCTCTTAAAATGAGAGGTTTGTTCTTCTAGCTGTCCAAGGTATACGCAGCATTTTACGCCAACACTACTTTTCAAAAGTGTCAATATGTACCGCATTACACTTTTTGTGTTGCCTGTAATGCACCGCCGCGTTAAGTTCTGGACGTAAAGCGTCCACCACTTTTCCTGCCAAGCGATGATTCACCCAACTTTATATTCTTTTTCGGATGCATCTGCACCAAATACAAGGCGTGAAATATACACAGAATGATACCAAAAATGCGTGTCATAAGGTGCTTACCTTGTGGGAGGTGATCATCGAGCGCCAACAGGCTATAATTCACAATTATTTGACCAAAACTATGACTAGTAACGTAATTATTTCAATAATAGGTATACACATTCATGCCTCACTTTTTCACATTAACCGTTATCAAAATTTTACTGTAGTGTAATTAACAGCAAGTAAACACGTTTGTTTATTAAAACACAATGAAAAACTTAAAGAAATTGTAAGAAAAACATTAATTACGATTTTATAAAAATCCGTCAAAATCGCTATCGCGCACGAAATTTACCCAAATTGCATGGGTCCACTCCCAGACGCACCTGCCGGGCTACTAAGGGAGCTGCCATACAAAGACGAATGCTATAGCATCTGCGTCACAGAAAGGGGGTCCAATTTGGAGACGTCACAGGATAATTTTTAACTTCGATAAAACTATGTAATATGGCAGTACGCATTATTTGACTCTGGTGACTGGTAGAGGAAAAGTTGGTGAATAATATTATACTGTGGTTAAGCGGATTGATAAGCATTTCAACGAAGAAATTTAAAAAGAATAACGGATGCAATAGCAGGCGCGTCACCAGGAGGAGTACAAAAACGGATGCTATGCAATCCGCGTCCGCGAACGTGTTAACTCTTATTTCCATCAACTATACAGAGGTTCCTAAAGGATGTCAAAATGAAAAGTTAGTTTTGTGACACATAATTTAGTTCTATTCTCACACTGGGGAAGTTGTCTTACAAGTAAATCATTTATTAAGCTAGCATTAAGCACCTTATATTTATAATGTCAGACGACAGAGCTGGGTCGTGCCAATAATGGTTCTACAATGATTTACAAGCAGACCTATCTAAGTTTGTTAGTCCCTAAATTATCATTTGCCATCACATACGATTTGTACTAAATTCTATCACTTTAAATTTGGAAAAATGCTTCTAGGATAGAAGGAAAGCATACACCAACCGCATCACAATGTTACCGCCAGTTCAAACCCGTGGTGCCATCCTCCGCTGTGCCGGCAGCAGCAGGCAACTGACCAAACACCGCGGAGCACCGCCGTAGGACTAAGACCTCAGTTTGGAGATGACATCTCCTCCATTCAGCAGAAAGACGAAATGCTCATGGCGAACTGTTCACCAGATAGCAGTAACATAACAGTAACGTAACATAACATAACACCCAGTCAGCTGAAAGAAACATTTCAACATTAACAACTAGAAACATGTGGTATCTTAACCTTTCAAGGGACATTATTATATTCTGAGTTTCTTACCAGCTGGAAATTCCTACAGTGGATTCATCTCACAGCTCTGACTAACCCACCCAACCACATTGTTTCACCCGCAGACTGGAAACAAAACGAATGGTCAAATATGCAGGGACAAGGATTCAACAAAGGAAATAAACCTGTAGACACCATTACTACTCACTGTTGATGGCGAAATAACTACTATCTGAGCTTCCTAGCTCATGGATGCAGCGGCTACTCAGCAGGCGCGGATCCAGCCCTCAAAAAAGGTTGTGTTCACAGCCACTCCAAAATCGGCCAAGTGCGAGTCGAGGGTACCTGATGATTCCCCGACCAATAAATTCGCAGAGGGATCACAAGCGATTTATTTCAGTCTATACACACTTAGCGCCACTTGCACTAACCCGGGGTTAACCCGTTAAACCGTTAACCCAGTGTCAAATTGTACTGGTAACGATGGTAACTCCACTCCAGGTTTAACCGGTTAACCACAGGTTAGTGTGATGATGCAAGTGGCGCTTAGATAGATAACTACGCTAAAAAACTCCTTCGGCTGTAAATTAAAAGCTGGCAATAAGCTAGAGATAATTGCCCCTGTTTAGTAAATAATCTATATTTTAGCAAATAATTAGGGCTCTGTATTCAGCTGGGGTACCTACCCCAATGATTCCCCGAGCAATTTTTAGCAGATTGTCAATTCGCTTACAACGTTTCGCCGAAAATGGTAATGTAAGTTTTGGTCAACTAACTTTTGGTAGACTCTTGATTCACGTATCATTCAGTTCGCTTCTGTGTAAATTAGCAGACCAATAATTATTAGAAGAATTTCATTTGGTAGAGTAATCTTTTCATCAAGCAACCTTCAGTCGAGTAACGTTTTATAACTTTTTTTAAAGTTTTTGTCAAGTGGCACTCGATCACACTACATGTAAGTATACTTAAGTACTGATGTGGACGGTTTTTACCTGTGGACACTAATACCGGTATTTAAAGAACTACTAACGATATACTACCATCGTGGACTTAAATGCATTTTCTTATATTACTAACAATTAGTTATTCACCATAGGTATTTATAAATTTAAGGAGATTTTTTTGGCTCTGAAAAAAAATTGTTAATAACTTGTAATTGTATATAATAAAAGTGTTATTTTATTAATAACTAAATTTTTATCCTCGTAATATAAATGTTTTCTGTGAATTCGGTAAATGATACAAGTGTGTAAATAATCACAAAATAAGCTTCAAGGTTTCTGTTAGGTTTAAGATATCGGGTAGATGAGATTTTCACGCCAGCCGGTTGCACCCGGCAACAGCCTTGTCAGTCGGAATATAGCTATACGATAAACGGCCGTGTCTCATTTCTTGGCACCCTTTTCTCTCCAAAATAACAGTTTCATTGTTGTTTTCTACAGTTTTCGTATTTCGCCAGATGTTTAATTGATAACTAAATAGTATGGTTAATAAAAAGGATGTAGAGTAGTGTACCTATGGACACCCTGACTAACGAAAAATCTAGCTTTATTCGTCTAAAGCTTTGCGTACTAAACGATGATTCTGAGGTCTTTGTAGACCCTGGAGACAATATCAAGTCCAAAATAATTGCTGAAAAGTTGTACCAAGAATATTGTCCATAGGTACAAACCCTGCATAATATCATACAAAAATATCAATTTTAACATTTATTTTATATATCTGGTTCCTATTTAGCTAACGTGATAAAACTAGTCTGCAATTATAGACTATTTAATAATTGTTCAAAAGAAATAAATAAGTTTTTCACATTGTCAATAGTTTATGATTTATGAACAAAATAAGGCCAAAATCTGGAAAATGTCCACGTGTAGAGCACTTGCCCCTCTACACTTAAGTAGTCGGAATTTTACCAAAAATGGCATGCGATTTTTCGTAAGGTCTATGGAGCCCTTTCCATATCCATATAGACCTGCGCTGCGCTCTAAAACTCCTATGACAGTCAATTAAAAGCTGGAATTATTTTAAGAAAGCGTACAAAAAATTCTGAATGTTTAAATTAATGACTCCATAAGTTAACAATTTAAAAAAATTGCTGTTTATTCTGTATCACTAATAATTGGAGTTGTCCGCTGATATAAATACTTATGGGGCAAATTTTCTATTTATAGTTTTATTTTTAAGCTTAGTTTTAATTTTAGTTTTTAATTTTAATTTTTGACTGTATTTTTTTTTTGATAATAAATATTTGATAAAATACTTATGACAGCTAGGAGTTCTATTTCACTAAGTACCTAGGTACCGTGTTTCGGCCAATGGTTAATTTACTCGGGCAATTTTGACGTTCAACAGGGTGACGTCACGGACGTTGACGAGTGCGGTTGCGCTGCCGGTTTGAAGTGTTATTAAATAAACAAAGTTACGTTTGATCTTAGTTTATTCACCGTAACTGGTGCTTTATTATACAACTATTACCGTGTAGTGTTATTGCAGTGAAATTACAAACATAAATTAACTTTTGGTCGTAAAACTTAAATGAAAGCTAGTTGTGATATACATACCTACCCACCTACGTGTACACTTAATGTGACAAAAGTTAGCTAGAGGATTTACAGTACTCGGATTGTTTTTTTTTAAAAGTGTGTTACGCAGGACAGGCAAGTTAGTTTACTGGTTTCGTATGCGCAATTGATCAGTAATCTAATCTAATAATTTAAATCGACTTTTCCCTTGTTGCGAGTGGCGCCATCTAGTGGTAAGGTGCCGAACGAATTAGATGGTGTACTGAACTCTGCTACTAAACGTAGATATGGTTGTCTGCGCGGCTAATTGTGGTAGACCCCTCTTATCGTCAGGTGTCGCTAGGTGCGCTGAATGCGAGTTGTCTTATCACAAGGTGTGTGTAAACATGACCCTCACCGCCCGCGTCGCGACCACAGGGGCTTGCCCATCCTGCAAGTCGAAGTCAGCGCGGGACAACAGGGACAACACACCCATTAAAACCAGTGACTCGGGGAATGCGAGTGCTGACGTCCAGGCGCCGTCACCTGCTGAGCGGCAGCACGACAACGTCGCGGAGGAGTTGCGCCTGTTTCGCAGTGAGTTTAGGGCTGCCAGAGACGACATTGCAGGCCTCAGGCATGAAGTGGCGGAGCTGCGCGAGCTCATAACGGGATATCAGGCGCGCTTCGAGGCAGTGGAGGAGAGGGTGAAGGCACTGGAGGAGCAGTCGCAAGAACGCGCGTCGGACTTTGATATTTTAGCTATAAATGAGACGTGGCTGAGAGAGGGTGAAGAAGGGCGAGCACCAGTAATACCCGACTATAAGCTGAGGCACAAACCGCGCCCGCCAGGGACTCGTTCTCGTGGCGGAGGCGTGGGTTTCTATGACAAACGAGGAGTCAGTGCTCGCACTTTATCTCACCCAGTTGACCCTAAACAAAGCTTAGTGGAACAAATGTGGGTTGCATTGACCCTTAACGGAAAGAAGCTAGTAGTGGGGACAGCGTATCGACCTCCATGGATGAACACCGACCTATTTTTTGATGCCATTTCCGACACAATTAGTTTTTTACACAATTATGATAATATTATTTTATTAGGAGATTTTAATATTAATTTATTTGTACATACTGACACAAAATTTCAAATATTTCATAACTTTTTAACCAGTTTCAGCCTGAACCAATTGATAACAGAGCCTACACACTTCACTGACACGAGCCAGACACTGCTTGATGTGGTGTGCACAGATCTACAAGCTAGAAACATTAACATTGAGCACCTTGGATCTGTACACGGTCATTGTCTAATAACTTGCGAGTTTTTCATTAAACGTGACAAGCCCAAGCCATACACCACCACATATAGGCCCATAAAAAATATAGAACTTAATTTTTATGAAAAGGATTTGCAAGAAATGTGTTGGAATTTGCTGCCCATTATGAATGCAAATGAAATTGCAAATGCTTTCAGTAAAAACCTACAAATATTATTTGACTTACATGCACCTACCAAGTCTATTGTAATTAAGGCTCCCCGCCCACCGTGGATCACTGACACTATCCAGTTCATGATGAAACTGCGTGATGGAGCAGCAGCAGAGTATCATAAAAACAAGACAAGTGCTAAGCAAATGTACTATAAAGAGTTAAAATCTACAGTAAATAAAGCCCTATATAATGAGAAAGTAGCGTATTTTAAATATAATATTAATAATAAAATAAAAAACCCTAAAGTTTTATGGAAGAATCTTAAATCTACATTAATCCCTAAAAATGACCCTGATTTACCATCCTGCTTTAATGACCCTGATGCAATAAATATACATTTTCTAAACCTGCCGTGTACTGCACAAACATCTATTTCACAGTTGACCTATTTTGAATTTGACAGATTTAATAATTCAGTATTTAAGCTGCAGCCGGTCAGCCCCGATATGGTTCTTACAATAATTAAAGGCTTGAAAACAAATGCTATGGGCTGTGATGGCATAAATCTAGATATGATCATGATGACATTACCTAACAGTTTGGACATAATAACAAAATTGATAAATGCTTCTATTCTAACTTCTTCTTTTCCTGACGCCTGGAAGCAAGCAGTTGTACGACCCCTCCCTAAGATTACAAATCCTACCCAGCTTAAAGATCTTAGACCAGTAAGTCTATTGCCCTGTCTGTCTAAGGTGTTGGAGAAGGTTGTGTGCTTGCAATTAACAGAATATATAGAGAAAAACAATATTTTACCGGATGTACAGTCGGGCTTTAGGAAGGGAAGGAGCACCATGACAGCTTTGCTCGACGTCACTGATCATATACTGTGTGCTCAGGATCAAGGAATGTGTACTATATTAGTGCTGCTAGACTTTTCCCGGGCATTCGATTGTATAGATACGGTATTATTGTTATCAAAATTGAGCTACTACGGGTTTGATTCTGGTGCACTTAAATGGTTTGATAGTTACCTTGCAAATCGTAGCCAGCATGTAAAATTAAGCTTGAGTGATGGCTCATCGCTCATCTCAGAGAGCATGAAACTAGCACGAGGAGTGCCTCAAGGCTCGATCCTCGGCCCGATCTTGTTTATTTTGTACTCTGCCGACATAATAAGGCATATAAAACATTGTAAATACCACATATATGCAGACGATGTGCAGGTGTATATCTCATTCAAGCAGTTGGACATTGACAATGCAATAGGCAAACTAAATGAGGATCTTTGTAGAATAGCGGACTGGGCTACCAGTAATGGCTTATTATTGAACCCTACCAAAACAAAGTACCTAGCATTTGGCAGTAAACATCAGCTGGCTAGGCTTAATCCTACAATGGATGTAAAATTAATGGGAAATGCCATCGAGCGTGTCAGTGAAGCACGAAACTTAGGCCTATTAATGGATTCGGAGCTCAGGTATGAGAAACATATTTCAAATTTAGTTAGGAGCTGTTTCTATAAGTTAAAAGTTTTGTACAAGATAAGACCTTTCTTGTGTGAAACTCTACGCATCCAATTAGTTGACTCACTTGTTCTGTCAAAATTAAATTATATGGATATAGTATATGGTCCACGACTACTCACTAAAACAAAGCGACTGGTGCAACGAGTTCAGAACGCTTGTGCCCGTTTTTGCTTCAATATTCCGTTAAGGGCACATGTAACCCCATTTTTAAACAAATGCAACATGCTTAAAATGCTACACCGACGTAAGCTTCATCTGGCAAGTCTTCTTTTTGAGGTAGTGCACCAGCGGTCTCCTGCGTATCTCTTTGAGAAACTTTCCTTCCGTAAGACTCGTGTAGCTCGACAATGTGGGTTGCAGTTGTTAACGCACCGTCACTGTTCGGCTGCATTCCGTGGAAGTTTTAGATATTTGGCAACAAAATGCTGGAACAATCTGTCTCCGCCTTTGAGGAACCTGAAAAGTGTGCATAGTTTCAAAGTTACGCTAAAAAAAGAGATATATGAACATCAGCAAAGACAGGAAAGTCTAAGATGTGATACTAGTTTTATCTAAGAAGCCTTTTTTTTTTTCACATACCTGTAGTTATGTCCCATGAGCCAACCATTTCTGCACTATTTTTTGTCACTTTATTTTAATTTGTTCGTCTTTTCCAAATAATTAATTTAGTGATATAGTTTTGGTTTGTTTAAAGCTTTTACGACTAGAAGTTTTTAAGTCTTCTGCACAAAATGTACACGTGGATAGCTATGTCATAGCACAAATATGGCCGTGCTGGTGTCGTGCCGTGTGACGTGGCCATGGCGTGGCGGCCAGCTGTCACTTGGCTGTCAGGCCTGTTCCAGATACGGCAATTGCCGCAATGTTGAAGTTGTATATTAAATAGTTTTAGTTTCAATTTTATGTTTTAGGTATAGTTCTAGTTTTTAATTAGTTTAGTAAATTATAGCATAACCGCCTCGTCGTCGAACGGCGTAAGCCTGGGTTACAACGGAAGAACAGCGCTGGCTTTGCCAGCAACATGCTGAGTTGTGACCCTTTTATGGCATTTTTCACTAAATGTTATACATTGTATATTTGTCAACATGTTTTTGTCATCTGTGTTTGTTTGTCATAAATAAATGTATTTCTATTCTATTCTATATTCTATTCAACAAACGATCATTGTACGAAAAGTAAATCTGCATATCGATCAACTGACTACTCTGCGTATTTACCTATACCTAATGAAATTCTGCCAAATGTTCCTCTGCCAAAGCGTCTGCGAAACAAAAATCGGCGAAATTCTACTCGGGAAATCTATAGGGCACCCTATTAGGGTTGTGGGCATGCCCACCGTGCCCACAACGGTGGATCCGCGCCTGGGCTGCTGCCTAACCAAAACTCGGATCGATGCTACCAGAGCATGATGTTTATCGCTTCACTCTTCTATGCAAAAGATGCCCATCCAGGGCGAAAGCCAACCAGGAAATGATCTCAAGCCTAACTGTCCCTGCGATAACACAATCAAAATAACAGTAACTAATGAAATCCATGGAATAATTTTATATGTAAGTTCGACATATAGAAATAAATCATATTTAATTATTGAAATATATTTCCACCTTTTTTGTATTTAAAAATTAAGTTTTGATTTAAATATTTAATTAATATTATTCCATCAATTTAGGATTTAATTTGAAGTAGCAACACCATCAGATTTAATTAGTTTCTAATTGGCCAAATGGTTGTCATTTGTTTTGTTGCTACGTCAATGACTTCCTTGCCATAAAACAAAACTATACTATATTCGAGACAATCCTAAAAACGTTAAACTGAATTATACATGCAAAGTGCCGTGTCACAATACCCCTCTCCCCGCTGTTGCGTTTTACCAAAGGTAAAACGCTCGCTGTCCTCAGCGACTATCCTAAATCTAAAACATGTGTCACAAAGAAAAGTAAACAAAACAATACTAAACTACCTCGACCATACCTAGTATGGGAGCACCTAAAAAAAACAACCAAAATGATTGCTGCAGGTCCCGAGAACTCTATCCTTAAAAAACCAAAGTATTCAACCACTCACATTCACAACAAAACCGCTATACCAATAATTTTTTAAACTACCAATTCTCGAACCCACGTAACACTAAATACTAAAAAAATAATGTGGTATCCGAACAGACGGAAAAATCCACACCGCAATCGCCAACTATCCAGTAAACCATCCCTTGGTTCTACTAGCACAACATTGCATCAAAATTTAAACCAAAATATTACTTTGCTAATCCGCGAAAAGATAACGTGCTAGTCAATCAGTGCTAACCCGTTATACTTACTTGCGTATTTTTACATGCAATTAATATTCCCACCCTCCCACCGCAAAAATAAATACGCAAATAAATATAACAAACCACCACCAAAAGAATAAACCTCGACACGTGTTTCGCCTCTCTACGAGGCATCCTCAGGAGTTGTTGACGGTCTGACGCCCGGCAACGGAATGACCTGTCTAGAATGGTCGGCCATATTTATACCTTGACCACTCCCCCTACCGTGCAAGTGTGAGTGAGATGGAAAAATTCGTAATAACGGCGATGACGCAACATTCAATTGTTCGTTAAGAATCATGCCCCTATTGTTGTACCTAATTATTTCCAGTTGTTCCAGAACACCCAAACGCAATCCCTTTTCGCAAACATGTAAAATATCAAAAGAATGATTCTCAGATAAAGTGTGACCTGTATCTAATAAGTGCTTTGCAAAATTGGACTTCTCTGGATGGTTATGTCTATATGACGCAACATGCTCTTTATACCTAGTAGTGAAACTACGGCCCGTTTGCCCCACATACACTTTATTGCAATCGTCACAGGTAAGCTTATAAACTCCAGACTTTTTCCCATTCTCGATCTTATCTTTGCCATTGCAAAGCTTCGAGTGCAAAGTATTATTTGTCTTAAAGGCCACAGGAATGTCGTTAGACTTCAAAATTTTGTAAATTGCATCAGACAACTTGCCAACATAAGTTATGCTCGCTTTATATTTCTTAATCGGTTCAAAGGATCGTGCCGCATACAACATAGTGTTGACCATACTATTCCGCTTTTTCCTGATGATACCATCCACAACAGACTTATCGTAACCATTCGAAACTGCTAAGTGATAAATATTATTTAATTCAATCTGATAGTGTTCATCAGAAAGAGGCACAGTCAACATTCTATGCACATAACAATAAAAAGCAGCCAACTTATGCTGCCACGGATGCGTGGAAGAAGCCGGGATAACTGTATCGGTATGTGTAGGCTTACGGTAAATTTTGAACTGATGCCTGTTGTTTACTTTAGTGATTGTTAAATCTAGAAAATTCAATGAGTTGTCTTGCTCTAGTTCCTTTTTAAACTTAATTTTTGGATGCTTACCATTAATTTCAGCAATAAATGCATCCAGCAGGCCCATACTACCCGTCCAACAAATAATCAAATCATCCACGTATCTAAAATAGTATAATATATTATTGTTGCCCACAATATGCTGGTTCTCAAAATGGTCCATAAAAATATCAGCCATTAAAGGACTTAGTGGTGAACCCATAGCCAAACCATCACTTTGCAAATAATACTGTCCCCCAAATCTGAAATAATTTTGTTTCATACAAATCGCTGTTAGATCTATCAATTCATCTACTTCCCCTGGATGTAAACGTTGCCTTTCAAAAAGACCCTTAATAATCTCCAAAGTCTCTCCATATGGCACATTTGTAAACAAACTGTCTACATCCAATGAAAGAAGAACAGCATTATCTGGTATGTTAATGTCCTGGATCTTTTCTATTAACTGCAAGCTATTTTTCAAGCAATATTTCGGCTGGAACTGGGACTTGTCTCTTATAATGGAATTCAACCTTTTTGCCAGATTATAAGTTGGCGCACCCAAATATGAGACCACTGGACGAACTGGGATATTATCCTTATGAATTTTGGGAAGTCCATAAAGAATAGGAGCTCGTGGATTCATAGGCACAACCATACTCTTCTGATGTTCGGTTTCAAAAACAAATGAAGAATTCTTAACTGCTTGTCTAAGATCTTTCTGGAACCCTGGAGTTGGGTCTCTTTGCAATCTCGAAAATCCGTCACCTTGAATAAGGTCTAGTACTTTCTGATTATACTGTCCCTTCTCCATAATCACAATGCAGTTGCCTTTATCTGCCTTTGAAACCACCAAATCACTGTCTTGCACTTTCTGTTGTATAGATCTTAGCAGCAAAACATCAGAATCAACACACGCATTCTGTGCTGGACTAGTACTCTTGATAACATTAGCCACCATGGTCTTTGTATCTACATCACCACGGCCCCGCACTATTGCAACCTCAGAATCCACTGCCAAATTTTCTAATGTTCTATGAGTAATTTTTGACTGGAAATTATACTTCAAACCTTTATCTAAAAGCCCAATTTCATTTTCTGAGAACTCCACATTAGTTAAATTCTTGACTCGAGGATGGAAAACATGGTGAGTTGTTACTTGCACATCCCTTCTCCTTAAAAATGAACCAGAACTCGACTCTGTTAACCTATGCAATTTGTTCAGCTGGGTAGTATACATCTGGTGTGCAAGTTCAGAAGCAAAGTATCTCGCCTTCTGGTCCAGAATATCGAATTCGAGATTATGCAACTTAAATGAAAGTTCTGAATATAACACCTTAAGATGCAATTTCAAATTATCCCTTACTGAAAACCAGTGGCGAGATTCTTCGTTCAACCATATTTTCTGAGCCCTATTAATAGCCAATTTAGCAGCCCTGGAAGTACTACTACAGCGGAAATGGATGTAATTAGGAACAACATTCAAACGCTTGCACTGTTGGTTAAACCAAACATTCTGGACAGCTGCACGATGTTGTTTGGTTAGTTTGACATAAAGTCGTGCCTGTTCGGCCACGCAAGCCGTTTTCAAATAGTGAATAGAATCAGGCGTTACTTTGCGGAAATCCATACTAATTTAAACCAAAATATTACTTTGCTAATCCGCGAAAAGATAACGTGCTAGTCAATCAGTGCTAACCCGTTATACTTACTTGCGTATTTTTACATGCAATTAATATTCCCACCCTCCCACCGCAAAAATAAATACGCAAATAAATATAACAAACCACCACCAAAAGAATAAACCTCGACACGTGTTTCGCCTCTCTACGAGGCATCCTCAGGAGTTGTTGACGGTCTGACGCCCGGCAACGGAATGACCTGTCTAGAATGGTCGGCCATATTTATACCTTGACCACTCCCCCTACCGTGCAAGTGTGAGTGAGATGGAAAAATTCGTAATAACGGCGATGACGCAACATTCAATTGTTCGTTAAGAATCATGCCCCTATTGTTGTACCTAATTATTTCCAGTTGTTCCAGAACACCCAAACGCAATCCCTTTTCGCAAACATGTAAAATATCAAAAGAATGATTCTCAGATAAAGTGTGACCTGTATCTAATAAGTGCTTTGCAAAATTGGACTTCTCTGGATGGTTATGTCTATATGACGCAACATGCTCTTTATACCTAGTAGTGAAACTACGGCCCGTTTGCCCCACATACACTTTATTGCAATCGTCACAGGTAAGCTTATAAACTCCAGACTTTTTCCCATTCTCGATCTTATCTTTGCCATTGCAAAGCTTCGAGTGCAAAGTATTATTTGTCTTAAAGGCCACAGGAATGTCGTTAGACTTCAAAATTTTGTAAATTGCATCAGACAACTTGCCAACATAAGTTATGCTCGCTTTATATTTCTTAATCGGTTCAAAGGATCGTGCCGCATACAACATAGTGTTGACCATACTATTCCGCTTTTTCCTGATGATACCATCCACAACAGACTTATCGTAACCATTCGAAACTGCTAAGTGATAAATATTATTTAATTCAATCTGATAGTGTTCATCAGAAAGAGGCACAGTCAACATTCTATGCACATAACAATAAAAAGCAGCCAACTTATGCTGCCACGGATGCGTGGAAGAAGCCGGGATAACTGTATCGGTATGTGTAGGCTTACGGTAAATTTTGAACTGATGCCTGTTGTTTACTTTAGTGATTGTTAAATCTAGAAAATTCAATGAGTTGTCTTGCTCTAGTTCCTTTTTAAACTTAATTTTTGGATGCTTACCATTAATTTCAGCAATAAATGCATCCAGCAGGCCCATACTACCCGTCCAACAAATAATCAAATCATCCACGTATCTAAAATAGTATAATATATTATTGTTGCCCACAATATGCTGGTTCTCAAAATGGTCCATAAAAATATCAGCCATTAAAGGACTTAGTGGTGAACCCATAGCCAAACCATCACTTTGCAAATAATACTGTCCCCCAAATCTGAAATAATTTTGTTTCATACAAATCGCTGTTAGATCTATCAATTCATCTACTTCCCCTGGATGTAAACGTTGCCTTTCAAAAAGACCCTTAATAATCTCCAAAGTCTCTCCATATGGCACATTTGTAAACAAACTGTCTACATCCAATGAAAGAAGAACAGCATTATCTGGTATGTTAATGTCCTGGATCTTTTCTATTAACTGCAAGCTATTTTTCAAGCAATATTTCGGCTGGAACTGGGACTTGTCTCTTATAATGGAATTCAACCTTTTTGCCAGATTATAAGTTGGCGCACCCAAATATGAGACCACTGGACGAACTGGGATATTATCCTTATGAATTTTGGGAAGTCCATAAAGAATAGGAGCTCGTGGATTCATAGGCACAACCATACTCTTCTGATGTTCGGTTTCAAAAACAAATGAAGAATTCTTAACTGCTTGTCTAAGATCTTTCTGGAACCCTGGAGTTGGGTCTCTTTGCAATCTCGAAAATCCGTCACCTTGAATAAGGTCTAGTACTTTCTGATTATACTGTCCCTTCTCCATAATCACAATGCAGTTGCCTTTATCTGCCTTTGAAACCACCAAATCACTGTCTTGCACTTTCTGTTGTATAGATCTTAGCAGCAAAACATCAGAATCAACACACGCATTCTGTGCTGGACTAGTACTCTTGATAACATTAGCCACCATGGTCTTTGTATCTACATCACCACGGCCCCGCACTATTGCAACCTCAGAATCCACTGCCAAATTTTCTAATGTTCTATGAGTAATTTTTGACTGGAAATTATACTTCAAACCTTTATCTAAAAGCCCAATTTCATTTTCTGAGAACTCCACATTAGTTAAATTCTTGACTCGAGGATGGAAAACATGGTGAGTTGTTACTTGCACATCCCTTCTCCTTAAAAATGAACCAGAACTCGACTCTGTTAACCTATGCAATTTGTTCAGCTGGGTAGTATACATCTGGTGTGCAAGTTCAGAAGCAAAGTATCTCGCCTTCTGGTCCAGAATATCGAATTCGAGATTATGCAACTTAAATGAAAGTTCTGAATATAACACCTTAAGATGCAATTTCAAATTATCCCTTACTGAAAACCAGTGGCGAGATTCTTCGTTCAACCATATTTTCTGAGCCCTATTAATAGCCAATTTAGCAGCCCTGGAAGTACTACTACAGCGGAAATGGATGTAATTAGGAACAACATTCAAACGCTTGCACTGTTGGTTAAACCAAACATTCTGGACAGCTGCACGATGTTGTTTGGTTAGTTTGACATAAAGTCGTGCCTGTTCGGCCACGCAAGCCGTTTTCAAATAGTGAATAGAATCAGGCGTTACTTTGCGGAAATCCATACTAATTTAAACCAAAATATTACTTTGCTAATCCGCGAAAAGATAACGTGCTAGTCAATCAGTGCTAACCCGTTATACTTACTTGCGTATTTTTACATGCAATTAATATTCCCACCCTCCCACCGCAAAAATAAATACGCAAATAAATATAACAAACCACCACCAAAAGAATAAACCTCGACACGTGTTTCGCCTCTCTACGAGGCATCCTCAGGAGTTGTTGACGGTCTGACGCCCGGCAACGGACTGACCTGTCTAGAATGGTCGGCCATATTTATACCTTGACCACTCCCCCTACCGTGCAAGTGTGAGTGAGATGGAAAAATTCGTAATAACGGCGATGACGCAACATTCAATTGTTCGTTAAGAATCATGCCCCTATTGTTGTACCTAATTATTTCCAGTTGTTCCAGAACACCCAAACGCAATCCCTTTTCGCAAACATGTAAAATATCAAAAGAATGATTCTCAGATAAAGTGTGACCTGTATCTAATAAGTGCTTTGCAAAATTGGACTTCTCTGGATGGTTATGTCTATATGACGCAACATGCTCTTTATACCTAGTAGTGAAACTACGGCCCGTTTGCCCCACATACACTTTATTGCAATCGTCACAGGTAAGCTTATAAACTCCAGACTTTTTCCCATTCTCGATCTTATCTTTGCCATTGCAAAGCTTCGAGTGCAAAGTATTATTTGTCTTAAAGGCCACAGGAATGTCGTTAGACTTCAAAATTTTGTAAATTGCATCAGACAACTTGCCAACATAAGTTATGCTCGCTTTATATTTCTTAATCGGTTCAAAGGATCGTGCCGCATACAACATAGTGTTGACCATACTATTCCGCTTTTTCCTGATGATACCATCCACAACAGACTTATCGTAACCATTCGAAACTGCTAAGTGATAAATATTATTTAATTCAATCTGATAGTGTTCATCAGAAAGAGGCACAGTCAACATTCTATGCACATAACAATAAAAAGCAGCCAACTTATGCTGCCACGGATGCGTGGAAGAAGCCGGGATAACTGTATCGGTATGTGTAGGCTTACGGTAAATTTTGAACTGATGCCTGTTGTTTACTTTAGTGATTGTTAAATCTAGAAAATTCAATGAGTTGTCTTGCTCTAGTTCCTTTTTAAACTTAATTTTTGGATGCTTACCATTAATTTCAGCAATAAATGCATCCAGCAGGCCCATACTACCCGTCCAACAAATAATCAAATCATCCACGTATCTAAAATAGTATAATATATTATTGTTGCCCACAATATGCTGGTTCTCAAAATGGTCCATAAAAATATCAGCCATTAAAGGACTTAGTGGTGAACCCATAGCCAAACCATCACTTTGCAAATAATACTGTCCCCCAAATCTGAAATAATTTTGTTTCATCCAAGTTGTTGTTGTTGTTTTGTTCCATGTTTTCCATCCTCGAGTCAAGAATTTAACTAATGTGGAGTTCTCAGAAAATGAAATTGGGCTTTTAGATAAAGGTTTGAAGTATAATTTCCAGTCAAAAATTACTCATAGAACATTAGAAAATTTGGCAGTGGATTCTGAGGTTGCAATAGTGCGGGGCCGTGGTGATGTAGATACAAAGACCATGGTGGCTAATGTTATCAAGAGTACTAGTCCAGCACAGAATGCGTGTGTTGATTCTGATGTTTTGCTGCTAAGATCTATACAACAGAAAGTGCAAGACAGTGATTTGGTGGTTTCAAAGGCAGATAAAGGCAACTGCATTGTGATTATGGAGAAGGGACAGTATAATCAGAAAGTACTAGACCTTATTCAAGGTGACGGATTTTCGAGATTGCAAAGAGACCCAACTCCAGGGTTCCAGAAAGATCTTAGACAAGCAGTTAAGAATTCTTCATTTGTTTTTGAAACCGAACATCAGAAGAGTATGGTTGTGCCTATGAATCCACGAGCTCCTATTCTTTATGGACTTCCCAAAATTCATAAGGATAATATCCCAGTTCGTCCAGTGGTCTCATATTTGGGTGCGCCAACTTATAATCTGGCAAAAAGGTTGAATTCCATTATAAGAGACAAGTCCCAGTTCCAGCCGAAATATTGCTTGAAAAATAGCTTGCAGTTAATAGAAAAGATCCAGGACATTAACATACCAGATAATGCTGTTCTTCTTTCATTGGATGTAGACAGTTTGTTTACAAATGTGCCATATGGAGAGACTTTGGAGATTATTAAGGGTCTTTTTGAAAGGCAACGTTTACATCCAGGGGAAGTAGATGAATTGATAGATCTAACAGCGATTTGTATGAAACAAAATTATTTCAGATTTGGGGGACAGTATTATTTGCAAAGTGATGGTTTGGCTATGGGTTCACCACTAAGTCCTTTAATGGCTGATATTTTTATGGACCATTTTGAGAACCAGCATATTGTGGGCAACAATAATATATTATACTATTTTAGATACGTGGATGATTTGATTATTTGTTGGACGGGTAGTATGGGCCTGCTGGATGCATTTATTGCTGAAATTAATGGTAAGCATCCAAAAATTAAGTTTAAAAAGGAACTAGAGCAAGACAACTCATTGAATTTTCTAGATTTAACAATCACTAAAGTAAACAACAGGCATCAGTTCAAAATTTACCGTAAGCCTACACATACCGATACAGTTATCCCGGCTTCTTCCACGCATCCGTGGCAGCATAAGTTGGCTGCTTTTTATTGTTATGTGCATAGAATGTTGACTGTGCCTCTTTCTGATGAACACTATCAGATTGAATTAAATAATATTTATCACTTAGCAGTTTCGAATGGTTACGATAAGTCTGTTGTGGATGGTATCATCAGGAAAAAGCGGAATAGTATGGTCAACACTATGTTGTATGCGGCACGATCCTTTGAACCGATTAAGAAATATAAAGCGAGCATAACTTATGTTGGCAAGTTGTCTGATGCAATTTACAAAATTTTGAAGTCTAACGACATTCCTGTGGCCTTTAAGACAAATAATACTTTGCACTCGAAGCTTTGCAATGGCAAAGATAAGATCGAGAATGGGAAAAAGTCTGGAGTTTATAAGCTTACCTGTGACGATTGCAATAAAGTGTATGTGGGGCAAACGGGCCGTAGTTTCACTACTAGGTATAAAGAGCATGTTGCGTCATATAGACATAACCATCCAGAGAAGTCCAATTTTGCAAAGCACTTATTAGATACAGGTCACACTTTATCTGAGAATCATTCTTTTGATATTTTACATGTTTGCGAAAAGGGATTGCGTTTGGGTGTTCTGGAACAACTGGAAATAATTAGGTACAACAATAGGGGCATGATTCTTAACGAACAATTGAATGTTGCGTCATCGCCGTTATTACGAATTTTTCCATCTCACTCACACTTGCACGGTAGGGGGAGTGGTCAAGGTATAAATATGGCCGACCATTCTAGACAGGTCATTCCGTTGCCGGGCGTCAGACCGTCAACAACTCCTGAGGATGCCTCGTAGAGAGGCGAAACACGTGTCGAGGTTTATTCTTTTGGTGGTGGTTTGTTATATTTATTTGCGTATTTATTTTTGCGGTGGGAGGGTGGGAATATTAATTGCATGTAAAAATACGCAAGTAAGTATAACGGGTTAGCACTGATTGACTAGCACGTTATCTTTTCGCGGATTAGCAAAGTAATATTTTGGTTTAAATTAGTATGGATTTCCGCAAAGTAACGCCTGATTCTATTCAACATTGCATCGTTGCGCTGGAAAAACCAAACCAACTGCCAGGACTAATGATCAGCATTCCTAAAGTCGTCTCTGCTAGACCGGGCAAAATAAAAATCCGAATGATTCCCACTTCCAAGTTTACTTTCATAAACCTGAGAAGCTAAATATAAACTCAAATCCAAAATATAATTCGTAACTCCGAAATTTCTATTCTAATCCTAAAATGTCGCAACCCTAAAGGTTGAGGACACAATTAATTGTCTCAACCCTTCAGGTTGACAACAACAACAAACCCAAACCAACAAAATACCAATCCTAAAAAAAAAACCAACAACAAACGGTTGAATTGGACACATCTTAACTGTGCCAACTCTTCCATTAAACAAAACTAACCAAAGCATACCAAAACATCTGGGCCCTTCGAGTTGGTGAGAGTAACCTATCCCCCAACTCTCCGGATCACAAAACAAACCGACCAAAACCTTACACAACTCTGAGGTTGCAACATGCCCAAAAATCTCAACCATTGAGGTTGAGTACTGAAACAGTATCGCACGCCAGGCATGATTGGCGACGATACCGCGTGTCGCATCAACGCCTACAAAAATATTTGTCGTTGTATCGGCAGCGCGAACACAAAAAATACCGTGTGCCTCACCAACGCCTCTATGGCTTGGACTTATGGGCAACACGTACAGAAAAAGGTACCCACCAGCGAGTACCAGTCGACGCCTGAAAAGAGCAAGAACCCAATCGGAGTACATAAAAAGAACGCTCACGTTCCCGGTATGCAGTGTGCACCCCGCCATACCTCACAAAATCTCCTGGGTGTGGACCCCTGTCGACAAAAAAAAAAAACACAAAACGCACCAACACGGCGCTCGGGTGTGGTAAGCACCCGATAACTTCACACAAAAAACTACTGGCCGTATCAAGGATCGCTCAAAACTTGCAAAAGTGAGCCAGATTGTGTCGCTCCTTTCATACCTCACGCTTTTCAGAGAACTGTTCCAAGAACCCTTTCCATCACACAAAACAAAAATAGTAGTGAAAACAGACATTGCTGCTCACCACGTTCCGTACATACAGTCGTGATTGAATATTTTTACCATAATATCAAACACTCCAAACGAAACAACCGTAGAACGAAACGTTATGGCGTAAGCGAGGGCGTTTACTCTGGCAGCAAGGTGAAAGCTAAAAAACCGGGACCTTGCGTCCAGAGAAAACCTTCACCTACACAAAACCTACCAAAACCTTGTGTCTACATCCTTAATACGCCACGATCCAAACTCCATGTCCAAAATCCAAAACAAAACTTCACCTAGCACTGTGAGATTTGTGGGTTCGTTTCACGATGAAAAAATAGCCAAAATTATGGAAACTACTTATATTTTTAAGAGGGCGGTACATCCACAAAATACTAGCATAAAGGGACGTGCGGAGAGTGCAACAGCTTATATCGACTGGTTTTAAAATTTGCTCTAGTGCGGTAAACTATCAGGGCCGCTCCCGCGCACCCCGCCTTCCCCGTGCGTCCCCTAGCTTTGACAAACGTAAAACTGGTATTTAAAAACTTAAATCTAATTGCGTCGCTCACATGCCCCACCCCAGTGCTGCCCTAGCAGCACTCTTCTGCAATAGGTATTCGAGCGACGCGTGCGGCGGATCGGGTTAGGACACCCGATTTCGTCCTTATCTTAACCATTCTGGTTCGTCCGTCTCGTCCAGGTAAAGTCTGTTCGATGATGCCTCGTGGCCAGATGTTACGGGGCCCATCAGGGTCGACAATAAGGACTAGGTCCCCCACTTGCAAGGGCCTCTGCTCCTTATTCCATTTTGGTCGCGGTAACAAATCGGGTAACACTTCTCTGACCCAACGTTTCCAATATAAATCGGCAAGCCTCTGTGCAATTCGCCATTGTTTTCTAAGGAAAAACTCGGAGTTATCGAAAATGCCCATTTGAGGTAAGTTTGACGATGAGCCCAAAAGAAAATGGTTTGGTGTCAAGGTTAATGCACTTCCGGCTTCGACAGAGACGTGCGTAAGAGGTCGACTGTTAACCATATTTTCCACCTCGGCGAGTAACGTGTTGTACGTTTCTTCTCTGGGTGCACGTTCTTTCAGGACGATTTTCAGCGAGCTCTTTACGCTTTTTATAAGTCGCTCCCATGCCCCACCCCAGTGTGGGCTAGCGGCGGGGATGAATGTCCATTTGGTTCCATTATTTATGGCAGCGTTGCGAATCTCGTCATTATTTTTCAGTTCCTGAAGGGCCCTTTTCAGCTCGACGTCGGCACCACGAAGATTCGTTCCGTTGTCGGAAAATATTTGTTGAGGCCATCCCCTCCTCGCGGCCATACGACGGAGGGCCATAATTAAGGCGTCGGTCGTCAAGGAAGCAACGGTTTCCAAATGAATAGCCCTAACGGTTAAGCATGTAAAAATTACGCCGTACCTCTTCTCCCGTCTTCTCCCAATTGCCACTTCTTGGGGGCCGAACAGGTCTATTCCGCAGAAGGTGAACGGTCGCTGGTGATGAGCCATCCGTGCTTCAGGTAAGTTACCCATTCTGGGAATTTCAGGTCGGCTTTTCTTTATTCTGCAGACCATACATTTAGATGCAATATTTTTAACCGTTGGGCGAAGTTTAATAACCCAATATTTTTGTTTAAGGTTATTCACCACAGTCTCTTGATTCTGATGAGCAGCGCTGACATGGTAAGACTTCACAATCAATCTAGTTATATAATCTTTTCCATCTAGGATTATTGGTCTTTTTGTTTCAGGTGACACATCGGCAGCAGCATCAATTCGGCCCCCGACGCGCAGGACTCCGTGCTCATCAAGGTAAGGTGATAAGGTAAGTAGCTTACTACTTTTTTCTATGTATTTTCCTTGTTTCAGGATTTTAATCTCTTCACTAAACGATTGGGCCTGTGATTGTCTTATCAGCAGGCACTCGGCTTCCTCCATTGCCTCGTAATTATTATTATCGGTAAGTTTTCGACATCTTTTTATAAACTTCAAAACAGCGTGAGTACTTCGAAGCAGGCGCAGCCAAGATGAAAATCGCGTAGGCACAGGTACAGGTAAGTCCTTACAATCATTATTTACCATTTGTATAATGTTAACACACTCTAATTCATTGTCATTTATTGCAGGTTGTAAACAATCCGTCGGCCAAGTGCGCTCATTATCGTGTAAGAAAACCGGTCCGTGTAGCCATTGATCTTGCAGAATAGATACATCATACGCCTCTCTTGTTCCTACGTCCGCTACATTTAGGTGCGTAGGGACGTACCTCCACTCGTCACTGCAGGTAAGTTCATCTATTTCGCCTAAGCGATTAGCTATGTATGGCTTATAAGTGCGACACTTGTTTCTGATCCAGTGTAAAGTCGTAGATGAGTCACTCCAGAATATTTTGCGATTAGGTTTTATTTTATGCTCCTTTATTATAGTGTCAGCCAATCTAGCAGCTAGGACAGCAGAATTCAGTTCAAGTCGCGGGATTGACGTAATTTTATTTTGCGAAACTCGACACTTACTTGCCACAAACGCCATGTACACATGAGCGTTGCTTTCCCAGCGCCAGTACGCGACGGTACACATAGCTTTGGCAGACGCATCGCAAAACAAGTGCAATTGTAGGTTCGTATAGCATGCAGCGGGCGATGGTTCTAAGTTCAGCGGTTGCGCCGGCGCGGGCGCGCCATCCTTGTCTCGCTCACTAGCGGTACCGGCCGAGGCTGTCTCCTTCACTCCCGTAACACCCATATGCGCTGCGTTGTAGTAGAATCTCGGCAACCGTATGTTACGTAATGACTGTAAACAACTTATCCAACTGCACCATTTTTCATATATTTTGTTAGGTATTTCCGTATCCCAATCTATGTTTTCTTGCCAACATATTTGTAGAATCATTTTGCCATTTACAGTGAACGGAGATAAAAATCCATAGACGTCAAATATGGACATAACAACACGTAAAATGTCCCGTTTTGTCGGTCTTTGTGTTCCGTTGATTATATTTTCAGGAATCTTTTTAAATGAAACGTCAAAACCCAGTACATCTTCATGTGGAAACCAGATTAAGCCGAGAGTTCGTTCGCTTTCATGTTGTTCTCCGGTTTTAAACTTTACGGCCGCTTCGCCGAGAGTTGATTTTGGCATGGACTCGAGAACTTGTTTACTATTAGAAGTCCAGTTACGTAATTCGAAGCCACCTTGCTGATGAATTGATTTTATATCTCTTATCAACTCAATAGCGGTTTTTTCATCTGGTAGGCTGTCTATATAATCGTCCACATAGTGTTGGTTGTATATAGCTTCGCAGGCAGGTAACATCGTCGGCTCGAAACGCTGAGCGTTCTTGTTTTTTATATATTGGGCTACGAAGGGGCTACAGTTAGCACCCAATATTAGCGAAGTCATAACATAGGTTTTCACTGGTCCCTTGGGGTCGCTTCGGTATAAAAACCGTAGTGCATTTTGGTCCTCTTCTCTGATTTTGACGCGTAAGAACATATCTTTAATGTCGGCAGTTACACCAATCCTTTGCTCTCGGAACCGCAACATTATTCCAAACAGTGACCTCAGTAGGTCGGGGCCCTTAAGTAGGTAATGGTTTAGCGACAATCCATTCGTTTCAGCGGCAGCGTCAAAAACAAGACGGAGGCGCTTTTTATTTTTATTATCCACTCCAAAATGTGGTAGGTACCATGTTTTGCTAGTTACTGTGGTATCCTTTAACTCTTGTGCGTAGTCATTGTCAAACAGGTGCTGGACGCGCTCGCTGTATCTCTCTCTATAGCCATCACATTTTTCCATCTTGCGCTCCACTCCCTTAAGACGCGACATGGCGAGAGGGAAAGAGTCAGGTAATTCACATTGCTCATTCTTCCAGGGGAGTCCAACGTGCCACCGTCCATCAACAAGTTTAGAAGTTTTGTCAAGTTTTTCTACGGCGCATACGTCGTTATAGTTCTCACGGGGTTTACTAGTTACGCCCAGTGAGTCATACGTGAAAGAACGACGTACTTCTTCATGTAGGTCTCGCAGCAGTCGCTTGTTCTCAGTCGCGTCATCGGTGACGTCATTATTGCAGATAAACAGAGTTGAGTGCAGCGCAGCTGACGACATACGGGTGGGTGCTCTTCCATGTATGCACCAACCAAGAGGTGTGCGAGTGGCACAGGGCTCGTCAGGACTACCAACAACGATTTCCAATGGTAACTGCAAGTGGTAGTTGTCCTGGCCTATCAGTATTTCTGGTTTTAAGTTTTCATCACAGAAATTATTTTTGAGTCCTTGTAAATGAGTATATTCATCACAGTTCACTAAGTTCATGTTATTATAGTTCGGTAGGTCAAGGTCATTAACACTTTGCGCGGTAAGCGTAAACTTTTGTCCATTTTTGTTAGATATAGTTATATCCACGAGATAAGATTCGCACACTAGCTCCGAGTCCTTCCACGCGCCACGCACACGCATGCACTCGCGACGGCCGCGCGCCCCCACCCGTTTGGCAAGGTTTGCGCTTATCATACTGACCGAGCTGCAGTCGTCAAGCAAACAGCTGGTACTAATCACACCGCAGGGTCCATGGATTTTTATAGGCACTGCTTTTATTAAGCCCCTTGGCGTAGAAGATGAGTTCACGTTCGACACTATTTCCGTTTTAGGCTCCGCTTCAATCTCGGTTACTTGCACTGTACTATTATTGTCCTCATTTTGTTTCTCATTAGGTATAAAATGCAATAACCGATGATGCGCTGATCCACAGTTGTTTACATCGCAGGCGGCTGCGGGACAAGTATTTCGGTCGTGATGCGATAACAAACACTTGTAGCATAAACCGCGGCGTTTAACGTATTGCCAGCGATCTTTGCGTAAAGATTTTTTAAACTTTTTACACTGCGGCAAGTCATGTGTAGCTATTTTACAGTAACGGCACATATTATTAAGTTCGTTATGTCCACTTTGCACTAACACAGTCTGCGCGTTATAGTCATTCTTATCGTGATATTTATTACGTTTAAAATTGTCCGGACGTGTATTTAGTAACGTAGCACTGCATGTAGACACTTTGAGCGCTTCTTCGTGAAGAAAATTAGCCAATAAGTCGAATCTAGAAGTAGTACCTTCGGTGATGCGTTGATAACTATAGTCGGCCCATTTTGATAACAATATGGTAGGCAGCTTTGACAACACAATAGTGACAAGACTCATTCCTTGTAGGTATTCTTCACGTTTTAGGGCACGTACGGCAGCGACGTAATTTCTTATTTTATTCGAAAACACAATGATTTCTTTGTGGTAATCAGGGGTCATTGTGCCTAATCGTTTGATCTCGTAGACGATTCGGGATAATATGACGTCAGGGTTCCCGAATTGTAACTCTAAGGTTGACATCAGTATATCTGGAGATGTGGTACTGATAAGTAGGGCATTCACTGCGTCCTTGGCGGGTCCACGAAGGCATTTCCTTAGGCGCCACAGGTTCTCGCTATCGCTAAATTTGCAGACTCGGGTAGACTCGTCGAATGCAGATTTAAATTGAAGCCACTCCATAGGGTCTCCAGAAAACATGGGTAACTCTTTAGGTGTGCTGATGCGGCTTAGCAAATTAGAATTGTTGTTTTGGTTGCAAACAGAAGTGGACATCATATCCTTAAGTACACAGGCTAACTGTTGAATTGGACCATCTGTGCCGGAATCCATGACGGCCGGCGGATGCAGCAAGCCTGAAGATTGACCTTGATTAGCGGCGTGCTGCGATTCCAACTCTAAATTACTGCGTTCTACCCACTTAGCAACTTCACTTCGATTATCGGTTTCCGACGGGGGACTGTATTCTTCTTCTAATTCTGCAAGGTCCGCTTCTAAGCGTTTATCGATAAGCTGCATTTCTATTCGTGCTTTTTTCTCGGCCGCCTCCAATTCTAACTTCTTTCTACGAGCCTCGATGGTAGATGTAGACGATTTCCGGGACAAAGACTTATGGGAGCCGGGCATTTCGGACTTTGTACTTCGGGCTTTTAACACTATTGTTTTATCAGGTTGCACGATTTGTGATTTCTTCTCGACCGACTCTAGTTCTAGCTTTCTGCGAGCCTCCATAGAAGTTGTAAACGATTTCTCGGACACGGGTTTATGGGAGCCGGGCATCACTTCAACTTTAAACATCTCGGATTTCACACTTCGTACTTCCAATAATTTGTCCGGTAGCACTTTAGCTTCATCATTTTTAGCTGCACTCGTACTCGGCTCACTTTGAACGGCTTCGTAAGCTTCCTTTCTCTCCTGTTCTCTTCTTACAGTTCCACGAGTTTTGACCATTATTTTCGACGGCGGCGTGATGAACATCAAGATCCGGCTCGAAGACCACTTTGTGAGATTTGTGGGTTCGTTTCACGATGAAAAAATAGCCAAAATTATGGAAACTACTTATATTTTTAAGAGGGCGGTACATCCACAAAATACTAGCATAAAGGGACGTGCGGAGAGTGCAACAGCTTATATCGACTGAAATTTGCTCTAGTGCGGTAAACTATCAGGGCCGCTCCCGCGCACCCCGCCTTCCCCGTGCGTCCCCTAGCTTTGACAAACGTAAAACTGGTATTTAAAAACTTAAATCTAATTGCGTCGCTCACAAGCACCATACAAAAAACTTCAATTAAACTTAAAACTTGGTGCTAAAAAACATTATCGTAACGTTACATCATTAAATGGAATGTTTTGAAACACCCCGTAATGATAAACCAAGTTAATCAATAACTTCAAAAAACGAGCGTTTATTAAACGCTGACACGTTCCGACTTAAGTTTGGACACTAAAAATATCATGTTTCTGAACGCACCCTTTGTTGAACTTATTTATTTACTCTATGGCCTAGCGTCTATGCTTTTAAAAAGTTAAATGTCACTGAGATATTTTGCGAATTATAACCTTACCTGCCAAAAAAAACTATCTTTCGCCGCATTTATTACTAGATTTATCTATATTTTAGCCACTTTAAAGTACAACAAATTGGAAAACTAAATACGAGGGTTATCAAACTTCGAACAATACTTAGAACTTCAATATTTAGTTTGTCAAAATGCGACTTGGAATGGAATTAAATCTACTAATAAACACAGGTAATCTACCAAATAATGACAAAAGGAGTCAACTTTCGTTCTCACACTCTAAACTGAACGCAAAATCTCTAACGTTCCCTGTATTTTATAAAATAACCAAACTAGTATGTATATTCAACTCAAATTTTAATGAAATTGTTACAGATTACTATAAAACTGTGCTAAATTTGAACAACAGACCACCATAAAAGCAATAGATATCCAGCTATGCCTATAACTGGACACCGGACTACAGGAATTTGCAACTTTGAAAATCAAACAATGTTAAATCATGAGAACACAGGCACTGGCAGTGCGCTGAAGAAGTATATCTTCACAAATCAAAATCATTTCCTAATCAGGAACACAACAGAAGTCACTTGCCAGAGACTATCAACCTTGCTGCTGCCGGACACTCAAACATTTCCACTTCTCCGCCGTTCCTGCAAACTTCCAACTACTGCCAGCAGCGCCTCTGTTTGGATCTACACCTCATAAATAAGTTCAACGGGCATTAAACATTAAAAGTGTACTGAAACCGCTGTTGTCTAATAAGTTAACTCAAAACATTTAAATATGATGGCAAAAGACTTACAATTTGATGTGGCACTATAATAAACAATGCTAAATTTATTGTGTTTTTTACTACAATGAACCCTTTTCAGCTCTGTGTAAGTACTTACATATTTCACCTACTTAGACAAGATTTATATATTATCAAAGCTATGAATAACAGTGAAGGCAGGCCACTAACTAAAATAAATTATTACACAAAATTGACCTAATTGCAAGCTTTCAAGTTGAAGTCTTTCTAGAAAAACCTACAAAATCAAGTATGTATACACTGTATGTTCATACAATTTACCAAAAACAATTGCCTACGTTCTTAAAGCCGAAAAAATATCCATCTGTGGCTAAATATCTAATATATTTTTAAACTAAAAGGTATTTTGAGTTAAAATTTTACAATAAACAATACTTCTCAAATTTCTTTACAGTTTCTGCACAAGCTCAATAGCTTTTCGAACTTGACCTAAAAAATCATTGACATTGACTTGACCTTAACAAAATGACATACAACTCAATTGCAGTACTTATAAAAGCTCTGCCCAAATATTTGTCTATAACTAACCAAGTTATACAACAAAATTAAAAAAAATGCTTTTTAAATCCTCAAAAATGCAAAATATCTTAGGTCTCAATCTTTAGAGACAAGCTCACAAGCATAAAAAGTAGCAAAATGTACTAAAAGTTTGACACTTTCAACTTCCTGACAAAATGTCCGCACAAATTTTACTAACTGAAAATCAAAGCATTTAATTCACGGTTTTCACCATATATTCTGAATTTCGTGCAGTAAATTGGACAAAACTACCTGTAAAACAGCTAAAGCATAACCTGGATGGTATCACAGTGTGCAAAGCCAAAGCACAAGCTCAAAATTAATACTTAACCGTAAGTATTACAAAACTTTTCTCATCTATATGTAATGGCAATGATATAAACTGAATTCGATGGAAATAATTAGCTTAAAACAAAAGGGAATTACCTTTAATGGGCGCCAAATTGTCACGTGAGTATTCCTAGCCCGGCAGGGGCTTTGCCCAGAGGAAACCCACGGACAATTAAAGTTACTAAATTCCACCAAAAAAACCAAAACGAAAAAAAAAAAACCTAAAAACGTTAAACTGAATTATACATGCAAAGTGCCGTGTCACAATCGATCACCATTACATTAAGTTTCATTAATGTCTTTAATTTCCTCATTATGTGAATTATTATGTTTTGTGCCTGTCCAGGACCAGTCCTACCGCGTAAGGCGACAGAGGGGAAAGAAGGCCGCGGGGGACGGCCCCGCGCCAGAGCCTATACAACCACCGAGACGAGCGCGCGCGCGCATCCCTAAAAATTAAAATAGAAAATAGTTCAGCATGTAACTTTCCAAGAAATAAATGTTAATAGCAAGAATCTGCAGTTTTCATCATCAACAAAAGTGGCGACCGTGACTACGACACATAAGAAATGAAGAAAAACACTACATGTTAAACTAAAACCCGTTATTTAACGGACATAATTTGAACTTCGCCATACGACGCATCGACGAGCTGGGCTGGATATTATGCGACATAAGTGAAGAGTGGTACCTACATCGCGGCGAGTCAGCGTTATTACAGATGAGTAGCCCAATCCTTTCATTTATTTCCTAAATATTCCCTCTTCAAGTTTGTGTGATCGGCGAGTTTGATCACGAGTGTGTAACACTAATATTCTTTGTGCACTAAGTGTCGTGTTAATCTAGAAGTTAATTTCTTTTTTGCATGTACACCACGGTGCTTACATATTTTTACGTGGTTTAGCTCTTAATATTTTTAAGCAATTGCAATATTTCCGCTTCGCTAGCCCTTTATAAAAGTGTTTACTTAAATCAAGCACTGCTTAATGCTACGGTGGTAAATAAATGCTTAAATACCTTAATTTCATAGCTAAACGCTTAATTTGCACGTAACGATATACATTATAAATAAAAGCGCAGCGTTTTCGTGACATTAAAAATATAATTTATCGTTCTTTATTTGCAAAAAGGCTTCTCAAACTCGTAATTTATTTAATTATCTTAAAATAACTTTATTTCTAGAAGCAAACTATCTTTATGTCCCTATAAGTTGCTCGATACTTTATTTCTTCGCTTAAAAGTAAAATCAATCGTAAACATAATTATAATAAAACCATTTCGCTAATTATTTTCGCCGAACATTCCAGGCGGACCGCTTACGTAACCGGCAAGTGGCCGTTGCTACCTGCATTGTCATCGTGCACTGTGAATCGCACGGCGCGGCACCGTGTCTCAGCGTGTCGAATCGCTCGCGTTATCAGAGCGCACCTCGCACGGCACTGTGTCTCACCGTGTCTACACGGCGCGCAACTGCTACTTCATTTTTAACTGGTTTGATGCACATTTTACTTTACTTAACTCATTGATTGCGTTACGTTTTTAGCTTTCAAAATGGTTGAAACTTCTGGCGTTGATCCTGATGGAAAGAAATTGAAAGAGTTAACTAAATTACGGGGCACTATTAAGGGTCGTTTAACACGATTTAAAGATTATGTTTCTGTCTTGAATGCATGTAAACAAGAGGAAATAACTGACTTAAAACTTAAAGAATTGAAATTTCGTTTAGAACGAATTGAAAACTTGTTGTTTGAGTTTAATGAAGTTCAGTCTCAAATTGAAATGTTTTCGTCGGAGGAAGATGATAGTGAGGTGGATAATTTTGAAAGCGTTTTTTATAGCACTTTATCTTTAGCTCAGCATATACTGGACACGCGTCTTAAAGTTCATGAAGAAAAGGAAGGGAGCCTTCACTCTGCTCGCTCCTCATGTTCAAATACGTGTAGTCATCATCATCATAACTCAAATATCAAACTACCCACTATAAAACTACCTACCTATGACGGAAATTATTTGAAGTGGCTTGAATTTAGAGACACTTTTGATTCGTTAATTCACTCCAATGATTCCATATCGGACATAAATAAATTCCATTACTTGAGGTCATCATTGGAGGGAGGTGCGGCTTTAATAATCAAATCATTAGAGTTTAGCTCAAAAAATTATACTGTTGCGTGGGATTTAGTACGTGAACGATATGATAACAAAAAGGTTCTTATCAATAACCACTTAAAAGCGTTATTTGAAATAGAAGGCATCTCAAGTGAGTCTCACAAAGCAATACGGTTCATGATAGACTATGTGTCAAAAAACTTAAGAGCGCTTGATACTCTAGAGCAGCCCACGGACAAATGGGATGTTCTCATCATATACTTAGGGGTCATCCATTAATTACGTCACACGTTTAGGGGGAGGGAGGGTAGGGTGATTCACTATTGTATGGAGAAAAAAAAGTTGTAATATTTTTCCTGACTTTGCTCACCAATGGAGTCTCCCCACACTAAAAACTATCTATTTCAATTTTCAAAAGAATCGAATAACGTTTAGAGGTTGCACAAGTTGAAAAGGTAGAGTGAGAACCCCATACATTGCGTGAAAATGAACTATGTTCTAAAATGACAAAATATAATGAACTGATACTAAAATCGAATGAGAAAACTGAATTTTGCGTCTAAAACACGATAAAAGCACTTTTCCTTTGGAAACAGGTGGAAAAACTGAAAAATCTTAATTAGAACATTTATCTAGTAACCAAAATCCAAGTTTACTACTAATTTTAAAATTTATTTATATGTAGAAGGTTCAGTATCACACTACTCTCCGCTTTGATGGTAGCCGCTTAAACCATTTTCTACCCTCCGATGTAGAGTCGTTGGTTATTTGAAAAATCTTTGTTGATGTTGTGCAACCTCTAAATGTTGACCGATTTTAATTTTTTTTAACGTATAATATTTTTTTATCAGTTAGAACAAGAATTCGAGCAAAGTCAGATGAAAATCGAAAATTCGGAAAAATGAAACACCCTAAGGGAGGGGGTCAAGAAAATGTGACATATTGTGACATGGGGGAGGGGGGAGACACAAACTTTGTGACGTCACTTTAACTTCATCAGAAACCGAATTTTTTTTTAAATTATTTTATTCGCTGTACATTTAAATAACAAGTTTTTAAAACGATAATCGTTTTTATTCTGTTAATTTTCTTTCCTAAGCAGTTTTGGGTTATAAAATTACTAATATTTATATCGTCAAAAATATTTTGATAAAATATTAATAATACTTAGGTACTTACTTAATTCGATTTGGCGATTTCGTAGAAAAATGTGACGTCACACTAGGGGGGAGGGGTTTGCCAAATGTGACCAAATGTGACAAGGGGGGGGGGAGGGGTCAAAAAACCTAGAAATTCGTGTGACGTAATTAATGGATGACCCCTTAGTGTCTACTAAATTAGATACAACTACCTTCACTAAATGGGAGGAACATAAAAATACGTTCAAGGACTTACCGACCTTATCCGATTTTATGCAGTTTTTGCGTAACCGTGCTGATATTCTTGAGACCATGGCGATCAGCAGAAGCGACAAACGTGATAGTAAACCTAATTTCTTTAAAAATAATCAGAAACCTGAACCTAATAAAAACAAGGAATACCCTCATAATAAAACATTAAAAAGTTTTGTTGCCTCTGCTAGCGCCAAACCGACATTTTCGTGTCCATTCTGTAATCAGCAGCATCGGATTATAGATTGTCCTTCCTTTAAGCAGCTGTCACCTGAAAAAAGATGCGATGAAATTTCTAAATTAAAACTTTGCTCCAGTTGTCTACGCAGGGGTCACGCAACATATGAATGTCGGATTTTGGGTACATGTAAGATCTGCAAAAACAAACATAATACATTATTGCATGTAGATAGTTACAAGCCTGAAACAAGTACTACCGTAAATCATTGTAGCTACGCACCTGTGTCCCTGCCGGCCTGTTCTTCGGGTGAAGTTGTCCTTGGCACCGCCATAATCAAAGTCATAAATCCTAAAAATAATAGTACTTACCTTGCACGTGCGTTCCTCGACGGGGGTAGTCAACCATGCTTCATCACGACAGACCTGAAAGAAAAACTCGGATACGTTAGTAATGGTACAAATACATCATGTGTATTCGGCTTAATGAAACAGCAAACTCCAATATATGATAGTTGCGAAGTGACGATACAATCATGTGTAAATGATTTCGGTACACGTCTTAAATGTCTAGTGGTTCCTGACATCACAGGGACACTCCCTAATTCCCCAATAAATGTATCAGAACTTAACTTACCTGATAACATTCAACTGGCGGATCCTAACTTCTTCCGCCCTTCCAAAATTGATATACTAATAGGTGCAGAGTTGTTCTATGATCTCTTGTGTTACAACAAAATAGAGCTAGGCCCAGAAAAGCCGCTGCTTGTCGAAACCAGGTTAGGTTGGATGGTGGCAGGTCGTCGTTATATTTCCGATCTGCAACCAAAGCGTCAAGAATATTGTAACTTCACCAAAGAAATCAGTGATCAACTGGCAAAGTTTTGGAGCCTTGAAGAAGTTCCAACCACAAAACCAACTTTGTCAGCTGATGACGAGTTCTGTGAACGCTACTTTACTGCAACTACGAAGCGCCTTGATGATGGTAGGTTTTCAGTTTTCATGCCCTTTAAAGAGACTCCAGAGGTAGCTCTTGGTGACTCTTACAGCATGGCTGAAAAGCGCTTCTACAGTCTTGAGAAAAAACTTAATAAAGATCCTCACTTTAAAAATGAGTATTGCAAATTTATTCGTGAATACGAGGAGCTAGGTCACTTAACTGAGATTAGCAGGCCTCAATTCGGGTACTTTATGCCCCATCATGCTGTGATTCGCGAACGCAGCGAAACTACGCGCTTGCGCGTTGTTTTTGACTCGTCAGCGAAATCATCCTCAAACAAGTCACTTAATAGCATTCAGCACGTTGGCCCCGTAGTCCAGGATGAGTTGTTTAACATACTCATTCGCTACCGCCAGCATAAGTACGTGTTGTCTGGAGACATTCAAAAAATGTATAGACAAATCATGATAGATGAGTCACAAAGACATCTCCAGCTTATTTTATGGAGAGAGCAGGATAACATGCCTCTTAAAACTCTGCAGCTGAACACAGTGACATACGGTACTGCATGTGCACCTTACTTAAGCACTCGGTGCCTGGTTCAGTTAGCAATGGAATGTTCTGATCCTGTCGTGTCTAAGGTAATAAAAAACGACTTTTACGTCGACGACCTCTTGACAGGTGCCGCGACGGTGGGCGAACTAGCTCACATCCTAAAGTCGGTTACCGAGGTCCTTAACTCTGCTGGTCTTCCTATACACAAATTTAAGACAAATTGTCCAGAAATATTTCAGGAAGCCACAGAATCCGACTCTCATAATTTGTCAAAAGAGTCAAGTGTACTGGGAGTACTGTGGGCACCTAGTACTGACACTCTCAGATTCGAAATAAACATAAACAAAGATGAACATAAAGTCACCAAACGCATAATTCTATCGAATACCTGTAAGATCTTCGATCCTTTAGGTTTGCTAAGCCCGTGCACAATAACACTTAAAATTCTGTTACAGAAGCTTTGGGAACTTAAATTAGAATGGGACGCAGAGGTGCCAAAGAGCATAAAAAAGACATGGGATAGGATCATTAAAAACTTAGACGTGTTGCTTGCACTTTCAATCCCCAGGTCTGTTCTGTGCGCTTGCCCTGTCTCCACAGATCTTCATTGTTTCGTGGATGCCTCACAAGACGCGTATGCTGCTTGTGTGTATTTACGCTCAACTGACGATGAAGGTAACGTAAGCATCCACCTATTATGCGCCAAAACGCGCGTTGTTCCCTTGAAACCTGTTACGATTCCCAGGCTCGAACTATGTGCTGCTCTTTTAGGAGCGCGGCTTGCAACAAAGGTTTGTGAAGCTTTGCGGTGCAAAGTTAACACTAGAACGTTTTGGTCTGACTCGACAATAACCATAGGATGGATTAAAACTCAGCCGAAACTCTTAAAGACTTTCGTTTGCAACAGAGTTAATGAAATCCATGAATTGACAGAACGCGAATCATGGAGACATGTACCGACTCACCTGAATTCAGCGGACATGGCTTCTCGAGGCGTTGAACCCAGCGCGCTTGTTGATTCTGCGCTGTGGTGGAACGGTCCTAAGTTTCTGTCAAAACCTGAATCTGAATGGCCTCAGCAGCTAACTGGGCATTCAGAAACTCAATTGCCTGAAATTAAAGTTCATCATGTCCGAAACGATAGTCCAAAATTCGTAAAATTTGAAAATTTCTCGAATCCTTTACGCCTTCAGCGAGCATTCGCATATGTATACAGGTTCATAAATAACTGCAGAAATCATAAGAACAAAACGGTGGGTTCTCTTAATGAAATTGAACTTCATCAATCTCTTACCTTCCTTCTTAAAACCGCTCAGCAGGAGTCCTTTGGATTTGAGATAAATGCACTTCAAGAACACAAGTCGCTTAAAAGGTCCAATGTTCTGCAATTATCTCCCTTTATTGATGAAAAGGGACTGCTGCGAGTAGGTGGTCGGTTAAAACACGCGAACCTTAATTACGATGCCAAGCACCCTATTCTATTGCGATCAAACCATCGTCTTACCAAAATCTTGATGTCAAGTGAGCACTTAAGGTTATTCCATGCTGGTCCTCAATTGCTTCTCAGCTCTTTCAGAGAAACATACTGGCCTATTGGCGGAAGAACACTAGCTAGAAGCATTGTGCATAAATGCGTCACTTGTGTCAGGATGAAAGGTAGGACGATGGAACCATTAATGGGTAATCTACCTACGACTAGGGTGTCTCAATCTTATCCTTTCCAGGTTACTGGAACCGATTTTGCTGGCCCTTTCATGATTGCCAGCAAAACAGGTCGCGGCAGTAGAACCACAAAATGCTATCTGTGCATCTTTATTTGTTTCTCTACTAAAGCTGTGCACCTTGAGACGGTCAGTGATCTCACAACCCAAGCTTTCATTTCTTGCTTTAAGAGATTTATCGCTAGAAGAGGTAAACCTGATTACATTTGCTGTGATAATGGCAAAAATTACGTCGGAGCAAACAATGAGTTAGGCAGAGTGTTGCAGTCAAACCTAAGTAGCATAACTGACTTTGCGACTAATAAGGGCATAAAGTTTGTTTTCAATCCCCCATACTCTCCAACTTTTGGCGGCCTCTGGGAGGCTGGCGTAAAGAGTGCCAAATTTCATCTTAAACGTATAGCAGGGAATGTTAGTCTTACATACGAGGGGTTAAGCACGCTTTTCACTCAAATTGAAGCGATCCTTAACTCCCGACCCCTAACTCCTTTATCACCTGACCCAAACGACCTTTCTCCTTTGACCCCAGGGCACTTCCTCATCGGGCGGCCGCTGACGTCACTACCAAGCCCGCAGAAGCCTGAAAACATGAAGATTCGCACAAGGTACCAGTTGGTCGAACAGCTCCGATGCAACTTCTGGGAGAGATGGAGAAAAGAATATCTGCCCGAACTGCAACAAAGAACAAAATGGCGTACCCGGCAGATAAACCTTAAAAAAGGGGATCTGGTGGTCTTCAAAGAACCCAATTTACCACCACTTAAATGGAGACTCGGCCGAGTTCAGCAACTTTACCCCGGCGATGACGGAGTGGCCAGAGTCGCTGACTTTCTGACTTACCGAGGCGTTGAACGGCGAGGCGTCAACAAAGTCTGCCCTTTGCCAACCACAACGGAGGAGTCTGATGTCTTGGAAGAAGCTGCAAGTCCTTCCAAGGGCGGGGAGGATGTCCAGGACCAGTCCTACCGCGTAAGGCGACAGAGGGGAAAGAAGGCCGCGGGGGACGGCCCCGCGCCAGAGCCTATACAACCACCGAGACGAGCGCGCGCGCGCATCCCTAAAAATTAAAATAGAAAATAGTTCAGCATGTAACTTTCCAAGAAATAAATGTTAATAGCAAGAATCTGCAGTTTTCATCATCAACAGTGCCTAAAATTGTATTATTGTGTAATTAAGTTAGTCTTAGTATAGTTGTAGTTTTCGCTCTAATATTTGTTTCATGATGTGCATACATGCTTTGGATGGCATTCCCAACCAAAAACCTGGTCTAAAAAGAATTATTCCATGTAATAAATGTTATCTGTTTTGTGTGCCTAATAAATAAAATAAAATAAAATAAAAATAAAAATCCACAGGTTATGCAGACAACTCAGCGCGACACTCGAGCCGATACGGCCCCTAGTGGACGACACCGACGGGATACTGAAGTACGCGGCCAAGGACAGAGCGGATATACTCGCTCGCAGCCTTGAGCAGCAATTCAGGCCATTCCCCGACACCGACCCGCAACACACAGCGGACATCGTGCGGCACGTTCGAGACTACCTCAGCGTGCCCGTAGAGACCCACGATGATCCACTCTACTTTTTTCCTTCACAGGTCCAGGCGACAATCAGACGTCACTGCAAGCCGAGGAAGGCGCCGGGCCCCGACGAGATCCCAAACATGGCGCTCCGCCAACTGCCGCTAAACTCCTTAGCGGCAGTGGCGCGCCTGTTCAATGGGATCTTGCGGTCGGGGCACTTCCCCACCATCTGGAAGTCCGGACGGGTCATAGTCCTTCCCAAGCCCGGGAAGGACAGAAGAAAGCCGGAGAACTACCGGCCCATCACGTTGCTATGCAACCTATCAAAGGTGTTCGAGATGTTGTTGCTCCGGCACCTCTCGCCACACCTGACACCCAGGCCGGAGCAATTTGGTTTCAGGTCTCAACACTCCACCACGTTGCAGCTCACCCGTGTCCTACACCACATGGGCATGGCGCTCAACAAAAAGGAGTACACAGTCGCTGTCCTCCTAGACATGGAGAAAGCGTTCGATCGAGTTTGGCACGAAGGTCTAATATATAAACTTTCTCTGTCCACAGCCCCCCGCCGCATCGTGAGAGTCATCGCTTCATTCCTGGCAAACCGACGCTGCCACGTTCAAGTGGAAGGCGCACTGTCCCAGGAAAGCCTGATACAGGCAGGCGTCCCCCAGAGGAGCTGCCTGTCGCCCGCATGCTACGTGCGCTACACCGACGATATTCCAGTCGTAGGACAAGCGCAACTAGCCCTATTCGCAGATGACGCCGCTTACTTTGCTTCCTCTTTCCAGATGCCGGACGCAGTCTCCAAGATCCAGCCGACGCTTGACGCCCTTCCTGACTGGCTCTCCAAATGGAGGCTATCAGTCAATGTGGGCAAGACGCAAGCGCTCATCACAGGGCAGCCAGGGCCCTGCCCCCACCTCCCTCTCTTCTAGGCCAGCCGCTCACATGGTCACCCACAGTGAAATACCTGGGGGTGACCATAGACAGGAGGCTCAACATGCAGAAATACGTCGCGGAGACGATCATAGGAGCGAAAACTGCTCGTATGAACCTCCGCCCGGTTTTCTGCAGTAAGCTCCCTGTACGGATCAACCTTGGTCTGTACAAAGCTTACGTCCGATCGCGACTAACTTACGCTTCACCAGCCTGGTATTCTTTCTGTTGCAGATCCAACAAGACGAACATGAGGCGTCAGGAGACCCTCTCGCTACGGAGCATCGTCGCAGCAACGCGGTTCGTCAGCAACTGTAACGTCTTACCCAGCCTAAGCTCTACTATAGAAGCTTTATAACCTGAAATACTGAAATTTTCCTCAGCTTTCTCTATTATTGAAACCTTTGGAAAATAATACTGAAATTTAGTATATAAGGGTCTAGGCTAGAGGGGATGAAGTATAAAATTAACAAGGTATTGCATGCTAACGAATTTGATTTATTGCATTCAAATATATTAAGTTTGTAAGCTGAATTAATTCAATAATTTATAAGCTCTATATCCAATGACGGACACATTAGGATATACCGCCTTGATTGCTAGGGCCAAATACCTAAGTCAGGAAAACAAGACGGGACAAAAACCTGACTGCCCAAGTTTAACCTGTACACAACCATAATAAAATATGTCACAGTAATAAATAAAACCTTATGTAAATATATAAGCAAAGTACACTGAGAGAAAAAACTAACAAAAACACACTTAGAATTACAAAAATAAAACTTAATCCGGGGACAAGGAGAGTCAACTAATAGGAACAAATTGACTTTTGCAATTTCCATTTAATAGGAAATACAACTTCTATATTTGTAATTTGAAGTATGCTAGAGTAATTTCAGAAATGTGGTTTTGTTATTCCGAGAGGTGCTTTAGCAATATCAGAGGTGATGACGTCATGGGTGAAAACTAACCGTTTTGTAATTCTAAGCGTGCTTTAGCAATATCGGAGACGATGACGTCATAGGTTTTACTAAACTGTACTGCGATTCCAAGCTAGCTGTTGTTATTCTAGAGATAATGACGTCACAGGCAAAAACTAAACTGTTTGCAATTCCTCCGCCCCTAGCAAACGGGCGCCGCGAGAGCATGTCGCGCGCGTGGTAGCTACCCGTCTCTATTTCTGTCTGTATGAATAAAAAAGCGTTTGGTAGTATATCTCTGTACTAAAGAGGCACTATAAAAGCCTGTCGAGATATTCTACCCATTCCTTTCTTATTCATACAGTCAGAAAGAGACTAGTAGTTATTACGCGCGCAACATGCTCTCGCGGCGCACCTGTGCTAGGGAGGTTGGAATTGCAAACAGTTTAGATTTACCTTTGATGTCATTATCACTAGAATAACAACAGCTAGCTCGAAGTTGCAGAACAATATATTCCTGTAGACCCCAACTACACAGTAGGTCGCGGGTTAATATGTCCATGGCCCACAATATATCCTAAATTTATTATTTAACTTAAGTATGTTTTAAACAAAGAAGACACGAGACACGCCCGCCCGACATCCGACACAATACTAACTCTAACCAAATGAACGTAGCAAGTAGCTGTGTTGGTATTACAAAACTCGTTTAGTGATTGGTACAACAATGAACATAAACACAACAAGTCTATCTACTAAATACCAGTAAACTTTGTAATGTCGCTATAGTAACAACTGAATTGTTATTTTAAATGGGGTAATGTTATTCCCGCGAACTCGTTTTTTAGATATTACAAAACTATGTAAGTGAGACATTTACTAAAATCATAACTTGAAATCACAGATGCTTTTTTCCAAAAATCACAAACTTTACTAGTAAAAATCGGAGAATTTTAGTAGTAATAAAAATGGATTGTAACAAATACTGAACTTTGTTTAATGCTCCATTTACTAAAGTCTGTTTGCTGAAATTAGATTTAGTATTACTGAGCTGTTTGTAGAAATAAATAAATTTTACAGAAATAGTGAAACTTCCATGATTACTACTAAAACTTCATTTTTTCCCCCAGTACAGAACTGTTTATTAATTCCTGGTGGTGATTTTTCTCTCAGTGTATGCCAAGAACCTCTAGTTGGGAAATATAGACCAACATTATGATAAGTAATAACCTAAGCTCTCCGAGGTGTGAGACATGTTACTACATAACGTAAAATCTGGAATATGTTCCAACAAGCACCATACATAATTCTAAATATTTCCTAATACGTAAATAACAACCTAAAATACGAGATTTAACGGATAACGCTCCTAAAATAGGATGAAGTTAACATATGTCACAAGGATCCTAAATATTGCCTAATAAATAAAAACCTCAAGTATTACAGACCTAATAAATAAAACCTCAAGGAACTAGAAATATCAGGTAACGCCCCTAGATAAGAATTCATAAAATCCTATCAAAATAACTGAATATTATTTATTAACAAACGGCTATTATAAACCCTACCTTCTTCATATCAAATGCCATTGTGAGATATATCAGAATTTAATATATTTCTAATTTATATAAAAGGGTGCCTGAAAATTATGAAAACAAGTTAAAAGATTTAAATGTGTTTCTGACAAAATGATCAAATATGAAAATATAAGATTTACTAACAAGTTCAGATATAATATATAACGATATGTTAGCATGAGATAGGACTGACGGGTGAATTCTGGCATCGTACGATTTTATTATCTTAATTAAGTATATTGTAACACAAAATAGCTGGTTGCAGTCAACTATAAGACAACCTTTTAAGTCTCATAAAATTATCATGCATACGTCGATCCATGGACAACTCCTATATATCGAGCCGCAAGTCTCTACGAGAATATATCCATAGGTATGTCACTAGGACCTGCACCGTCTGCAGTACCTTAGGCCCGTCGCCTAAATGGAATATATCACGTAATGGTTTATACTATCGAGTACAGAAACCGAGACTTATACCAAGTAAGTAATTGACATGAGTGCCCAAGAACGACCATAAACAAGACAATGATATAAGCGTTGCCCCTACTATCATGAGATCAGCCATTTTATTATATTAATATATTACGCAATATCACGCAAAGGGTAAAACAACTGTTATTTAAGTTAAAAGCCAGTTGTGGATAGGATTTGCTACCTTTACCCATTCATGTAATTAAAAGCCAAGCATTTGCATCACGGCTTGCGTCCAGATTGAATCATACTCAATGATACATGCACTCATGCTGTACTCCATCAACCTGGAGTGAAACCATCGCTTATTAGCGATATTTAAAATAATTGACTTATTAGCGATATTTAAAATAATTGAATTATGGGTAATTCAAAGAACCTTGAAGAAGAAAGTAAATAAATATAATATACTTTCAGTTGGACGTAATCCAAAATGGTAGTAATAGGTACTAATAACCACACTAGTCAAATGACTTGATTCAATATGACAAATGAATTTGGGGCAAATATAAAATATTGACTAAATATAGATCAAACTATATACCAAATATTCAAAATATACACCCACAATAACATTTCACGACTCTTGAACTGTATAGCATATAGCTGTTTGCGAATCACACGGACTCGTAGCTCAAGTATAATTGTAAGACCATAAGAAATATACCAATCTGTTTACCAAATATTATCAGTAATAATAGATAAAATGATACGCATTAGCAATGTAACTACTATGCTTTACAAATGATACAGTGATTCGCAACCAGCTTAAGGTGAACCAGATTGTAGGAGAGAGAGAGATATATATGTAATATGATTAGCTAAGTCATGTTTGGATGAACTAGAAAATACTTGCATTAAAATATGAATACGAAATCACGATCATTAAATAGGTATCAATTATCAGTATTATCACACAGATGGTTTTACCGAATGTTCTAGAAGTCGTCAAGTCATTAGCTTTCAAATAATTCAGTAGACGACTATCTAAGAATCATAGACTAGATTTTAAATCAATAATCAAATGAACGTTAAGAAATAAAATCCGTACCTACATTTGAAACCAGAGTCCATAATAAAATATCTCTACCTATTCATATATTAAAACCGCAATAGTATAAACATACAAATATGGCGAATGTCCTACAATAATTCTACCTACAGATAAATACCGTAATAAATTAATAATCCTATTTAACCGTTTTAGTACACCTAACATAATTGGTAATGATCTACGTCACCGTTTCCGTATTAGGATCTGACTGGTGGGCTACGATGCTCTCACGTCGTGGAGAAGCCAAAGCTTGCTCATCCCACGCAGGTGAATACTGCACCGGACCCATTGAGTAGAGTGAAGGTTCAGATGCGGCGTAGCGCTGCCGGTCGCTTCTTCATGTAGAAGGTAGGAGCGCCCGTTGCAGCAGTGGGATTGGTCAGCTTCAGACGAGGATGCTCTGAGACAGCCACTCCGAAGCCGCCGATGGAACAGGGCTAGCTGCCGCACTCACTCGTGAACCGGGAATTGAGAAATAAATAGTGTTTAATAAAGTATTAATACGTTGGTTTATGTCCCTAAACACTGGTATACTTTCTTATGCAATTAAACAACCAATTATTACTCGAACTATGGTTAAAAGGTAAATTATATATACATGAAAGCATAGGGTATAAAGGCATGTCAAATCAACATTGAGATAACATTAAATCGGAACCAACGCACCGTTTGAACTAGCTTCGGCCACCTTGTCCACAAGTAAATCTCCTTGATGCCTTATGTGCGAAATCTGCATCTTGACTTGAAGCCCATGCAGAGGAGTTTCCAAGGTGACGAGTATACTCTCGGAAGCGGAAGCAGTCTGGAACCGATGGCGGGACTCGAAGCTCGAAGAAGACGTAAACCGGGAATTTGATAAATAAACAGTTCTAGTTATATGCTAAAACATTTAATGATTGTACCTACAACGTTCGTTAATCTCGCGCCCATACTATTTATAGAAATCTATGAGTGATATTTATGGCTAAAGTAACTAAATACCTACATTCAATGATAAAAATATAGCTTCATTTATATCTAAAATCAAAGCAAGTCCCACAATTACTCATTAAATAAAACGTCAAAAATACATACATACACACTAATTATTTCCTTTCTGAATTCTCTATCGATAGTGGTAGATATTTCGATTAACAATAAATATTGAACACTAATTACATATGTGGTATTCGTAAATTGAGTAACACCCGTAACCTGTAACACTAGAAGGGTTGTTAGTTAACCCACAATCATAACCACCCTCGTTTGCTACTAAGCATACTTTAAATTACAGCTAAAAGATTCACAGCTCAAATATTATGTACTTGACAAAACATACCAACCTCTCTCACGTCATTGCAATTGAATGCATATGTCGTAGTCAGATCGTATAATCCGCCGTATTACATTACGGCTAGCCGTTTTCAAAAACAGGGGCGTTTTGAAATGCGGCGGCTCGACGATTAGCCGGATTGTCATTGCGATACGTTCTTCAATAAGGCGGCCTACGTTTAGCCGCATCGTACTACTATTTTAGATTGTAGAGTGACCAGGGGGCCTAGCCGAAACGCATTTCGCCTACGTAACCGGAGTTTGACAATGTTTGCAATTTAATTTATTTTTACCATGGTCCCACCGCACTACATGTGTTTCTTTTCCAAAACAGTTCCTTCACAACTTAAATAGACGGAGCCCCGCAAGCGGGGCTCCTATTTCTGTGCGGTTTGTCCTTCGGGCATCTGAAGCTACCTAACGAACCTAACCTACTTACCTACCTACGCTTTTTTCCCCAAAGTGTAATGTTTTCACGGACGTCTCACTAATCAATAGGTAGGTAGGTAGGTTAGGTTCGTTAGGTAGCTTCAGATGCCCGAAGGGCAAACCGCACAGAAATAGGAGCCCCGCGAAGCGGGGCTCCGTCTAGTTAAGTTGCGAAGGAAATGTTTTTTGAAAAGAAACAGTCCGACGAACTCCAGATTTGATGGACACCCCAGCGTTTGTCAGGCAGCGCCACGGGTGTTAAAAATGGGAACTATAAACTGTCAAAGCGGCGGCTAATGACTCGCTGTATTACATTACGGCTAGCCGTGTTGAAGAACGTATGGCGCCGAATACATTCCGGCGGATTCTCATTCAGCCGCATTCAATCCGGCTAATCGTTAAACCGCCGCATTTCAAAACGCCCCTGTTTTTGAAAACGGCTAGCCGTAATGTAATACGGCGGATTATACGATTCGACTGCGACACATATATCATATATCCACATTTCACACGAACACTGAAACACCTATCTTCAATATTGAGTTAATGTAAGCACATAAGCACATACACGATTTATGTTTTCACCAAATAAATATATTTGAATATACTAAACTCCGACCCTCTCTGTCATAGTTATTAGAATAACACTATCGTATGAGGATTGAACTTACAATAACCATGAACAGATATTGTACCTAGGTACTTCTGTCGCACAATGGAGGGTATAATGTAACGCGGTCTATGCAAACTACCCGCTATATTCACACAACGATAATATAAAAATAATGATTCTATTTTTAACTCGCCAGTATCAAACAAACTTAAAATTCTACGGATAGTATGCCATCAATGCAGCCAATGGACGAACGCAACATGTATGTAGGTTTCCTCAAGATATAAAATGACATGCAAATAATTAAGTTTAAATGAATTAACGTACCGTGACAAGTAGTCGATGGGCAGCGGTCACGTGATGGATTCGACACGCCCATAGTCTAATAAAACATGGTCTTCCATTCCCAGAGTGACACGGGGCTACGTCACAACAACATGGCCGCTATATATAGCGCTATCGCATATTATCATATAGCGCTGTCGCATGATGACGTAAGCCCGTGTCAGTTAGGTGACCTAGAAAAGACGGGAATGGAGTACCAGGCGGAGTATATTATTATACCATGGACACGCCCACGGCCCGGGTGAAGCTTCGCTGGATGATTGCGAGATGCAGTGCTTTTGGTAGCTGCCCCGCGGTGACCACACGCCCAGTCTTTCACGCCCATCGTACCAAAGTGCTGTAAGCGGCGTCTCGCCCGTTGAGTTTCATATCTGCAAACAAGCTTAAACACATGGTTTTCCTTACAAACTAACACTCACAGGACTCCTTATTGACTCGACGCTCTGCTGACGGGAAAAAGCCTCGAATCCTCTTTTCGATTCCTAAAATAACCTCGCTCGCGGGTTCCATGAGAACCCCTAAACCGCCATGTTAATGCAAGTTCCTCAATGGTTGAACCAAAATCGAAAGTTTTGATTGGTTAACATTTGCCACCCTTGCATATGATTGGTCTACTTCATTCCCGCGTATTTTGATTCATCTACCTTACAACAGATGGCATCTCTAAGGATAACATGAATAAATTAAAAAGCACAATGAAGTAGTAGTAGTATTTAATTAATTCAACGAAAATTTTTCATCTAAAATATTAAATTATATAATTTTGCAGGGTAGCAAATAGTGAACCAAAACTAAGCTACCTACTAGTTTACCCCTTGAAGGCCAGATGGCGCTCCGACTCCACTGTCGCATTAACAGTGCCAATATAACGCGGGAAATTCAATCCTAACAGATTCAGTAATTTCCGAGAGAGTAAATAAATGAATGTAGATGTCAGTCTGTTACACAACGCAGCCATCGCCGAGCACCTGAAGTGGAGCAGCCTGGATGAATTCATCGAGCGTCTCGCGCGGGGCATGTACGACCGCGCGGACAACTGCAGCCATGATCACCTGCGTGGAATCGCGCCACACTACACGCGACCACCGGATCTACACGGGGCTCGGCATCTCCCCCGAGCCCTCCTACACACTACAGAAGAAGACGAGGAAGAAGACACGCACACACCACATCGGATGACGCCTACATAGGCACGACGCACACGCCAGCCTAAGCTGCCGGTCGCCTTCTCTGCGGCCCCGAAACCTGGCCCCACTCAAACGGTATCACCAGGCTAGGGGTCGCGGGGTTGGATAACGGCCGGTGGTAACAAAGCTGGCCCACACCTGACACACAGCCGTCCTCAAAATGACGAGCGATCGACCGCCCCACAAGGTGGGGCGCGACCCGACACAGCCTCCGCAGCAGAGTTGGGCAAAAATTAACTTGAATAAGAATAAGAATAAAAACAGAAATTTTATTCTTATTCAAATCAATTTGAATTAGAATAATTCTTGCACTAGTTATTTTAGAATAAAATTAAGGTGAATAAATCATGTGACTTTTATTTTAAATGCGGAATAAAAAACAGAATAATTATTCTAGAACTGAGGCTATTCTAACTAAGGTTTTATTCAATTAAAATGTTATTTAGAATTAAGTTAATTTTTGTAGTACAATTGGTTAAATTTTGTAAGTTGATTTTCACCCTTCTATTTAAAAGTCGGATTGATTTGATATTTGTTACTTTAGTTTAGGTATAGTACACATTGAAGAGTTCCGCTATACGCTATCTAGTTCTATCATCCGATCAGGGTGCTTAGCCAACATGCCAAACGTTGACGCTCCGTAGAGTTGCGCATAGTCTCTCTCTATCACTCTTACATATTAGTGCGATACAGAGACAGATAGCGTTTCGTTGTCGTAGCACTCGTAGCGCAAACGATTGGGTGCCTAGCTAAGATGCCAATTTTTGTTTTTAATTTAATAACCAAATCATTAGGTACAATTTAGCTGTTTTTAGCGCTTTCTGTCTCTATCACTCTTACATATTAGTGCAATAGAGAGACAGAGATAGCGTTTCGTTGTCGTAGCGCAAACGATTGGCATGTTGGCTACGCACCCAAGGTGCTAAGCAAAGATGACAATTTTTGTTTTTAATTTAATAACCAAATCTTTGGATACAATTTAGCTGTTCTGGGGGCCTAGCCATTATGCCAATAGTTTGCACTCCGACAACGAAGCGCTCTCTCTGTCTCTGTATCGCACTTATATATAAGATGCCAATTTTTGTTTTTAATTTAATAACCAAATCATTAGGTACAGTTTAGCTGTTTTTAGCGCTTTCTGTCTCTATCACTCTTACATATTAGTGCAATAGAGAGACAGAGATAGCGTTTCGTTGTCGTAGCGCAAACGATTGGCATGTTGGCTACGCACCCAAGGTGCTAAGCAATAATGATAATTTTTGTTTTTAATTTCATAACCAAATCATTAAGTAAATTTAGCTTTTCTGGGGGCCTAGCCAAGATGCCAATCGCTTGTGCTCCGACAACGAAGCACTTTCTGTCTCTATCTCTCTTACATATTAGTGCGATAGAGGGACAGAGATACCGTTTCGTTCTCGTAGCGCAAACGATTGGCATATTGGCTACGCACCCAAGGTGCCTAGCCAAGATGTCAATTTTTGTTTTTAATTTAATAACCAAATCTTTGGGTACAATTTAGCTGTTCAGGGGGCCTAGCCAATATGCCAATCGCTTGCGCTCCGCCAACGAAGCGCTTTCTGTCTCTATCACTCTTACATATTAGTGCCATAGAGAGACATATAGCGTTTTGTTGTCGTGGCGCAAACGTTTGGCATGTTGGCTACGCTTCCATGTGCCTTGCCAAGATGCCAATTTTTGTTTTTAATTTAATAACCAAATTAGGTAAATTTAGCTGTTCTGGGGGCCTAGCCAACATGCCAATCGCTTGCGCTCCAACAACGAAGCGCTTTCTGTCTCTATCACGGCGGCAATGGCTAGGCCCCCAGAACAGCTAAATTGTATCCAAAGATTAATATTAAATTAAAAACAAAAATTGTCATCTTGGCTAGGCACTTTGAGTTCGTAGCCAGTATGCCAATCGTTTGCGCTACGACAACTAAACGCTATCTCTGTCTCTCTATCGCACTAATATGTAGGAGTGATAGACAGAAAGCGCTTCGTTGTTGGAGCGCAAGCGATTAGCATGTTGACTAGGCCCCCAGAACGGTTAAGTTTACCTGATGATTTGATTATTAAATTAAAAACAAAAATTGTCATCTTGGCTAGGCATCTTGGATGCATAGCCAACATACCAATCTTTTGCGCTACGACAACGAAACGCTATCTCTGTCTCTCTATCGCACTAATATGTAAGAGTGATAGAGACAGAAAGCGTTTCGTTGTTGGAGCGCAAGCGATTGGCATGTTGGTTAGGCCCCCAGAACAGCTATACCTAATGTATGGTTATTAAAATAAAAACAAAAAATTGGCATCTTGGCTAGGCACATTGGGAGCGTAGCCAACATGCCAAACGTTTGCGCTACGACAACAAATGCTATCTTTGTCGCTCTATCGCACTAATATGTAAGAGTGATAGAGACAGAAAGCGCTTCGTTGTTGGAGCGCAAGCGATTGGCATGTTGGCTAGGTCTCCAGAACAGCTAAATTTACCTAATGATTTGGTTATTAAATTAAAAACAAAAATTGTCATCTTGGCTAGGTTCCTTGGGTTCGTAGCCAATATGTCAATCGTTTGCGCTACGACATCAAAACTCTATCTCTGTCTCTCTATCGCACTAATATGTAAGAGTGATAGAAACAGAAAGCGCTTTGTTGTTGGAGCGCAAGCGATTGGCATGTTGACTAGGCCCCCAGAACGGTTAAATTTACCTGATGATTTGATTATTAAATTAAAAACAAAAAATTGGCATCTTGGCTAGGCACCTTGAGTGCGGAGCCAACATGCCAATGGGTTGCGCTACTTCAACGAAACGCTACCTCCGTCTCTCTATCGCACTAATATGTAAGAGTGATAGAGACAAAGCGCTTCGTTGTCGGAGCGCAAACGATTGGCATCTTGACTAGGCCCCTAGACCAGTTAAATTGAACCTAATGATTTGATTAGTAAATTAAAAATAATACGGTTACTGAAACTATGCGTTATGCGACAGTCAATTTGTAAGATTTTATTCCATAAAATAGGTATAAATTAGACAAGACACTAACTACTATTACATCTACCTAACTATACGTAATTAGTACCTATACGGTACCCGAACTACATTTTTATTCGTGGAATATTATTTTAATTAAAAATCATGATTATATTTATTTGATTAAGAATAAGTTATTCTCATTCAATTTTTTCTCATACGAATTATTCCCGACCAAAATTATTTGAATATTTTTGACGGGAATAAAATCGAGATGATTTTATTCCTACGAATTCTTATTCAAATAATGATTTTATTCTTGAATGCCCAACACTGCTCCGCAGGCGCAGCCGGAAGGCGGAAGAGGCCACTCACACCCCCTCAAAAGGGTGTCGAAGGAAACCCACACTATATCAACGCCCCCGCCCTGGGTGCTTGTCACTCATCAATCAGCATCACTAGAGGCAACAGCCTCCCAACAATCTCCAAGTATTCTTTTAAACTAAATAATGTGTTCTTATTAACCTGACACAATACCCGGTAATGGTGGTAAACGACGGTAACCTGCAGCAGTAGCTCCGGCCAGCGCGTCCAGTCAACGCGTGCGGTTCTTCTCTTCGGAAATCACCGAGTAATGCAGTCTAAGCTCGAGAATTTCTCTATCGCAATCTAATGTATTTCGCACTTCGCACACGTAGTTGTAGTTGATGAACGGTGCAACTAGCACCGGGTATATTAGCAAGTTTCATTGCTCGTACAATATTCGAGCCGAAATCGCGAATAAAGCAATGAATGTTCTCATACGTAATCTTCCACTCAGATAACATGTCGTTAATTTTCTTTTATATCTCTTCTCCTGTATGTGTTCCTTTGAATGTATGGCATTTTAAGATAACTTTAAGTCTGTCAAAGTCCTTGTTTATTGCATGGGCAGTTATGCTTAATAAAGACACATTCGAACTTGGATCTCTCCAAATATCTGTATAAATGAGATTTTCTCAAATTGGGTTAGCAAATCATTAATTTTTTTTGCTAACCGTTCGTATAGCTCACCACAAATATAATCCGTAAAAAACTGTCTACCCCTTAATTGGTAATTTGGCACTACGAACTGCATGAGCCGTCTAAACACGACGCCCGCCACGAAATTAAAGGGAAGGTCTTGCAAGGCAATAATTCAGATACCTATCAATCTATCTATTTCCGTAGATTTTGGATTGGAATTGCACCACTTTTGATTTTTTAGCAAAGTCTCTTTAAGGGTCATTTGTTTTTTCGCCTCTTGAAGCGGCGTGTCTTTGGATGTCGAAGGCTGTGTATTTATCTTTTCAACTTCTGATTGGTTAAATTGATCATATTCTGCAACATGCATACACTTCAAATGACTTTTTAACGAATTTAACGATGTAGTCGTTTTCCCCTTTCTAGAATAAACCTTCAGACAAAGTTTACACTTAGCCGTGTCCCCACTAACTTCATCAAAATAGTTCCAAATCGAACTTGATTTCGGCTTCATTGTGCGTTTTTTTACACACTAACATTCACCACACGCAGTCAGTAGTCAGTACACAACAGAACACATACGATTTTAATTTTAATAACACGAATAAAACAAACAACAAATTAGCGTAGCACGTGGCAAGCGGGGCGATGAGCGAATGACTGGTATGAACCTGTTTGTTTTTGATGTACGCCGCCGCCGCGCGAAGCATTGACATCCGTTATAACTTCCGTTTCAAACATAACGGAACCGGAACAGAAACGGATGTGTAATACCAAACGAAAGTTCCGCCTTAACGGAAACGGAACCGGAGCTCCGTAACATCCCTGCTATAAACATACATATATATAAACCTATATACTTAGACATATACTTACATAAAATACACATATACATATATGTCGGGGCTTAATGTAGGTTTAGGTATTCAGGAATGGCTAGATGCACTAGGTGGTACATCCGTAGGGCGTAGATATTTAACGCGAGTACAAGTACGCGAGGCGTAATGCAGTCTCTATTGCTACTGTCCGACCAGATTGAGATTCAATCCCAGAGTGACGCCAGCCTGCAGCCTGGCGATCCCACTTACTCTAGTCCACAAAAACCATAAGCTAATTAATTATCAAACAGAGCAATTTCCGAGAACACATTCAGATGTTACAAAAACCCCTGACGCCTCTAAGACGCTCCCATAGCCTCTTGAACAGACATCTTTATTACCCACGTCGCTTACAAGTGTTTTTGATAAATCGTAAGTATGTCATGTAAGCGCCCATTATTTTCAATTTACCAATTACATCACCTGAGCGTCGACACGGCGATCCTGACTGTCACACGTCCTCGTGTGCAATAAGACATTTAATAGTCATTATAACAACTCAGCAAATTTTAATTCAACTTTACCGTTCGGCTATTCTGCCACTAATATCACTACAGATCACTAAGATCCATTCGGCTATTAACATCACTACAGATCACTAAGATCCATTCGGCTATTAATATCACTACAGATCACTAAGATCCATTCGGCTATTAACATCACTACAGGTCACTAAGATACATTAGGCAATTAATATCGCTACAGATCAGACCTAACTTTCGACGAACGATCGGCGAAGATTCGACCTAACTAACGAAGGTTATTCTGCCACGAATATCGTTAAGAGTACAAACATAAATAATCAATAAAATGCTCGAATCGAATGAACTCTTTTACAAATACAAGCAACAAAGAATAGTTTGAGTACCTATATTTTCTTATAAGAACATCATCAATATCATTTAAATTACGTTGATCAAAACAACACCTCGTTGTTACAACATTTATGTGACTTCTCAAATCTCAAATCTCAAAGCACTATGGCCCGCACCACATCCGGGCACCACCACTGCAAGTCTACAGGCGATAAGGCTTGCGCTAAATGTCACTGTCTCTCATAGTAATTGTCACACGGCACGCCTGCCGTAACCACATGGTCCACCGACCACGTTCGTCACAAAGCTGTCATGTCTCAACCGTTTCAATACCTGTGGCACCACGGCCACAACATATGTGACACACCTTGTCACGTCACAACACGTGTGGTACACCGACCACGTCCATCACAAGTCACAAAGATGTCATGTCTCAACTATCACATATCAACTCTCAACAGTCTTAATACCTGTAGCACACCGGCCACAACACATGCGACATACCTTGTCACATCTCAAAACCTGTGGCACGCCGGCCACAACACGCGTGACTCACATTGTCACATCACAACACATATGGTCCACTGACCACAGCAGCACTCAGGCCACTTCCAAAGTGATACACCGATCACTCCAACGGTTCCACACAGGAACCCAAACCATGCCACACAAGGCATCAACACCACCACGGGTGTCATCATCATCCCTAACACTATGTATCATCACCTGTGGTCGCCGCGCAGCCTCCTTTACCAAACACATTTTCACTAAATATGCGTGAGAATATATCTGATTCGGGTATGTGACCTACGATCGACCGACAAGCTAAACACAAAGTGATGCACCTACATAAGTCACTAAAGTCATCAATACTCAAATTACTCTTAGTTGTCACTTTCTAAAATAACTTTGCATTGAAGTCACATAAATCAACTGAATTTCAGTTCCAATATTCAGCCATCCAAATTATTCAAAGAATATACATTCTTATGCGTCGACAACGGCTATAACTGACTATTCTTTGTTACTTGGTCTCAGCAAAAAAAAATACAGAGCATTTACTAGCAGCTCAAACCAGGAATCGAACCTGTAATATTAACTTTAGATTAGCATTTTCAATGTCTCGAAAACTTTATTTCCGTACCATTAAAAATGTAACCAGAAAACGTAAAAGGTTCATTCTCTCAAAAAAATTAACAGCTATTCATATTATTGGAAAGTGCTGATTTAAAAGTTTTTAGAACCTAAATAAAGAAATATCACGGCATTTCATTCGTTGTTAAATTCACAAAGTTTTTTTTTTAATAGTTAGGTATTGATTAAATGTACCTATCACTTATAATGTTTTTAACATTTTTATACTAACAACGTTATCAAACAACGTCAATTGGTGTCATCTTGACGACCAAAAAAAACTCGACCCAAATCATTGGGTACTTTAAAAGACAAACAACACTTGTACAAGTTGTGCAACATTCGGCCATAAACAAAAAAAAACAGCAGGTAGGTGCCCATTACCCATTATAGCAACACTCCGAAGTTCTACACTGTATTTCACTGATTCATCGCCAAAATACTTTAGACTCTATTTTAATCGATAATAAGACTTCTATTCTTCACAGAAATGGGCGTACATCTTACATCTCGTAATTTATCGGTTGTAATACTTTGACTATATGTCGATAAGTAATGTGTTACACATATCTAGACCAAAATAATCAGATTAAAAGCTTTAATCTTAATTTAGGTACATGAGCATCTTTAATTGAAAACCAGGTGACTAAGTAAAAGATTTTTTTTGTTGAACTCTCCAGTCGCCATAAAAACAATTACCTTACAAAAGGTTACTAATCGAATAACTTCAATCCATCCATTGATTTTTCAAGCCCTCATTGCTCTTGCATCATGTTCATTGATCTTTGCATTCATTCTAATTTAACGTATTATTCGAGTTTATCAAAACCAAAATACCAGTCAGATACTTAAGAACGGACAAAACTCTTTTTATCGATAACTATGCAAGCTAAAGTCCATAAAATGATGGATGGGTGGACAATCAACTGTTCAGTCGAAACATTCAAATCAAATCAAAATTAAAGTAGGTAACCTCAGTTCCTTTAAAAATAAATTTTCAACCAATATCCGTTAATTTAAACAACATAACTAAATAATTCTTTAGTTTGCTACGAAATGTCTCTTTACAACGTAGTAACTAGGTACGTATTACTCGCTTAAAATGAAGCATTGAAAATTATTGCATTAATTAACGGATTAAATGAGAAACTAACTTCAATGTTTGTTTTAGTTTTAAAGTAGGTATACTAAAAAACAGATTCCATAACAGGCTATAAATAGCGACAATTTCGTAATCTGAAAATACTCGCTTTTAAATACCTCATTCAGAACTCTAGTCTAGAAATAGACAAAATATTAGTAAGTAATCAGGAATTTCATATTATCTCGATAGTGTTAGCCCAGCTACGAGTTTATAATAAAAACAAAAAAAAATGCTTCATCGTTCACTACAAAAAAATGGTACAGGATCGAGGACAAATAGAAACCGGTAGGTACGTAACAACAGGCGGACTCATCGCCAAACGCCGATCTCCTCCAGGCAAAGGCAGGGATTCAGACATGAAAGGGAAATGGCGAACGAAGATAATTACTCTTCGATCGTTATCTTAAATCTCTATCGCAAATGATTTCAACTCGTATCTTTTTTCCATTAATTACCATATAAAAACATCGACTTATGGTCTTGGAAAATTATTACAAATTCTCCAAACAGGCTACATACTATATCACCGTCGGACAAATGCCACAATGTTTTTTAAGTAGAGATAAAGGACTCGATTCAATTTCATAATCAATACTCAAGAATAACATTTCCGCTTATACGTAAAACGTAACAATCCACTTTTAAGGATCAACCCCATGCAGGCAAATTAACGACATGAATGATAAATCATCAAGGTAACAATCATAAATCATAATGGAACGAACTGACCCGATTTGATGTCCAGGACACTCCAAACAGGATTTACAGGAAACCACCAGTTTTACCTTACGTCTTTGCACGAATTGAAATATTCACTCTTCAGTTCATAATTCCACGATATCACAAATCACAACATTCACAATGCATCGAATTTTCTTTAGGTACAGTACCCCGCAGTACTTTCGCGTTACGATCCCTCGATCTGATGTCGGTGCTTAATGTAGGTTTAGGTATTCAGGAATGGCTAGATGCACTAGGTGGTACATCCGTAGGGCGTAGATATTTAACGCGAGTACAAGTACGCGAGGCGTAATGCAGTCTCTATTGCTACTGTCCGACCAGATTGAGATTCAATCCCAGAGTGACGCCAGCCTGCAGCCTGGCGATCCCACTTATTCTAGTCCACAAAAACCATAAGCTAATTAATTATCAAACAGAGCAATTTCCGAGAACACATTCAGACGTTACAAAAACCCCTGACGCCTCTAATACGCTCCCATAGCCTCTTGAACAGACATCTTTATTACCCACGTCGCTTACAAGTGTTTTTGATAAATCGTAAGTATGTCATGTAAGCGCCCATTATTTTCAATTTACCAATTACATCACCTGAGCGTCGACATATATGTATACATAAACATATAATCTATATATAAATGTATATATATACAATAAAGTATTCAGATCTAACTACATCAGGAGTCTAATAAGGACAACTTTTTCAACTTCTCCTTGAGTGAGGCAACAGATTGCGATTTCCTTACGTCCACTGGTAGATCGTTCCACAGCTTAACTGAGTAGGCAGTGAAAGACCTACAGTACGCACGCGACTTTTTCGGCGGAATGGCTAAAGTCAGATTGGCAATAGATCGCAGACGGTGACCGCAAACAGTAGCCAGAAATCTAATTCTTTCTGATAGATACGTAGCGTAGGGGATGCGGGATTAAATAACACGTTAAAGAGTAATGACAGAACATGCACATCCCTACGATCGGCAGCCAGCCAAGCTGCGAGCGGAAGGCAGACACGCGATCGTACTTACGTAACCCAAATATATATATCTAATGCAGACATTTTGCAAGCGCTCTAGCCTGTCAAGCAGTTCCTCCCTTAGGTCCACAAAAGCAATGTCCCCATAATCGAGGAGTGGCAGTAAGAGAGAGCGAGCAAGACAGATTTTAGTAGAAAGAGGAAGAAAGTTTTGCAGTTGCCTCAAAGAGTGCAGCGAAGCAAATAGCTTCCTACTGACCTCCGATATATGCGGCGTCCATTGAGAGTGTCTGGTCTAGGATGACACCCAAGTTCTTGACAGTAGAGGAAAGTGGAATCAAAGTCCCGTCATAGATAACATCGGGTAACACCATATCCGCTAGTTTGGAGACAAAATGAGGACTGCCAATTACAATTGCTTGCGATTTTTTAGCGTTCACTTGTAACCCGAAATTCAAAACCCAGTTGCAAATAGCTCTTAGGTCGCAATTAATCTTACTGAAAAGAGAAGGAAGTTCGTCAATGTTAGCCGCCACGTAAATCTGCAAATCGTCTGCGTACAGATGGTAATTAGACCTTAAAGATTCAAATAGTGAATAGAATCAGGCGTTACTTTGCGGAAATCCATATTAAGAGCCAACAGGAGTGGTCATTTCTCCATACAAACGTAGTCCTCGTTTTCCTCCGTGGTTTTTGAAGCTAGAGCAATGATTTTTTCAACACAGATTAATATTGTCAATATCTGTGTCGGACCGTTTTGCTTTTTTTGATATTCTTGTTTTTTAAGGCGCTAGAGCCCTTCAAAAACGGCCAAAATGGCCTAATAGACTATGCCGCAATGAGAGGCGTGGTATTCAAAACTGATATCAATTAGCCAAAAAAGCAAAACGGTCCGACACAGATAATTTCATAATCATTTAGATTTCCAAATTTGGTTACGATTGGTTAAGTTTTGGGGGAGGAAAAAGAGGACTACGAAACCTCGATTTTTGTCATTTTTACGCAGGATTTTTCGCCTCAGCTGCAGTTGTCCCTATCGCACTAATTTTAGGGGCGGAGTCAAGTTTCTAAATACGTACACAGCCAGAAAAGTGATGGGCAATAGTCGACATTTAATGTCGATAATCTAGTGATGTAAGAAGTTATCGATAAACCGTCTTGTGTGAAAATATCTAGATCCTAAGATACAAGGGGTTTTGGGTTGAGAGTAGGGAACACATTTTTGTAGTTATGATAAGTATACAATCTATTATGAACTTTTTGATTCTAATATTTCAAATTAGAAATCAAAATCAAAAATATTTTATTGCATGGTTAAAATGGGTTAACAAAATTTTTAGGTACCTACAGGCACGCTTCGTAATTGTCGAGCAATTTAGGGTCCTAGCTGAATTGGTTGTTCCATACTTACTCGTGCTCTATGGAATGTCCAATTTAGCTAGAACCCTAAATGGCTCAACAATCACGGAGCATGACAGTACAAATGATTCATGTTCTGTATATCCTGCCCTACAATGGCGTTAATATTTGGTTGTCATGTCTATACTTCGTTTTTAAGCATTATTGAAAAAAAATATAGTAAATACTAATATTAACCACTAAGTACATAACTATTACAAAAAAAGCTAAATAATTATACGATTGCATGCTTAAAAAAGACACGTCACCTTCACTCTAATGCTAAACAAACGAAGAATAAGAACTAACAGCGATAAGACCGCCTGTTGCTACCTTTATCTACATTGTAAATCGGTTTTAGGGTTCCGTACCCAAAGGGTAAAACACGGGACCCTATTACTAAGATTCCGCTGTCCGTCCGTCCGTCTGTCACCAGGCTGTATCTCACGAACCGTGATAGCTAGACAGTTGAAATTTTCACAGATGATTTATTTCTGTTGCCGCCATAACAACAAATACTAAAAACAGGATAAAATAAAAATTTTAGTGGGGCCTCCCATACAACAAACGTGATTTTTGACCGAAGTTAAGCAACGTCGGGCGGGGTCAGTACTTGGATGGGTGACCGTTTTTATAAATAATGGTACGGAACCCTTCGTGTGCGAGTCCGACTTGCACTTCGCCGGTTTTTTTTTAATTTGTTTTTATGTTTGTGGTGTAATAAAGAATATTTTAGAGTCAGACCAAGAAAAGTCTACAGCAATTTTGATAGCACACGCAGTGCAAGTGTTATTTATATGTCATAATTTCATAGAAGCGACGTTTGAAATAATACTTGCACTGCGTGTTCTATCAAAATCGCTATAGATTTTTCTTGGCCTAACTCTACTTTAAATTACAAAGTAAGGCCTAAATTATAAAATAAGGCCCATCAATGTTTTTTTTTGTGTTTATTAAACTTGATATTTTGTCTATAGTATTAGCGGACATGGCCTCAAAATTTAAACCCGCTTAAGAATCGGGCCTTATTTCGTGCATTATATACAATACTACCCATTTTTGTGTAGTCATTATTTATACTATAGAAGCATTGTTTGAGTAGCCAATTATTTAAACAGTATTTTTTTAAAGGGCAACGGTGGCAATATTTTAAGGTCTGGATAATAAGATACAGATCTTAATAAGGATATCAATGTAAGTGAATGTTACCATGACTACCAAACAAACAAATGTGATAGAATTTGCCAGCTGGCATTGTAACATTCAGACAGTTACCTATGTACCTAATCTGAAATATGAATAAATTAGTAATATTTTAAACAGGAAAGTAAACCGAATTTTGGCCTTTTGCTGGACACAATCACAATAGTAATTTGTTTTACAAGAGGGCAAAGTTTATCGCCACCGGTTGATGCATTTGCAGCACCAATGGTAGAAAATGCAAGCTCATCATCAACTGCATAATCGACGTTTGATATGACTATTGAATCCGAGCTTTTTGATCATGAATCAAAGGGAAAAACAACATTTTAGAAGGTCGCAGAATAGTGGATTTAAAATATTTATTTTCTGTGATCTCAAATATCAGGCACGATCATACAAAGTGTATATTTGCTGATCTTGCCTTTGTCATTGAAAGACGTAAGGGTTTACACAGAGAATATATATTTAAGTGTAATATGTGCAAAAAAAAGGAAACGATACACTCTGAAGACCCAAAAAGAAAATGTTAGTAAATACTGCTCCTCCCCATGGTTACTTGGTTCCTTATTCAACCTACCTGAAATTAAACGAGTAGGTTAGTAAATTATATCATTTTACATTATAAAGTTAAATGTTTAGGTATCTCAATCACTTACTCACTGGTGGACATGGACGCAAAATTTTTGCCCATCTAATAATAATAATAATAATATTCTTTATTGTGCACAATGAAAACATGATTAAATACAGCAAATTAACATTAATAAAAAACTAAGCAACAACAGGCGGTCTTATCGCTAAAGAGCGATCTCTTCCAGACAACCTTCAGGTAGTAGAAATTATCGAAGGGAAGAAATAAGTATAAGGGTAGCAAAAATAAATGAAGTGCAAGATCAGGAAAAAAAAAAAAAACAGCACAACTAAATATATAACAATATGAATACATACATTAAAGAGATATATAAATAAATAAATATATAAATAAATAAATAAATAAATACATATATACATACATATATCACACAACACAGAATCAGACAGACAGACAGAATCTAATTATTAGCGAGTTTGAGGAAGTGACAGATAGTGAATTTTGAGTTGAGCCTTAAAAATGGGAAGCGATTTAGCATGTCTTAGCTCAGACGGCAGAGCATTCCACAACCGAATCGCTTGGAAGGTAAAAGAACCGTTATAGAATTTAGAAGAAGAAGAAATTTGGGCAAGCAGATAGTTCTGGGAGCATCTTAAAGAAGAGAGGTATTTGAAACGCTCCTTTAGGTAGATAGGGGTAGAGGGGTTGAAGAGAATACCGTACAGGTGAGCAAGAATGTGAGAATTGCGTCGCAAACGTATGGGGAGCCACTTGAGCTCCGAACGGTAATACGAGACGTGGTCATATTTTCGCAAGCCATAAATGAACCGGATGCATAGATTTTGAAGACGTTCGAGTTTATTTAGTTGCTCTACAGAAAGATCGGGATGGCTGATGTCCGCATAATCTAAAATGGGGAGAAGCAGAGCATGAGCAAGCGCAATTTTGGTAGCGAGCGGTAGAAAGTTACGAAGCCGCCGTAGGGATCCTACAGCAGCAAACATTTTCCTACTAACCTCATTGATCTGGGGAATCCAAGATAGAGTACGGTCCATAATTATGCCTAAATTTTTAACTTGAAACGAATAAGGAATCTGTGTGCCGTTAAATAAAATCGTAGGTAAATTAGAAAAATCTATTCGGCAGATTAATTTTGAACTACCTATAATTATTGCTTGCGTTTTAGATGGATTGACAATGAGACCATAGCGATGACTCCAGTCTAAAATGTTTTCTAAATCAATATTTGTAGTACTAATAACGGATGGAAGATCGTCAAGCACACCCTGAGAATAAATTTGTAAATCATCAGCATACAAGTGATAAGAAGAGACGATGTTACTGGTGATGGAATTAATAAATATCGAGAAGAGTAGTGGGGATAGAACGCCACCCTGCGGAACGCCGGCCAGAGTGTTGGACCAAGAGGAATGAGAACCTTCTACTTTAATTCTCTGCCGACGACCGACAAGGTAACTTCTAAACCATTGAATAACTGGAGGTGATATATTAAGGGAACGTAATACTGAAATGAGAATGTCAAAATCGACGGTATTAAACGCGTTACTAAAATCCAACAACGTTAATACCGTCACCATCCTTTTATCCATTCCCTCTCTAATGTCATCAGTGATTTTAATAAGCGATGTGACCGTGCTATGACCGGAACGGAAACCGGATTGGAAAGGGTTCATGAGGCTATATCTATTTAAATAAGAAGTTAGTTGTTGATGGACTAAGCGCTCAAGAACCTTGGAAAGAAAAGGAAGAATGGATATGGGACGGTAGTCAGAAAAGGAAGAAGGTTTAGACTTTTTAGGTAAAGGGATTATGTGAGCTTCTTTCCAAAGCGTTGGGAAAATACTAGAAGAAATAGAACTATTAAGGATGTGGGTAATGATAGGAACAAGGAGATCAAGGAGTGGGAGGATCATATTACGGCTCACATTGTCTACTCCAACAGCATTGGAGGATACTGATAGTATGTTCTTCTTAACATCACATTCGGAAAATTTTGAGAAAGTAAATTGAGAGGAGACAGAAGTTGTGAAATTAGACAGATCGTTGAGAGTCTGAGTCTTGACCGGTCCACTGAAAGTAGCAGAAGCGGAGAAATGCTGGTTGAGCAAATCAAGATCTACATCCTTATTCACAGGGGATTGCTGAGATTTACCTACTCCTAATGTTTTAAGGAATTTCCAGGTCTTAGTAGGATCGCCATTTTCAATGGAACCGTGGATGTGACGTCTCTGGGCATCACGGCAGACAGTGCTGCATCTGTTACGCAACGTATGGTATTTTTCCTTATTTCTGTCAGATGGATTTATCCTGTATTTTGCTTTAGCTACGTTTTTCTTAGCAATCAAAGATCGTATGTTATCGGACAGCCATGGAGCCGGAAGATGCTTAATTTTAACGGGACGGATTGGGGCATGGGTATCATAAAGCTGTGATAGAAGAGAGTTAAATAAGAGAAGTTTGTCATTGACATCACTAGCCTTAGAAATCACGCTCCAATCAATCTGAAGAGCATCATCGCATAAGTGCTCAACGCTCATTCTACCAAAACTACGCTGTAATAGGATTCTGGGTTTAGATTTAGGCGGTCGAATTTTATAAGATAAGAGAAGCAAATCGTGGTAAGAGAATTCTACTGCCGGGTATTGCTCGTATTTAGCAACATGACTTGAAGAGGAAACAAGAGTCAGATCCAGTAAAGATGGAGAACAATTGGGAAAGTGGTGAGTAGGACCAGAAGGGAGTATGGCTAAGTCGCAAGCGCTAGCTAAGGAATTTAATGATTTGGATCGGAAATCATTTTTTAATAAACATGTATTGAAATCACCCATAATAATCTGATGATTGAATGAAGGCTTAAGGTCTTCGAGGAGTTTTTCAAGTGAAGAAAAGTAACTTATGTGCATAGAAGGAGAATAAAAAACACCAAGAAGAAGCGTATTAAGTATACCTAGGAGAATATCAAAATCTACATTATTGAAGGCACTACTAAAGTCCAAGAGCACAAGGAGAGTGAGCTTCCCACCCTCGATATTAAGACGAACGTCATCGGTTACCTTAACCAATGTCGTGACAGTGCTATGCCCGGGGCGGAAACCAGATTGGAGAGGATTGACCATACTATGTCTGTTGAGATGTGATGAAAGGCGACGATTTACGAAGTGTTCAATTATTTTTGATAAAACTGGAAGGATGGAAATGGGCCGATATTGGGAATAAGAGATTGGACTAGAAGTTTTGGGAAGTGGGATTACATGGGCGTGTTTCCATATAGACGGGAAGGTACCGGATGAAAAGGAGTAATTTATAATTTGGGAAAGGACAGGAGCAATGTAATCCGCCGTAACCATGAGCATATCCAGACTTAGGCTATCCTCACCAATGGCTTTCGTCTTAATATTCTTGAGGATAGAAAGTATTTCCTGCGGAGAAATGACACCCAGATCGAAAACAGAGGAGTTGGGGTGTAGCCTGTCAGAAAGAGATGAAATAGTGGTCTGCTTAACAGATGGGTCCAGAGTAGTAGGAGAGTAACTAAAATGAGAATTCATACCGTCTAAGTCGAGAGTACCATCTGGACGCTGTTGAACTTTACCCACCCCTACTTCAAAAAATTCCAAAGTTTTGTCGGAGGACACTCGTCGTCGATGGATTTGTGAATATACCGACGTCTTGCCTCACGACAAACTCTGTTACAGCGATTATGCAGCGAACTATAACGAAGACGATTGCTCTCAGAAGGATAGATCTAAGTTTAATGCGAGCTCTATTTCTCTTCTCCATGAGACCTTTAATTTCGGGGGTAAGCCACGGTGCAGGAAAGTGACGGACGTGCATCGGCTTCAAAGGAGCATGGTGGTCAAAAATCGCAAGCAATGTTGCATTGAAAGCCTCTACCCTTCCGTCTATATCCCCAACACTTCCAACGCTGTGCCAGTCAGCATTGCGCAAGTCATCCTACAGTGCCCGCATGTCTATGCCACGAAGGTCACGTCGTAGTATAACTTTATGTCTCCGTTTGGGTGGATGTTTTCTAAAAGAAGCAAAAATCAAGTCGTGACAAGAAAAGGAAGCAGCGCACGGTGGGCTGCCCGTAGGCCATAATTCAATAAAACGCATGTGGTATTTTTAAATTTACAATGGCTGTTATTGTTTGCCAATAAACGTACTTTGATTTAATATAAATAGATCCTGTATAACTAATTACGTTAATTCTATAACGACCCTCGAAAGCGAACACAACTCCCGTTGGTACGCGTTCTCTTATCAGAGACTCATTAAGTGATCGGTCATTAGTGGTGAATTCCTGACTAAATAGTGACTTTAGTAATTATTATTAATATGGAGCTTAAAGAATCAGGTATGTTGTTTTGATTTCATAGAAAGTTTCGCATTGGAATAAAATATATATTAATAATAATAGGTCTACACCACGCTAAAAAGTCGTACGCATCACGATTAAAATATTTTGCTGACTTAAACTTTTAGTTATGTTACTACACGATTTTACATACGAAACTAGCATCATTTTGAAACCCAATATTTCCAGATTAACGGCCATAGACTTCTTTTTGCAAATATTTGCCTATGTGGTATTTAGAAAACTGCTACGCCTACGTAGGCCAACGCGTAGCAGTACTACGAAAGTATTACGAATGGAAATTTACCCTTTTTCTTTCTTTTTTCAGGTGATGTGAACGTCGGATCTTTTACAAAGGGATTTTTATTTAACTTAGTAGTTCAGATACAGAAAGACGTTGTCAAGTGCTACAACAATTAATAGGAATGGTGCCAGATATAGAAAACGTGGATACAAGAGATTTGGATAGCATCACAAAGTACTTATATTTGTAGTAGACATGTAATTTATTGGAAACCAAGATCGACAACCGCAAGATTGCAGCGAGTTGTCATAGATGTGAGCAACCATTGGGTGTAAAGAAAAGTGCAGTATGTTCGAGGTGTAAATTAACATTTCATCTTGATTGTGATGGGTATCCGGAGAAAGTATATAATCTCATGGATCGTAAAAAGAGAGAAAATTGGAAGTGCAAGTCGTGTATAAGGACAAGTAAATCACCTTGCATGGAGGACAAACAGATCATGCCATCGTCCAGTGTACCGGCAAGAAAAACAAAGAAAAACGAAATCACCCCAAAAGAGCCGGTAGCTAAATCGCCAAACTCCTTACTACCTATTAACCCAAATACGGATACTATTGATCCTTCAGAAAACTACTCCACTCCAAAGCCAAACCGATATCTCCGGATGAAAAACAAAATATTCACGCTACGAATACTGGAACCCAACAAAATGAAACCACATCACAGGAGCCGATATATGAAATAACAAAGGATGTAACAACTAACCCGGACATAACTAGTGATGATGTTCCGGTAACGGTGTACTGTTGGAATTAACTTGTTCGTGACTATAGATATTATATATTTATTTATTATATTTAACGTAGGTATTCTATATATTTGTTATATAGGGCGCATGGGAATTACATAATCGGTTTACCTTCAACTTTGATAAATCTAAAGTAACTGGCTTATCAGTCGTATTCAATATCCGTACGGGTATTTGACCTTTGTCTGGTCTTGAAATGACACCTGCTACAAAAACGCCTGCTTGCATTTCCTGGGCTAGTACTACACAGTCGTCTACCAGTTGTGACGTAATGTGAGTCATAACTTCGCATCGCGGAGGTATATTATGGACATACGTATTATTTAAATGTACTTGCATAGGTATCAAAACGGACTGACCTCGGTCCTCTAAAATTAATGCATTGCGTTTATAACTTATATCTGCATCGTAACGTTTGAAAAATTCTTCCCCTAAAATTGCTTGGGCTGCGCATTGCATATTCTTAAAAACATGAAACTTTTCTTCGCAAATGAAACCGTTAAAGTCTAAGTCTAAATATATATATCCTTCTGAAGTTAAATCTCCGCATACTCCCTTAATAGTAATGCTATGTCCTTGTATTTGTCTAAAAAGATCGGGTTTGTTTTGTAAATATTCGTACCTAATAGCACACAGGCCTGCTCCGCTGTCGGCCAAGAGTTTTAATTTATATGTTTTACCTATACTACAAGTTACTGTGCTATAATTATCTTTATTATAACTAAATATCGCGCTATTCATATTAGTCACGAAAAAACTGCCTGTTAGGTTTTACATTATCGTGTGACGGTTGCATGTGCTGCGCACGCGTATTCGGGCGAGTGGGCGCGCGCGCAGGTCGGTGGACTGTAGCTGCACGGTCAGCGAAATTGTCCGGTCGTTTAACTCTATTTGTCGAGACGTGTTGCGAAATACCTGTGTTACGGTTATTATTGGAATAATACCGTGTCCCGAATGTATTTTTATTTCCTGTGTTAAAATCTCTGCCCTTATTCCTATTGTAACGCGCAGAGTGGGCATTCCGGTTCCCGTAATTATTACGAGAATGTCCCCGTCCATAATGTAGGACTTGATCCTGTTGTGGTGATGAGCTGTGCTCGTCAATGGCCGTCCTGATTGCTTCGGGCAATGACGTAAATTGCCTAGATGATATTATTGTGCTTAATTTTGGGTCTGCTAGACCGTCTGCAAACCGTTTAATGGCTGATTTCTCGTTCAGCGGACGAAGTATATCGTACCTGCTATGGTTACCGTCGGCCTGAGATATGGTCAGGTTGACGAAAAGATCCTCGATCTCGGCTCCGAATGCCTCTATAGTTCTCCTACCTTGCCTAGCTCTGTATAGTTGAGCCTGAATCGATTCGGACGATTTTTTAGGTAGTAAGAATGTGCGCATATCCGTGACAAGTAATTCTACGCTACTATATGACGTCTTTAATCTGAGCTTAGCGCTAGATGAAAGTCTTGTTTTTAGGACGAAGTCTATTAAAATCTGTTGAGTTTCGCTATTAATAATGGAACTGTACATTAGAATACCGTCTATTAATTGTTTAGTGGTATCCTCCTGCCCCGTCATGACGGGCAACAAGGCGATGGCCGTCTTGACATCAAAACTGGGCTTAGCCATTTTTCCGTCTGTTTGAGATTCTGTATCAAAATAATTTAATGCTATCTTTATCCTACTGTAAGTGTCGGCAATATCGTTTATATGCTTATTAGCTAACTCTAATTCTGAAATTTTATATTTTTCCGTTTGCTTCTGTAACTGAGACACAATATCCGCCGCGCGATTATATAATTCGTTTGATTCGTCTAGTTTCTTTCTACCTATTTCTTTCCGTCGCCTCTCTGGACCTAACTTTACAATATCTTCTCTTAATTTATTTAACCTTTCACGAATGGACACTAACTCAGATAGCATAATAAATTTGCGGCTACGGTTAATAACATACAACGGCTAAAATTAGGATACCTAACATTTCCTATATATCGCGACGAAACAATTAAAACATAATGATAAAGTTATATCTAACTTACATTAGTAGCGGGCAATGTACCCCCGTAAGTAGGTTATGTCGAGGCTGCATTCCGCGCTGGCTGGGCGGTCGCGTGACGCTGCTGGCGAGCTGGCACCTCCATGTGGCACTCGCTGACGCTGCATGTGGCTGCCTCTGCTCCGACGACGATGACGGGCCGGGCTAACCCTGGACTCCCTCGAGCATGGGCCGGGATAACCCTGGACACCTCTTGATATGGGCCGGGATAACCCTGGACACCTCTTGAATTGCGAGCCGGGATAACCCTGGACAACGCTCTTCTTTCTTCTTTCTTCGTTTTTTCTTAATTTGAGTTTTTTCCCTTGGTCATCTTTTTCTTTCTTCTCTTTCGTTTTCAAAATGTGTGGGAGGGTTCTGTTTAATAGGAAGCTTCTTTCTTGAAAATGCGCAGGAAGTTCCTTTCTTGAAAAATAGGTTCTTCAACTTGAATCTTCATTAGGGTGATCTTCTTGTCTTGACTTCTATCCTCATTTTGCTATGCGATGCGCTGTGGTGGACTTCGCTTTCCTGGTCCTCTTCTGGTATGGGTCGCCATCTGATGAGTTGGTAGTTGGAGGGTCGAATGGAGATTAAGTGAAACGAGACATTACCGAAGATGTGTTATATTCTCGGTATCCAAGTATAGAGAGAGCAAGTAAATCTAAACATAACATATTTATAGGCTATTATTGCTTACATGCTATTTATACAATTACGTGCGTCGCATATTTATGTTGCAGACAGTAACGTATAGTTACTGTTAATATGTTAACTTAGGCATATAGTACAACTTCAAATTTTTATCTTATATGATTTATTCTTGCCCTCTTTTTTATAATTTTATTGACTTTCCTCTAGTCTATTGTACTCAGTGCTATATTTGTCTAACGTTCTTCTTCAATTCTCATCTACTCAAAGGTTAACTGGAAGAAATCCCTTAAAGGGATAAGTTCGCCTTTGTACTGCCTATCCTGTGCCATAAATTTGTGTTTTGTATTTTGTACAATAAAGAGTTTATACATACATACATACATACTGTTCTACTCCGAATTCACACTCTGAAAACAATGCGCAACCGACATCATCTGAAGGAAAACGGAACTCGGGTTTGATAGTTAGCCAAACCCAAGAAAACCACATAACCCCAACATATGACCCGGAATCTGAAATACCAAAGGATGATGATATGGAAAACTGCTCTACTCCACATGTACAGCCAACATCTTCTGATGAAAAGAAAATAACCCACCGGAAAAAAAGTTCACCATTAATGACTCAATAGAAAACTCTTGTCATAGTTCATTTTCGTCTGAAATAGAAGAATCTGAGGAAAATGAATCATGTGACGACGATAACTCTAGCATGCGAGCTGGCTCTAGACTAAATAGAAGTTGTCCTGAAGTAGCAATAAACAGTCCGTTCCTAATTGAATCCCTGCTGCAAGAAAAATACGACTCTGCTGAAAATTTAATTGAGACTCTACATCGGAGAATCACTGTCTTAAAAAAAACTAAAGGAGTATGAATAAAAAAAAAATCAGGACTTCGTGCACATCTCCAGGATCTATGACGCCATCGCCAAAAGCTGCAAGTGCAAAAAAGTCTTCCAAGAAGAAGAGGAAAAAGGTTAACAGATCCAGAGTCGACGAAACACAAAAAGAAGAAAATAAACAAATAGTTAACGAGTCTAGCAAGGCACGTGACTTGACAGCATCGCCTATGAATCCTGTCACTCCTGCTGCTGGATCGTAGTATATATGCATCATTAGTAGTGACTATACAATAATGTTGACTAAAGCTGAACGAACCTTTAACAATATGAGTCTATGTCACTATCGGGTACCAGGGGGAGGCATTCATCAACTTTTCCAAGGACTTGAAACAAAACTTAAAGATTTCACTCACAAGGACTACTGTGTGGTTTTTGTTTGAGAAAGGGACTTTAGGACCTCAACTAATTATCATAAATTAATTATATTTATAAGAGAACAGATCCAGCTAGTTCAACACACTAATATTATAATTTGTTCACCTACCTTTATACTAAATAATTATGCAAACATATGCAACAAGAGAATTGAAATATTTACTAACATGCTGTATCTTGATAATCAGACATATGGATATGCCTATTTATTAGATTCTAATTTAAATTTAACGTATTCTAATTACATGTTTTCAGCTGGATCTGGGACAATAAACAGTCGAGGTCTTGACATTATATTTAAGGATTTAGCGTATTTGATAAAGTCATTAGCCATGATTACCGTTGAGAATAGTGTAGAGCAGAATGTGCGCGAAAATAGCTTAGAACGTGTTTTTTTTTCGTGAAGACTAAAAATAATAATTTTACTATTATGCACCAAAATATACAGGGTGTTCTAAGTAAATTCGATATTATTGAGGCTGTCCTAATGGAGCTAAAAAAGAATGATAAGGAGGTGGGCGTTCTCTGCTTAAGCGAAACCTTCATTCGAAAAGGTAATGAAGACAATTTAAAAATGAGTAATTTTAAACTGGCTAGCTCCTTTTCCCGTAAGAATAAAAAACGAGGGGGATCTTGCATACTAGTAAAGCATGACATAAAATTCAAGCCCTTACAGATTTGTGCTGACCTTAGTATTCCAACAGTTTTTGAATGTAGTGGAATTGAGATTCCTGACCATAAACTCATAATAGTAAACATTTATCGTGTTCCTAAACATAGTAATAAGGAACAGTTCCTGCTTCACCTCGAGGCGCTTTTGTATCACTTTGGTCTGAAAAAATCGAGACATAAAGTCGTGTTATGTGGAGACTGGAACTACAATATTCTAAAAATAGATAATAGCACATCGAAAGTTATTAAACTACTAAATAATTACAATTACAAAATGCACATAGACTGTCCAACACGAGGCGAATCATGCCTCGATCAAATAGCGAGTAATATAAAGAAAATAACATCTGAAATCCTTCCACTCGCTCTCTCAGATCATGAAACAGCCCAATTCGTCACGTTTCCTGTAAAAATAGTTTTAAAGGCCACGCCATACTATATAAAAAAGAGAGATTACAGTCATGAAAATTTGCTTAAATTCCAAAAGTGCGTAACGGCATTATATTTCTCCGATGTACTCAACAGAGGAAGCTAATGCGGCATTTCAAATATTTCACGAAATACTGTGCCTATTCAATGAATTATGCTTCCCATATATTCGTATAAAAGTTAATCACCAACTCAATAACAACAAATGGCTGACAAAAGGATTGCGACGAGCATGTACAAATAAAAGGACCCTATATTTGAAGTATAAACAAGAAATATTAAATAAGTCTAAAAATAAACTGAAATACACCAGGCTCCAATTTCACCACGGTGACAGGTGCGACAATTGTGAACCATCACTGTTGCTGACGTCACAGGCATCCATGGGCTACGGTTACCGCTTACCATCGGGCGGGCCGTATTCCTGTTTGCCACCATCATTGTATTATTTAAAAAAACTTTATTATATCGGAAAAAAACAGATATTTCTCTTGCTAAGTTTATGACAATTGTCACAACCCAAGTAACATTTTAGTCCTATAATTTTAGTTTTTATCGCTAAAAGCTTGTATAGACGTCGTATTAAGGTTTCAGAGGTGACCACCTGTCGTATAAAAGCGCTTGGCAACACCTTTTTGCTCTATAGGCTTATACAGCTAATATATTCTATAAGCAATTGATGTAAAGGTTTATTTCATCATTTTATAGAGCCGTTATAGGCGTGTACTATAACAGGTTCAAATATAACTACTATAGAGCAATATTACTGTATAATAGTATTTGGAATCACTTTTATGCAACTAATTTGCGCTATTAAGGTTCCCTGCCAAGCCGCTATAGTTTTGTGTTTTAACAGTGACAAAAACCCAACTATACAACGATTTCAGGATATAGTGGCTTTAGAGATCACTGCTATAGTACATAATACTTTAGTAGTTTGCGCTATTAAGGTTCCCTGCAAGCCGCTATAGTTTTGTGTTTAAACAGTGACAAAAACCCAACTATACAACGATTATAGGATATAGTGGCTTTAGAGATCACTGCTATAGTACATAATACTTTAGTAGTCATATGAACACTATTATAGAACTGTTTTGCTCTATAGTAGCGTTTTTGGGACATATTTATAGCGTTAAAAAGCGCTTTAGTAGTTTTTAAATCCCTATTATATCTCATCGCTGTAAACGTCACAATGACTCTTTTATATAACAAAACTGTTGTATAGTGGTTTTGTTTTTTCTTTTAAAAGACAACAGCGTTATAGTTGAGTTTTTATGTCTTATATAAACCGAGTTAGATACATAAAGGTAGAAAACGACTACTTGTAAATGATAAATTTGATCTGTAATGGCTACTTATATCTTGCTTATATAAGTTCAGGCCTAAGCCACATAATGTGGTTCCGTACAAAATATTTTTATATTTTAATGAATTGATAAAAAAGACCCCAGTGATATTAGTGATTGTAGGTGAGATTTATCATCAATGATTTAATACAAGCATAAAATCGTGACGGTTTAGATATTTATCGACATCCATTATTAGCACATTTTTTTTACCAATCACACTGAAAAAGGAAACAACAGTAATGACTACATCTAAATTAAAAAAATATCCTATATCTTTCTAAAGAGTTTGTATGTGTAACTGGGTCACAGCAAAATTCTTTTGGAACCCTAATTTTAATCATGATGGCGGTGAATATTTCGTCGTAAGTTCTATAGTTAGCCTATAAAAGCGTCGGATTTACTTCTTGGCTGTATAGTAGTAACTATGGTGAATATCATAATATTTTATTAAATTATTTTATTAAAAACATAAATAAATCGAGGGGGCATTTAAAATTCCTCATTAAACTAATACCATTCTAACGGTAAAACTTCCGTCCCATATACTTTTTGCACTAAGGACCGAATTATTCGACATCTAAATGGCGCATATTCATATAAAGTCTTTACTTATCACCATTTTACTTAGTACCGTTTTTGTGAAGTAAACACCCAACAAAACCACTCACAACAGTTGATGGAAAACTTGATAGCAAATTTCGTAGTAAAGGAACTATGAATTCTACAATAGTATAAAAAAGCACTATAATACAATTTCAAATACTACTATAGTATAAAACAAGCACTATAATGGAATCTCCAATGCCACTATAGTATAAATTAACACTATAATGGCGTTACTGACAACAAATTAGCACAAAAGTGATCATCACATCACTTTTATAGACCTAAAACGTCACGACTGACACTGCTACAGGTCTACTATATCACTGAATGGCACATAAGATGCGCCATTTCGGCTTTATACAATCTTCTTTGGTCTTTTATAGGACCTTAGGTGGTATTTGGGAAACGTTCTATCGACTACTATAGAACCACAAATTGTTACTTGGGAAGAAACACTACAATTGTCACGAAATTCCGACATATAACTCATTACCTGTCAAGAATTACCTACAATTCTTCTAAATCTTGACAATTGTCAGAAACTTCGCAAAAGAAATATCTGTTTTTTTCCGATATAATACAGTTTTTTTAAATAATACAATGATGGTGGCAAACAGGAATACGGCCCGCCCGATGGTAAGTGGTAACCGTAGCCCATGGATGCCTGTGACGTCAGCAACAGTGATTTTACAATTGTCGCACCTGTCACCGTGGTGAAATTGGGGCCAGATATACGATACTTTTGAGAAAATGTATAAATAGAGCAAAACAGCTACATAATATAAGAACTATCGCACAGGCCAAAAATAAATCGAGAGCTACTTGGCAAATTATTAGTGGTCCAACTCACACACAACCCACAATAACTAGTATCACTACCGACCACACAATATATTCTGATCCCACTACGATAGCTACACTTTTTAACGATTTCTACATAAACCTAACAAAACAAACTAATGATAATTAAACTGGCAACCACCCATCAGTACCCTTTAATCCAAAAACGATATTTCTTAATCCGTGTGATGAAAAATAAATTTTTAAACTTATTATGTCTCTAAACAATAGTCATGCACTGCCGTGTCAAGCCAAACTCACGTATCTTTGAAATGGCCATTTCGAGAAAAACGACTTTAAAGTTTAAAACAAAGAACTTATCATAACTTACAAAATTATGGTCCGTTTTTTTAATTTTTTATATAATATGAATAAGAAGTCCAAGAACAACCGACAAGACGTATTTAAAACTGAAATTGTATTTATATGAATTAATTATGCCAAATTTAAAATATGGACGGTCTAAAATTGCATACATTTTAAGTTACGCGAAATGCGGCATCTACAGATACGGTAATATGGCGTCGGCCTTTAATCCGTTGGCAGCACAACAGATACGGACGGTGTTATGCCGATCTCCAGTATTTTAATAGTGCTATGAAATCACATAGGTAACACTTAAAGAAAAGTCACATTTTTGGGAAAGTAGTTTAATGAATACAGTAATAATTAACATAATAAACGGTAAATTCTGTATGAAATAAAAAATGGTCACCAAACCTCCAAGGACCTCTATAATAAACATAGTACTTAATCTGTAATTTCAACATAATTTTTGATATCACTTTTTTTTTTGGACATAAAAATTAATAATTTGACCATTAAACCATCAAGCCTTCATTGCCGTAACTTACACATGCTGCGGTATCTACTAGTACGGTTACGCCGAACTCATGTACCTGCCTACTACCGTGCTACTACCTATCGAAAGTTACCACAGATTGGCAAACCTCGAGCGTGTCGCGCTTGTTAAGCTTATTATGGTAACTTAAAAAATCTTTAGTCAGAATTATTCCTGAGCATAACTGGGGTTTTGTCATAAATGTAAGTAATAATATTTTAAGTCATCTGCTTGAAATCCATAATTGTTTTTCATTCGAAGTATTGCAGTGCATAGTATTAATATAGACATAAAAAATTAAGTCATATATTTAGTGGTCATAATATGTATTTTTCATAAATGTTACAAAGCATGAATAATAAATATATATGGTTGTGAGCAACCTATGAAGCAAATATTACTTTAGTCTTAATCATAACCACACAAAGACCGTATAAAAGAGGAGATCAAAGAAGAGGAGCCCCCTCCAGTAGGACCGTTTCTCCTGAAACGGTTTTATAAAAGAAACTAATCATAGTAGGTAGGTTAGGTTCGTTAGGTTTCTTTAGATGCCCGAAGGGCAAACTACGCAGAAATAGGAGCCCCGCGTGAGCGGGGCTCCGTCGAATTAAGTGTTTGGACGGAGATCAGGGAAAAGGTTTTTTTCAAGGAGTTGTTGAGAGGCTAAAATTAGTTTCTTAAATTATTTATGTAAACCATTATGGTTGAAAATTATTATGCTACAAACCGTTATACGTAAAAACATTATAAGAATCGATTCATATGCTTTTAGCTGGTATGACATTTGATTCATTATAATCAAAACCTATACCTATGCACAAAAAATATATGACAACTGCTGAGTATGTCATCAAATATTATGGCTAAAAATGTATGACACAATATAATATGACTTTTCATTTGTATGCGCAATGATGATTATGACACAAGTTGTTATGCGCATCAAGGATATGACTTAAACTTGTATGCAACCCAATATGGATCCGGCATAAATAAGTAGTTAAAACCGGAGTTACAGTATTTTGACAACTTAGTTTTATGTGAAAATTAGGGCAAAAAGTAATGAAATCTTTATTGTATCATATAAAAGACACTATTTTAAATCGATTTAGCCCGGTTAACCCAAACTACTGTATCTCAAGATACGTTAGTTTGGCTTGACACGGCAGTAATGCAGTGGGTGACTGGGTGTGGATGAGTTAAGTACCAAAGCCATAAAGCTCTGTGCAAAATATATCAGTAAACCTTTGGCACATATAATAAATCTGTCCTTTAAACAAGGCATTTTTCCTAAAGATCTCAAATTATCAATAGTTAAACCGATATACAAAAAAGATGATAAAACAAAGATGAATAACTACTATAAAGCTAGTGACAGATTCGATAAACAGCAAAATGCCCGTAGCAGCTATATTCCTAGACTTGAGCAAGGCTTTTGATTTTTGTCCAGCATTCGATCCTTTTTTTTTTTTAAATTTGAGTGGTATGGTATAAGAGGGAATGCCTACAGTTGGATAAATAGCTACCTTTCAGATCGCAAGCAATGTACGGAAATACAAACTATTGAAAATGGAGAACTGATAACTAAGCGATCACAGTACAGCCACAACAGCTGTGGTGTACCCCAGGGGAGTATTTTAGGGCCCTTATTCTTTATTTTATATTTATATTAATGACTTGCCACTGCATATTAAACAAGATTGCATAATGTTTGCTGATGACACTACTCTAATAATTAAATCAGATGACATAAATAATTTTAACGATGACATTAATAAAACTCTCGCAGATATAATTGACTAGCTACACACCAGGGTGATTATCTCAACGATTTTTTTTTGCGGCGGAGCTGATAATGACAGTGTGGACTAATTATTTCACAATGGTATTTTTTTCTGAAAACCTTAAAAAATTATTATCTTAAGACAAATCGCAAAATGTTATAAAAGTTATTGTTATTTATTAAAAAAAATTTTTTCGCCGCAATTATAATTTTGGTGTAGTGTCCCGAATCCGTTTTTCTTGAATGATTTCTATAGTAGAACCATAACATCCATTGATTTAACTAAAACTTCACAAACTTTTACTCGTTATTAGTCTACGTATATTATAAGAAAATAAAAGTGAAGATTAGTACATGAATTGATACTCTAAACTAAGCATTACTAGTTGTCCTGGTAAAATAGTAAATTTTGGTGGTAAATATTGAAAATGAATTTTATGGTCGAACGAAACGCAACAAGGCTAACAAACGTGGAGTAACCTGTTAATTTTCAGGTCTGCTCTGGCACTGAACGATGATGCACGTGTCGTATGACGCTAGATCTGTCCAGCAAACGTGTAAGTATCTAATTTTGGTGTATTAAAATACTTTTTAATGCAATTTTGGTGGTGTATCTAACTAATGACCGAAAAGTAGTTGTTTTTGTGTGAACTGTATTTAAAGCATGTTTATAGTTTCTTTTTTAACCGACTTCAATTTCATAGAAGGAGGAGGTTCTGTATTCGGGGTACCTAATGATTCTCCGATAAACTTTTAGCAGATCATCGATTCGCCGACAACGATTCGCCGAACATCGTTTCGCAGAGTCATTTATTTGTCAATGTAACTTCTGGTCAACTAACGTTACGTAGACTCTTGGTTCACATACCGTTCAGTTTGCTTCTGTGTAAATTCGCAGAACTATTATTGGACGATTTCCATTTGGCAGAGTAATCGTTTCGTTTAAGCAATGTTTAGTCGAATAACGTTTCACATTTTACATATAAGTCGTTATTTTCGAAACAAAAGAATGAAATAAAATTTTATCATTTTTTAAGTAAATGCGTTAAGTATATGTATATAAAGTTACGAAGAAGTTAGCGAATATGTGGTGTCAAACTCGTGGTAAGGCTATAGTTGCACTTCATGAAATTGGTGGATTTGAGGAGGAAATGATTGAGTTACTTTAGAAAATACCGAAATCATAATACACATGCCTTTAAAAATTGAGGGGTTCCGTCAATTCCTCATGGATTACAACATCAGATCAGAACCAAAATTGTTATGGGAATACCTCGCAGGTAACTTTTTTCAAACAAAAAAAGAATAACTCAAATCGGACCATGGGTGCTGGAGTAATCGCTAAACATACTACTTTAAAAAAATCATCATCATTATCATCAACAATCATCATCAGGTGCACTTCATCAATAATTGAAATCTCACCTTATTTTATAATTTTTTTTTAGCATTAGAAAGAAGGTAAGCGAAGTTGACATGTCTTTTAATTGAAAAACGCTTTTTAAAAATCAGTAACTAAGTATTACTTATGAAAGCAGAAGAATATAAATGATCGTATTAGATTCGTGAATGTTACATATTTGCCATGACTTATTTTTAAAAAGAGTTTTTCAATTAAAAGACACGTCAAGATTGTTTACTTACCTTTTTTCTAATGCTAAAAAAACGAACATTCAATATTAATGCCAAATGAACATTCGACCTATTGTGTTTCGACCAATGGTTTCTCGGGTAATTATGACAGTTACTAAATGATTATTCTACGAATAGTAAATATGCGTATCAATGTTCTGCTTATTGACTACTCTCGCAATCGACTATTATGCGTAACGAGATTCGGCGAATCGTTACTCTGCCAAACAACCCGTCTGCGAAATGTTGTCGGCGAAACAAAAATCGGCGTATTTTTTTTCGGAATATCAATAGGGCACCTGAGTCGACAATGGAATCAGTCAAAATATTAACACGGAAAATAACTAATTCAATAAATGGCGGGGCCTCACGGATATACGTCGTAACTTGATATAAAAAAAAAAGTAATAATTAGGTCTTTGATTGAATTACCATAAAACTACCTCATTAAGCTATTTATCCGAGAATCCGACATCAATATTATTTGTATCACTTGTATATATATTTACGCCTTAAACATGCTAGAAAAAATGGTTATAGATATAATTTCTTGCAGACTTTGTTCTGATAACGTTCAAAGTGATATTCAATACATAATCACACAAAAATATGGTCAATGTAATAAATATGTGCATTTTAACAAATTTCTCTAAATGAAACTACCAAATTTGGACTCTTTGCGCTAATGCTAAGGATTACATTTCCTTGCGGCGCGCGGGGACAGTTTCAATGCGGGCGGTGGCGGGAGTTCGTGCCAAGGACGCGTGGATAGTATGTAGGTAAGTATGTACTTACCTACAAGTTGCTACAAGTGACAGGCCAATTCGAACGTGGGCGGGCGTCTCGCTCGCACCAAATATTTGTGCGGCCAAGTCTAAGCAAAATGAACGCGCGCGTGAATGATAGCTGATTAAAAATAACTGATATCATTTCCAATATTATTGGTTGATGTTCAAATTATATTCGTAATTATATACGTCAATTATGACCCACTACAAAAATTAAAATTGCGCATGACTATCTATCGTTCTTATTTAATTTCAGAATGGCATAGTGTGGAGTGGCATTATAAAAGGAATACTTATTATCGTAGTCATTTGACAGTTTTGGTGACACTTTCACATTCTGTCACAGCGAAGTGTGTAGGCCCCCTCTTTAATTTGATATTAACGTCTATCCAACAACTTTGTCAGTAGAAAAAGGCGCGAAATTCAAATTTTCTATGAGACAATAACCCTTCGCGCCTAAGCGTCTGTAGACTTTTTTTTTCAACAAACGTATTATATAGACTATTTCGTGCTCTTTCAATTCATAGTTTACGTTCCATAATAAGTATAACAGTAAGTTCCATAATAAGTATAACATAGTATAATAAGAGTCGACGTGAAATATATGTTTACACTTTTGCACCTTACTCCTTTGCAATAAGGCGAAAAGTACGGCTTTAAAATGACAGCGTTTTACACAAAAATAAAACGCTAATTAAATAACTTACCATATTCGGAACCTAAGAATAAATAATATTGAGAGTGGCAACACTGTCGTAGGGGCCTATTCATAAATTTAAGTCATTTCAAATTTGGGGGGGGGGGGGGTCTGGACATCGGATGATGGTAGAACGACGCAGGAATAAACGGTGTCATTCGAAGCATGATTTTTTGATGATTTTAGGGGGGGGGGGGGGGCGACAAAAATCGTCAAAAATAGATGACGTCCTGTATGGACAGCCCCTAGGTCGTATTGTCTTTTTCTAGCATATACCTCCCTCTCTCCCCCACACCACACAGGCAGGTTGCTTTGTCAGTTATACAAGACAAATTTTCAAGTCATTGTCTCAAAATTATACATATTTGCACAATGCAGGATTAAAACTTTAGGTTCCGAATAGAGATGCACCGGATATTCGGTTACTATCCGGTATCCTATCTCGCCCTTATTTTAATATCCAGACGGATACCGGATACTAAAATAAGGGTACTAAATAACTATGCTTGATATCGGAATATAATCGTACTCGATTATTATTTTAAAACAATTTAAACGTTCCATTCATTAGCTCGCGCACTAATTTCGTACCTAGTGATAGACCTATATACCGCGCGAAAGTTCATTACGAAACAGGCCAAAACTTCCACAATGCGCACCTGAAAAACCTGAATATTTCCGCCGGCCGAATATTCGGCGGCTGAATACCGAATATTCGGCCTATGATCAGGCCGTACATCCGGTATCCTGTATGCGGCCAAACAACTATCCGTTGCATCTGTAGTTCCGAATATGATAAGTTATTTAATTAGCGTTTTATTTTTGTGTAAATGCTGTCATTAAACAGCTGTACCGATATTCGGAACATAAGAATAATATTGAAACATGTTTGTTATCGCCTGGTGGTGGGAAGACGCCAAACCAATGTGATTATACATATCCTATGATATACTTATTATGTGTACGTAATATAATTATATTATGAGTGTTTAATTAATTATGTAGTACGTACACCCTTTATTGTAACACCTGTGAGGAGAGATGCGGGTAGATGAGAAGTGCGGGTAGCGTGATCAGAGAAGTGCGGGTAGCGTGATCACCGCAACAACATCGCTTTGTTAGAGCTCCCGACAAATCAATCTAAAATAAATATAAAAACCGCGAAAACCAACCAGCGAGTTATACCAAACTCTTCCGGAGCAAAAGACCTATCCATTAGTGAGAGTGGTTTTCTAATACATCGAACACTCTTGAAGATATTACAGTGTTAAGTTTAAAAAAAAATCGTTCATTACGCACGGTCAACGGCCGGCAGTGGCTGGAAGTTCAGTGACCCGTAAACTTCGCGCATCCCCGTCACCGATCGGTCAACATCGCTAAACACAAGTAACAGCGCCGGAGTCGAGCTGCGCATACCCTGCCATCGAGTGAGTCATATCATACGCTTATCTTGTTACTCGCTACACTCGCTAACTTAATTGCTAAAAATGAATTGCAAAGCATGCGACGAAGCTATTAATCACCTGGAAATACTTAATTGTATTGCTTGCAATGGCTGTTACCACTACAAGTGCCTGAATATCACAACAGCGCAATACATGGCAAAAAACTATGAAATAAAACGCATTTGGCATTGTCCGGTTTGTATGAACATAACCCGCAGGCGGAGAAACGATGACACACCTGTACGATCACACATCCCCCCGTCCCTGAACGAAACTTCCATGTCTGTAGACGACCTACTGGCTCTTGATGGGGACGCGGGAGGCGATACATTAAATAAAACACAGATACATAATAATTCTAGTAGCGAAGAAATTACATTATCAAGCATCAATGCGTTGCTAACGGCCAATAATAAGTCCTTAATCAGCAATATGAACACTGCAATACAAACACAAATATGCCTAGCTTTTAACCAATTTAACAAGGAGATTGCCCAGAACTTTACACAAGTGTGGGCTGAACAACAAAAATGTACAACAAAAATCGAGGACATCAGTAAACAAATCCAATCACTCGAAACAGAAAATGTAGTATTAAAGTCTGAGCTCAGGAATCTTGAGAACCGCCTATCTAGCTTAGCGAGGGGTACACCAGACAACGCACAAAATAATAATAAGAAAATTGTATTATATGGACTAAGCGAACACCACCATGAAACACAGGACGACTTATACGGCCGTATCACAGATGTTTTCTATGATATTTTAGGAGTCAATATTAACACATATGTTGAAGATGTGATCAGAATTGGGAAGCGAGGACCTCGACGTCCCCTCGTTATCCAGTTCATGAGTAAAAGGATGGCAAATTATATCCTAGAGAACTCTTTATGTTTCAAGAATACCGGCATTACCGTCTCTGCATACCTAGATAACAAGGCCCTAGAGGAACGAAAAACGTTAAGAGAAAAAATGTTAGAAGCGCGTAAATGCGGAAAATATGCAGTGATTAGAGACAATAGATTATTCATCGAAGGGCGAGAATATCGAAGCCAGCAGCATGGGACACAGCAACAACAACAAATGCCAGATACAAACACAAACACTAGTTCCATAACATCAACAGCGACCCAAACCATAGATGCCGAAATCGGTGCTATAGCGCCATCGGCGCTCGAACATTCTTCGCCGAATACCAGTCCTAATCCAAATAATCCATCGACGACACTTTTTCGTACCTCAGAACAATAAAATTAATATACTATTCCAAAATATGCAGAGCCTAAAAAATAAAACCCATATACTAGAATCATTTCTAGAAAATAAAGACTATCAAGTACTATGTTTAACTGAAACCTGGATATCAGAGCAACAACGGGATGTAATCCAGATCGAAGGCTACGAATTTGCCGCGGCGTACTATCGGAGCGAGCGACCGGGCGGAGGAGTGGCGATTCTACTACAGGATGGTATCGATTATATTGAAAGAACAGACATTGCAGAACTATCTATCGAGTATATAGTTGAATGCTGTGCGGTTGAAATTACGCAATATAACATGTGTATAATTAATATATATAGATCAGACAGGAATATAGATATGTTTTACGCAGTATTAAATAATATTTTATCAAAAATTAAATTCAAACAACAAAAAATGCGAATAATTATTGGAGGAGATTTTAACATAAATATTATTATAAATTCAACATCTTCGGAAAAGCTTTTAAACGATATGCTAGAATCAAACTTAAGACAAATTGTCAAACAAGCGACCAGAGTAAACGATAAGTCCTCCACTTGCATAGACCTCGTATTCACGAATAAAACAGACCACTCAGTGAAAGTTGAAGAAAATGGTATCTCTGACCATAAAAGCGTAATATATAGTTGTCAAATACAGAACTTACAGGAAGTAATCAAACAACGGTATACTTATAAACGTATTTTCAGTACGAAAAATATGCAGAATTTTAAAGGCGAATTAAGTAACATCGTTTGGGATGACGTAATATTATCAAGTAACGACGTAAACCAAAATTACAATAACTTTCATAATAAAATACAAGAATTGCTCAATAAATATATCCCGCTAAAACGCATAAAAATAAAATGTAAAAACAATAAAACGCCATGGTTGACTGTCGGGCTAAAAATAGCATGCAAAAATAAAAGATTCCTTAGGATTGCTAGAAATCACACAAAAAACAAAGAATTCATAAGTTATTACAGGACATATGAGAAAATTTTAAAAAAATGTGTGCAAACGTCCAAAAAGTTAAATTTTATAAAACAAATGAAACAATCAAGCAATAAAATTAAATCCATGTGGAATATCGTAAAAAACACTACATCAAAAAATAAAAATTCTAAACACAAAAATATGAACATAAAAATTAGTGATTATGTTCTAGAAACGCCCAACCAAATAGCAAAGACTCTCAATGAATACTTTGCATCGGTAGGTGAGTCATCTCTGGCAGGTAGCGGCGCGGATGCCGGCGCGAGCGCACCTGCACAAGCGGTCGGCCGCCCCGTCATTACACCCACAATAAACTCAATAATGATTAGCGAAGTAACCGATCGCGAAATTACTACACTAATGCGACAAATGAAAAATCGAACTAGTTCTGGCATTGACGATATTCCGTCGGTACTGATTAAATTATGCATTACTGAATTGGCAACCCCGCTTAAATTATTAATAAACCAATCATTTTGCGAAGGAGTATTTCCGGAACTGTTGAAGGTCTCAAAAATTAAACCTATCTTAAAACCGGGCGGTAAAGAAAACGATCCAAGCCAATATAGACCTATTGCACTTTTACCGACCTTCTCCAAATTATTTGAAAAAGCCATGACCAAACGAATTTATAACTTTTTTGAAAAATATCAGATTTTTGACAAAAATCAATTCGGCTTCAGGAAACGACATTCAACAACCCTTGCGATCTACAATTACATCCAGGAAATACTTAATTACCTAAACACAAAAAAATATGCTGTAGGGCTACTCCTAGACATGTCCAAAGCCTATGATCGTGTCTCCCATAACATTCTACTCCGGAAACTATACGACATGGGCATCCGCGGTAGCGCCCATAAATGGCTTAAGTCGTATTTACAAAACCGCAAACAATGCGTCCAAATTGATTGGTTTTATAAAAACACGGGTGTAGTAAAGGCGATAACCTCACCAATGCGAACCACTACCTGCTCAATTCCTCAAGGAAGTGTGATCGGATGTGTCCTATTTCTGGCATACATCAACGATTTGCCTAAAACTATGGAATGCAAATGTGTGATGTTTGCGGATGACGTCTCCTTGCTGTTAAATTGCGCAGATAGTACCGAGTGTAACGAGCGCCTCCCACAAATTACAGAAACCATAACGGAGTGGCTTACAGACCACAATCTTGAAATTAATTTAAAGAAAACTAAAATAATCCAATTTCGGCCTTTTCAAAAAAAACCACTGCAAATGTCATTACAAACAAAAAACGAAAATATAGAGGAAGTAAAAGAATTTAAATTACTAGGAATTAAAATAGATACAAATTTAAATTGGAAATCACATATTCAAAATATAAAATCAAAAATATCGAGCTTTATATACGCGTTAAGTGTGCTAAAGGTCAACACTGACTTGGAAACCGCGATGTCAGCATATTTCGCTTTTGCGCACGCAAGGCTCCAGTACGGTGTGATTCTGTGGGGGGCCAGCACTGATGCCAATCAACTATTCCTGATGCAGAAGAAATGTATTCGCATACTTACCAACACGCAGATACCAGACAGTTGTCGACCGCACTTCGCTGCATTAAACATTCTCACGCTGCCCTCTATATATATTATGGAAGCGGCACTCTTTGTTAGGAACAATTCCCATTTTTTCACTAAAAAAGTTGTTAACTCGCAAAGAAGGCAAAATTATAAAATTGAAATACAACTACCCCCAACAAAATTAGAAATGTTTAAAAAAGGCCCTTACTATCGATGCATACTTGTAGCAAACAAACTACCCGAAAAAATTATAAACGAAATTCAAGACAACGTGTTCAAAAGGGAACTAAAAAATTTGCTGCTAAATAAATGCTATTATTCCATAGACGAGTACCTGAATGATGAATCTTTGCCTAAATAAAATAATAATAACTTAAATTAAATAAATAATGAAATAATAATAACTTATATTGATAATTTAAATTAAATATACCTAAATAATTAAATAAATAATAACTTATAATGATAATTTAAATTGAATATACTTACCTATAATATTATTGAATGAATGATAAATTGATGAATTGAATATATTATTATTAATGATACTATGGGAGTGTATTTAAAAACAAATTAATAATAATAAATCAATGGTAGGTAACTAATGTAATAACATAAGTATAAAATAATAAATATTAGCTTTTATTCTTATGCCTTGAACATAAGTATCAAAATGCGTTTATTTTAAACTATGTACATATATGTGCCTGCACTGCACGTCCTAGTTATAGTTTAGTTTTAAGAAACATTTGCTGTGCCCTAACAGGGTTCATGTGTGAACTTACCCTAATGTAATATCTGTCTTGTACCACATGATTATTATGCAATAAATTATGAATTATGAATTATGAATTATGAATTATGAGAGATATTTAGTAAAGTATACAACTTGACAGATACATTTTGTAAAATTAACATTTATTGTATTTATTTATTTATTTCAAATAACAAATTGCACCTTACAGCTAATGCCAAAGCGGCACAATTTGGAACACATTAACAACATAAAGCATTTTTAACATTATTTAACATACAATACAATATACAGCTAAGACACATGTATTCATTATGGTATGCTACTCTTAGGCATCTCTCTTTCTAATATCCTCTTGCACTTTCACATCACTATTCCGGATCGTTTTTATTTGCTAGATAATTTAATGGACAACTATAGTACATTGTAGGAGAGGGCGGAAAACCGCTAAAAGATGGACGAGTGAGTTTGAGGGCCGACACGTTGGTGGAAGCCCTCGAATAATACGACTCCATCTTTAGCGTTTCCGGCCGAGGCATTACATAGTGCTTTTCACGACTACTGCGAGGAAATAAGGAAACATTTGGATAACTATAAGTACTAGCCCGCGATTTCTCTGGTAGCAAATTACTAGCCACTGCCTGTGCTGTCTCTTGAATTTCGGTAGGCGTCAGCGTAAGAATATCATTTTCTTCACTAGAAGAACTCATTTTTATAGCGAGCGTAGATACGTGTTTCTTATATTTTATAGTACTATCCAATTCAGTGAGAATTTTCCGATCCCGCCTTTTTTCTTTTTTATCACATTTAAGAGGCGTTTTTATGTTGTTTGCTTCAAACCGACTCTAAACTTAGAAGCGATTTTGCTAAAAAAACACAAACAGTTACAAAAGTAAAAAACACCTGAAGCGTGAATCGAATGAACTGTCTGAATGAATGAATAGTTTGACATTTCGTTTTTTTTAAACAAGAAATTGGTCCTATAAATAACCTAAATTTATTTTTGAAGGAAAAAGTTGCGCCAAAAAAGACCTTTTATTGATTTTTATGTTTTAAATTATACTCATTGCTGTAGCGAACTGTCACCAATGACAGATGATGATAATAATGAAACATTGTAGTAGTGGTGGTTCAGGTACTACAGCTATTGCCTACTTTCCAGCTTGGTTTTAGACCATCTATTGCCACATTTCCGAACAGTGGCGTGAAAAATTTAATTATTTATTTCACACCAGCTCGGAAAGGCTTACTTTGCACTTCAAAAACTGAGAGCAAAGTTTCATTTTATTCACAAGTGAGGCAAAGGAATCAAATGCAAATTTTGAGTTGTTTTCTTATGTTTGCTGGTAGAATTGACTTTTAAATCATAAATATTTAATAAAATTCATTTGTATTTGATTTTGTATGATATTTTTACATTTAATATTTGCTTTGGGTTGGTGTGGTGAAACATTTTGTGTTTCACTTGGGGCAAATTTTGTTTAACCCTCGTGCTTTGAAACCCTCGCAACGCTCAAGATTCCGTTTCGAATGTTTTACTTGCTCCAGTATCAATATTAGCACGAGCGGTTAAACAACAACTTTGCCCCCTTGTAAAATAAATAACTATTTCAATATAGTCAGCTAAACTGAGGTACAAATTCAAAAACTCACCAGCAGTTTAGCTTCACGACCTTCCAGATGGAAAAACAGCAAGCCAATGACTTGAAAATTTGCCTTGTATAACTGACAAAGCAACCTGCCTGTGTGGTGGGAGTGTAGGAGCGAGGGACGTATATGCTAGAAAAGGGCAATACGACCTACGATAGTGTTGCCACTCTCAATTAGAAATGCAATGGATAGTTGTTTGGTCGGATACCGGATATTTGGCCTGACCGTCGGCCAAATATTCGGTATCCGACCGCCGAATCTTCGGCCGGCGGAACAATAAAAAAAATAAAAAATCATTTATTTCAGACCTTGGTTCATACACTTACACCAAAAAACTAATTAACTACAAACTAAATTTAACAATACCTACATTTCGGTTTTTAGGTGCGCATTGTGCAGGTTTTAACCTGTTTCGTGGTGAACGTTGGCGCGGACTCATTTCTATGTTCGAAATGAGTAGGTACCTACGCGTGCAAGTGAGTGGATGTTTAAATTGTTTTGAAATAATAAACGAGTAATGTACAATAGGACCGTGACTGTTTCTTAAATCCAATTTGTTTACTCTGAAATCAAGCAAAGTTACTATCCGGTATCCGGCCGGGTATATTATTCTGAGGTTCCAAATATGGGTACAGTTGTTTAATTGTTGCTTAATTTGGAGATTGACCCCAATTTCATTTCTGATCAAATCGGTCGATTTGATCATCCCGTCTGGACTTCACTTAACAGCCGTAACACATTACCGCGCCGTTCAGGGTCACGGTGCGCCAAACCATAGCCTGATGTCATGTAGGTATGTATAATGTACTTAGTCCAAAATTATGTTATTTATATGCATTAAACGTTAAATCTGAACCAATTCGATTACTATTCTATAGTGAAACACATTCAGCTTGACTAGAAAAAGCGCGGCAAATTTAAAACATGTATAAGTAAAAAGCATTTAACGTTTCAATAGCGCTCAGAGACCTGACTTTTATCTCGATATCGTAATTTTCTAGCGACAAATCCATTATCTATACAAAACTGTCGCAAAAATGTTATCGCTTCTATATCGTGGTACAGGATAGGATAGAGCCATATACTTTACTACTTGCTTGCAAGTATCGTAATTAAACAGTGCTAAGTAGTTAAATACGCGCAATGTATTTTTATGTCATAAATAATGTATTTATTTAATGTTAATTTAGTATTCATTATAGTATGTATATTGTTTTATCCACAAATATGAATAATTGTAGTTAATTTACCAATAAAACATAATTTATACGGCCACAAATAAAATATGAAATGCTTCTAAAGTCTGTTTGGTTATTTCTACATGGAAACGAAGTCATTTCAAATTATAAAAACATTAACTGAACACCTTATTGCCGCCTGCAGTCACCGCTCGCCGCTCAGCTATCCGCTGTCGTTAATACCACGGCCTTACGTTTTATGACAGTGAGTCGCGTCAGGGGAGCGACACGGTTCGGTGCGCTTGCGTTCAGTCGAGTTTTGGAATATTACGGCAAATTTTTGTTGTTTGTTAATTTGTTGGTTATTGTTGTTTGTTAATTTGTTGGTTATGGTGTCGACTTTTATTGCCCTAGTCGCCAAATGATGTTACTAGTGAAATTTTAACCGACACCACACGGTAAAAATAAGTTTAACAATAATTACTTAATTAAAAATCGAATAAAAACGGTATTTCTAATACATAACTTATATTTTTTGCTATTCAATTAAAGAGTACTAACAAAATCCTAACTCAATTAATTAGTGCAAATATTTTAAGGTTTGCGATTCCTGAAGTGAAAGTAAACAAATCAACTTGGATTTAGATAGTCAAGATATTACTCGCCTAGAGAGTATATTACAAAAATATAACCATTGTTTTGACGATTATTCCGGCCCAAATTCTAGTGAATGTAACGTAGAAATGAAGATCGAACTAACAACAGAAGTGCCTTTCTATCATAGGCCGTACAGAATGTCTCTTAAGGAACAAGAAGTTGTTCGCAACATAGTACAAAATCTTATTGATAAAGAGGTAATTGAACTCAGTAACTCACCATACGCCAGCCCAGTCATATTAGTTGCGAAAAAGTCAGGAGAATACAGAATGTGCGTCGATTACCGTCAGCTAAACAAAATCACGAAAAAGGATCGTTACCCATTACCGGTTATTCAGGATCAGTTGGATAGGTTAAGTGGTGACAAAGTATTTACGAAGTTAGATTTAGCGGCAGGGTACCATCAAATCAAAATGCATCCAGACAGTAAACAATACACTAGTTTCGTGACCCCATTCGGACAATTTCAGTACAAAAAATGCCATTTGGTTTAGCATTTGGTTTGGTTTGGTTTGGTATATTTTCATTCAGTGTATTATAAGCTTTAAGAATAATGTACAATTGTACCTTAAATATTATTTGTTTCTGACAAAATCGCATTTGAAGTTCCAAAAACGGCAAAATCTGCCACTTTTTCGCATGTCCCAGTGGCGGCATAGCCCAATAAAAAAAATCACAACTTTGGATGTAGGTAACGTATTATTATTAACTTTGTATTTTCATAAAGAGCATTTTCTAGAGAGTTGATTTAATCATTTGGATAAATTAATGCATTATTATTTAATAAAACAAGGGAAGCCTTTTTATCGTTGTCCCGCGCGGCAGTTGTTTTGTTATGACTTAAAGATACCCCCTAAAATCTTCTTTGTCTAAAAGCGGTTAGTTGGGCGTCGATTACCACCGAGTGTAGATGCGGAAACAGTTTAATTTATATAAAAACAGGTAAGAATCTCTTTCGATATATTTTAGTACGCCTAGAATGACATTTGTATGGACGCTTAATATGATGGTACACAGTCGAAATAAAAATGTGTATTTTATAATATCATCAATGGCCTTTGCGTCTATTGCAGACAATTTATGGTGTAACATACATTACACCACCTGGGACGGAATTAAGGAAACGCAGGGATGCCCAGCACCTGAATTACCCTCTCGGCTTCACTGTCTTATCCCACAGGAAAGGCGAGCCAATACGTGTGGAGACAGGTCGGCTGCAGGAATCTGCCGCATATTTCAGGTTGGACCCTACTCGCGCCTTACTGAAACTCCATTCCGGGTTTTATTTTGGAGTATCCTTCTCCTAGATGGATTGCAAATCAATGTCCTCGCATAGGATAGGGTGTCGTACGAGGCGACTAAGTCCACAAAAGAAGCAAGAAGCTATTTCGTCACAGGGGAGATGGTCCTCTTAACATTGGTTTCCATTTTATAATAATAGTTGCAAATATAGTGTTAAAATATATTAGTAAAATAAATAAGTGAATCGGTTGTATTGTGTAGGAAATTTCGCAAAAAAATATTATTGGCGACATTTGTATGACGACATTTATATGGCTATTTTAACCGTACAAATGTCGATTGTGGCATACAAATGTCGACATAGTGCCATACAAATGTCGAAAAGGTGCAATACAAGTGTCGTCAGGGTCTTACAAATGCCACAAAAATAATAAATAGTGCTATAAAAATTTTGATACTGCCATATAATGTCGAAAAAATGCCATAAAGATGTCAAAAGCACCTTACAAATGGCTAAATAGTGCCATATAAATGTCGATATTTAAACGTCCATATCTTGGCAACTTATAAAGTAGAGTGGTGACTCCTACAGTATTTTTTTTTGTTTTTAAGACGCTAGGTAGGCCCAATGCCCTTGAGCGTCTGGGCGGAGCTAAACGCTCTGTACCCGCACCACCCGCTTACCCCGCTCGCTGCGATCGTATGTGAATTTTGTATCGCTGCACCGCCACGAGGTTCAAAGAATAAGATAAAGCCCAGAGGCGCGCAGTTGGCGTTGGCGCTATACTCGTATTTGTCTATCTTTTGTTTGCAGATATTTTATCGTATGAGTATGAGTAGATCATGCATAGGTATACTGGTGCTGGAGGTATTAAATTATAATACAAATATATTCCTCTATGCATTATACTTCACAAGTCTCGATTAGTTAATTTGTGTTTTATTCGTTTCTTACAAATAAATTCCGAAGTCAAAACGACAGATAAAGATTAATATTGAGGCGTATAATGCGTTTATACAGACAGTTTTTACCTCCATAATAAATAAATATAGGTACACATATTGCGGGTGTTTTATAGTAGTTCAGTCAGATACCACGATTATGTATGCGGTAACAAAAGTCGAGGTCAACGAAATAATGTACCTACTACTCATCTTTCAAAGAAATAAAAATAATAATGGTTCCGTCTGACATCTCCATTGTAAGCTGTTCAATATTATATCAAACTGAATTATTTAACAATTTGACATGATTTGATTTGCAAGGAAAAAATTGGTAAAAAAAAACATGTTTATCGTTTATTTTACCCTTTATTAAACCCTTTTATATTAATTACATACATACGGTAAACATAAAAACCTCACATACATTATTGTTTTACATATACACTTAAAAAAAAAGTCATTTATTACAAATATTGATACATGTTATAAAATATATGTTGAAAGTTATTTACTTGCACAGTGCTGTATTATTACATTTGAAGCATCTTATGCCCCCATGATAAAGTAGACATTTTGTCTGTATTAATGTACCTTTTATCATCCTTGTTACATAATGCCACTTTATTTACAAACTGCGTAAATATTTCATGTTTAATTGACTTAAACAGCGCTTGTTTTTTGCGTATTATTTGATCTGAAAATAGTGCATCCGTATACTCAGAAATTTTAAGATCACGTACAACAGATTTTTTAACGCCTTTTGCCTTTTTCACCGTATAGGGTTTTTTGGTACAGTCGGTACCCTGAGGTGTTGTCGTGATACAATATAATTTTGATCGCAACCCAACAAAACTCGTTATAACTTTACCCTTGAGCTCGTCTTTAAATAACCCTGGAATCTTTTTATTAATTAATGTATGAGAAATAGGGTGGCCAAAAGTATAACACCAGAAATTCAGTCACTTGGTTTTTATTATGTTAAAATAATTCACTACAAAATTATATTAATTATTATTTTAATAAGTTGCTGTTTACACTAGAACACTTATTTTAAATACTTAGATAGGTGTGAACGGTTTCACAGCTCAACCGAAAAAGACCCCGATCATCAGTTGGTCAGGTATTTTATACCTGGCGAAATGGCGCCACCTCGATCGGACGTGACGTCACAATCAGCCGACTTTAACCTGGCGAAAATGGCGCCACCTCGTTCGGACGTGACGTCACGATCAGGCGTTTTAATAAACCACGTGATCACGTATTTTGTTCGTCAATACACTTACTATTTACGAGACCAAGTGTTTTATATTTGAAATTAACAATTAATAAAAATATTTCTTACAAATGGAATATTAAACTGGTTTTTTGGTTCCAAATTGCTGGTGTCAAAGTGGTCTAAAAAGCACAACCGCAAGTCTTTGTAAAAATCTTGCGTTTTGATGGAATAAACGAATGAATCGGTATCTGTATATAACAGACTTACACGATCAGAATAATGTGGTTTAATAACCGAGTAGTGAAAGTCGTACATGTGGCTTTTCGATAGTTCTAGTACTGTGAAACCAATATAAATTGGTTTGTTAAGTTCTACACATTCTGGTTTCATCTGAATTGTAACTAAATTATCTGATAAAATTGAAATACGATGAAAATTAGGTTTGTTTATTAAATCACACGCTCCGGTTTTCTTTTTAGAAATATTATTACGATCAATCCAAGTATTGATAAATTTTACATTTACTCTATTTTCAGTATTTTCCAACGTTTTACCGAAAACACTATTATTTAGTAATTTAAAGAAGTCTTGTTCGAATTCGGACTCTGCTTTTTTTCTTAATTCTGTGTTTAAATCGATATATTCTTTAAGAAATTAGCTTTGCCGGAATTTGATAATACGATGGATTTTTTTTAATTTAAGACCATGACTAAGACAAGTTTTAAGGTGAACGTAATGTATGACATAATTGTATTTGTCATATAAGTTTGGTATCAATTTCTCCATCATTCCACCAGGAGGAATCATTTTCTCTGCACAAAACGGCAAGTCGTTGTGTGTGTCATGAAGATAATTAGGATACTGGATATCTACTTCTAAAATATAACCGAAAGTCCCTTCATCAGATATTTTCATAACTTCAAATGTCTCAATTTCATTTTTGTTCAACCACTGAAACTCAGCATAAGGCATGTACTGACACATACTATAACCATACAGGTTATTACAATCTATATACACAATATATGAGTCTTGTTTATTTTTGTCATAATTTTCAATATAAATATTATTAGCTTCAGCATATCTATTCGAACACAAACATATGCCTCCTCGAATACCGCTTTGAATCATTCGAATCATTTCAAAATCGTGTATAAGCTCTAGAGTGACTCCGGTTTTAAGCAACATTGCATCATATGATAGACTAGGCGCTGAGAAATAAAATGCTGGATCTAATCGATAATGTGTTTTGCTCGTTTTTCGGAAATGCTCAAATATGTCAGTAAGAAGCAGTACATCAGTTTTTAAATAAAGATCAGTATATTGGCCCATATCCTTGATTTTAAACATCTCCCACACCAACTTAGCATGATTATATTGTTCATCTGTTACCGTTTGGTTAGTTAGTGAACTAAAAAACTCATTCTGTTGGGGTAACTCTTTTTCTTCATACGATTGCCATGTTTTCATATGTTCATAAGGATAAATTCCTTTTGTTAATAATAACTCAAATTTATTCATATCCGGAAAACTTTTTTGTAAATGATAAAAACAGGATCTATCCATGCTTTTTGCGAGGTCGTCCAAACTAGAGCTTAAAAATTTAAAAGAATCAACAAAGCGGAGCGGAAAACATTGTTCTTCATCTTTCAAGACGACATATTTTGTAAACGAAATGTATTTTTCCATAGACTTTGGAATCAATTTAACTTCACCAGGAGATTTACACAATTCTTTGATAAATAAGTGACAATCGTAACCTGACAGATTATGAAAGAAAACTGGTAGAAATCGAGGCACCTGAAGTTTCAAGTTACATTGCGAATGAGCTGCGCCGCGGTATTGACCGGATAAATGGCAATGATCACGAACTTTATTTTCGTCCCATAAGAGACCTTGACAAATATAGCAAACTATAGCGTTAGAAAATGCTTCGCGATCTGAATCTGTAAATACTATAGGCCTAGTTTTTCCTAGAATTTTCGATATATCTTTAACTTTTTTGTAGAGTGACTCAACAAAAACTTGTACACAGTCGGGACCCCTATATGAAACATAATCATTTAAACTTTCATCATACGAGCACACAAGTTTAAAAGCAAATGCTACTGGTATGTGTTTTTGAAATACAAATGTATCTGATACTGTAGGATCATTGTCACACCCTTGATAAGTTTCTAATAATGTTTCGGCATCAGCGTAAACAACGAAAGGAACTGATTGTGTTCGTTCATAGTGATTAAACTTGATAGTACTACCTGATTTTGGTAACACTGTAGCTACACCTGCACAATTATGTTTACTTAACTGAGCATTACTATTGAAAAACAATAGGCAATCATCGCAAAAATGCAGTGCACTATGATGTTTCGTTATTTGATTCCTAACAAGTCGAGACAAGTTACTTATTAAGCAATAGTGTGTCTGGTCGTTTTTTTCTAGTAAGAGTAAGTTTATTTTATTTTCTCTTTTAAATGATGATTTGTAAAGAGGTCCAACCACATTTGTGCCTTTTAATCCGTAAACATTTATACTAATGTTATTATTGTTGCGTTCAAACACTGAAATGTCCTGAAAAGTTACCGGAGATGATAAATCTTCTACATTTAAAACATTTTTGAAATGTGGGTAAGAGGTAGTACGATTTACGTTTCGTTTAGCAGGATAAAAACCTGCAACGACACTCCAAAGAAAACAAAAATCATCCTTATTTTTTATATTTATACAAGCTTTTTTGTTTTTAATAAATGCAGGTAACTCTATATAACAAGAACCTCGCATCGGTTCGTATTTATTTATGTTTACTTCGACATGAGAATTACTTAAAAACGACCAACCACTGTCTCTATGCTGGAAACTCTCTATTTTGCGCAACAAATTTGCGATGACTGTTGCATATATTGTTTCGAAATCAAAATGTGTATGTATTATTATATTTTTAGTACCAAATGATTTAATTTCTTGTGTGTCATTTTTGCATAAGTAAAATAAACTATAGAGTTCAAAATTGACTTTAACCGAAGTATGTGTTTGAATTGCTTCATTTATCAGGTGTCGCACTTTATTAGAAACTGATTTTAAAAAGTCTGCAGTGAGATGGCATTTGGGGTTGATAAAATATACCAGTCTAAGTCGTTGAGTCATAAAGAGAGAAACTAGATGTAATTACTGTCTTATAACAGTGGTCTGAACTACTTTGGGGTGTCTGTAGAAAAAAATGCGCATGGCGATTTATATACTTGAATTTACTATCGCAAATTCGTGGGGTATTGTGCGTTCCTATGAAAAATTCCACAAGGCATTAGTTTTCTGGAAGTCAATTATCCGTGCTTGGATATAAACTCAATAAGTAATCTCTGCACTGTGGTAATAAAAATATGAAGTGCAACCTATGCCTTTTATTCCTCGAACCATTACCAGAATTTGATGAAGTCTTTATTAAATACAATAACAATTACCAACGCACATACCCCCCCTGGGAACAATATGTATGTACTCGTCGAACCAAGGAAAAACCCAGGAAAACCTTGGCTCGACCCTTAATAATCAACATTGTAATGTCTAGATACATTGGTGCTTACACTTTCAGTTATCTAACAATAAACATTTAACAATCTACTCGTAATTTCCAAGACAGTATACACAGCATAATTGCGAATGACAGTTTAACATGATTAGTCGGTAATATTCAATTACAAAATACAATATCAGTACATATTTCCATAGACAATTAATTTACATCAAATTATCTGCGGGAGCTTGGATCCCTGATTCTATAGCTGTATTTAACCATATTTATTAGGCAAAAATAATGAGAGTCGAACTCATTAGATATAATATAATTATAGGATGTCACCCTTAAATACTCATAATATAACTTGGCAGGCTATAGGTAACATTATTATTCTTGGCCTAATTCTACGTAAGTACTTAACTGGTTATATCGCCCAACCGGAACCACTGATTCTAGATCTGATTTTATACAGAATTAGATATAATTTACAAAGTTAGATAACACTTGGCGATATCTCGTAGCAAGAGCAAATCTAATGGTCACGCCGCCCTCTTTGGTGTCTGGAATCTGAGTGTCTTTCTCCTCGCCCGTTCTTAGCGAAAACCCTTTACAATACTAGCTTATCTCTACTTAAATTAGGGTCGACTTTATTAACAGTGAATAAAATACATTCTCGCTACAAGTGTCTGCACATCCCCGTTTGTCGTGACGTCCCGTCCGAAGATGCGTTTTGTTGTCTTCTTCCCACACATGGCGCCATCGGTTGGTGTTGCTCTGTCTCGCTCGCTCGCACAGGGATGCCAAAATGCCCGCCACCAGCGACGCGCGCGCAGAGTTCGCACATGTTCACTGAAACATTAGAATTGACCAAAGTAGATACCGCTACGTATCGTATTGTAGACCTTAGGGTCATGTATTGAGGTTCTAGATTAGTTTACCGTTGTGTACAGTGACGGCCCTTTATGTCTCCCAGTGAAAGCTAGTATAAACGTTGTTTGCGTAGTTTTTGTAATTTCTTCGAAACTATCCATTGGACAACTCATAAATTACACCCTTTTTGCTTATGGTTTCGCTTTAACTTATCGTTGTTTATTTTAGCCTGTCGTTTTTGTCCGTCTAACTATTTTTAATTTATTGCTTCCTTATTATGGGGTGATACTCCTAAATTATTAACACGTACTGGGTATCTGATACCAAGATTCCACCTCAGCAGGTAACAAATTTATTTTATCATCATTTGCTATAATTTTATATGTAGCAATTCTAGATCGAAACGCAGACGATATTCTAAAAACATCTTTTATATGTTCTTCGGAAGAATTTTTTTTATGAAGATTGCTGCGCAGATGGCCAACCCATTTACGATTTTCAATAGTAATCGAGCAACTTGAACAAAATGGCATTTTGATGTATTTTATTTGAATTTATTAGACCTTGATGTGTCTATAACATATACGACTCAAAAAAATAAATAAGGGTCACTGATATTTATTAACACTTACTGGGTATCTGATACCAAGATTCCACCTCACACCCCTCTCTGGGTAGATGACCAAAACTACATCGTTCTCTTTTGGTCTTCTACACAACCTATGTAGAACAACAGAGAATCTTGGTAACCTATCTCTCCCTTCAAATAACTGTCTTGATATTAAAAAAACTAAACCCCAGTCCACTCGCATTGTCTTTCTTTAACAACGGTCTATTATGGAATTTGTAGTGGGCAATAAACAAATAAAACCCTAGCGCCGGCGCTTATGTTTTATGTGACTACCTGGCTGTTGACTATGGAGGGGTTGACTACGGGTGCATTACATTTGTTATAATTACTTTTCATATATTATAGTTTGATATATCGTTATTTTGAATAACGTAATAAATGGCATACTACCGTAATACCTAATTAACGGTACACATAATTTTATTATTGGTATAATGGTCATAAAGTACATTTACTCTTCGTCTAATATACATTGTCATAATTATTACATATTATTTGTTATAATAAGTGACATCACATAATTATTTATGTAGCATAATAGTTGCATGACATAAATGGGTTAGGTTAGGTTGGAACTGCGAGTCCGCACAAACGAATAACTACCTAACAAAAAGAGGGTTAGGTTAGGTTAGATCTTTGACCCTCCGTAGAATAAAATATTCTATCAAAAAAAAGTGGTTGAGGTTAGGTTTGAACTGCGACCCCCGCAGAACGAAAACCGTGAAAAAATAGGTAAGGTTAGGTTAGAACTGCGACCTCCCTAGAATAAAATAGCTAGCAAAAGCAGTAGGCCTGCGTACTAGTTATAAAAAGTATGTAAAACTTTACGTTATCAGTAAATGAAATATGACAAAAAATGTTATACGATATATATATTTATGCTTGATAAAATTGTATGAAGTATTACGTTATACAAAAATATAATATAACAAATGTCATTATAAAACATGTCTATATACTATTTGAAAATTATATTACATTAGGCATTATATCCATGACAGTTTAGATGAAATCACTATATAATAAAGGAAACGTATAATAAAAATTACATTATAACATAAAATAATATATCAAATGGCGTTATAACGAATGTATGATAGTTTTTTTTTTATAATTATACTAAACATTACACACCCGTTGACTACTGTATGCATTTAATGCTTATCTTAAATGACAAATAATTTTCGTAGGTACTCTTGAACTTAAGTCGCTACCTGTCTACGTAAGTCGTTACGTATCTTTGAACGTTGTTCCTATGTGATAATGAAATTGAATTACAGCTGTATGTTCAACACTAATGCGTTTATATAATTATAAATTCATTAAGAGAAATTGCCGAGCCCGTAAGTTACAGTTATAACGACGAGATCCCTTGGCTCATTCGTCACCAAACAATCGTAATATTATTCACTCATCACCTCCCAAGATTCTAAGTTGCATTCGTCCACTCCTTTCAAAATCACGCAATATTCTGGCCAGAGATTTTTCACACTAAGTTCACACGTATTACAATTAGTTTGCTGATTATAATTTAATTCCCATTTGCTGATACTAACGCCTGTATTTTTGTCAAGAGATCTCGCCCATAAAACTGCATTTAAAACAAACTTTTCCGTGTCCATGTTATCCAAATTATGGTAAGGTTGCAATTGATAAGATATATAATATCTTGTGTTATAGTAAAATTTACTTTCCTTCGTTTATTCGATTACTGTCATGATATCAAAACCCCTTTGTTAAATGTTTTCTTTGGAGTCTTTAAATATTGTTATAATAGAGTTAAGATATATAATATCTTGTGTTATAGTAAAATTTACTTTCCTTCATTTATTCGATTACTGTCATGATATCAAAACCCCTTTGTTAAATGTTTTCTTTGGAGTCTTTAAATATTGTTATAATAGTCTATAATTGATGTAATATGGCTGTAAAATTTTAGTAAGTTACTTGATTTTTTTTTTTCAAAAGAAATAATAGTTCGAACAGACAATGGCCTGGCCACACGTTACAGAGTCATTTCCTCATGGAGCGGGACATGAACTGCTATAAATATCGTTCGTCTAGTACGAGAGTGTTTAATTCCCTGGGTCTGTTGCGTCCAACAGAGGAGGGGCGCAAGAACAGTCGCTCCTAAGCGTAAATGACGATAGGTTTGATTGACTAGACCGGGTCCGTCATCCATAACGCCAAAACTTCTAGAATTGATCCCGTTTGCACCACCCACGTAGGGCCTGTCTCCAGTAATATGTGTGATTGCTACGTAGCCTTTTCATATGGAGGGTCAGCAAGTGCACAAGTACACTATGTTGGTTTGTGATAGTATTTGATGTTAAACGGTACCATTTTGTTTTTTTTTTTTTCTTTTATTTATGGCCAGTGCTGACCCTCAGCGCTTCAATTTGGGTGGGCACAGGGTATCCTACGCAAGCCGTATAACCGTGGTCTGTACTGGTAATTAATCAAATCCCTATTCCTGCGGTTACAATAGTAACGGCTTTAACTCCCGTAGTTTAATAGCGGCAAACTTCAATCAAAATAGGTAATAAAAATTAGATATTTGGAAATCAAAATGAACCCAAGAGGCATACTAGAGGCCGTCCACAGTCAGGCCGAATGGCGTCGTCGTGTATTGCCTCTAATAGCGTCAAAACTACCAGTACACATCAAAGCTTTTCTACCTGAGATCAAATCTAGTTGTTTATTAAAACCAGGCACATAATGTCACATGTAATTTTCTAATATTGTCTGTTCAACCTCGCTAATGACAGCTTTACTTGCTTGCCATATGTAAAACAATACATGGTCTAATAAAACATGGTCTTCCATTCCCAGAGTGACACGGGCCTACGTCACAATAACATTGCCACTTTATTTCAACATAACATGTTACATGGGTACATTATACCTATGGTTAATAAGTTAAAATATTTCTTTATAATTTTATAATTTTCATTTATATGTATTTTAGCTTAAATTTTACAATAACACGTCATTTTTAATTACTCGTTAGCAATATCTTCCGATTCACGAAAGAAATTTCAGACTTTCGGGTAATTATGTTTATACTACTGGCAACACAGGATAGCGCTGTGCACATTTGACAATTCGGATCTAGATAACTTCATGCCCTGACCGTCATCCTTGTCGAACGCGTGTTAATTGTTATTTCCTTCTCGCTCAGTGTCAGCAGTCGCAGTGTTTTCCAAACTTTTCACGTCGTAAGCTCGGTAATTAATGTGTAACTGTGAATTAGTTTTTTAAACGTTTGTCTTGTATAGATAACTAAAGTTTAATTTAATACATTAGATTTGTTATATTTTACTATGTTTCTACATGAATAACTTAAAATTAATGCCGTTAAAATAATTTTCACCGTTGGTTAAAATTCTCCCACATTTCAAAGTTTGAGAACCTGTAAACAGCATGATGGCGTAGGCGCGTGTCAGTTAGGTCATACGCGAATCTCGGAATGGAGTACCAGGCGGAGTATATTATTATACCATGAAACAATAGAAATTAGTGTCATCTGTAAAATTACTACCAAGGACTATTAAAACGGGCAATCATAATTGATTAGTTCTCTTTCAATAATTAATGACCATCTTCAATAGCAAATATATAAACGCATTTTATTGGGAACAACATCAATGGAAATAAATAATTACTTTGTGTACCTTTAATTATAGGAAGATATGTGCAACAAGAGGTGCGTGTAAACCTACAATTTTAAACGGTATATCTACTTGTGACATACATACATACATACTACATGATCTTTGAAATGAATTAAACATCGCGTTCGTCGTAAATTCACAAGCGAATACTACCAGTTTTGCACTATTATCCGGTTTCCCTTATTTTCTCAACTCTAACAAATGCATCAACATTAAATCTACTAGAGCTCTACATAATTTATGTAACCTTGTAAATCTCATAACAACCGAATTGGCCTTCTTATCATAAAGGTAAAGTCCTTCGCTTTGCACATTATTAACTTTATATTATATGAGTTACTATTTATTCGGTGGCATTAAAACTCGATCTAAGTATCCCACTCTCCGCTTTAAATAAAATACCACGCCTGTCACATCTCGCCATCAATAACTCTATTATATTACGTCCTATGGTCGATATTTCTACAACAGCATTCGTACTACGCTATCTAATCTTGAACTGCCCAGGCAAACCATCTGGTCCTATTGTAGTCCGTCGTTTGGTACCTGCTTCGCGCCTATTTGCAACCTTCAAGGCGAATTATAAACCATAGTCTAAACTAATCAAATAAAACTTTTACTACAAAAGACTATTTAGCTCTCAATTTAGCACAAAATATCTACGTCACTGTACACAAAACACACACAAAATAAAATTCAATGACATATAAGTAGGTATACTGTCTTGGAATTTTTGATTGTTAAACCTTAACACTTTCGCAACCAGGCAAAATTTCAAACAATACCCCAGAAACCGACAGTACTCGCTAGTCGGGCAACGACGTGCAACTCAATGCCGCACGCCGCGAACCCGCTAGTCGGGCAAGCGGCGGACGCTCAGGGCTGTGACAAGTAACTTTCGTATAAGTACGTGGATAAAATTAAATCTGCTGTCTCATCTGTTTAGGCTCCCCGTTTTGTTCTTCTCCTAATTCTAACTCCTATTGATACATACCCGTGTATGCAATTTCACGTAACCAACTAATAAGAATTTTTATTTTGTAATCGCATTAGGTAAAGTAAATAAAAATACAAAGTGAAGTAATAAAATATAATAATCAACTGTACCAACTTTTCGACCACATAATAATCAGAAGACTTACAATTTTTTCTGTTAGTGGCAGTGGCAGCCCTGAGGTAGTGAAGATGCAATGCTTGCCCGCCTGTCGGGCACTTCGGCGTCGCGTGTAGGTTTATAGCTCTTGCCCGACTAGCGGGTATACCGGCATCTGAGTAAAGTTTACGAGTGCCCGAGAGTCGGGTACGCGGTGTCGAATGCGTTAAAACAAAGTCTATTAGCACTCTAGGTAACCTAATACCCCTCTCAGACCTTTCTCAAGTATTTAAATATATAATAGTGATCGTCAATTATTTTAATAACATTTAAAGTTTCCTACGTTGTGTTTGATTTTTTAGTTTAGTTTAGGTTCTTTTTCTAGTTGTGTCTTTTTTTTTGTGTAATTTAATTTAGACACAAAATCTAGATTCTGCGCCACGGCATCACGTGAGATGGCATTTGGGGTTGATAAAATATACCAGTCTAAGTCGTTGAGTCATAAAGAGAGAAACTAGATGTAATTACTGTCTTATAACAGTGGTCTGAACTACTTTGGGGTTTCTGTAGAAAAAAATGCGCATGGCGATTTATATACTTGAATTTACTATCGCAAATTCGTGGGGTATTGTGCGTTCCTATGAAAAATTCCACAAGGCATTTGTTTTCTGGAAGTCAATTATCCGTGCTTGGATATAAACTCAATAAGTAATCTCTGCACTGTGGTAATACAAATATGAAGTGCAACCTATGCCTTTTATTCCTCGAACCATTACCAGAATTTGATGAAGTCTTTATTAAATACAATAACAATTACCAACGCACATACCCCCCCTGGGAACAATATGTATGTTAGGGTGGTCCTTATTTCTCATTTTTTGAAAAGTGAACGGGGCACCTCTTTAAATTGTTATTTAGTGTGAGTTAATTCCACGTTATTTTTATTTAATTTTTTTAACTAGTTTTAGAGGTCGCTACCGAAGGTCAAAGTTTTGAAAAATATGTAAAAAATAACAATGTTATGAATCAAGCCGACTAGTTATTCAAGCGGTTTCATTGTTAATTTTTTACTTGTTAAATGATTATCAAGTGCTGGAACCTACTAGCAAAACACTGACGCACCCCCCGCCCCCCTATCACACCCCTGTGACGCGAGCGCACGGGACGCTCTTCAGTCCATTTTCGTTCTTCTGACAGTGTGCACGTAATTTTCAAGCGTATCGTTCTGAAGTGTCGTAATGGCGTCTACAAGTAGTGGCGTACGCGTGTCAACGCGAAATACATCTAACGTCTGGCTTATAGGACAGTTAACACCAAATTTGAAGCAAACAAAATTACCCTCAATACGTGAAGTGCTTAGTTTGTTTTTTTACTTTAAAATCGACGAGAAAAGAACTGTAAGACGTTCTGCGACGGACACTGCCAATTATGTCTTGGCTATATGGCAAAAAGCTGCAATACCGACAAGATTAAAGAAGCATGTAATAGACAAAATTGAATATCACTTTAAAGAGTGGCAGAAACTTAAAAAAAATAAAGAAAATGTTTCAAAACGCTCCGCTGTAACAGCCGATAAAGAACAAAAGTGGCAAAAACAAATAGACCAAGTATGATGACCATCGAAGAAGACAAACAATTCTTATTGCAACAACGAGTCAATCGGGCAGGTTTTATGACCACTGTGGACAAAGAAAGTTTGCAGAGAGAGGCTTTGAACTTAAAGAAAGAAGAAAACCTTCAAAAACGCCGAAAACGCGAAGAACAAAGAATTAATGCTCTGCGAGGAATAAATAAGTTTTCATCTTCATCTAGCAGTGAAAATACTACGCCAACACCTGACATGAACCAGGAAGCAGGGCCTTTAACACTTCCAGCACCGCCACCACAAAAGCGAGGTAGAAAGGTTTTGATTAATGAAAACATAGCGGAGAGTCTTGATGCCGCTAAATTATCTGACAGAAAAGCTACTATCGTCTTATCATCTGTTTTGAAGAAAACGTGTAAAGAACCTCGAAAGTTTAATGTCAACCGTTCTTCGATTCGCCGGCAGCGGATGAAGCATCGTGAAACAATAGCAAATCGTTTAAAAACAGAATGCAAACCCGACTTACCCTTAACAATTCACTGGGATGGTAAACTTATTGAAGACATAACAGGACATAAAACGGTGGATCGCTTACCAATTTTAGTGTCCGGGCATGGAATAGATCAGCTGTTAGCAGTTCCCAAACTTGAACGTGGAACCGGTGAAGCGTGTGCCTCTGCTGTTCATGAAACCGTACAGTCATGGGGGTTAAGTGACAAAATTAAATGTTTATGTTTTGACACAACGACAGTAAACACTGGACTGCGAAACGGATGCTGCGTTATTTTGGAACAAAAAATGGAAAGAGATATATATGATTTGGCTCGCCTGTCGACATCACATAATGGAAATTATGTTAGAAGCCATCACAAATCAGGCACTTGGTCCATCTAGTGGCCCAGAAATTTTGATATTCAAAAGGTTCAAAAAGGATTGGACCAATATTGATTGTAAGGATTACAAGACGGTTATTTCTGATCCCGAGTCAGCCAAACACGTTGAAGATATATCTTCAGAAATGATTTCTTTCGGACAGGATCAATTGCATGAATACCAACCGCGTGACGATTACAGAGAGCTATTAAATCTCACAATAATTTATTTGGGAGGAATACCTGAGAGTGGAGTTTCATTCAGAACGCCTGCTGGACTTCACCGTGCTCGCTGGATGGCAAAAGCTATGTACTGTTTAAAATTATTTATGTTTCGGCATCAATTTAAAATGACTAAAAGAGAAGAAAAAGCGATGCAAAGTATTTGTACTTTTACTGTCGTCATATACGTGAAGTATTGGTTCGAAGCACCTGCTGGGCAATATGCACCGCGAAATGATTTACAACTGCTGAAAGACCTAATAACCTTTAAAAATATTAATCTAGCGATGGCTAACGTTGCGTTGAAGAAGGTTTTAGGTCATTTATGGTATTTAAGTGAAGAACTTGTTCCATTTGCATTTTTCGACGACAAACTTTCGATTGAAATCAAGAAAAAAATGGTCATTGCACTAAAAGATGAAGGGCTGGACTATTGTCCCAAGAGAATAAGTCTAGATGCAAAACATATCATGGAAAAAAATATAGAAGACTTTGTGACAAGCAACTCTTTAAGGTTCTTCCAAATACTTGGCTTATCATCAGGATTTTTGAGCAAAGATGTTGTAAATTGGGAAGACGACGAAGAATTTAAAGCTGCAAAAAAAATTGTACAATCGATGCGGGTAGTAAATGACATCGCTGAACGAGGAGTGGCATTGATGGAGGAGTACAACAAGCTCCTAACAACTAATGAAGACCAAAAACAGTATTTGCTTTTAATTGTAAAACAATTCCGAAAAAAGTACCCCAACGCCAAAAAATCCACCCTTTTATCATAATTTTCTCATTGTGTTATTGTTGTGTAACGGATACTAGATTGTGTAGTTTGTAAGAATATCTGATTTAGAGAAAGTAATTGCAATTGTTACTACTTGAAAGTGTTTCTTTTAAATATATCCGATTTTTAATGTAACACATGTGTTTAATTTTATTTCACAAACTTCAAGCTGCGGTAGCGACCCCTAATTTTCGTACAATAAATATGAAAAAAATATACTTAGCGATTTTCATGTTAAATAACCATATGAAATGGTGCCCCGTAAAGAAATCGAAAAAAAATTTTTTTTTGCCATATAAGGACCGCCCTAATGTATGTACTCGTCGAACCAAGGAAAAACCCAGGAAAACCTTGGCTCGACCCTTAATAATCAACATTGTAATGTCTAGATACATTGGTGCTTACACTTTCAGTTATCTAACAATAAACATTTAACAATCTACTCGTAATTTCCAAGACAGTATACACAGCATAATTGCGAATGACAGTTTAACATGATTAGTCGGTAATATTCAATTACAAAATACAATATCAGTACATATTTCCATAGACAATTAATTTACATCAAATTATCTGCGGGAGCTTGGATCCCTGATTCTATAGCTGTATTTAACCATATTTATTAGGCAAAAATAATGAGAGTCGAACTCATTAGGTATAATATAATTATAGGATGTCACCCTTAAATACTCATAATATAACTTGGCAGGCTATAGGTAACATTATTATTCTTGGCCTAATTCTACGTAAGTACTTAACTGGTTATATCGCCCAACCGGAACCACTGATTCTAGATCTGATTTTATACAGAATTAGATATAATTTACAAAGTTAGATAACACTTGGCGATATCTCGTAGCAAGAGCAAATCTAATGGTCGCGCCGCCCTCTTTGGTGTCTGGAATCTGAGTGTCTTTCTCCTCGCCCGTTCTTAGCGAAAACCCTTTACAATACTAGCTTATCTCTACTTAAATTAGGGTCGACTTTATTAACAGTGAATAAAATACATTCTCGCTACAAGTGTCTGCACATCCCCGTTTGTCGTGACGTCCCGTCCGAAGATGCGTTTTGTTGTCTTCTTCCCACACATGGCGCCATCGGTTGGTGTTGCTCTGTCTCGCTCGCTCGCACAGGGATGCCAAAATGCCCGCCACCAGCGACGCGCGCGCAGAGTTCGCACATGTTCACTGAAACATTAGAATTGACCAAAGTAGATACCGCTACGTATCGTATTGTAGACCTTAGGGTCATGTATTGAGGTTCTAGATTAGTTTACCGTTGTGTACAGTGACGGCCCTTTATGTCTCCCAGTGAAAGCTAGTATAAACGTTGTTTGCGTAGTTTTTGTAATTTCTTCGAAACTATCCATTGGACAACTCATAAATTACACCCTTTTTGCTTATGGTTTCGCTTTAACTTATCGTTGTTTATTTTAGCCTGTCGTTTTTGTCCGTCTAACTATTTTTAATTTATTGCTTCCTTATTATGGGGTGATACTCCTAAATTATTAACACGTACTGGGTATCTGATACCAAGATTCCACCTCAGCAGGTAACAAATTTATTTTATCATCATTTGCTATAATTTTATATGTCGCAATTCTAGATCGAAACGCAGACGATATTCTAAAAACATCTTTTATATGTTCTTCGGAAGAATTTTTTTTATGAAGATTGCTGCGCAGATGGCCAACCCATTTACGATTTTCAATAGTAATCGAGCAACTTGAACAAAATGGCATTTTGATGTATTTTATTTGAATTTATTAGACCTTGATGTGTCTATAACATATACGACTCAAAAAAATAAATAAGGGTCACTGATATTTGTATCGTCACTAAAAATATATATATATAAAATATTAAATTATGATGTGTATTTTGTTAAAAAATCGCAAAACATAACTTTCGTTATAATTTAGGTAAATATTCTAAAATAAAACTTGTTCCAAATGAAGTTATTAATTTTGTGCCCCTATTTTCATTTGATTTGTATAAAATTAGCCTTTCCACTGTGCAAATAAATTAACCTTATATTACATTATAAAAATTAACTAATTAAAATTAATTGTTTTTATGTGCGTAAAACACTGATTCCGTATCATTAAACAGTTTACGAGCACTTTTGAAAAAACCTTGAAGCTTTTTCCACTCGTCTCCGTTGGCATTAATTTGGATTTTTAATGAATTTAGAGCTTTTTGCCAACGATCTTCACGACCAACGGAAATCGCATCTGCCGTCTTATATACCTTTATTTCAACGTAAAAATCGCCGTCAAAGTGTTTCCGACGAATCACTGACCCATTGGCCACACGCGAAGTCAGTACCGACGGCAGAACAACTGAAGCCTCCTTCTGTCCCGCTGTAGTTGCCTCCTCTTTTGTCAGCAGCCCGAACAAGTCGAAAGATTCATTCCACGGTGATGGCTCCTCATTTCGTTTCACAGATCTATGTAAGAAATAGTATAAAATAAATAAATTGTCCCAAAATAAAATAATGGGTTCTTGAATTGTAGTCCCAAACGACCTTCATAGCTCCATCATTTTTTTTTAATAAAAAAGTGACTAGATAAAAACTAGGTACTTAACGCCAACCAATTTTTTTGAGCAACAAAATTTCTCAAGAATCGAATGAGAAATGCTGAATTTTATACTAAATATTTCAAACAATGCTTACGTTTTAGAAGTAGACGCCTTCTGCTTTTTATTGTTAGAAGCTTTCGTGTCCCCCTCCGCAGATCTGAAAAATATAAATATTAGTTAATAATAGTTCGTGATAATTGAACTACCTTTGTATATCGAAATCAGATATATTATTTTTTCATTTACATGAAACACAAAGTTTAAATCACCTTTTCTGTGCAGGAGTCTTCTGTTTCTTTCCAGTCTGCTCGTTAAAAACCTCCTTTTCCTCTGAGTCCGATCTAAAGAATAAATAATATAAGAATTAATTATCACTCATAGAAAGAATATTTTTAATAGGAAACAAATGAAATTGTAACAATAATCATAATTACCTCTGTGCAAGGTCCTTAGTCTTGGAATTCTTCTTGCTTGTCATACAGGACATGTATTCGCAGGTTGAGTCATATTCTGAGTCCGACCTGATAAAAAAACAAAATTGTTATTTAAACTACCTATATTTGCATATACTTTGCAAAAATACAGTATTCAATAATTTAAAAAGAAGTTATGTAAAACTAAATGGTTAACTTACTTACATGGTTATTAAATTATTTGCACTGGAATAGTCTTCAAATTTAATCTTGATAGTTCTTCACCTCAGGATTGTCACAACAATAATGAATTATTTAAATTAAATTATAAAAAATTTAACCTTGCCGTCAAACGCTAGGGTTGTCACAGTTATTTTAAGCCTTAACTTTACTGCATTTAGTTTTCTTATTTCATACTTCTTTTAAAGTATTTTTAATTTATAAAGACTTGTTTGAAATTTTATGAAATGGTTTAATAGTCTTTGGAAGAAAAAAAAAATCATTTTTAAAATTAAAAAAAATCGGGCTTATTGCTAGATCGCCTGTTGTTTACCTCTAAGTTAATCAATTTGATTCTCTGTACTAGTTTATATAGAGTGTTCCGTAAAAAGTATTTGTATTGTATTGTATTGTAATAATGAGTGCTAATACTTTTGGACAAGGCTGTATAATTTACCTGTTGGTCCACTTCCCTGCTTGACCAAAATCTAGGTATAGCACGTAGATAATAACATCTCTGTAAGATCAAAATTGATGAAATATTGTGTTTAGTTTATAGTTCTAGTATTATTACGAGTTCAGGTTAACAATACAAAACCTTTTTTTTTAATAGAAAAACATTATGGGATTCAAATTTATAATTATAGACACTTTTTTTTTTTAATTTATTATATAGACTTCCAGTTTGCATTCACAAAGGAAAGATAGACAAACATACATTCGTAATAAATGCTTCATGTACAACCCTATTCCCACATTGCATCACACTAAAGTTTCATGTTAACAACTCGTGTAAGTAATAAGAGTCTCAATCGCGGACCGACTCAAATGCATGCTCAGCGGTATGCACACCGGCAGGTTAAAGGTTCGAAATGTAATGGAGTAGAATTCCGCTCACATATAATAATATAACTTTTTTTTTTACCTTTTACATTGAAATTAAATAGTATTCGATTTTCTTATTGTAATTTAATTAAATTAATATTATATTATAATAATATAACTTTTTTTTTATTACTATTGTAATAAATTTTACTGTATAAATTCATATTAATATGTAATAATCTGTATCACTTAAAATGCAATAATCTAACCTTTTTAATTCGAAAATCATCATCATCATCAGCAGTAGCATTATATCATCCTAATGTCTTTATTATCAAAATAGAATAAAAATTATAAAAATATTGTTTAACTATTCTTTATATAATGTAATTAAGTTTTATACTTAATTACATAAAATATTATTATATAGGGTAAGGTAAGCTCTACAAATTATAGAGAAATCGACGATGAAATTTTAAAAAATGTTTTATAATAAGTCTCTATTTGTTATGTCAATTTTATTATTATTTATTTATAAAGGCTTCTAATAGTTTTTCATAAAATAATAGAGAAATGTAAGACCGTAAAGTAAATATTATATAGTTGTAATATCGACTCCATGGATATAAACAACAATCTTTTATCGAGTAGCTCAAATGCGTGCTCAGCAGACCTACAGGTTCGAAATGTAGAAGAGTAGACATTCCTCTCTCATAAATTTATTTTTACATTTTGTATCTAAATAGAAAATAATATAATAATCTGTATCACTTAAAATGCAATAATCTAACTTTTTAATTCGAAAATCATCATCATCAGCAGTAGCATTATATTATCCTAAATGTCTTTATTATCAAAATAGAATAAAAATTATAAAAATATTGTTCAATTATTCTTTATATAATGTAATGTAGTTTTATACTTAATTACATAAAATATTATTTTATAGGGTAAGGTAAGCTCTACAAATTATACAGAAATCGATGATGAAATTTTAAATAATGTTTTAAAATAAGTCTCTATTTGTTTTGTCAATTTTATTATTATTTATTTATAAAGGCATCTAATAGTTTTTCATAAAATAATAGAGAAATGTAAGACCGTAAAGTAAATATTATATAGTTGTAATATCGACTCCATGGATCTAAACAACAATCTTTTACCGAGTAACTCAAATGCGTGCTCAGCAGACCTACAGGTTCGAAATGTAGAAGAGTAGACATTCCTCTCTCATAAATTTATTTTTACTCTTTGTATCTAAATAGAAAATAATATGGTATTCGATTTTCTTTATTTTTAAATAAATATGTTTTATTGCTAAAATAATCTGATTTAATTTTTTTAAATTCGAAAATGATAATTATCGTCTTATCATTTATATAATATGTTTATATTTATAATATAATAAAATCAAATTATAATGAGTGTAATCTACCATTGTAATTTAATTTTGTTTTATATTTCATTACATAAAAAAATATCTTCAAATCACAGAGAAATTAATTTTATAATTTGATATAGTGTTTGTTTTAAGTTTGTCTTTAGTGTTTTGTAGTAAATTCTTATCTATTTGTTGAAAACCTCTCTTTTTGAAAAATTAAAGAAATATAAGCCTGTAAAAAATATATACATATAATTGTAACGTCGACTCCATGGATCTAAACAACAATCCTTTATTGACGTCATACATAAATTAATTGAGTTTACCAATCAGAAGCTCTGTCCTACATCGCGCTTTTAAAGTTTTTGCAACTAACTGCATATATACATTTTTCAATTATGATTTGTCGGAGATCCCGCTGCTGTCAACCAGAGCTAGCTGGGTGATCCTAGCACACAAGTTTCTGCCGGGGACTACCTCCCTGGGACTTGCGTCTTGACATGAAGGCTGGCCACCTTTGTGTTGAGCTGTGCTATTAACCAAACATGCAATCGAACGAACAGGAGAATCCATCACTATGCCGGTTGATAGTGTAAGGAGGACCCTAAGCAAAGTACGTCAAACGCGGCTTTCTGCCGGGGACCGCCTCCCTGGGAGCTGCATCATGTCATGAGATTGGCCAACTCTATGATGTGTTGTACTTTATCACACACGGCAATCTAAAGTCTAATTTGTACTATAGACTGAAGAATGCTGTCAGATCCTCTGCCAGGGCTCATACGCCTTGGGGGTCTACGTGTTCACAGAGACTGATCAGCTCTGTGACATGGTGTGTTTTGTTGCTTTTAACAATTGGTAAGTCTTATTTAGAAATTAAGTTCAGTAAAAAAAAAAATATCAATATCAAGATTTGTAATAATCACGTTTTATGATCATAGATTATTCTGATTCGGCTGTAATGCGTATTATCTAAGCATGTGACGTTTGTTTTCGTCAAAGTAAAGAGTGTTTTTGTTAAGTAACGTTAAACATTGATAAGTGTAATTGAGAAATTAATTTCAGTAAGTAATAAATACATCAATTGAGATTTTATAAATAAAAATTATTTACACAGATCATACTGATTCGATTGTAAAGCGTATTCTGATTTAGTATCTAAGCGTTTGACGTTTGTTTTAGACAAACCATGTTAAGGCATTACAATTATAAAATATTTAATGTCAACGTTTAGGTTTTAAGCCTTCAGTACAACCTGTGTCCTTAAGGCTCATACCCTAGTCCAACAGAGGACTGATGTACCTTACATCCTGTACTTCGATTAAATATTTAAGTTTAAATGCTTTGACATTTTGTGTCTGTAAACTGCTACTTGACTTAAACATTCCTTATTTAAAACCATTTAAACGCGAATCGAGATCTCTAGGTGTCTAAGGGCAAACTGTTAAATCTTTCGTGGTGTATATTGGATATTTTAGATCATTTAACCCTTTCTTGCCTTAACGAGACAGAAACCAAGCTGTTTATAAGACCACTTTCAACAAAAACTTTCGTAAAACGCATAGAGCGAACGCAGTGAGCGGCCAAATGCGGTTACACGAAAGTTTTTGTTGAAAGTGATCTTATGAACAGCTTGGTTTCTGTCTCGTTAAGGCAGGAAAGGGTTAAATGATCTAGAATGCCCAATATACACCTACTGAGATAGAATATCGACCAGGAGTGCGAATGGCACATGTAGATGCACTAAGTAGAAATACGACCCTCCCCGCTGACTTGAATGACAATGACCCGAGTGTTACTGTCTATATCTTAGAAAAGGAAAGTTGGCTTTTGACCCTCCAATTAGCAGATCCTGATGTTTCACGAATTATAAAGATTTTGAAACCAGATGTCGATGAAGAGTATACAGATATAAAGAAAAATTACGTTGTTAAGAACCATGCGCTGTATAGAAAGGTGGATGACCGGCTGTGTTTAGTAGTTCCCCGTAACGCAAGATGGCAGGTATGTAGGGCCAATCATGATGAAATAGGTCATCTAGGTTATGCTAAGACACTAGAAATAATCCAGGAGACGTTTTGGTTCCCTAAATTACGGAGATTCGTAAAAAAATATATTGAGGCATGTATAGAATGTGCTTACAACAAGGACAGTTCGAGTAGACAAAAAGCTGGGTATCTATACCCAATCGAGAAGGTAGAGATACCATTTCATACCATTCATATCGATCATCTTGGTCCTTTTGTTAAGAGCAGAAAAGGCAATACCCACATATTGACTATAGTAGATGGTTTTTCCAAATACGTGTTCGTTAGGGCAGTGAGAGTCACAAAAACAAAAAACACGCTTGCGACTCTTGAGGCAATATTTTATGACTTTGGTATCCCGGCTCGAATTATATCTGATCGTGGCACGTCCTTTACATCAACAGCTTTCAAGGCGTTTTGCGAACGCCACGGAATAAAACATATACTTAACGCAGTCGCTTGTCCCAGGGCCAATGGCCAAGCAGAGAGATTCAATCAGACCATACTACATTCTTTAGCAGCACAGAACTCTGATGGTCATGAACGGGAATGGAACAAGTGCCTGGGAAAAGTTCAATGGGGCATCAATAACACTGTGAATGCCACAACCCATAAAACGGCGACCGAAGCTTTGTTTGGGGTCAAAATGCGCGATGATCTAATTAATAAACTGGGTGTTGATACTTGTTCATCCAAGGTTAATTTACAGGAACTAAGACATGAGATAAGTTCTAATATAGAACAAAGTCAAGCTAAACAAAAGCTTAGGCATGATTCCAAACGAGTACCCGCAGTTGTATATAAAGTTGGTGATCTGGTAAAAATTTCTCGCAATAATTACAGTAACGATGGGAACAGTACAAAGCTTTTGTCAAAGTTTGTAGGTCCATATAAAATAGATAAAATTCTAGGCAATGACAGGTATGTAATAAAAGACGTTCCCGGGTTCAATAAGAAGGGCAAACCATATGAAACCGTAATTTCTGTAGATCGAATTAGACCTTGGATAAACCTTAAAGCTCTGGAAGTACACAACAGTGATAGTGACAATTCAAGCCAAGAAAATGAAGATAGTGAGTAAAAGTAAAATTCTTTATTACAAAACAATCTTAATATTATTAACGAGCTTTAATGGTCACTCCAATTAATTTTTATTTTAAAACATTGTGTGATCACAGGATTGAGTATTTAATTAGCAATAAGTGATGTTAGACTAAACTATTTTTATTTTTTCGCCTAAATTGTTAATAATTTTTTTTTGCGAATGTGATGATTTTATAATTTAATAGCTGTCTCACGTTATTGATCCAATAATGTTTCATATTCATTATAAAATTATTATTCTTTCATTACTTATCCCATTGTTACTTAACATATTATTATCGACATCTAATTAAATATGTTTTACTACGATTCATTATTTAATAAATTGTATTTTACGTACGTGCGCCAGTGGCAGCACGATGTCTGATGGCCGAATGTGATGATTTTAATAAATAAAAGTTAGTTTTAGAATAATTTATTTAGATTACTTTTTACGTAGGGTAAGATTATAACACTGTAATACTAACTACCGGCCTCCCACTCAATAAGTAGTGGGGAGACGGGTAAAAACCAGGTGTTCGGATGGACGAGGGTGAGTCGTTGTGGAGCGTTAGCCGGAGGCAAAGGCCTGAGAAGTAGCTCTCAAGTCTAGAATCTGTATTATAAGTACTAGGATAAGTGATACTATTGTGTGTAGGTATTTAATGCGCCTGTGAAATAATAATTAAGGTATTTAAATAAAGTGTACTGATTGTGAATCCTGGAGTTTTAATATCAATAGACTATAGATGTTACTCATTGCATCCTGCATGGTGGGAGCAAAAACAGCAAGTCAAAAGTACCCTCCACGGCCTTAATAAAAGTGATGTGGTTTATTGCAACTGAGTGTTGTAGCCACAGGCGAATTTAAAAATATAGGCTTCAAATAAGGTATTTCGCTTAATAAGCGTTTTATTGTAAGGTAAAACGCTGGTATTAAGCTTCAGTACCGTTATTTGAAGCCTATTTAATATTTGAGAGGTGTCTGTGATCGCCTGGTGGTCAAAAAACGCCAATGTGATCCATTTATAATGATAAATGAAACTGGTGGAAACAACGAGTACAAGTGCACTTAACAATCCGGGTACATGGATGAATGTGAAATAGACTAATAGTCTAAAGTGTACAGTGACATATTTTACTATACATTATTATTTATAGGTAGGCAAGGAGTGTTGTTAAAAGCAAAAGACATGTGTATAGAAAACTGTGTTTAATTAAAATCATTTCTGCAAACAATCATGTTTTTATTTTCTCCATCCCACAATTATATTCAGATCATAATTTGTGTTTCCATTTATTTCAATTTCCACATGTCTCTATTAAATAATTCTGGTATACGTTACTTATTTTATCTTGCAAAGAGGAAAATAAACTTTGAATTTGACACTTTTCAGTGTCCTGTACCCAGATATGGTTACCAGATATTAGTATTAATAAGGCAGGATACAATTCAACATATAGGTACACAAAAACGATTTTATACATTTTCTCAGAGCCTCTCTTGTTTCTTCTCAAAAATCTTAGTCTTAAAGGCAATTAATTCATTTGAAAAGTCCACTTATCACAACAATACATGCCATAGTGTCTCTTATACACTATGTCTGTAGAAGTAATCATGGCCTTTAGTAAATTAATTCATGGATTAACTGATTAGCTACTCTTACATGCCAGCTGTTGTACGATCTTAAATAGACAGTAGGTAAGTGATATATTGATGATTAATTTTGGTAGGGCTATAACAGCTTTTTGTTAATCATCTGAAGGAGTTCAACCCTTTACCAAATACGATTTCTCTGCAGTCAATTGTGTACAATGCGCAGCCATTCAGAACGTAATTGGCCTTGTAAAATATACAATCCCCAATTATAATATTAAAAATCGAATTATGTTGTAACAATCACAATTTTTTCCATGAAATTGCTACGTTAGTAAAGTCTCGCCCCAGAGAGTATTCTTAAAATATTTTTGGGCCTGAGCCCATACTTTAACCAGCCTATGATGAGGTTTTATTTTATAACATGTTGGTATAATAATTAGGGCTAATATGGTAAGTATCTGGACTTTATTAATTCAACGGTTGTAATACATCAAGACTAATACTAGGATTGTTTCTCTCAAAGGTCTCATTACTTTTATATTGCAATTATGTACCATCAAGCAAGATGTATGGCCAAGCCATTATATCAAGGCGTTATATTTGAATAAACTTTACATGGCCTTTAGTTTAGGTAATTATGAGCATAAAGTGACCGATTAGTCTTAAGTAAGCAATCAGAATTTTAAGCACGTTCTGTAGGTATCCTTAGTAATAAAAGCCCGTCAATTTCCGTTAACCAGCTACAATTTAATCTTGATAATTCTGTCCGGAGAATGCTCTTCCGCTTGTTGTTGTATCGTCTGGTATTTTGCATACATATTACTATGTTTGCGTTCCTATTAAGCCTAGGTTTGGCTCGTGAGTAGATGATAGATCTACTTACGTTAACTAAAGCGTTTTAATAAATTACACTTCGCATTGTTTAAAACATATAAGTAATAGCCATTAGGGTGTTTCATTTTTCCGAATTTTCGATTTTCGTCTGACTTTGCTCGAATTCTTGTTCTAACTGATAAAACAATATTATACGTTAAAAAAAATTAAAATTGGTCAACATTTAGAGGTTGCACATCATCAACAAAGATTTTTCAAATAACCAACGACTGTACATCGGAGGGTAGAAAATGGTTTAAGCGGCTATCATCAAAGCGGAGAGTAGTGTGATACTGAACCTTCTACATATAAATAAATTTTAAAATTAGTAGTAAACTTGGATTTTTATTACTCGATAAATGTTCCAATTAAGATTTTTCAGTTTTTCCACCTTTTTCCAAAGGAAAAGTGCTTTTATCGTGTTTTAGACGCAAAATTCAGTTTTCTCATTCGATTTCAGTATCGGTTCATTATATTTTGTCATTTTAGAACATAGTTCATTTTCACGCAATGTATGGGGTTCTCACTCTACCTTTTCAACTTGTGCAACCTCTAAACGTTATTCGATTCTTTTGAAAATTGAAATAGATAGTTTTTAGTGTGGGGAGACTCCATTGGTGAGCAAAGTCAGGAAAAATATTACAACTTTTTTTCTCCATACAAAAGTGAATCACCCTAATAGCCATGCTAGCTGGTAGTTCTAGCTTTGTCCACGAATGCACCTTATTTCGGGATTAATTGCACTACCTGGTGCAAGCTCAAGGAAGTACAAGATGTATAGACATAAGGTAAGTGTCCCTGTGAATGACACTATTAGGAGGAAATTAAGACATTTACTCGAAAAACTACTTAACTATGACCCATACAGTTTATTGGTGTATGCAGATTTATGAACCAGTCCTTTCTTAATATAAGCGGAACAATACATTGTATAATAGTAATAACATTTATTAATTATTTCAGTTTTCCTCGACATCTGAAATTGTACCAGTGGATAACTGGCGAAATTTCGAATGTCCCATTGTATGACTATGAAAAAAAAATGTCGCTGACCCAGTGTATGACATAGAGTTGCATCAAGTTTACATGATAGTTTAGTGCAGATAGGTACCTACTTAGTTGTGATAAACTTTAATGAAAACAAGTAAATTTTATCAGTAGATATTTATTAACTGGTTAGGAAACTATTATCTTAATTATGTACTTCTAGCTTACCATGGGACTTAGTCAATCTATGTAAGAATATCCTATAATAATTTTTATTATAATTACTAGTGAACTTTCTACTCCGAAATTAAAAAATGTTTTCGTCGTTAGACGACACGTCATCAGTACTTCCTCTCGACTCTTGGTAAGAGTCGAGAGGAAGTACTGATGAGTTCCTCATACTCAGATTCACTACTTGAAACCGATTGTTTTCTTAACATTTTTTTTCCAGTGACATTTTCTTTTTTTCTGGTAGGAAGATGTTCAAATCTTGGGTTAACATTTGAGAATAAGATACTAGTTTCTGCTTCACTATCGCTGCTTGAATCAAACAATGTTTTTTTGACAGTCTGCACGTTTGCAGTCTTGGCATTTCCTATGTTTTCCGAGAAAACTTTCTTTTTAATTTGTTTCTTTTTTTGCTCTGCGGCTTTCTTTCTTTTTTTTTGCGGCTTAGTTTCGCAGTCTTTTCCGCTTCCTTTTTTTCTTTATTTTTCTTTCTTTCTTCTGCTCTTTTTTGTTTCTCCTGGATCATCTCTTTCTTTTTCTTTTCTTTATTCTCGTGATATTCTTGCCACTTAATTGATGTGACAACCGCCGGAAGTTTTTCAGTCTTACGCTTTTTCAATGGCATTTGTTTTTCTTGTGGCCAAAACAAAATTCTTTTAAATGGAGTAGAAACATTAGCATTAAGGCCACTAGAGCAAGGCATTGGTTCAGCTGAAACATTTTGATTAATTGGCATGCAGGAGGCATTACTGATCGTATTTGTTGTGTTAGTAATAACTGTAACATGCAATCCATTAGGAGTACCATTTTTTGCAGGAGTAATAATGTTTTGCACAATTGCTTGAGATTTTGCAGGAGTTATGTGTTTTTCTGGTACAATGGGGCGTAAAGGTTCTAAATTTGACAAAGCCTCCTCTATCTCTGAACCGTTCAAAAAATTAATGGTAGATGATGCAGGACTCAAAGGAGGTATAACAGCTTGATTTCTTGCCAAAATATATGATACCTGTGATAGATCAGTCACGTCTAGAGCTGAATTCATATCCTTTGTCTGATTCACCTCAGCTTCTCCTCTGTTGTTATGGCTTACCACATCATTGGGAGATGAGGTGGGCTTTGCTGTTGAACCCTGCATCTCCTGTACTGAGTTATTTATATGACTTTTAGTTACCTCTGCAGCAATGGTTCTGACATCAGTGTTCAAATTTTCTTGTATTAAGGGACCAGTGACAGATGATGTATTTATTGTAACATCATTATGTTCACTGGATGGCACCGTACTTTCCAGCACACTAACGTTATTTTCCCTCATATGTGCCAGATTCTCCTTAGTGGCTTCATATTGGTCGTTTATATTTTGCCATAAAAGGAAAAGTGATGTGTCTTCTTTATTACCTGTCCATGTATTTGAGTTTTTGAATAATGGAGTGGCAGGGACAAACCTCGATAGCACGTAGACCGCCGACTCCAATTTTGAGTTCGTATTTCGGCACAAACACGACACTTCGATGAGTTCACAAGCACAGGATTACACGTGACGTCACTGATCTTCTTTAAAGTACTTTCTACTTGATTTTGAGTTTAATTAGAGGAATGCAAACTTTTTTGGACGCGCCCGCGATGAGATTTTATTTTGCACTGGCGGTTGGAGGTGAGGGGAGCGGGGGGGTTAGGAAAGGATGTTGCCAGGTATGAAATATATAAAAGGTGCGTTCGAGTGGTGTGTATGATAAATTAAGAATAAGCTTTAAAATTAATTATAAAAATGTATGAAATAATCACAATGGCGTAGCCAACTTCGGGGCGCCTAGAGGTTTCCTCTACATTGCGTTAAGAGTAAATGAATGTTAATATAGAAACTAATACTAAGGTTTTTTTTTTTTAAGTTTAATACTATGTTAAATTTAATTATTGCGTAGGTAACGGGCAGAGCCGAGTTACAGGACGGACATAAGTTCCTGACGAAGTAGTTACTTTAGCGACGCGAATTACATTATCTTTTCCTGGGAAAACCTCTGAGACAACGGCGAGAGGCCAGAACATAGGATGAGCATTATCATCTTTAATGACAACAACTGTTCCCACACTCACAGGTTTGGAAGGTGAATTCCATTTATCGCGTTGTTGAAGGGAAGTGAGATATTCCATGCTGAAACGGTTCCAATAACTCTGAACAATTCTATTTAGAAGCTGATAGCGAGTTAACATGTGATTTGGAATATTACTATCAACTTTTTCCGCGGGTAAAAATTTAAGTGGAGTGATATTTAAGAAATGACTTGGAGATAACGCGGTCGGATCAGAAGGATCCGATGATAGGACGCAAATCGTACGACTGTTTAGTAGCCCTTCAATTTGGACCAAAACTGAATTAAATTCTTCATAGGTTAAAATTTGATTACCTATAACTTTATATAAGTGAGTTTTGACTGACTTGACATTAGTTTCGCTCAAACCGTTAAAGTTCGGACCATAAGGTGGACTGTGTTGAAATTGAATTTTATGTTGAGCAAGATAACTTCTCAAATAGTTATTATAATCAGTGGACTGTATAAGTGGATAAATTTCGTTTAATTTATTTTTCGCACCAATGAAATTTGTACCTCCGTCACTATATAAAATTGAAACAGGACCTCTGCGTGAAATGAAACGTTTAAAAGCGGCAAGAAATAAGTCCGTGCTCAGATCGGAGACCAATTCCAAATGGATGGCTTTGGTTGTTAAACAAACAAACAGACAGATATAAGCCTTGTGGCTTTTAAGTCCGCGACGGCGTATATGAGTAATATAAAACGGTCCGCCGTAATCGACAGCCGTGTGTACAAATGCTTTTACTTGAGAGACGCGGATGGCGGGGAGGTCACCCATCGGTGGTTGTGTAGACAACGGTTTAAGTTTGAAACAGGAGTTGCATTTGTGTACTCTTTGACGAATTAAATTTCGAGCAGATAAAATCCAATATTTTTGTCTAATTAATGCTAGTACTAAAGCGGGACCGGTATGCAGGTTCGACGAGTGATAATAATCTACTAAAAGCGATACTATTCTACTTTTTGCGGACAATAGTATTTGATGGTTTTGATCAAAACCTAACTGAGAATGAGTGAGTCTACCTCCTACTCTTAGGAGACCTTGGTCGTCAATAAATGGGTGCAGTTTAAGAACTGATTTACTAGGAATTAGTTTGTTATTTTTAATAGCATCAAACTCGCGAGAGAAATGTGTTGCTTGTTCGTAGCGTAGTACGCGGTATTCTGCATATTCTAAGTCATTTGGAGTTATGGAACCTTGAGAGTTAAGTAATTTTGAAAAACGAAATGCGTATACGAGTGAGCGAATTAATTTAGTCCACGTCGAACATCTTACAGCGAGGTCGTGAATTGGGTGGGTAGGTACATCCGTAGATACAGTTTGCGCGGGAAGCGATGTAATTTTAATTTCTTGTAAATCTTCCTGTTTATTATTATTTATTTTAAATTCCTTTACAGGCCAGGTACTAATCGGAGCGGACAGCCATTGCGGGCCGTGGAACCAGAGTGAGTTATTTACTAATCCTGTTGGCGTTACAGGCCGCGAAACAATATCTGCCGGGTTCTCTACACCACGAACGTGGAACCAGTGGGAAGCGGCCCATACAACCATTTCCAGTCGCCGTTACGACGCGGTGTTGACACATCTTGTGTCGACACCGTCTGTTTCGGTCACAATTCCAGTCGCAGAGTCGTCGCCGTGTCGACACAGTTACCAGAAATGGGGAAGGGTCGACACATGACACAAAGTGACATAAAGTGTGGTCGCCGTGTGCACACATTGTTTCGGGTTTGCGACTACTTTATGCCAAAATCATTCGTTCATTCGTTCATTTTGTTCCTGTCAAATGGAAACTGTCAGATGGAAAAATACTTAAATAAAAATAAGTGACATTAATACGCCATCTCTAAAACGGATTACAAGACGTAATTATATATTGTTTGCATTTATATTACAATATGACTTAAATTATTATGGGGAATTAAACTGCTCGAGTGATTTGATAAACTAAGTGTAATATAATCAACGCGCCACCACATTGTTTTAGTTTAGCCGGAAATGAAATTGTTTACTTCTCAGTGCCTGTGTTCATAACTATATTATTTGAAGCATTTTTAGTACTTCGATGCGTATACTATACTTAAATAACAGAAATAACGCTTTACATACTACGAAACTTGTTAATTATGATGTATAAATATGGTTCAAGGCTGAGAAATATTGCAGTCACAAAGTAGTTGCAATGTTTCGACTTTGTGTCGACTCTGTGTTGACACATGACACGCGCTGTCAAAAGTAATAACAAAGTTACTGGTATGTTACTGGATTTGCAAAATGGCTCCTTGTGTTGATTTGTTTTCAGATATTCTCAAAGTGTAAAAATGCCAGATGAGAGATGGTCAGAGATGGGCATTAATCGATTAACTGTTTATTCGACTAATTAATGGAATAAAAAAAGTTAATTCTCAAATTTTAATCGCGATTAGTTTAGTCGACCTAACATAGATTGAAATTGAATTAATCTGAATATTAATCGAATAAATTATCGATTAAATCTCGATTGAAAGTTGACAGGGGGCCATTTTTGTACGTAAAAATAATAGAAATGTCTTGCATGCAGATGGTAGCAAAACACTTTGTCATAAAAGTCGAGATGGGTGTCGATATATAGGTTTTAGGGAGTGCCGATTTCGAAAATAATGACCATTTTGGAATCCGAAATGGCGGCCATGCACTGTGTCATAAAAGTCGTCATGGATGTCGTTTTATACGTTTTAGGGGGCCCCAATTTTGAAAATGATGACCATTTTGGAATCCAAAATGGCGGCCATGCACTATGCCATAAAAGTCGTCATGGGTGTCGTTTTATAGGTTTTAGGGGGCGCAGATTTCGAAAATGATAACCATTTTGGATTCCAAGATGGCGGCCATGCACTATGTCATAAAAGTCGTCATGGATGTCGTTTTATAGGTTTTAGGGGGCCCCGATTTAGAAAATGATGACCATTTTGAAATCCAAAATGGCGGCCATGCACTATGTCATAAAAGTCGTCATGGGTGTCGTTTTATAGGTTTTGGGGGGCGCAGATTTCGAAAATGATAACATTTTCAATTTAAAAATGGCGGCAATGCACTATGTCATAAAAGTCGTCATGGATATCGTTTTATAGGTTTTAGGGGGCGCAGATTTCGAAAATGATGACTATTTTTGATTCCAAGATGGCGGCCATGCACTATGTCATAAAAGTCGTCATGGATGTCGTTTTATAGGTTTTAGGGGGCGCAGATTTCGAAAATGATGACTATTTTGGATTCCACTTTTATGACAAAATACGTAGCCGCCATCTTGGATTATAAAATGATCATCGTTTTCGAATTCTGCACTCCCTAAAACCTATAAATCGACATCCGTGAAGACGCAAGTTATCTTTATTTTCAGATCTAACAAATTGCTACAGAATACAAAGGACAAAAAAGAAGCGAGGAGGTAATGAAACAAGCAAAAATACAGATGATTCCTCGACGCAATTGGGTGATTCTTAAATTGTGTCCAGATTTTTTTTGTCATAAAAGTTTATATTTTTCACATATTACTAAATCTATGGCAAAAGTTATAATATTGCAATGGATTCCATCGCATGTAGGTATAAGTGGCAATGAGACAGTTGATGCATTAGCAAAACAGGCATGCAGCGATGGCATTGAATTTCACTTGAAACATTATATGGGGGCAATAATGACTGTTTACATTTAGTCAAATTAAAGTGTCGCGAATTGTGGAAGGAATATTTCGACGAGAGATCTAGGGACAAAGGTATTTGGTATAAGACAATACAGCCACAACCCTTTAATTCTCCTTGGATTGATAATAGTGTGTTGTGTAGGCAGGATCTAGTTTTATTATTGAGATTGCGCTCTGGACACATTCCATTGAATAAGTTCGCCTACCTCATGCGTAAAGTGAATTCGGAATTATGCACCTTATGTAATCGCGTCGAGGATGTGTATCATATTTTAATGGAGTGTGTCCGAAATGAGCGACTTAGAAGACAGATATTTCATGACAATGACAGTTCCATTGGGTTATGTAATACCTACCTTTCGAACCCCATGTCTGAGGTTGTTGAAAAGGTACTAAATATTGTTAAGTGCGGTCTGAGGGACAGAAATGTGTGATGTAATTAAACTAGATGTAGCTATTTACTTTCTTTTAACTTTGTTAATTAAGTCTGTTTTTTATGGGGTGACATATTCGTTCAATCGAAAAAGCCCCTTAATAAAGGAAAAAAAAAAAAAAAAAAGTTCCGTGACATTTCGACCTTGTAATTTTTTAAGTAAATGTTTTTGTTTATCTATGAGGATCTCACTATGAATGTGTGTGATGAATGAAATAGTAACGCAAAAAAAATATATATTTGTGTCTTATATTCCTGCCGAAGACTTTTATTTTACCTTTTCCTTCTACACAAGTTTGGCCAAGTAATAAGAATTTAGGGCACTCAATTTTATTTTGACTTCTACAACAGTAAAGCTACGAGGCCATGTTTTGGTATCGTTTTCGTATAAATTCGCAGTACCAAATTTAGTTAAGGTATCACATTGACACCATTCCGAAGTAAAAACATATAAACTTATTAAAATACTTTCTTTTAAACTCCGTCAAGAAGAGTTTCAAAAAAACCGGCCAAGTGCGAGTCGGACTCGCGTATTAAGGGTTCCGTACATTAAGTCCGACTCGCGCTTGACTGCACATTTCTAATAGGTTTTCCTGTCATATATAGGTAAAGAACTATTTTGTGTATTCAGACGGACATACATACAGACGCACGAGTGATCCTATAAGGGTTCCGTTTTTTCCTTTTGAGGTACGGAACCCTAAAAAGATTTATTTTTATTTTGTGGAATGGTGTCAATGTGATATCTTAAATGGATTCAGCACCCCAGATTTATACGAAAACGATACCAAACACGGCCTAGCACCTTCACTGATATAGATATATCAAGATAAAATTGAGAGCCCTAAATAAACTTTCAAGAGCGGATATCTCAAAAACTATTCAACATATCGAAAAAATTGACGGAATAAACTTGTAACAAATTAAATTAACTTTCATTTTGTATAAGTGGCCATGTCGCTGAGATGCATAGTTTCCGAGATATAATCGAAAAACGGGAAAATGGGACCTTCAAAGCCCCCTCTCTCCCCCCCGCTCAAGGGCTACGGCCGGGGACTTTTGATATGTTCACCTCCTAACTTGTCAAACCGAGTTACGGAGTCAAAAATTGTGTTCCGAGCATTTCCCTCTACAACTTTTGGAGCATTCGTTGCCTGACCTAAGTAGCTTATTGAATTTCTTTAAAAACTTTTCTGTAAAAGGTTGACGGGTGTTGGGTGTTTATATGGTTTCGGTCGATTATTATCATTTGCATTGCCCATGATGACTTACTAGAATTACGAGCACACGAGACACTAATAGTAGTTTGACAAACCTTGGTTTTCAAGAGGTATTTTATATTGACATTTGCTGTCACAAATTTGCTGTCAGATTTAGTCGCAAACCGCACGCAAAGTGCACACAAATGTGTCGACACCTTGTTACGGAAAAGTGTAGACACGGCGACGACACTTTGTTTCGAAACAATTCTAGACACATTGTGTGGACTCTGTTACGACACATCTGACATTTAGTTACCACTTTGTGATTCTGCGACTGGAATGGTTATATGGGGGGTAAGTACTCATTTATTTGAGCTATACGATTAGCTACAAATGTGTGAAATTTATAAGCGGGTGAATGAATCCATGTGAGCGTTACAGTGGCGTCTGAAAAAGCGTATACCTTATTTATAGTGCATCGTTTACTTAGGACGTCGCGAACTGAATTTATTAATTTTGCGAGTAACACGGCGGCGCAGAGTTCTAAGCGAGCGAGAGTTTTATTAGGATTGGAAACTTTGGATTTAGCGGTGAGTAATTCTACTGACTGCGCGGTTGAATTTTCATCTGAGTCTACGCGTATATAGATCGCAGCTCCATAGCACTGCTGACTAGCGTCGGCGAATCCTATTAAAGTGATTCTGTTTGTGGATGTGATGCCAATATGGCGCGGTATTTTAATTTGTGATAAGTGCGGAAGTTCCTGGTGGAATTGTTTCCATTTGGAGACAATGAAGTCGGGCACTTCATCATCCCAATCAAGTTGAAGTTTAAAACATTCTTGAATGAGTAGTTTCATGTAAGCTACAACCGGGCTAATTAGACCTAGCGGGTCGAACAAGCGCGCGGTGACAGATAGAATCGAGCGTTTAGTACAAGTCTCTGGAAAATCTATGTTTGTTTTGAAATGAAAGTTATCGTCAGTAGGCTGCCACTGCATACCTACGATTTTAGTGCCAGCGTTGGGATCGTCATCAAATTTGGCTACAAATATAATGACCACCAAAAAATACTTTGGTACCCTAAATAAAAAAATCATGCTTACCAAAAAAAATTACTGAACACCAAAAAAATAAGGCCTAAAAATACAAAAGTACCACCACTTTAATTACGACTGCACTTCAAATTGTATTCAAATACCAAATATATTGAATGATCACCAAAAATCATTAATGATCACCAAATCTTGAAGACCAAATTAATGCGATATTTTCACCTAAATAAACCACTATGATTACCAAAAAATTTATACATATTACCAAATAAAGTAAACTGATGCCAAAATTACTAGCCCCTCCCGCTCAACCCCCCGTAGCCCGCACCGCATACCTACCTAACCTAATCTACTTTTCTAGTAGCATTTCGTTATGCTACTAGAAAAGTAAGTTAAACTGCTATCAGTTAAGTGGGTTAGGTTAGGTTAGCACTGCGACCCTTACAGAAACGAAATGGTACTAGAAAAGTAGGTTAGGTTAAGTTTCAACTGCTACCCATACAGATACGAAACGCTACTAGAAAAGTGGGTTAGGTTAGGTTTGAACTGCGACCCATACAGAAACGAAATGCTACTAGAAAAGTGGGTTAGGTTAGGTTTGAACTGCGACCCTTGCAGAAAAGAAATGCTACTAGAAAAGTGGGTTAGGTTAGGTTTGAACTGCGACCCTTACAGAAACAAAATGCTACTAGAAAAGTGGGTTAGGTTAGGTTAGAACTGCGACTGTTACAGAAATAAAAATGCTACTAGAAAAAGGTGACGAAGTGGATTAATTAATTTAATAGGATAACGATATATTAAATGATTGCACATTTTAAATTAAAATGTGGTTACAATTTTGTGATCATTTACTATTTTTGCGTTTACAATGATTATTTTGGAGCCATTTGCTTTAATAGGATAGCAAGATTTAAAAATTTGGTTATCATTTTACATTAAAATGGAGTTCTAATTTTGGTGGTCATTTACTATTTTTGGGTTTACAATGATTATTTTGGTGTCATTTTCTTTAATAGGATAGCAAGATGTAAAAATTTGGTTATCATTTCACATTAAAATGGGGATTGAAATTTGGTAATCATTGACTATTTTTGGGTTAATAATGATTATTTTGGTGTCATTTCCTTTAAAAGGATAGTAAAATGTAATAAAATTGGTAATCATTTCACATTAAAATGGTGTTATAATTTTGGTGATCATTCATGATTTTAGGGTGGTAAAATAGATTTTTTTGGTATTAAATTTTACTAAATCTGGTGATCAGTTAAATAGCAGCCATCAAATTTGACAGCGAGAGGGCTTTTTAGTGCGGATGGGACGCGCGACATGAGTTGATTATCATTTGAAATCCATTTAACTAAATTGAAACCTCCCGATTTCAACATAGCGGTCATCTCCTTATATATTTTTTCTGCCGTATCTACGTTATCAACGGAGCTAACATAATCGTCGACGTACATATGGTTTTCGGCTTCGTAAGCGGCAAGCGGGTACGAATCGCGGTTATCTGCGGCAAGTTGTCGCACGACACGCAATGCTAAATATGGTGAACTGGAAACACCGAAACAGACCCTATTAAATTGATATATTTCAATCGGTGAGTTAGTGTCAAATCTGAATAAAATTCTTTGGAATGAGTGATGATCAGGAGAAAGTTTCACTTGAAAATACATTTTCTCGATATCTGCGGATATTGCGATTGAAAACATGCGGAGATTTAACAGCAATTCGAAAATATTATTCTGTAGGACTGGGCCTACATATAGTAAATCATTAAGGGATTTTCCTGAGGTGGTTTTACAACCAGCGTTCAGTACGATACGCGTCTTTGAAGTTTCTTTGTCTGGACGATAAACGGCTCTATGCGGTATGTAATAAGAATCAGTGGTTTGAAAATCATTTGGAACCTTTGTTAAACAACCTTGATCTATGTAAGTTTGAATAGTTGCGTTATAATCTGACCGTAATCCAGTTGAGTCGAGTTTCTTTTCTAAATTTAATAAGCGGTGCTTCGCTGCGGAATAAGAGGATCCTAATTCAGTAGGCGACTGTTTGAAAGGAAGAGCAACGGTGTAGGTACCGTCGTCATCGCGCGTGTAAGTTGACTGAAAATGTTTTTCACATGCTTCGTCATCTGGACTAAAATGGGTTTTTTCTGGGACATTTTCAATTTCCCAAAAGCGTTGCGTTAACTGATCGAGACAGAAATCTTCAGTTTGGCAAAAGAAAGTCTTTTCCAAATTATGAGCGTTTAATGAGCGAGTTTCATTTTCGAGCGAATTAGGAAAACATTGCGCCCTTCCTCCGGCGATGTATCCGAGCGTAGTTTCGATACCTACAACCGAGGAGGTCGGCGAGGTCACTTTACCTGGTCCGAGTAACGTGGGGAACAATTCATTACCTATCAGACAATCTATTTCACCCGGTAAGTAATATTCGTCATCGGCCATCGGCAAACCTTGAAGGTGATCTAATTGCGTGGTTTCTAGCTCGGCGCTAGGTAAAATGTCCGTAATCTCATCCATAACGCGGCAGCAAACGGTATAGGAACAGCGTGAGTCGAATCGAGAGTGTATTGTAAGTTGCGTTATTCCAAACGTGCGGTCTTTAATTTTTCCTATGCCATTAATAATAGCGGGTGCGGGAATAATTTTTAAATTTAAGCGTTCACAACAAGCCTTCGTTATGAAATTAGTAGCCGCCCCAGAATCCAAAAATACGCGTAGGCGATGCGTTTCATTGTTATTATAAACGTTAACCGACGCGGTCGGGCATAGAACTAACGTGTCACTGTTTAAATTTCGAGCAGGAATGGTAACTGATAACGCGATGTTGTCGTTATTCACCTGAGCGCTTGTCTGACCGCCGTGCGTGCGAGCGGCACTCGTCGTAGGCGAGCGCGGCTGACGCGGCGGGTGAGACAGAGACGGAATATTCGAGGAGCTAGTGCTTGGGAGCGGCGCTGTGGAAGCGCGCGCGCCAGCTGAGTTGTTGTTATTATTATCATTTGCTGAATCAGCTGATCGCGGGGAATGCGTTGTATTCGAATGGGTTTCGTAGTGTAATAAAGAATGATGTTTCTTATTGCAAATCGAACACCGGTTTGTTGATTTACATGTATTAATATGATGAAAACCTAAACAGTTTATGCAAAATGTGTGTTGACGAACTATGTCGTTGCGCGTTTGAGTATTTTGTTTTAGGAAATATTCGCATTTGAATAGAGGGTGAGAGAGTTGAGAATTGCACACTTTGCATGATCGCGGTTGAGTGACACTGTCAGAGCTATTAGACTTGCTGGAAGACTTGCGGAACGGTTACTTGGGTACAGAATGTTTTTATTTTATTAATTTGCGGTGCGGTTTTGTTAGTAACCTGAGCGCGAGTATTATTATTATAAGTTTGAGTTTGAGAGCGAGATGGCGTGTGGAGTACTTGGAGTTTACTTTGTTCAGTTAGGAATTTCTTTAAATCACAAAATTTAGGAATTTCTATGTGTCTATGAGCCTGTTCGAACAGGTCGATCATAGTTTTGTCCAATTTGCTTAGGGCAATATGAGTTATCATAAAATCTGATAAGTTATCAATTTTCAAGCGCTGCAATGCTGCTTCAGCGGAACAAAAGTTGTCAAGTATATTATCGACTGACTGTCCAGTCTTTTGTTGTAACATCTGGTCTAGATAGACAGAAGCCTGTACCCTAGTATCATGGTATTTTGCTAGAAGAGCTTGCCATATGATGTCATAGTTTTCAGAGGTAGCGGTTATTCCGGAACAAACATTAAGTGCTTTGCCGGAGAGACATCCTATTAGGTACTGGACCTTTTCAGCATTGGTTAAGCGAGTATTAGTGTGTACTGCGGAAATTTTCATAGAATACTGGCCACTTAGTAGGAGTACCATCAAAACCTATGAGTTGAAGCGGGGGCAACTTAGTGTTAAAGTTATTATTTTTCTTTTGGTCCTCAAGCTCTTGCCTCAGTGTAGTTTCCTTTTGTTTAATGTAACAATATAACTCGTCAAATGTATTTAAAATACTATAACTCGGCTGAGCCTCAGGATTTTCTTTGAGTTGTTCAATCATAAGTTTATCTACTGTTTCCATATAATCTGAACGCGTTTTATCAGCGGATTGAGCCCTAGCTAAGAATTGTGTGCGTGTGACATCGTCGGAAACCTTCAAGCTTAAGTTATAGACCTCTTGAATTATTTGAAACAGAAATTGTTTTTTGTGTTCCAAAAAAGTAATCATAACGTCATCGTCGCTTGAACCATCTTTTGATTTATTGCCTCCCCCCATATTGGTAATAAGTCAATTAATAATATGCGTATGCGTAATTTGCGTGAAGTTATAAAATATTTTGTGCGCGGTGAGTATAAAATGTAAGATGGCGGGTAGGTAGGTAAGTATAAATGGTGCAAGCGGCGAACAAATTTTACAATTGACTACGTGAAATATGCGCGATTTACCAAAAATATGCTTTGAATCTTAAAGAATGAGTGAAATAACTGGTATTTAATGATAACTAGTTGCGAAATAAGATGAAATAAGCGTGATGCGCACCAATTAAAGTATGGTAGCACGTTGAGTGATTTTAACAAATATACGTATAAATTTTATTTTTGAGTGTATGATTACTGTAAATATGTATGAAATAATGAAATATTTATATATATAGGAAGGATCAGGATCGATAAGGACCAACACTTGGAGTGGCAGGGACAAACCTCGATAGCACGTAGACCGCCGACTCCAATTTTGAGTTCGTATTTCGGCACAAACACGACACTTCGATGAGTTCACAAGCACAGGATTACACGTGACGTCACTGATCTTCTTTAAAATACTTTCTACTTGATTTTGAGTTTAATTAGAGGAATGCAAACTTTTTTGGACGCGCCCGCGATGAGATTTTATTTTGCACTGGCGGTTGGAGGTGAGGGGAGCGGGGGGGTTAGGAAAGGATGTTGCCAGGTATGAAATACATAAAAGGTGCGTTCGAGTGGTGTGTATGATAAATTAAGAATAAGCTTTAAAATTAATTATAAAAATGTATGAAATAATCACAATGGCGTAGCCAAATAACGTTAGTTTATTTTTACCTATATGCTTTTCAATGAATTGAAGACCGTTTTTGAGTTCGCTCACTTTTTGCTGATTAGCCTTTTGTTCAGCAATTGTTAACATATTAGAAATGGCCTGTTACACCATCGATGAATTTTTCGATAAAGTGTCATCGATCCACACACAAAATGTAAATATGTAAATTGTAAAGTCCATTTTTGCAGTAAGTATTTTAGTGTGGAATTTATTATTGGCATTTTTTGTCGCTGTGAAATATTGTTAATATAAAACTATTATTTATTGCATTTTTCTGATGGCTACATTGTATGTACTTTGATTTTTAATTTATAATTAATGAATTATGATTGACATATGTATTCTTGACGTGTAATTAATTATCTTTATCAATAAAAATATGAATAATATGAATATGAATATTTTTGTTATTTATGTCTATAGCTTGAGGATTCCATGGTACCAAACCACATTTTCTGAACCCGTTTCTGAATATAGAGGGCTTCAAAGTTTTGTCCAGTACTTTTTTTAATAAAGGAGCAAATTGTATTTTTCTTAAAATAGGATGGTCGTTATTTTCTAAACGCCACTCACGAACAGCTTCTCTCCAATTTCCTTTAAGCGACCGAAATACGGCTACATCCATAGGCTGGATTAAATGAGTTGCGTTCGGGTGCAGTGCAACTAGAATAATACCATTTTCTGAGCAAAATTTGCTTGTATGCAAAGTAAGGTGAGAAGAATGCCCATCGATAAACATAATCACAGGTTTCTCAATTTTTTTTGTCTTCTAGCCATGGGTTAAAAACGTTACTCATGAATTCAAAAAATGTTTCCCCAGTCATCCATCCATTTTCAGATCTACCGATCCCCCAGTTATTAGGTACACTCAAAGATAATTCTCTTCGAATTCTCTCGTATTTGAACACAATCATAGGAGGAGGCGTATCACCGGCAGCATTACCAGTAAGTAGTACTGTAAGACATTCTTTCTCATCCGGATTTACTTTTTGGTATACAGTTTTGTCACCTTTGGGAGCAAGAACTTTGCTGCCTTTTGGATTTAAGAAGAAAGCAGTTTCGTCACAATTGAATACCCTTTCGGGTTTATTGAGAATATGAGCTTGATCAATGGATTCTAAATATGTAAAAACTTCTTGAAACCAAGTATCCAACCGCTCTCTAGTTACCGATGCCCTTGTTTCAGTCAGATTTTGAGCGACTCTCGTGCTAATTTCGGGATGTCTCTTTTTAAAACCTTCACACCAGTGTCTTCCAGGGCGATTATCCTTAAAAGGAGTTTTTATACATAACTCCGTAACAAGTTGTTTCACACAATTTTGAAGCTGGTTCATTGTAACGGGAAATCCAGCTTTGGACAATGAAATTATCCATTTAACAAGGGTAGATTCTTGCTCTGTCGACAAATAACTCTTAGGCCCCATACGATAGTCAATAGGATTTTTGCCTTTCACTTTGTACAATAAAGTGATACGGGGAATCCCGTATTTATTAGCTGCTGTAGAAACAGACATCCCCCTCGACACTTCGTCTAACGCTTTTAATACGTCATCTTGACTATATTTAAAAGATCTTGGAGGCATCTTTTCTTTGAAAAAAACCTGTAACCAATGTATGACACTAGTTATGACCCAATGAATGACACCTTAATACGTAACTGTCATTCACCCCACCTCCATAGTAAAACAGTGTATGACACTCATGTCAGATACTACTCAAATGATCGACAAATAATTGATTTTCACAGAGTATATTAAATGTATGTCGTACTTCCTTACAATACGGTCAATATTAAAATTCATAAAATAGTAATTTGTGCGAGTGAATGACATAGGTGTCATACACTACTAAACGCTAAAAGTTTGTTCCAGTGTATGACATGACTTCAAAATACTAACGTAAGTAAAATAATCTACTTTGAATATACAATATCAATCGTTTGATTTATTATCTAACAATATTAATAAGCACTTACCAAATACTCATAAATTCCTGTTTTTTATTTACACTTTTAAGATTCAAAGTCTTAACCGATTCACTAAGAAACCCGACGCACAACTGACTCGATGCACCTCCTAGCAAAAACTACCTCACAAATTGAAAAATATTAAACGTATTAATGACAGCTTCGGAACAAAATTCATAGATAACATATACAATCGATTAAGTCCTGGTTTTTGTTTATATCAAAAACCGTTTTCTTATTTTTCAAAATAAACTGCGTAAAAGTCATACATTAGGTCAGTGTCATCCATACGGACGTTTACCTTAACACAACTACTTATCTTAACAAGGAGATATTATTGCATGACAGGTTAGATAGTAAGGTTCTTCATTTGCATGTATAATAATCAGTATTATATATTCATTTGGCATTAATCAGCCTTCGTATTTTCAAGTTTTTGAAGAAAAACGAATGCTACATTACTTCAAACGAAGTTTTAAGAATCAATTCAAACTGTTGCGTGGGCTACAGCGCCGTTGCATAGCTTTAAATCGTTCAATGGTCTATAATAAAATGATTTTTAATAAAATTTAATGTTAGGTATCTCAGTGAGCTCACTGATTTTCACCTTCTACGTTATGCCAAATGCCAAAGTAATGAATATGTGAAAAATTTCACAGCACACCAATTAATGAGCATTAGTATAGAAATAACACTCGAGTTTGCCTGCTTACATTTTCCAGGAAAAATCATAACCTACGGTCAGGTTTAGGTTTGAAAGTAGATTCGAATCAATAGGTAAATACAGTCTTTCAACTGCGAAAAGTGTGAGGGTTCAAGAAAAGGTTCTGTTATGAAATGATATGAAATCGTCTAGGGAAACTAGGACGACTATCTTTAAAGCCTGAGTCATCATCTATCAATCGTCATCTGGATTGATACCAAAAAGGCTTTCTTTCATTTGGACTGACCATGAGTTGATGACCATACCAATTGTGGGTCATACACATTTTATATTATGGTTAACTTGCTCACGTCTTTTCTGTAGACAACGCAAAGTTAAGGGAGTTTAAAGCTATTTTTTATGCTGCACCATTACAGGCGGGATACATCCAACATTTGTTTTTATGTCCATGGAAGGTACCGTTTTCTAAAATGTGTTTGACCCACGTGGGCTTAAATGATGAATGAATAGTCAAGAACCTTGAACCATTCCAGGGCATTATATTTCTATTTTTAAATGAGTCGCATTATGTAGCGGCGGGGCGGCCGGCTAATTAAATTCAACAGCAATTTCCAAAATTTTTGTTCAACGATTTTGATCTAGATACTTCTAGATTATCATGACCTTGGCCATTGAATGGGCCGCGTATGACCACACTCTCGATTCCAGACTTTGGCTTTGTTAAGAGCGCTATTACATTTCGGCGTTGAGCGAGTTTAGGTATTTTACGCGCTGCGGCAGGCCGTGCGAGCTCAGTATGCCGATCCCTTCTACCACACTCGCACTACAATGATGGATTAAACATTCTTGATCCTTCGCGAAGCATATTGAAATCAACCATAACAACACTAACTGTGCTTAACTTTTAAAGTCCTAAAACTGTTATTTGGTAAGTACGAAAATACTAAATGCAGTGCAAATGTAAGTGTGTGCAGTGTTCATAAATTAATTGTTCATCTATTTTTGACGATTTTTGACCCCCCCACCCCTCAAATCATCCAAAAATCATGCTTCGGATGACTCTGTTTCCTCCTACGTCATACTACCATCATCCGATGTCCAGACCCCCCCCCCCCCCCTCCTCCTTCCATTTGAAACGACGTAATTTATGAATAGCCCCATACTCGTACTTATGAAGGTATAAGTATTACTCGAAATAAATTATAGGTACTCGCTTATTTACATGTTTCGTCATAGCATTTGGTACCTATAGGTTGTAAAGTTTGTATCAACGAGGGTTTAAAAACGAACTAGTATTGAGGATCTGATGATAATGATGATGATTAAGGTGGTCACGGATACCAATCAACCATGTAGTAACATGATTAGGCTCGTTTGATTCGTCTCAACAAGATCTTTGACACTGAAGATACACAGGGTCTGATGATGGAGCTGGAAGGTGGCCACGGGTACCAGTCTATCATGTAACTAAACCACTTCGTGTTTGGGCTCGTTTGATTCGTCTCAACAAGATCTTTGACACTGAAGATACACAGGGTCTGATGATGGAGCTGGAAGGTGGCCACGGGTACCAGTCTATCGTGTAACTAAACAACTTCGTGTTTGGGCTCGTTTGATTCGTCTCAACAAGATCTTTGACACCAGACAGTACTCAGGGTCTGATGATGGAGCTGGAAGGTGGTCACCATTACCAATCAACCATGCAACTAAACCACATCGTGTTTAGGCTCGTTTGATTCGTCTCAACAAGATCTTTGACACTAGGTGATACACCAAACACGAAGCCCAAACACGATGCCCAAACACGAAGCCCAAACACGAGCCCAAACACGAAGTGGTTCAGTTACGTGATAGACTGGTACCCGTCGCCACCTTCGAGCTCCATCATCAGACCCTGAGTAGTATCTTGTGTCAAAGATCTTGTTGCGACGAATCAAACGAGCCCAAACACGAAGTGGTTCAGTTACATGGTAGACTGGTACCCGTGGCCACAGTCCAGCTCCATCATCAGACTCTGAGTACTAACTTTTGTCAAAGATCTTGTTGCGACGAATCGAACGAGCCCAAGCACGAAGTGGTTTAGTTGCATGGTTGATTGGTACCGGTGACCACTTTCCGGCTCCATCATCAGACCCTGAGTACTATCTTGTGTCAAAGATCTTGTTGAGACGAATCAAACGAGCCCAAACACGAAGTGGTTTAGTTGCATGGTTGATTGGTACCGGTGACCACCTTCCGGCTCCATCATCAGACCCTGAGTACTATCTTGTGTCAAAGATCTTGTTGAGATGAATAAAACGAGCCTAAACACGAAGTGGTTTAGTTGCATGGTTGATTGGTACCGGTGACCACCTTCCGGCTCCATCATCAGACCCTGAGTACTATCTTGTGTCAAAGATCTTGTTGAGACGAATCAAACGAGCCCAAACACGAAGTGGTTTAGTTGCATGGTTGATTGGTACCGGTGACCACCTTCCGGCTCCATCATCAGACCATGAGTACTATCTTGTGTCAAAGATCTTGTTGAGATGAATAAAACGAGCCTAAACACGAAGTGGTTTAGTTGCATGGTTGATTGGTACCGGTGACCACCTTCCGGCTCCATCATCAGACCCTGAGTACTATCTTGAGTCAAAATTAATACATATAGAATGTCAGGTCGTTTCAAATATTTTTAATCCTGTCCGGTAGTTTATTAAACTGTACCATTATAAATTATAATACTATAAAAACAGTGCTAGGATCAAAGTCTCTCGTTGCGGTTTACACGCACACAGTATAGCGTTTTACACGGCGCCCGCCGCACACAATGATAAAAAATCTCGTTGTCGCCGTTGAAAATGTGCGGAGCCAACCGACACACGTCCTGCCTCTACAAGCTCTGCCGCGGCACTGAGCTGGCGCAGCGCGCGTCATCGGTAATATAGAGTAGTTTTCAAAAAATTGCCAAAAAATTATAGTAGAATTTCATAAACACTAATGTATACCAACAGTATAAGCAAACGTTGCAGATTGCTTGAGTATGAAAATGACTTCGATATTAAGTAGATTTTCGTAGGAATTGACACTTGTTTCGGAGAGAAAATTGAGTTCGTTTTACTTTGATTTTCTCTTTCTCAAAGGTGTGTAGGAAAAATATCGTTTGATATGCCTAAAGTACAGGGTATTAGTAATACAAAATAGCCAGGTTTAGCAGAGTAAACTTCTCAACATTTCCAAATAAGAGCTTGCCATTCAGTGCTTCACGGGGTTTTTCGGAAACGACCATCAGAAAAAAAATCATTACTAATTGAATAAGTCCTTTTTCTAATATTTACAACGATATTTAAAAAGATAAGAAGACGCTTTTACTGGAACAAGTACTTATTGTTTCTAATAATGAGCACAAAGTCCTGAATTTCGTCGACTAGTATCATCAATTTTGCGTTATTTCGACTTTTCTTGTAAGAGCGCTCTTAAAAATGGGATTCGTCACGTTTTTGGTGATTTCTAATATTACTGACCCAAAAGCCAGTTAACACAGTGTCAGCGCGAGCTACGCGTTCCGAGCGTGGCCGATAATACGAGAAAATCATTACCTATGCAACGAACAGCCCCTACGAAAAGGGAACCCGCCTAGCGGGTCGCTGGCCGTGAGTGTGTTAAGACTTATTTTATCCTCTTAGGATCTTGTAATGTTAAAATTAGGGTCTTCCCGGGACAATTTAATGTTTTGGGGTGTGTTTTCGCAGCCAAGCGAAAATATGATTAAATTCTCAAATGCCTATCGTAGGCAGAGATTTACATGAGGGGTGAATTATCTTGCATATAGAAAAACATGTTAAATAGATATTTGTATGGTAAACGCTTTGTAGTAGCAATATTTGGTTAATGAAGCCATGAACTAATTGATACCTGCTTGCGCAGCAGGCTAATGGACGTTTCACGCCTTGCGCAGGCATTTTGTCTGATTTTAACATAGGTACTTAGCGTGTTTACGCTTTAAAATTGTTTAATTTTAGTCTAACAACTAGAAAGCAGCCCTGCTTTTTACAGATTCAGAACAATGTCTGACTATAAGTTATTGTTCCCAATGACTAATAATTTTCCACACCTTGCGCAGGCGAAATAAGTGGTATATGGAGCCATTGTTGATTATATTAAGCCAGTCTTATAGTGCCCATTTTGTTGCATCTGCTAGCGTAGCAGGTTAATGAAGATCACACGCCTTGCGCAGGCGGCGTATCTTCACTTGGCTTAATAATAATATTCACACGCCTTATGCAGGCGGGAACAGTTAAGTATGTTATTCGTATTATATACGCTTTTTCAATAATATTTCCGCTAATACCCGCATACGCAGCTGGATAATTATCGTAGTAGGCCTTGGCGGACATTACGTAATAGTAGTAAATTTCTCCACACCTTGCGCAGGTGGGTATTTTTTTAAAGTAAATATGCTAATTTACATCATGCAAGATTGTACTACTCTGCTTACGCAGCAGGATTTTTATTATGCCTTGTGCAGGCAGCAGTCCATAACCACCTGACCGCATACTCTCAATTACATACTTTATTATGTCATGAACAGAAAAATTATTCGAACCTCCTTTTTTCACAAGGGTTATTATTATAGCAAAGGGTTAAATAGTTAAATATATATATATGTATACCCACATACAGGAGAAGCACTATTTAACCCTTTGCTATAATAATAACCCTTGTGAAAAAAGGAGGTTCGAATAATAATTTGCTATATATATATATATATATATATATATATATATAGCAAATAAATTTTTTGTATGTATAAAGATTAAAACTCATCATTAACCAAAATTCACAATAACGCATAAACTGAATAGAGATATGTCACTTTTACATACAAGAGTTTCACTTTCAAATCCCTTGCTTTAACTAGAAGGTGCTTTTTGCAGTGGCACTTTTTATTATTATATTAGGTACCTACACAAACCTCAATTGAAAATAAAATCCACAGAGGTACTGACGGTACTGTGCATCCAAAGTCGGTATTATTTAAGAAAAAACTTTCCAAAGGATATGAATACAAAGATTGAAAATAAGGTATTCGATGTAGGTTTGTTAGTTACCTTTCGTCCCTCAGAGCGAAAATAGAAGCCCCGCGACAGCGGGGCTTCGTCAACTTTAAGGCGGACATGACCGTAATTTGGAAACCAACATGATACTAGAGTAACTGTTTAATGGTCCATGGCGATACCAAACATAGGTAGTATTTCTGATGATGATGGCCTCTTATTGTAGCATATTTTAGACATTTTAGCCCCTTTCTGAACCAGTTTGAAAATTAGGGGTTCTTGTATCACGGCAGCACAGTACCAGAAATTATGGAAATGCACGGAAAATATCAGGTCATATACCTTACTATCATTATCTTTGCAATTAGACTAAGCTTACTTAATGCAAAAACACAGATGGTTTAGCATAACATACGACGGCACAGAGCGCGTCTTTTTAAGAACACCGAAGTTAATAGGCAGTTCTATTCTGTAATAGGACTTACAGTCCCTTCGGAAGACAATAAAACTGAGGCCTATAAATTACCATTCACATTTACATTTTTTTTTTAATGACCTGATCCGTGCTTATGACGAATCGATTCACTGTAAACAAATAAAATAAAAAACCGGGCAAGTGCGAGTCGGACTCGCGCACGAAGGGTTCCGTACCATAATGCAAAAAAAAAAAGCAAAAAAAAAACGGTCACCCATCCAAATACTGACCACTCCCGACGTTGCTTAACTTTGGTCAAAAATCACGTTTGTTGTATGGGAGCCCCATTTAAATCTTTATTTTATTCTGTTTTTAGTATTTGTTGTTATAGCGGCAACAGAAATACATCATCTGTGAAAATTTCAACTGTCTAGCTATCACGGTTCGTGAGATACAGCCTGGTGACAGATGGACGGACGGACGGACGGACGGACGGACAGCGAAGTCTTAGTAATAGGGTCCCGTTTTACCCTTTGGGTACGGAACCCTAAAAATCGCTTACTTACGCGACGGCTGCGCTGCACTCGCGATGTGAAACGATCGGGCCCGTAGCCAAATTACATTCGCTCCTTATCGATTCGATCTCTACGTTCGCGAGCGACTGGTCGATAATGTTTATAATAACCTAGCCAAGAGGCAATCTTTTTAGTTTTCGCTCATTCTATGCGCCAAGTCGGTAAAAATTAATTTTTGTCTGTGGTTCTCGTTCAAAACCGTCAAGAAACATCATCTGTCAGCTGTCAAGAGTGTCAAGTGAACAGCGAATCTAATTTTGGAGAAAATAATTGTTTTATCGGTAAGCAAATTAAATATGTTGATATTTGTTTAACTTAGTTTATCACAATTTCGTGATAAAATAACTCTATATAGTGTAATATTTGAAGAGTGCGTTGTTAATTGCATATAATTTTGACCTAAAGTTTAACAATTTCAGACAGCCGTCGTCCCCGCAGCCCCAACCAAGGCGGCGACGCAGCCAGAGCGGGCAAGAGCGGCTCCGCGGGCTCTTCTTCCACGCTGAGAAGTCCTCGCCAAGTTGGCACGTACAGTCAGAGCTGCCGCTGCAATGACGCCTTCATGGCAGTTACCAGTGCTAAGGACGTGCACTGCTGGCTTACTTGACCAGAAGAGACAATACTTTAAGCGTTAGTATTGATTCAAACCGTGAAGTGAAATTGTGGACAGGTTTGCCCGAATCAGTGTAACCTCAGTGAATTCATTTATTTCATAGACTTCAAACATTTTCGAAATTAACAAAAGTCAAGCGGACATTGAATACATAGATGTTATGCATTAGATTTATCTATTAAGATCGCCGAGGACAGGAACACTTGGAAAAGCATGGTACATCGCGCAGGAAACTCTTCAAACTAGACACGACCTTCAGCAAAGAAGACGCCGACTAAGAAGATGCATTAGATAAGATAAAAGCTGCCTGTGAAACCAAAACTAATAAATCATATTGTTACTTAATATTATTTTTTTATTACCTACCTGTCTTTGATTTTTGTTTACTCAGTAATAGAAATACCTAAGTGAGTGAGGCGTTAAAAATGAATTAAACACATCTTTATTATTTATAGTCAATGGAAATTTGGGAAGGTAATCTCACCCGCTAAGCTACTGGCTGTTCATATTTAACCTTTTGTATGCTCCTGTCAAAAATTTGTAATTTATATATCAATCATAATTGAATAAAATAAAATAAATAAATAAATAAATATTGGGGACATCTTACACAGATCAACCTAGCCCCAAACTAACCAAAGCTTGTACTATGGGTGCTAGGCGACGATACACATACTTATATAGACAAATACAAACTTATATACATAGAAAACACCCATAACTCAGGAACAAATATTAGTGTTTATCACACAAATAAATGCCCTTACTGGGATTCGAACCCAGGACCATCGGCTTAGCAGGCAGGGTCACTACTCACTAGACCAGACCGGTCGTTTTACAAAGACAACTTTTAAAAATTAATGCATTTTTTAAAGTTGAATATAGGTAAGTACATGGGAGCAGATTAGGGAATGCAACCGAGTAATGAAAAAACCGAGTATCGAGTTTAACCGACGGTTTTCAACCGATGCAAAACCGGGGTCGAGTTCGGTTAAAAACCGCGGTTTCGAGTTTTATATTTTTAAAACATATTGTGTTTTCTTTTAATCTATGTACCAAATTAATAATTTAAGATCTTATTTAAGGTCCACGCGGTCATTTGAATTTAGAAAGAGACAACAATAGACAAAAAAGGGTGGTCCGATAACAGCGATAATTCTTATCTCTCTATGGCTCATCCCTTAATAATACCAGTTCGCAAAACAATAATGGAGTTATGGCCATGGTGCTTTTTAAATTAGTTGGGATTTGAACTTCGGCTGATAAGTAGTACCTATTGTTCACGCGACGACGGTGGTGTAGTAGACAGTAGTAGTGTTCAAGTTTAGTGGATCAACCATAATTTAAATAATTGTAAAAACTACATGGTTTGGTGAAGTGAAGTATTTCGCAAATGGTGTTTATTGATAACGGTAAGCTTAAATTTTTTGTATTTATAATATGTATACTTCATGTAGTATACCTACTAAATATATTTTTGCGAAGTAGGTGTCAGTCTATTCTAACTTATTTATGATACCATTTTTTGATGTTCATTTTATCTGTATTGACTGTATTATGACATCTTTCATTGCTGTTCTTATTTGATGGATTATATAGAGTTAGACCAAGCTATTTTGATAGCGTAGACGTAGACTGTGCAAGTGTTGTTTTAAACGTCAAAATTCCATGAAATTATGACGGTTAAAATAACACATTCACAGTCTGTGGTATCAAAATCGCTGCCAACTTAACTTGGTCTTACTCTAACATTAATTTATAATAAATTAATAGAAAACTAGATTCAAGATATAAATATATGTAATATGCTATGTATTTGAATTTTGACGACATTTACATGCAAATTTTGCATGTAGTCGGTATGTTTCCTAACTACTTCATATTCTCAAAATATTTTCAATATGTATGTATAGTTTATTATATATTTTTTTCTTATATTATTTATCATCATTTTCATAGGTTCAAAAAATGGAGGAGTACATTGAGCATTCGGTTATGAAACCATCAACAAGTGACGTCTGGAATCATTTTCTCAAGTCTAAAAGCGGGACTTCAGCAAAATGCACATTGTGTTTCAAAATTCTAAAGACTTCTGGAGGAAGTACATCAAGTCTTCGAAACCATTTGTCAGCGCTACATAGAATTAAATCAACCGGACAAGAAAAAAATGTAGCTAGTGCAGCTACGGCTTCTGCCACATCTGACACAGGGAACAAAGATAAACCTCCTGCAAAAAAAAGTAAAATCATGGTTTCATTGGAAATAAGAATTTCACGCATGGTGGCTGTGGACGGTATTCCATTTAGAACATTTACTACCTCACCTGACTTGAGAGAATTGTTTATTGAAAGTGGCCACCAGCTTCCAAAGTCGCCACATACTATAAAAAAGATTGTAATGAAAGAATATTTGGCAGTTACTCAAATTATAATCGACGAGTTGAAGACGTTAACTAAACAAGGCTACAAATTTTCGGTCACTGCAGATGAATGGACTTCGACAAGAAATCGACGTTACATGAATGTAAACATACATTCACCCTGTATTAAAAACTCTACCAAATTTTTAAATTTGGGTTTAATTCGCATTAATGGATCTGCAACTGCAACAAAACTGGCAACACACTTAAAGGATCGGCTGGAAATGTTTGGACTGTCGTTTCAGGATATAGTTGCTCTCACAACTGATGGAGCAAGCGTGATGATTAAGCTCGGAAAGTCTATACCAGCTTACCATCAGCTATGTTTTGCGCATGCAATTCAATTGGCCGTAATAGACGTGTTGTACAAAAAACAAGAAAAAACTGTTGTGGATGAAACTGAGCCGGAAAAAAATGAATCAGATAATGACAGCGACGATGAAGACGACGGCATGGAAATAGGTTTGTCAGAAATGGACATCAGACCCATTAATGAAAACTATATGCCCGTAATTGAAAAAATAAGAAAAGTGTTGAAAATATTTCGCAAATCACCTACAAAAAACGATGAAGTTCTACAGAAGCACGTGGTAGATACTTTTGGAAAAAATTTGTCTTTGGTTCTTGACTGTAAAACACGTTGGAGTTCGTTGTGCTTGATGATGGAGAGATTTATCATGCTCTACCAATGCATTCAGAAATCACTCATTGATATCAAATCGAGTATACAATTCACAGACAATGAAATAGAATTGATAAAACATGTTCATGGTGTGTTGGAGATACTCAAAAGCTCTGTCGAAGTTTTATGCCAACAAGATGCAACACTGTCAACAGCAGACACCGTTTTCAAGTACATGTTTAAAAAACTCCATGCAGTTAACGGAAATTTCGGTGGAAAAATGTACAACGCACTGCTGAAGAGAATATCTGAGCGATATCTTTTGATACAAGGAGTTCTAAAATATATAGAAAACCCAAACACGTTTTTCAACGACCTGCAGGAAGAGCATTCGCAGTACGAGTTACCTAGAGTGTCAACAGAAAATATAAAGTCTTTTATCGTTTCATTAGTTTCGAACGACGAACGAACTGAAGTGCCTAACAATAATAATGTGAATACATCGCCAAGCCCTTCATCATCGCAAACGGAAACGCCCTCATTTAAAAACTTTAAAGAAGAACTAAAATACGCTCTAAAGTCGTCGATTCCTGCATCTGAACCATCTCAAGGCGATTCGTGCTTGCCAAATATTGTACATATTGAGATGGCATTACATGAAAATGGAGCTGGCCGCGGCAATCATTTGACAAAAACACGGGATCTACTGATGACAGTTAAACCTACAAGCGTGGAGTCGGAGCGAGCTTTTTCAACAGCTGGGTATTTTTGCAATAAGCTCAGATCAAGATTAAGCGATTCTACCTTAGACGCATTAATTCTATTAAAATATTATTATACTTCCATGAAAAGTAGCTCAAATTAACCCAGGTTAATGTATACAGGCAGCGTAGGCACAGGAGGCCAAAGGATAATACAAACTTAAACTTTGACATCAAAATTGGCCTTCAGGTACTAGTGCTACTATACCATCTTTAATTTATGTTGTTGATTTTGATTATTAATAGAGAAAGCGTTAGTTGTGTTTTTTTAAGTTTATATTGATGTTGATTGTAATTTAATCTCGATTATGTTTAATGATTATGATAAAAATTCTGTTTTAAATGTGTTACTGTTGATTCACAATTTTCACAATTATATAACTATCCAAACTATTTTGTAGTTTTAATTCCAATGTGATTCTTCGTCAGAATTTTTTTATAGAAAGTAACAAAAATGGATTTCCACAATAAAGTTTTGCTGTATGTTTTCCCTTAGGTACAAACAAACTTTGCTGTGGAGTTTCACTGATAGTACCCATATAACCATTCCAGTCGCAGAATCACAAAGTGGTAACTAAATGTCAGATGTGTCGTAACAGAGTCCACACAATGTGTCTAGAATTGTTTCGAAACAAAGTGTCGTCGCCGTGTCTACACTTTTCCGTAACAAGGTGTCGACACATTTGTGTGCACTTTGCGTGCGGTTTGCGACTAAATCTGACAGAAAATTTGTGACAGCAAATGTCAATATAAAATACCTCTTGAAAACCAAGGTTTGTCAAACTACTATTAGTGTCTCGTGTGCTCGTAATTCTAGTAAGTCATCATGGGCAATGCAAATGATAATAATCGACCGAAACCATATAAACACCCAACACCCGTCAACCTTTTACAGAAAAGTTTTTAAAGAAATTCAATAAGCTACTTAGGTCAGGCAACGAATGCTCTAAAAGTTGTAGAGGGAAATGCTCGGAACACAATTTTTGACTCCGTAACTCGGTTTGACAAGTTAGGAGGTGAACATATCAAAAGTCCCCGGCCGTAGCCCTTGAGCGGGGGGGAGAAAGGGGGCTTTGAAGGTCCCATTTTCCCGTTTTTCGATTATATCTCGGAAATTATGCATCTCAGCGACATGGCCACTTATACAAAATGAAAGTTAATTTAATTTGTTACAAGTTTATTCAGTCAATTTTTTCGATATGTTGAATAGTTTTTGAGATATCCGCTCTGGAAAGTTTATTTAGGGCTCTCAATTTTATCTTGATATATCTATATCAGTGAAGGTGCTAGGCCGTGTTTGGTATCGTTTTCGTATAAATCTGGGGTGCTGAATCCATTTAAGATATCACATTGACACCATTCCACAAAATAAAAATAAATCTTTTTAGGGTTCCGTACCTCAAAAGGAAAAAACGGAACCCTTATAGGATCACTCGTGCGTCTGTATGTATGTCCGTCTGAATACACAAAATAGTTCTTTACCTATAGACGACAGGAAAACCTATTAGAAATGTGCAGTCAAGCGCGAGTCGGACTTAATGTACGGAACCCTTAATACGCGAGTCCGACTCGCACTTGGCCGGTTTTTTGAAACTCTTCTTGACGCTTAACCGCTGAACCGATTTCGTTGAAATTTGGTATAGAAATAGTTTGCGTCCCGGAACAGGACATAGGATAGATCTTATAACCAAAATCATCTTTTGAAGGTGTGAAAAGTGGCGTGGAAATTTGTACGGGAAATCAATAACCGCTGAACCGATTTATATGAAATTTGGGATGGTCTACATCTTTGATTTAGTTAAAAATGATGAAAAAACATGACTTCAAACCTAAACTTAAACAGTATTAACTTCAAGAAGTCAATTCTGAATTCCCCCCTACACCTCATTTCACACCTTTAAAGGATGATTTTTGAGGTAACTTATTATATCCTGTCTCGGGACTCAAAATATATGTGTACCAAATTTAAATTAAAACTGTTCAGCAGTTTAAGCGTGAAGAGGAGTTTAAAAGAAAGTATTTTAATAAGTTTATATGTTTTTACTTCGGAATGGTGTCAATGTGATACCTTAACTAAATTTGGTACTGCGAATTTATACGAAAACGATACCAAACATGGCCTCGTAGCTTTACTGTTGTAGAAGTCAAAATAAAATTGAGAGCCCTAAATTCTTATTACTTGGCCAAACTTGTGTAGAAGGAAAAGGTAAAATAAAAGTCTTCGGCAGGAATATAAGACACAAATATATTTTTTTTTTGCGTTACTATTTCATTCATCAAATATAAACATACCTTGATTATACTATTCTAGTGAGATCCTCATAGATAAACAAAAACATTTACTTAAAAAATTAAAAGGTCGAAATGTCACGGAACTTGTGAGAGTAATATGTGAAAAATAAAAACTTTTATGACAAAAAAATCTGGACACAATTTAAGAATCACCCAATTGCGTCGAGGAATCATCTGTATTTTTGCTTGTTTCATTACCTCCTCGCTTCTTTTTTGTCCTTTGTATTCTGTAGCAATTTGTTAGATCTGAAAATAAAGATAACTTGCGTCGTCACGGATGTCGATTTATAGGTTTTAGGGAGTGCAGAATTCGAAAACGATGATCATTTTATAATCCCAGATGGCGGCTACGTATTTTGTCATAAAAGTGGAATCCAAAATGGTTATCATTTTCTAAATCTGCGCCCCCCAAAACCTATAAAACGACACCCATGACGACTTTTATGACATAGTGCATGGCCGCCATTTTGGATTTCAAAATGGTCATCATTTTCGAAATCTGCGCCCCCTAAAACCTATAAAACGACATCCATGACGACTTTTATGACATAGTGCATGGCCGCCATCTTGGAATCCAAAATGGTCATCATTTTCGAAATCTGCGCCCCCTAAAACCTATAAAACGACACCCATGACGACTTTTATCGCATAGTGCATGGCCGCCATTTTGGATTTCAAAATGGTCATCATTTTCTAAATCGGGGCCCCCTAAAACCTATAAAACGATATCCATGACGACTTTTATGGCATAGTGCATGGCCGCCATTTTGGATTCCAAAATGGTCATCATTTTCAAAATTGGGGCCCCCTAAAACGTATAAAACGACATCCATGACGACTTTTATGACACAGTGCATGGCCGCCATTTCGGATTCCAAAATGGTCATTATTTTCGAAATCGGCACTCCCTAAAACCTATATATCGACACCCATCTCGACTTTTATGACAAAATGTTTTGCTACCATCTGCATGCAAGACATTTCTATTATTTTTACGTACAAAAATGGCCCCCTGTCAACTTTCAATCGAGATTTAATCGATAATTTATTCGATTAATATTCAGATTAATTCAATTTCAATCTATGTTAGGTCGACTAAACTAATCGCGATTAAAATTTGAGAATTAACTTTTTTTATTCCATTAATTAGTCGAATAAACAGTTAATCGATTAATGCCTATCTCTGACCACGGAATTTTTACACTTTGAGAATATCTGAAAACAAATCAACACAAGGAGCCATTTTGCAAATCCAGTAACATACCAGTAACTTTGTTATTACTTTTGACAGCGCGTGTCATGTGTCAACACAGAGTCGACACAAAGTCGAAACATTGCAACTACTTTGTGACTGCAATATTTCTCAGCCTTAAACCATATTTATACATCATAATTAACAAGTTTCGTAGTATGTAAAGCGTTATTTCTGTTATTTAAGTATAGTATACGCATCGAAGTACTAAAAATGCTTCAAATAATATAGTTATGAACACAGGCACTGAGAAGTAAACAATTTCATTTCCGGCTAAACTAAAACAATGTGGTGGCGCGTTGATTATATTACACTTAGTTTATCAAATCACTCGAGCAGTTTAATTCCCCATAATAATTTAAGTCCTATTGTAATATAAATGCAAACAATATATAATTACGTCTTGTAATCCGTTTTAGAGATGGCGTATTAATGTCACTTATTTTTATTTAAGTATTTTTCCATCTGACAGTTTCCATTTGACAGGAACAAAATGAACGAATGAACGAATGATTTTGGCATAAAGTAGTCGCAAACCCGAAACAATGTGTGCACACGGCGACCACACTTTATGTCACTTTGTGTCATGTGTCGACCCTTCCCCATTTCTGGTAACTGTGTCGACACGGCGACGACTCTGCGACTGGAATTGTGACCGAAACAGACGGTGTCGACACAAGATGTGTCAACACCGCGTCGTAACGGCGACTGGAAATGGTTGTATGGGTACAAGACCCTAAAAATAACATTTATCTGTTTTAATCGATAAGTGTTACTCATAGTCGAGAATACTCGGTTTTTAACCGAAATTCGGTTTCGAGTTCGAGTTTAACCGAATGAAAACCGATACTCGGTTTTCGGTTATTTTGCATTCCCTAGGCTGCAATGAATATCCAAGTCACCTGAAACAAAATGAATGATTAGTTTTTCAACAAACTCTGTAACATTTGGTTATAATACTTATTATCTACCAGTCATATGACAAAAAAAAACTAAATGTTTTGTGTAAGTACATGTTATGATTATTTTTATATAGTGTGTAGGTACAGTCAGCTGCAGAGAAAAGGTACCACCACTACATAGAAGTTTGTATGCAGGGGTGGGACCTTTTCTCTGCAGCTGACTGTATCTGCGCCTGCCAAAAGAAGTCATATACAATGTTTCATAATATGAAAAAGTTTCATTAATATGGTTGATAATGTATATGTATGACAACAGCCCGTCTGGCCTAGTTGGTAGTGACTAGTGACCCTGCCGGTTAAGCTGATAATCCTGAGTTTGAATCCCCGGTAAGGAAATTTGTTTGTGTAATGAGCACAGATATTTTGTACCTGAGTCATGGGTGTTGTCTATGTATTTAAGTATAGTTTGTCAAAGGACTGTCTCATTTCAAACAAAGACAGAGAGAATCATACTAGCTTTGTCATATACCAGTACTAGCACCCAAAATATAAGTATGAGTATAGTTTTCCTGGTTCTTACTGACTGACAAATTGGTTTGACCATCTATATATAGTTATCTAAGTACCCTAAGTACCCACAACACAAGTCTTCTTGAGTAAGCTCTGTAGAGTCCGACTAGAAATTGTAGAAATTAAAAAGTAGCAACACTGTAGTCTCATCCCTTTCAAATCAATTTAAGAAAATGGGATGACACTACAATATTGCTAGTTGTTAGTGACCTTGCCTATGAAGGTGATGGTTTTGCTTCCCGGGAAGGGCATTTATTTGTGTGAAGAACTTTTGTTCCCAAGTCTTTATCTATATTTGTAAAGCCTTTACCTATATACCTTTGCCTTTACACATTCAATTCACTTTCCTATTGAAAAACAAGTGCTTGCCATTGCGCATATGGGTACCAAATTTAATCTACACCGTTCATCGGTTTATATTTGATGACGTAACAGGAACACATTAGTTATTTTAGCATTAATAACATATTTTATATACTTATTAGTAGGTATAGTAGGGATAAGTTATTGACTCACTCTTACCTTTGTAGGGACATTGTTTCGTGTTGCATTTGTGGGTGCATAATCCATTTTTCCATGACACTGTCACTATAGATAGGTAGATATTCAGCGCCTCGGTCACATTGGATCCTTTGGGTGAAATGCTGCGTACGGCCCACAATCCTTTGATCGTAGCATACATGATAAGATCACCAGCTAAGGGCAGTCCTTTCCTAAGCAGTTTCAAGTTTCAATAGAGGCGATTTTTCAGACGGCGCCTGCGTCTAAGCAACACTTCCGCGTTGTTCGCCGCCCACAATAATGTTGAAGTATGCTTTTTATTACAAATTCTAATTTACAAACACTATTATTCGGTATTTTCTTGTGCTTCGGTAAGTTATCTGCAAGGGGATAGCTCGCGCTACGTATCGACACCTAGGAGGCGATAACGCTTGTCAAAAGTGTCACTTGGCTAGACAATGTATGACAGATGTCGAATCCCGGTAACGAAAGTTTTGCGTTTCGTTACAACATTGCAACTTGGCTAACATTTTTGTATTCGTTAATATTTTTCGACAGACTCATCTACGGTACCTGTCATTCCCATACATTTTTTATCGATTCGTTAGCGATATCTTTTTTCGAAATGCGTTTTGGCTAGGCCCCCAGGTGTCAGCTATTCCAAACACGTTGACGAACACGAGCTGTCCGTCAAATCCTTTAAATTATTTATATCAAACATCGAACGGTGTTACGTTTTTAAAGAATACTGTGACCATGGTATAATAATTGACTGTGACGATTACACAATAAACAGTACGACGCAACTACCCGCTAGCTTCACTCCGTGGAGAAGTGTCATGGCAGGCGGGTGGCTGGCGGAGTGCACGAGCAATAACAGTTGTTTCATTTGATCACCCAGTACACAACGGAGCCTGGACGTCACAGATGGCGACGAGGGTAAAATATTACAAAAAAAAAATTACGGAAAGGAAAGGTAACGGTGGCGGAAAAAAAACAAACCTAAGGTATGGAAATCCTAACCTAATAGCTACCGTATTTGTCCATTTCCTCCCGAGCTGCCGATTGTATTCAGGTAATACAAAATTTTGGGCGAGGTGATATTCAGTGTAACGAGTGACGTACGGTTGTACATAATGCGAAAATATTAAAACCGCAACGATTTTGTTGGGCGGTACTTACGTAAGTAGGTTATGAAATTCCAAATTCACGTAAGAGGAGTATTAAAGGAACTAATGCAGAATTTAAATATTACTGTAAAAACGTAGATCTAGTACCTATACCTAATTTTATAGTTTTGTTTACAATCAATGTTAATAAAAACAATTATGTATATGCACAGTTGATTTTGTCGACTGTTTACATAAGAACAGTGGTTAACTTTACAACTATTATTGAGTAAATAATTGATGGGACGTAGCTCGGGAGGAATGTTTACTAAGCAAAGAAGAAATATACGCGTGCTTATTACACTAACTCTTTGACAATGGCTACTGTGCGTGAGCCTGGTTGCCAAATGTAATTCCAAAAGTGTAATAAATGCAAGATAGATCAATAATTGGGGTCACTACAAAAAATAATGTACTCATGTTACATTATTCCTATGATGTGGCACCGACGTACTAGCCATGAATTTTTCCATGAAATGACAGAAACGAATATGCTGATGGTTTGCGTGTTACAAATACAGATGGTACATGGTTTATTTTCTGACTCAAAATCGTATATGTATTAGAATTCATATGATATAAAGGGTAAATAATCAAACTACCTTCGCGGAAATCATGATTATTATGAGTTGTGTATTTACCGTTCATACTTAAAATATACCGACCTATTTAGTCGTGTAATTAAATTCTAAGATATTTTTACATGAGGGAACGTATAAAGAAACCTGCATATTAAGTCGGTATAGTTGTATACAATTTATGGACCTTATGTCCTAAAATAAATATTGTTCGGTTAAAATAACCAGTTATAATCAATTGAAATGCTATTTATAGCACGATATGGGTATGAATCGATGTTAACTTGGTGTCGACTTAACATGTATTTATATATTCATAGGTATGTGCTGTTTATGATAATAAACAATGCTAGCAGGTAACGGACCAGTTAAATTATCAAGGACCGTTACGATGTCAAGTGAGTCAAGAACTATAGATAGCGTACTTAGACTGACGAATGCCGAGGGCTTTGTTATTGTTTTACTGTAGGAGTAGACACGTAAACTCAGCATCAAATGAATTGAGTAGTAAGTCAGAGTCCGACTAACAAGAAAATAAATTGCAAGAAGTAAACTGTACATCACATCTATGCTGCAGTTGGTATAAGTAATAATTAGTAGGTTGAAACGTCCAACCAGTACTAGCAAAACAAATAATTAGTAGGTTGAAACTTTCAACCAGTACTAGCAAAACAAATAAGTAGTAGGTTGAATCTTTCAACCGGTACTAGCAAAACAAATAATTAGTAGGTTGAAACGTTCAACTGGTACTAGCAAAACAAATAATTAGTAGGTTGAAATGTTTAACTGGTACTAGCAAAACAAATAATTAGTAGGTTGATTGTTCAACTGGTACTAGCAAAACAAATAATTAGTAGGTTGATTGTTCAACTGTTGCTAGCAAATCAAATAATTAGTAGGTTGGAACTTTCAACTGGTACTAGCAAAACAAATAATAATTAGGTTGGAACTTTCAACTGGTACTAGCAAAACAAATAATTAGTAGGTTGGAACTTTCAACTGGTACTAGCAAAACAAATAATTGGTGGGTTGGAACTTTCAACTGGTACTAGCAAAACAAATAATTAGTAGGTTGGAACTTTCAACTGGTACTAGCAAAATAAATAAGTAGTAGGTTGAATGTTCAACTAGTACTAGCAAAACAAAAGAAATTATAAGCGAAATCATAACACTTACCTACGATATAAACAGAGAATAATTAGTAAGTTGAATGTTCAACTGGTACTAACAAACCAAAAGAGTCAAATGTACCTAGTAACTACTCTAGTAGACGCGATAGTGGTGGTTGGTACTAACCATAGGACCTTTTGTTATAGGTCGTCCAAATTAGTACAACATAGTACTTAAAAGTAAACTGACGCGATATAGTGTTAGTTGGTACTAACGATAGTATCTTGTTTTAGGTCATCCAAAATGTCCTAGATACCACCATTAGACGGATTCTTTAGCCCACCAAAACTTAATTGGGAGGCAAAATAGTCATAAACTGACATTATGTTAGTATAGAGTGACCTCCTATTATGTAATGTATTTATTGAATTCGAAATTATATAATAAGCAGTTTAGTGCCTCTGCCTACTGTTCCAGTTAACTTAAGGCGTAGGTATAGATGGATGGCCTCGGGAATAGGCATATCTACTAATGTAGATTCAGGATAGATTTCAATTATACAAAAAAAAAAACGCCAGTTGGAAAACATTTCCTGTAAAGTATTACAATTTAACCTTCTTCTAACCTATACCCGTATCATAAATTTACTGCATTTTGCAGATGTTCGTATGGGTAAGAACTTAATGTATCAGCTTAAATAAAAACGAACAAAGTATATATAAAAATATATTATGCGACGACTTAGACGGTATTCCGGTTAAAGATTGTTGTAGCAATCCTGTTGGAACAGTTAGAAGACAGGTTAAATTATAGTTTAAGAGAAACAAGCAGTTGACCAGGATAAGAGTAATAATGCATTCTGCGTAAGTAGCCGTAGAAATTGTGGAACACAGAGGCATGCCTAAACTGCCCAAATAAAACCTATAAATAGATGAGGATATACAATTCTTCAAAATCGTATATGACCCAGATTTCATATTAATAAATCCCAATTCCAATCTATTTTAGAGCCGGAATACATGATTCTATTGAATAATAATCAGGGCAAAGCTCAATTACAAACCCAAGTACAACAGGTACGTAAATAGACGCTGGGCCTGTCATAATACATCATGTCATGTAGTACCTAAAGTCAATGCTGTAAAAACTGAAGTGGCGATGCGGGGAGCCTTACACGGTGAGGGTGAGGAAGCACTGCTTACTTAACTAAACTACGAAACTATACCCAAGGCAACCATGACTAAGGTACTAACAGAAAAAACTCTAGTGACCAGCCAGCAGTTAACCTAATGTCTTGTAAGTAGACATACGACTTTTGTCGGTTAACAGTGTAGATGACGAAGTCCCTTTTTAACTACCTAGGTAGTAGGTACATCTACTCAGATGAAGATGAGTGATGTGTGTGATGTGATGACTAATTATAATTAAGTGTAATTATACTTCCTATCCAAATCCAAGACAACAATATAATTTACTGGGCAGCAGTACATGGAATCATGCCGTCCTTGTCACACATTTTAGAGATATAATATTTAAAAAACAAGTTCGCAATGTCCCTCTCACTCGCTACGCTATCATCCCCCGCCATCCCACTCCGACACCGCTCCTCAGATACCCGTCATTACATGTTTTTGTGTTAGTCCGAGTCACACGTATTTTCGCCAAAATAGTGTTCCTCTAAATATCTGTGTGTGTGTTTCGATTGATGAAGTTAGGGTGAGTAATTTTAATATGTCTATTGAGCGCTGAATGATAATAATGATAGAATTAAAACATTATTTGTACTGCCAGCCGCCGCCGTACCCCCGAGCGAAAAATTAATGTTTTTTCGGCACGGCAAGTCTAGTCTCGTTTACAATTCTTGACATGGCTGGTATACTTTAATTTGTAATCGTATTTTCATTTAGCGTGATAAACTCATTACCTAAGAAATCAACTAAGTAAGTAATCTTTGCGTTCGTACGAAATCACTTGTTACAACTACCTTCTTTTTAGAATAAAATAAGTACGGAGCTATAAATAAATCACAAAATGACCTTTAACCCAGTTATATGACTAATTCAAAATCCAAAGGTTATAATAATATGTAGATATTACTTACATTTCATGTTTTAAATAAAAAATGGTACATTCATACTATGTAATGTTCGCTCAGTAAATTGTTTACGAATGCGAACACTATATTATTATATTATATTGACATGCTTTCGCCTACAGATTTTATATACTGTATACTAGTTAAGTATACAAAACATATCTGAATTGAATAAACTTTATATAGGTATTTATACGTACTACGTAATCGTTTCAAGAAAACGGCCCTTACCATGTCCTATCTACCCTACCGTGTAATAAAAAAGATAGGTAACAATATTAATCCTTGCCGATTGGTAATAAGTGCTTATGAACAGTAGCAAATGTGTCTTTGTGCAAATATACATATTCTGTAACCAACAAGTTTAATAACCATCTTATGAAGATACCTACAGGTACCTACATTTATATGTAATATGAAAAATTTCATTAAATACACAATCTACAAGATACTTGAAGAATAGTTTGACCGACTGTTTAAAGTGTTTAATGCCAGTAACCGATGTATACAACCAGCACGCGCTATGCGTGCTCCGATACCGACATAGTGAATGGATCGTAAGGATTAAAACGGATTAAGGCGTGCTTTTCCCGTACGAGCTAAGCGAACCAGTTTTTTGAATCCATCGGAAATATAAGAAACAATGTTTTAAAATTGTGAAAAAAATATATCTTATACTTAAGGATCTGGCAGATATGTTTTGGATCTCAAAAACATGATTAGATAAACTTTGCTCGATAGAAAAAAATTCCAAAGTTACGCCTTTTTTTAACAATAAATCAATCTCAGAGCTACAATACAAACTTTTTTGACTTGTTTTTTACATAAATGTATAGGTAATAAGATAATCTAGATGATTTGGATCACTTTGTCTCGGTAACATCATTAAAATAATTTCTATGTTTCAATACCTACTAAATCCGCAACCGCCATCACTCGCGAACGCACTTACGCCCTCTTCAGTCGCGCGGCAGCGCTTGTAGAGGACGGACCTGCGTCAGTATGTTACGCGCGGTCACGTGATTTTACCATTTACAAACAATGGGAAACAAAGCATATGAAACGTAAGAAAAAGTCACTAAGTGCTATAAAAACACACTTTCTGATAACAGAAGCATCTAATACTTTACGAGGTGCTTGAAAGCGCCTAGCTTTCCTACATCAACAGTTAAAATATTTCAGTATTTTCACTAGGTCAGCAACCAATTTCAATGTAGGTAAATAATATTATATTCCTAGATAATATAATTGTGAGTATGTAAGTATGATATATTTACAGTATTTCACCTTTACTGATATATACTTGGTCAAGCAGATCTTGTCAGTAGAAAAAGGCGGCAAATTTGAAAAATGTAGGCGCGTAGGGATATCGTCTCATAGAAAACTTGAATTTCGCGCCTTTTTCTACTGACAAGATTTGCTTGACCGTCTATACCTACGTCCGATCTGCAAAATGATTATATTCCTTCGTGCTCTTTGACTCCTTTGAAAATCAGAAATTATTTATTTGGATTGATACAGTATGGGGATGTTACAATATATGTATAGTGTTACGCTTTTAGTATGAGGGTGCCGAAGGCGCCCGGCTTTGGATCGCATGCAACGCGCCACGCCCGTCAAGCGTGCAAATTCATCATCATAATCAGTCATAATCATAAATTTAAATAAATATAAAATGTCAAATTGAAATAATTGAAAAAATTACCCTAATAGGCATATCGCAATACAATTATTTAAGAACTAAATACATATCACTAATTTTAATATTTGACCACGGTCGACATGAATTAAATATAATTGAGAGTTCAAGGTGCCTACAGGAAGTTCTTTAATTTCCCCAATATCTCAAAAAGTATTCATATTACGGTGCGAGATGGGTGGGGGGTGCTCGAATGTCATAGAGGGCCCCAAGACAAAACAAACTGCATTTAAAATTTTTCAAAATGGCCGACTTTATTTTTTATTTTTTTCAAGTTGGTCCGAGCGCGCTGAGATTTGGCATGACGAAAGACAGAGGCCTCTAGATTCCTATGAAAAAAAAAAATTTTTGGAAAAAATCTAAGATGGCGGAAATAATGGTCATTTTAATTTTGTATGGAAACTTTTAAACGGTGCGAGATGGGTGGGGAGTGCTCAATCAAATGTCATAGAGGGCCCCAAGACAAAACAAACTGCATTTAAAAATTTTCAAACAGGCCGACTTTTTTTTTTTTTTTTTTTCAAGTTGGTCCGAGCGCGCTGAGATTTGACATGCGGCGAGCTTGGGGGCCCAAAATTATCATGTGAAAAAAAATTTTTGGAAAAATCCAAAATGGCGGCGGACACGGGCAAAATTCAAATTTCCAAGTAGGTTAGGCGAGCCCGAAGGGCGAGCTTCAGGCTGGGAGGCCGAAGGCCGACCCCGCGGAGGGCCGTCAGGCCCGGAGCTTTATCTCGAATGTCCAAGCATCCTCCCCCCCCCCAGTAATTTTGGGCGAGGCCGAAGGCCGAGCTGCGGGAATGACGAACAAAGCAAAATCCTATACAAAAAGTGTGTTAAGCGAGCCCGAAGGGCGAGCTTCAGGCAGGGAGGCCAAAGGCCGACCCCAGTGGATGGCCGAAGGCCCGGAGCCTCCACCCCGACTCCCAAAACGCGAGGCCGAAGCTCCTCCAAACGTCCTACAAAGTCAACTTTCTTGATAAGCGGAGCCGGCGGGCCGAAGGCCCGACGGCGAAGCGTCAAGGCTCGCGAAGGCCGAAGGCCGAGCTCCGCGTTGGGCCGTAGGCCCGAAGCGTCACACGTGAGGAGGAAGTTGGAGCTGAAACACGACCCAATAGGAAAAGTTACGATTTCCCAAGCACGCGAGGCTGAAGGCCGAGCTGCGGGAATGAAGTTCTCGCATGCGGATCTTTTCTTTCTATCAAAAGTACAACTTTATTTATTTCTCCCTTTGGAAAACAAACTACTACACAACAATAACAACAGCAGGAATGGACTGCTACCAACAATGTGGGTTAGGTTAGGTTAGAACTGCGACCCTCACAGGAACAGACTGCTACCAGAAAAGTGGGTTAGGTTAGGTTAGAAATGCGACCCTCACAGAAACGGACTGCTACCAGAAAAGTGGGTTAGGTTAGGTTAGAACTGCGACCCTCACAGGAACGGACTGCTACCAGAAAAGTGGGTTAGTTTAGGTTAGAACTGCGAACCCTACAGAAACGGACTGCTACCAGAAAAGTGGGTTAGGTTAATAGTTACAACAGCACAAACAACAGCAACAACAACACGTCAACAACAGCACCAACAGCAAACAACACGCGTACCGCGGGGCCCTCGGGCCCCGCGCACAGGGCAAAATCTAGTTAATATTATTAAAGAGGAGGATATTTCCAATACAACATTATATACTTGCAGGACTGTATCTCCATTATTTATACTTTTTATTCAACGCTGAACACAGTCCTCCACGCCTCATTTTCGGCGTGAAAAAGCGATTACGTAACATTCAATATAATTTTAAAGGTATTAAATATTCATTGAAAATTAAAAAAAAAATATTGTGTATTTAAAACATGTCAACAAATGTACTACTTGTAGAAATTTATCTTAAAGTTATTTAGGCAATTATAATTAACAAAATTTTCTCAAACTTCCTTCTTTATTGAAAACGAAAAAAAATTATTTAACTATCGTAAAATTTTGTCGCTCTTCTCATATAAATGCTTAATAAGATCACATTATAAAAAATTTAATACGTTTTAAGACGCTATTTTGGGTTTTACACATTATTACGCGATCAAGATCATAAAAAAAACATTTAGTAAACTTTACTAAATCAGATTATTTGTGAAGGGTGCGGAATACGGGGTGTGATTACAGGGAGTTCAAAATAAGGCGGGTATAAGACAATTTTTTTAAAATATTTTGTGTTATTCAGTCAGTTACGTGGTCTTTCACTATCGGCCTCATCTGAGAATTCAAAGTCGCTCAACGAGCTATGGAGAGGGCTATGCTCGGAGTTTCTCTGCGTGATCAAATCAGAAATGAGGAGATCCGTAGACGAACTAAAGTCACCGACATATACTGTGTGCATATTTATTTGCGTTATTTGACATCTGTCACTCACAACAGCAATACAACGTAAAATGTCTCGCACATCGAAATCACAAAGGAAAACAATTGCACTACGAACGTTTACATTCTACGTCTTTTTTTTTAATTTTAGGGCTAGCCGGACACCACCTTTATGAATCGGTAGTCGTCTAAGTAAATCGATATGAATTTTTCATTTTTCTTTTAATAAAAATAAGGAAAAGGTGGATAATCAACTGTAAATATGGATATATTTATCGTCACCTAACAGACAACAAATTTGACACAGAAATAACATAAATAAACTTTAAAATAGATACCCAGTTAGTTTAGATTTTGACGATGGGTGCGACCTACTCGGTCGGTGTATTAAATGCCTTGCGCGAAAACCATATAATTCTAGCTTTATTTAAATCGCAAATAAAAATTCATTATACGTCACAATTCGATACCTCAGTTTACGTGCCATCCAATCGTAATCGCTTGCTGTGACTATCGATTTGGGTTAGTTACATCTCTATACAGGATGTCCAGTAATGAATGGACAACCTTCTAACCATCGACAGGGCAGCTTAGGCTGGTCCAGAAAATGCACTTATAGGTCTAGTAAAAGTTTCGTGGTTTATATATATATATATATATATATATATATATGGGCAGGCCACATTGCGCGCAGAGAAGATGGCCGATGGTGTCGAAAAGTGCTCGAGTGGAGACCACGGACTAGCAAGCGCAGCGTAGGACGTCCACCCACAAGATGGACAGACGACCTTGTTAAGGCCGTCGGAAGACGCTGGATGCGGGTCGCTTCCGACCGGAATGGAGGTCCAAGGGGAAGGCCTATGTTCAGCAGTGGACGTCTTATGGCTGAGATGATGATGATGATATATATAATGTACTTAATAAAATGTAGGTACCATCGATGCGCGAGTTTGACTCGCACTTAATTTAATTATTTTCTTGTAAACATTGTTCCGTTAAAATTGTGTGATCATTAAAGTAGGTATAAAGTCGATAGGTATTGTAATTTATTAAGTTAGGCAACAAAAGTATTGGAAATTGTGATAATGAGACCCACCAAAAACATTTTCATGTAAAATGTTGCCAAGAAGAAACCATAAGGCTTGCACTGACAAAAAGTTATCAGAAATTTACTTTGAAACTGTTTTTTTTTGTTTTTAGAGCTTATAAATAAGTACTACTGATCAGTAACAACGTTTTAATTTCACGGCAGCGTTATTGAGTTAAAGGAATCTGTAAAGTAAGATTATTGATTAAGGTTAATAACCTTTATAAATAGAACCCTTAATTGACCGTCTCCTTTAAAATTGTTACTTTCCTTTAGGTACTTTAACTCGAACACGCTGCCATGAAATTAAAACGTTCTTTACTGATCAATAATAAGTACACATGTCTATATAAAAATAATAATTCTACATGAAATGATCAGAAATACGTAATGCAAAAAATACATACGTACATATACAATAAAAACTCTAAAACGTGACCATTTCCCGGTCTAGTTAAAATACTGCCATCATAAGATCATTATACTGTGACCCGTCTGCTATGTTTACCGTGCGCGGCGCGCGCTCACGATCTCGGCGAGCGGGTCGCGGGACGCGCGGGCGGGGCTTCACGGTTTGCCGCGCACCTCACCCCCTCAGATTCGTTGATGAGTCGAATCATATCGCCTTAAGTACTTTAATCGCACATCGCGGTATCGTCGAGTCTTGGGTCCAGTCGGTGTGATCGCCTCCCTTTGCTCATCAGTTAATCTCCTGCTTTGTGATAACTAGACATTCTTGATTGACAGTATTAAGTACCAATGCTATAATAAGCTAAACATCACATAGCCAGTTATTAGTTACTTTCTACAATAGTACCTACTCTGTACGTGTAAACCTCATGAATGTGCTTACATAATTTTTATTTAGACACTTGCACATTATCAACTCAATGTAATTTTAGAATGAAATAAATGATGGACAGAGTATAGGTACTTGATTAGTGTAATATTATGGACTACGTCCAATAATAATACTGCGCTAGTACAATAGCGTCGAGGATCGTTAACCCATGCGTAAATCGTATCGGATATATAAGTAAAACCTTCTAATGACAACTGGGATTCAGAATTTGGTAGTTTAAGTAGAGTGAGTACTTTACAAGCTTAGGTAAACTATGCAACAAGATGATCATCAAACAGGTAGGTACTCGGTATTAAACGTGTTACCAAATAAAAGTCAATGACAAAAGGAGAGTTTATAATATTGCACATTAATTAACACGTATAAATTAAAATTCATATCACATAAATATTTAGTTAAAAACGAGATTAAAAGCAAAATTTCTCCCACTTTAATAGTGAAAAGGCTATCATTACTCCACAATCATTGTGTTGAGAGCTCCGCCTTCACAGCGTTGAGGTTATATTTACCCCACTTTAACAGTGCAGAGGCTATCTTTACTCCACATTAATTGTGTCGAGAACTCCGCTTCAAGAGCGTTGAGGGTAAATTTGCCCCACTTTAATAGTGAAGAGGCCATCATTACTCCGCAATAATTGTGTCGAGAGCTCCGCTTTAACAGCGTTGAGGCTAAATTTGCCCCACTTTAATAGTGAAGTGGCTATCTTTACTCCACATTAATTGTGTCGAGAACTCCGCTTTAACAGCGTTGAGGGTAACTTTGCCCCACTTTAATAGTGAAGAGGCCATTACTCCACAATAATTGTGTCGAGAACTCCGCTTTAACAGCGTTGAGGCTAAATTTGCCCCACTTTAATAGTGACGTGGTTATCTTTACTCAACATTAATTGTGTCGAGAACTCCGCTTTAACAGCGTTGAGGGTAACTTTGCCCCACTTTAATAGTGAGGAGACTATATTTACTCCACAGTAATTGTGTCGAGAGCTCCGCTTTCACAGCGTCGAGGTTACATTTTCCCCGCATTAATAGTGACGAGGCTATCTTTACTCCACATTTATTGTGTTGAAGATTTATGATGATTATTGCGTAATATCTAAAACTACATAATAATGATTGACTCGCTCTTCGATTGCTTCGGTCATTTGGCTCATCGGTCGCTTCGCTCTTCGGTCGCTTCGCTCTTCGGATGCTACGCTCTTCGGTCGCTTCGCTCTTCGGATGCTACGCTCTTCAGCCGCTTCGCTCTTCGATCACTTCGTTCTTCAGTCACTTCGTTCTTCGGTCTTTACGCTCTTCGGTATGTTTGGTCTGCAGACGCTTTGCTCGTTGTAAACTGAGTCAAAGATATATAACGTTGCTCCACTGTAACAGTGTTGATGCCAATGTAATGTACTTGTCATAGTCTGTATCCAGATCTTTATGTTGACTCCACTTTAATAGTGATGTGACTGTGGCTTTACGTATGTGAAATACAGAGGAGATTTTAGTTATGTTGAAGTAATTTAATTGGTATTAATGCAGGCTAAAATCCTGGTAACAAAATGTACACAAACAGTGCTGTATGACGAGTGAACAATATATGGAAAGTGATATATGTAACCCTTTAAACGATTTTGCATTCAATATTTGATCTGCATAATATATATAATATATACCATCTCAACGAGCCCAATTTACCTACTCGTAACAAATCCAGTACGATTTGCTTACTGGTTATCTCGGCTCTAAACTTCAGGGGACCGTCGTCGCCGCAACTAACAAGGGCTGCGCCGTGGTTGATGCATACATCCCACGACGCGAAATCAACGCTGGAAACCTCAGCTGAAAACCAATATGCACAATTGTACAACCTTGCAACCAGAGTTAAATGCTGTAACCTGTTACATGAATCGCTTTCGCTAAATAGCTAGATTGACAATCGCAATAAAGGATTGATATCCTTAAACAATAATAAAATTTAATATTGTCATTAATTTAAATGCTCTAGGTTGTCATATTGTCTTGCTGTACAGTTATAATAGGGTATTTTCCTACTTTTTTTGAACTGTCAAAACGGTTTGCTAATAATATGGAATTTACATAAAACATTTACATCGTGACGTCACGGTCAACTCACCTAATTTTTATATTTCTATCTGATTTATTAAATAGAACTTGTGTTTAAAAATAACTCCTATCTGTGTTTTTCTAATTATTGTTGGTTGTGTAGGTATCACAAGAATACTGTGCACGCTGCACAGTCTTATTGTAACGTTAAAAAATGTTACTATAAGTTACTCCTTGAAAGTTAAATTTCAAGTAAATGCCTTATATTTCGTTCACAAATATAATATCATAATTTAACACCTACCTACTCTACAATCTACCAAAGTTTACTTACCACTTGTATCACGTGTAGTCGTCATCGGTCAGATACGTAAGATACGTAAAGAAAGACGACTTATTTATTAATAAAGGTAGTCTATCTATATATATTATTTAGCTATTTACATATTGTTTGAGAATGTGACTGTCTCATTTCAATCAAGGACAGAGAGAATCATACTATCTTTGTCTTACACTAGTACTAGTACCCAAAAGAAAAGGATAAGTATAGTTTTCCTGGTTGTTACTGACTGACAAATTGGTTTGACCAACTACATATATAAATCTATATTTTAAAGCTGAATTATAATTGAAAATTTGAAACATGATAAGTTCCAAAACAATACCTACAGGATTTTCTACTAGTCGTTGTCCGGACTTAGTCTAAAAGTATAGAAACTTGATTTCAATGACAACCTTGCAATGAAGAAAAATCTCCTTTACCCACATTTATAAGCTGTGTATAGAAGAGGGTATTTATTGTTGTATTGAACATGGTATAATAATATACTCCGCCTGGTACTCCATTCCCGTCTTTTCTAGGTCACCTAACTGACACGGGCTTACGTCATCATGCGACAGCGCTATATGATAATATGCGATAGCGCTATATATAGCGGCCATGTTGTTGTGACGTAGCCCCGTGTCACTCTGGGAATGGAAGACCATGTTTTATTAGACCATGGTATTGAATATTCATTGCAAAGTGTCATAAAGTTATATTTTTTTGTCAATACTTAAAAAGACACGCATTCATAGTTAAATCATAACGCATAAAATAATTACATCCAGTGAGTGGTTGGAAAAATCTAAATGATACAAAACGGCTTATTTATAAGTATAGTGTCTGACAGAAAACACACATCCTCAACCGTTGAAGTTATTATAATCTTGAAAATTAAAACATTGTATACTCGTATTTTAATGAAATTGAAATATCAATAATATAATGGGTCCAATATTGATTGAGAGCTAACTAAAGATTGAACACACCTTTCAATGGCGTAATGGTTTAAGTACATAAGCAATGGCAAAATTACATTTAAAAACTTACCAATAGCCCACAATGTAACCAAAGAAAGTTTTATACCTACTTTTTTGTTTTTTACTTTCACCACAAAGGAATATTGATTCAAGTAATTTAAGAATAATAATTTAAGTTAATTAATGACGCCCATCATTATAATATAATATTATTATGATATATATATCTACATAAAATTACATTTGTAGGTAGATACATAATTACAATTTATTGGTATAAATTAATATGTACCTCTTATGAGACACCGTTGTTCTCTTCAGCTGAAATCAGTAATATCAGTAACGGTATACGTAACTTACTGATTTGATATCGATATTTCATTTTATTTTCGCATCTGTATTTAGATACAAGGCTCTGAACATCTGCTCAGTAAATTATATTGTTGTCTTGGATTTGGATAGGAAGTATAATTAATAATCAAACGAACTTACCTGTGAAGTTTGATTACAATTATACGAGTATCCAAATCCAAGACAACAAAGTCCCGCCCCCCAACCCCGAAAATAAAAATAAAATAGTCTCCGTGCATAACACAAAAAGATTCACTCTGAAATAATGACGGGTATCTGAGGAGCGGTGTCGGAGTGGGATGGCGGGGGATGATAGCGTAGCGAGTGAGAGGGACAGTGCGAACTTGTTTTTTAAATATTATATCTCTAAAATGTGTGACAAGGACGGCATGATTCCATGTACTGCTGCCCAGTAAATTATATTGTTGTCTTGGATTTGGATACTCGTATAATTGTAATCAAACTTCACAGGTAAGTTCGTTTGATTATTAATTAAAAAGGCACTTTACCGGAAAATATATTTCCTTATTTCAGTCACATGCATAAACTTACAATAATTAAGGATGCCAAAACGCTTAGGTATGCGGTTGAGACAATACATACATTAGAAATTATACATAGTCTCAGAACTGATACATTAAATCAAAACAGAAACAAATAACTAAATACTGTGTGTAGGTACCTACACATTATAAAATAAAAACAATAAGTATTCGAATTAACCGTGATTTTGATCGCTCTCAATGACAGTTTGCCTGATGTTTAATTTGTTGAGGCTAACAAATTAAGTAAAACTAGTAGAATAAAGTTGTAGCTTGAATCACTTCATTGATCTACCCAAGAGTACACATTTATTGTACTAATTGAGCACTAAGACTCAAAAGACCAAAAACCTAGGTCTTATCATTTAGAAACGTTAAACGTAACGATAAAATGGTAAAGGACCTAAACATTCGAACTGTACTCTGGTGTACTCAGTATTTCATGGGATCATGGTTAGAATAATGGAATTCCATTGGTTCGTTGGAAGATGTTTATTGAAATTAAATGACATACTTACCAATGGCAGGATATAGGAAGCAGACATACAAGGTGTATACCTATGCTTCAGGTTTATAAAATATTTATTTATTTTTATTTTTATTTATTCAGAACACATACAGTCATATAAGATACATATGTTAGAGGTGCGTAATACGCACATAAATCTTAATACTAAAAAGACCTGGAGGTTCATAAAATATACATGTAACTGAAAATTGGTATACAATAGGTACAAGCATAAGCCCAAGGTAGGATACATACAACAAGAAGCAAGAATAACTCATTAATACTTACAGCAAAAAGTCGGAATAATAATAATAATTACAGCGAGGGTCAAGAAAAGAAATATAGAATTCTGAAAATAGGAAGCGTAGTACAGAAAAATAGATAAAAATCAAGGAAATATGTTGCAAGTAATTGAAATAAACCGAAGAAAAAGTGTATAAGTACAAATAATAATATTTATGTGACAGTCTGACAGTAATTATTGTGGAAATAATAATACAATACTTACTGGTCACAATTCAATTGAAAAATCAGCTTTCAATTAGTAAAGTGTTACGTTATTTTCATAACATAAATTGTAATTATGATTCTTCGCATATCTTTACTCCACATTTATTGTGTTGAAGATTTATGATGATTATTGCGTAATATCTAAAACTACATAATAATGATTGACTCGCTCTTCGATTGCTTCGGTCATTTGGCTCATCGGTCGCTTCGCTCTTCGGTCGCTTCGCTCTTCGGATGCTACGCTCTTCGGTCGCTTCGCTCTTCGGATGCTACGCTCTTCAGCCGCTTCGCTCTTCGATCACTTCGTTCTTCAGTCACTTCGTTCTTCGGTCTTTACGCTCTTCGGTATGTTTGGTCTGCAGACGCTTTGCTCGTTGTAAACTGAGTCAAAGATATATAACGTTGCTCCACTGTAACAGTGTTGATGCCAATGTAATGTACTTGTCATAGTCTGTATCCAGATCTTTATGTTGACTCCACTTTAATAGTGATGTGACTGTGGCTTTACGTATGTGAAATACAGAGGAGATTTTAGTTATGTTGAAGTAATTTAATTGGTATTAATGCAGGCTAAAATCCTGGTAACAAAATGTACACAAACAGTGCTGTATGACGAGTGAACAATATATGGAAAGTGATATATGTAACCCTTTAAACGATTTTGCATTCAATATTTGATCTGCATAATATATATAATATATACCATCTCAACGAGCCCAATTTACCTACTCGTAACAAATCCAGTACGATTTGCTTACTGGTTATCTCGGCTCTAAACTTCAGGGGACCGTCGTCGCCGCAACTAACAAGGGCTGCGCCGTGGTTGATGCATACATCCCACGACGCGAAATCAACGCTGGAAACCTCAGCTGAAAACCAATATGCACAATTGTACAACCTTGCAACCAGAGTTAAATGCTGTAACCTGTTACATGAATCGCTTTCGCTAAATAGCTAGATTGACAATCGCAAATCTTAATACTAAAAAGACCTGGAGGTTCATAAAATATACATGTAACTGAAAATTGGTATACAATAGGTACAAGCATAAGCCCAAGGTAGGATACATACAACAAGAAGCAAGAATAACTCATTAATACTTACAGCAAAAAGTCGGAATAATAATAATAATTACAGCGAGGGTCAAGAAAAGAAATATAGAATTCTGAAAATAGGAAGCGTAGTACAGAAAAATAGATAAAAATCAAGGAAATATGTTGCAAGTAATTGAAATAAACCGAAGAAAAAGTGTATAAGTACAAATAATAATATTTATGTGACAGTCTGACAGTAATTATTGTGGAAATAATAATACAATACTTACTGGTCACAATTCAATTGAAAAATCAGCTTTCAATTAGTAAAGTGTTACGTTATTTTCATAACATAAATTGTAATTATGATTCTTCGCATAAGTAAGTTGCTAGAATAATATTACATTCGATATTATATTTGCTGTGTTACTTTTTGAGCAATAAAATGAATAAAATAAATATTTGGATTAATTGATGTCAAGATTATATTATTCAAGTATTATAATTAAATAACGATAATTAGATATGTATGCAATGCAATTAATAATAATAATGGTCAAATAGGCAGGTAAATCTTAGTAGGTACCTAACAAATTAATAATATATAAATCTATTTATATAGATTATTGTTTGCTTACCTATTCACAAGTAAAACTAATCATACTTGACGTGGTACCTCTACAACGAATGTAACATTCCTACTTTATTTGACCTTGGATTATCTTCAAGTATTTTAAATTGCATTATATATATTAACATCATACAAGACTAGTAAAACAGAGTCAATCAGTTATTGCCAATAAGTAACTAATGTCCAAGACGCTTGGCAAGCTTACAATGTTATTGTACCTAAATCATGAAATATGTATTGTACGGTCTACATACCGCACATTGCCATCTCAGCGAAATTACTTACAATTGCGTAAAGCAATAAAATACGAGTCAGTACACGTTCAACATTAGAACCTATCACGCGTGTCCTCATTAGCACTATCATTCATAATATCGCGCTTTTATAGTTAGTATTTTCGTATCAATAAAGTGTTTATTTTCGGCAATATTGTGAGTTATCATTATGTCAAGCAACCAACAAAATATAATTGATGTATGTGACACTAGCAGCCCATACATCAATTTGGTCCTTCGAGCCGGATGAAAGTCTCTGCATTAAAGATCAGATAACAAACAAGTGCGAAACCACTATTGCAAGATGCCGAAATAGTTGGACAGAATTAAATAAGTTGAATACTTATTTGTACTACTGTTGTGATAAATGCACTATACGAATCATATGCGAGGATCAAGTTACTGCTGCGCAGACAGAAAAGGCCGGGGTTATCGTACTCGGCCGGAGCTGCGTCATCAAGGGCGAGGACTTCACCGTATTCTCACATAAGGATCAATGGAGTGAAATAAAAACTACATCAGACATTTATACGCCAGAAATCGCTCAAATAAATCACATTATAAATATTTCGCTCCCACTATCCGAATTAAACGTCACAGATAACAGAGTTGAACTCGAACAAATTCGAACTCAAATTAAACAAATGAAGACGGAGACAGTACTACAAGGTGAAATCTCATAGCACGACGTGCATCAATTCTCCATCATTTATCTACTACTCTTTGCTGCGCTCATAGCAACAGGAGTAATCTTCTGGCGCCGCTTGCGTCGTCGCCGTAGCGGAAGCGCCGACATTAACTCGGAACTTCAGGAGCAGAGAATACCAACCGTCGTCGTAACTAACGTTCCGCAAATTCAACCTCGAAGCACGAGTCACTCATCCGGACACGAGTCATCTATTAACTTAGAAGTGAAGACACCATCCAACACTTCCAGCCTTCGCAAGACAACGAAGCAAAACAGAGGAACTTCACCCGTCTTGCATTAAAACTACGCACCAAGACAGTGATCATACATACATACTGTTGAAATTTACAAGTTTTAATGTTTATTTTGTATCAATTGCTTTTATCATTAATTTTGTATCATCTTCATCCCACGCTTCTCTCGCGGGGCAGCATGTACGGTCTACATACCGCACATTGCCATCTCAGCGAAATTACTTACAATTGCGTAAAGCAATAAAATACGAGTCAGTACACGTTCAACATTAGAACCTATCACGCGTGTCCTCATTAGCACTATCATTCATAATATCGCGCTTTTATAGATAGTATTTTCCTATCAATAAAGTGTTTATTTTCGGCAATATTGTGAGTTATCATTATGTCAAGCAACCAACAAAATATAATTGATGTATGTGACACTAGCAGCCCATACAGGTATTAATTAGGCAAATATTATATTGTATGCTAATGGAAATACCTGGAAATGTGTGAGCATCAAAGGGAAAATGTAGTAATTAAGGCGTTTAAAGTAAATCTCTGAGTTATAAGCAATTGAATAAAATACTCAAAACTGCAAATAGGAGAAGGAGAGGGACTGACACCTAAGAAGAAATTGTAAAAGTAAAATAATAGTTTTACAGATTTAAAGGCTTGCTAGTGTTGGAAAATATTTATTATTTAACTGTTGTAAAATGAATACATCCACACCTCGCCGAGTTTCTTACGCCGGTTCTTCTCGGGTCTGAGGTTAACCTTTCCGAACCGGTGGTAGTATGCCTAGATTGGAAAAATAAATTAACCTAGCGAGTATAAGATAATACGATAAACTGAACTATTGTTGCATGATAAATATATAAAGTAAAATAAATAAATCATTATAAAAAGGGAGAGATGTGACGATTACACAATAAACAGTACGACGCAACTACCCGCTAGCTTCACTCCGTGGAGAAGTGTCATGGCAGGCGGGTGGCTGGCGGAGTGCACGAGCAATAACAGTTGTTTCATTTGATCACCCAGTACACAACGGAGCCTGGACGTCACAAATACTTTAAATTAGTACTTACAAAAAATTCTAAGAATCTAAGGATTTCTAAGAATTTTTTGTAGTGAACCGAACGTTCCGACAAACAGAACGCCAATGAAGGCAACCTCCGTGGCACCGAGCCACGGTGCCTGGTGGTCGATGGAGGGGGTATAACTGGAAACGGAAGTTCAAGGCGGGAGTTTGACGGTAGGTGTCAGTCAATTGTGAACCGCTACGTCATCTGTCAACAGTATCGCTCTCTCAAATATTAAATAGGCTTCAAATAACGGTACTGAAGCTTAATATTTGTTACCTATTTTACGAATTGACGTTTTTGATAAGCGATTAACTTCAACTTCAAACATTTTTATTGCCAATAGTTATATGACTTAAGTACCCTGTAAGGGTACAGCAATTTGTCTTTTACATAATTATACATAAGTATTAAGTATTAACCTTATAAACTACACTGTACAGACATTTTAATAAACTATGTATAAAAAAAAGAGTTAATAATTATGCAGTTTCAAGTACTGTTTATTCCGGGAGGATCACCAAAAAAAAAACTCTTGCAGTGAACGGTAACTCTTATCCAGTAAATACTTCTGTAAAATGGTCTCAAATGATTTGGGATTTCTTCACTTAAACAGATAACTGGTACATTACGCAATAGGTGTAGGTAGGTACATAATTATGTTATTATAAAATCATTTAAGGTTCCCCCCTGGCTATCCTGATTTTATTAAAAGTAAGTATTCATTTTATAATGATGATGGTGTTATGGGTAAGTGTTTCTTTTATCAGCCATAAAGTACCACAATATAATTTAACTAGCTGACCCGGCGACTTCGTATGTCGTTGTCAGTGAATGTCGTGTTCGACTGTTCGTGCTACCTTTCAGGTGAACTTAGTTTCGGCTTTTATAGCTGACCCGGCAAACTTCGCACCGACTAACAGTGTAAATAATTATTTTTATTTTAAAATATTTCTGTGTCAACTTAGTTAATTAATGAAGAAAAGAAATAGTAAGCATCAAATTCAATAAAACAAAATGTAATTAAACTCGGAAGATAACATTAAACATGTTTTAAAGGCGATTGGCCCGAAATTGCATGTTGATGGATTGTGATCTGAATTCAAGATGTTTTTGGAAAAGTATTTCTTAATAAATAATTTTATATTGATAAATCACGCAGAGATGATGTACAATTATTAATGAAATACGTGATTTTATGATCAAATTTATCTATTGTACATGTTTGAATTACGATGTAAAGTTATATATGTCAACGTCAAACAACAAGAAGGACGAACTTATGCGGCAAAAGGAGATGGATGGACCCGTGTTGCATCATGTTGTAAGATTCATTAAAATTACTAATTATTAGAAACAGATTTAATGAAATAGAGTTGAATAATCTCTATAATTTAATAAATTTAAAAGTAACGTGATTGATAGTTGACCTTTGTAAATAGAAGGTAGTTGGAAGAAAGAATAAAAGACGACTGGCATGGCGGTTAACGGGCATTCGGTTACGGGCAGAGGTGAAGGGAGGACGATTGTGAAGTGAGGTGATTGGAGATTGAACTGTAACGGAATATTGTGATCAGGAAATATATTGCTGTTATGGAAGAAGGAATTTTTATTACAGATCAGAAGTGGTAAGTACCTACAAGTCAGTATGGTATTCCTGAATGTATTATATTATGTAGGTATTAATATTAGAACTGATTGATTTAAATCTTAATTGCCCAATTAAGTTGTTACTTACAATAGTAACAGTGGTGTAAAATTATTATAATTATATACCTATACATATATTAGTAACACTTATATTGGTTGTTGTTTAGTTGAAATTAATTATCATTTCGTATATCCTATGTTAGGAAGTTTATGTTTAACGGGCGCTTAGAAACAAAGACACCGTTAATTTTATCAAGAACAAAATAATTGGGTAAACCCATTTCGGCCTAGTCGTTCACTCGAGAGCATTATACTGCAAGTTTTCTCTTCAAGACCAACAGTTAGGTTTTCTTAGTGTTTGCTGTAATGCCTATCCATAATATAATTAAAGCATTCATTACATCGCGGGTAGCGTGAAACCTTTGGAACACCGTTTTATTTTGAATAGTTCGGATACCTTTATGATTATTTACAGGTGTAGATCGGATTCTTTTAGTCTATGTATGTACCGCTTATTTGGTTACAACTTTTACCATATTTTCAATATATTACTTATCAATACGTCAGTATTATATAGCGGGGTTAAGTGTTTTCGAAATTATAAACTACTCAGACTGTAAATAAGTAGGAATGATACTTTTACTGGTAGTTACCGACCCGCCGACCTAGCCGGAGTTACAATCGCTGTCGCTTCGACAACGAAAAGCATTATGTATCTATATCACTCTTCCATATTAGCGCGACAGTGACAGTTGCGTTCCGATCGCTACGGAGCGTAAGCGATTGGCATCTTGGCTACGCGGCCCGTTTCGTATTCCGGATCCCGTTTCGAATATCGGATCCATCTCGCGTTCCTGGATTTGGGTCCGTGCCGGATACTGGAACCGTGCCGGATGCATACCTGATTTGTGCCGGATGAGTTCCGGATTCGTACCGGATCCGTCCCGGACTGGTGCCGGATCCGTGCCGGATTGGTACCGGATCTGTGCCGGATTAATACCGCATGTATATCATTTGCCGGATTCGTGCCGGATCTGAACCGGATGCGTGCCGGATTGGTATCGGATCAGTGCTGGATCCCGAATTTGTTCTAGATTCCGTTTCTGTACCAGTTTTAGAATTTTCTCGTTTCGAAAAGCCTGTGTTCCGGATCCGTACCGGGATACGGATCTGTTTTGGATTTAAGATCTGTTTTAAACGTCCCGCATTCTACCCCGGAAGCAGTAACGTAAATTAAATAAATAAATAAAACAGTTGAATTTAGCTTAATAAGAACAATTTATATTTGTCTACTATTAACAATCCAAAGATTTAGAACTCTTCCATTGTTGGTGTTGTTTTCGAGTTCCAGACTATGGACCATGAGGAAAAAAACATCCAGGCGGCGCTTGAAAACTCCTGAGCGTGACCGAAAATCGAAATCTGATGATGGACAAGAACGTCGAAGCCGAAGTCGCAACCGCCGCCAGTCCCCGAGGAACAACAGACGGAGTCGCAACCGGCGAAGCCGCAGCAGCGGCAGACACGGCCGAGGCAATGAGAGGTGGCTTCGAAGATCAACACGGAAGGACAACACGGCCAGGATTGCTTTCACGTGGAAGCCGCACAGAACAGGAACGGATGGCTTGTATATCTTTATCGTCTTCAGTTGTAGATTTTAATAGATGTCGTTTATTGCTTAAACTGCGAATATTTTGGTACAGTACCTTAAAGTTATTTGTATTGACGAAAGTTGTCTCGAGGTACGGGTTCACAGATTATGGGGGTGGAATCGTTGTCCAGGCAATGCTGTGGTGTCCTGTAGTTCGCTCAAGTTAGTTGTATGGGGCTCGTTAGCCTAATTTATAAGTTTTGATCTTGGTTGTTTCCTCTTTTGGCAAAATGTGACGTTAACGCTGGTAAAGGAAAGACTAAGTTACGTTTCTTCAGTATTTGTTCATAATTTAGTATATTAAAAAAAAAAAAAAAAAAAACAATAACGATCGATGCGCTATACGCTATACACCGATATTAGTACTTACCTACGTAATAATGGGTTGAGCTAGGGCAATATAGGTTGATTGGCGCTGTGGTATATCCATGATATTTCGAAGATATTTAAATGAGTGTTAGGTTATTTCCTGACACTATTTAACTGTGATTTGAATGTACGCTGTAAAGTTGAGTTTCTCATCTTCCTCTGTCGGTTGCCAGTCTGCTCATCCAGAATAACACCTAAGTACTTTATAGACGAAGTTTTTCTATTGTTTTACAATTACATGACGTCTGGTAGGTACCAGTGGTAACTAATATATGAATAAACTTTTGACACATTTAGAGACCACGAGGCGGAAGCAGCTGTTTTATACACGCACACATATCTCGTTTAGTCTGCGTTTAGAGTTACAAATTGTATTGAAGCCAGTTCGTCACCAAAGCTAGACCGCTTTCTGTGAAGGCGCTTACTGCATCCCAGGAAGCACCGTGAAATAGTATTGCCGTGTCATCTGCGTAGCACAACGTCTGCATTGGTCAGATCCAAGAAAGTCAAGTCGTTAATGTAGATTAGAAACAAAGTTAATCCAAGTATATGTAAAGTTGTTTGTTTAAAATTACCGACTTGTTCTTTAACCCTAACACATGTGTGCGGCCTGACAGGACAGTTCCGCGCATCCGGGAAATCTACAATTTTCTAATTATTATTAGAATAATTTCAATCGACGGGAATTTTTTTTTCAATCTTATAAATCTTATAATGTTGGCGGGATCATTTTGGCTGGTGTTGATTGAATAACCAAGGTTGGGCCTACACTAGTAAAGTATTCATTATAACCGTGTATTGACTCGCTTTCAGTATCCTTGGTTTTAAGAAGTTCGTTGCATTTTAAATATTTTAGCTTGGTTATTGTAGCAAGCAAAGCTCTGCTGATTGCTGTTGATCAATTCGTCAATTGTGGTTGGTGCAACTGACGCTTTAAGTGGCAAGTAATATAACGATATGATGATAATACCTACATATGATGATAAGTATAATATTATCGAATTATAAAATTGCTGGATTATTTTAATTAATGAGTTACGGATTAATGAGTTACGGATTAATGAGTTACGGATTGATGAGTTACGGATTAATGAGTTACGTATTAATGAGTTACGTATTAATGAGTTACGTATTAATGAGTTACGTATTAATGAATTACGTATTAATGAGTTACGGATTGATGAATTACGGATTAATGAGTTACGGATTAATGAGTTATGGATTAATGAGTTACGGATTAATGAGTTACTGGATTAGTGAGTTACTGGATTAATGAGTTACTGGATTAATGAGTTACTGGATTGATCAGTTACTGGATTGTTCAGTTACTGCATTGATCAGTTACTGGATTGATCAGTTACTGGATTGATCGGTTACTGGATTGATCGGTTACTGGATTGATCGGTTACTGGATTGATCGGTTACTGGATTGATCAGTTACTGGATTGGTCAGTTACTGGATTGATCAGTTACTGGAGTGATCAGTTACTGGATTGATCAGGTACTGGATTACTGGATTAATCAGTTAATGAATTATTGAGTTATTGGGTTATAGAGTTATTGGGTTATAGAGTTATTGGATTATAGAGTTATTGGATTATAGAGTTATTGGATTATAGAGTTATTGGATTATAGAGTTATTGGATTATAGAGTTATTGGATTATAGAGTTATTGGATTATAGAGTTATTGGATTATAGAAATATTGGGTTATAGAGTTATTGGATTATAGTTATCGGATTATAGAGTTATCGGATTATAGAGTTATCGGATTATAGAGTTATCGGATTATAGAGTTATCGGATTATAGAGTTATCGGATTATAGAGTTATCGGATTATAGAGTTATCGGATTATAGAGTTATCGGATTATAGAGTTATCGGATTATAGAGTTATCGGATTATAGAGTTATCGGATTATAGAGTTATCGGATTATAGAGTTATCGGATTATAGAGTTATCGGATTATAGAGTTATCGGATTATAGAGTTATCGGATTATAGAGTTATCGGATTATAGAGTTATCGGATTATAGAGTTATCGGATTATAGAGTTATCGGATTATAGAGTTATCGGATTATAGAGTTATCGGATTATAGAGTTATCGGATTATAGAGTTATCGGATTATAGAGTTATCGGATTATAGAGTTATCGGATTATAGAGTTATCGGATTATAGAGTTATCGGATTATAGAGTTATCGGATTATAGAGTTATCGGATTATAGAGTTATCGGATTATAGAGTTATCGGATTATAGAGTTATCGGATTATAGAGTTATCGGATTATAGAGTTATCGGATTATAGAGTTATCGGATTATAGAGTTATCGGATTATAGAGTTATCGGATTATAGAGTTATCGGATTATAGAGTTATTGGATTATAGAGTTTATTGGATTATCGAGTTGAGTTTATTGGATTATCGAGTTGAGTTTATTGGATTATCGAGTTGAGTTTATTGGATTATCGAGTTGAGTTTATTGGATTATCGAGTTGAGTTTATTGGATTATCGAGTTGAGTTTATTGGATTATTGAGATGAGTTTTTTGGATTATTGAGATGAGTTTATTGGATTATTGAGATGAGTTTATTGGATTATTGAGATGAGTTTATTGGATTATTGAGATGAGTTTATTGGATTATTGAGTTGATTTAATGGATTATTGAGTTGAATTATTGGATTATTGAGTTGAGTTATTGGATTATTGAGTTGAGTTATTGGATTATTGAGTTGAGTTATTGGATTATTGAGTTGAGTTATTGGATTATTGAGTTGAGTTATTGGATTATTGAGTTGAGTTATTGGATTATTGAGTTTAGTTATTGGATTATTGAGTTTAGTTATTGGATTATTGAGTTTAGTTATTGGATTATTGAGTTTAGTTATTGGATTATTGAGTTTAGTTATTGGATTATTGAGTTATTGGATTATTGAGTTTAGTTATTGGATTATTGACTTATTGGATTATTGGATTATTGGGTTATTGGATTATTGGGTTATTGGGTTATTGGATTATTGGGTTATGGATGATTGGATTATGGATTATTGGGTTATTGGATTATTGGATTATTGGATTATTGGATTATTGGATTATTGGATGATTGGATTATTTGTTTATTGGATTATTGGATTATTGGATTATTGGATTATTGGATTATTGGATTATTGGATTATTGGATTATTGGATTATTGGATTATTGGATTATTGGATTATTGGATTATTGGATTATTGGATTATTGGATTATTGGATTATTGGATTATTGGATTATTGGATTATTGGATTATTGGATTATTGGATTATTGGGTTATTGGATTATTGGATTATTGGATTATTGGATGATTGGATGATTGGATGATTGGATTATTTGTTTATTGGATTATTGGATTATTGGATTATTGGATTATTGGATTATTGGATTATTGGATTATTGGATTATTGGATTATTGGATTATTGGATTATTGGATTATTGGATTATTGGATTATTGGATTATTGGATTATTGGATTATTGGATTATTGGATTATTGGATTATTGGATTATTGGATTATTGGATTATTGGATTATTGGATTATTGGATTATTGGATTATTGGATTATTGGATTATTGGATTATTGGATTATTGGATTATTGGATTACTGGATTTTAAAATTATTGGATTTTAAAATTATTGGATTTTAAAATTATTGGATTTTAAAATTATTGGATTTTAAAATTATTGGATTTTAAAATTATTGGATTTTAAAATTATTGGATTTTAAAATTATTGGATTTTAAAATTATTGGATTTTAAAATTATTGGATTTTAAAATTATTGGATTATTGGATTATTAAATTATTGGATTATTGGATTATTAAATTATTGGATTATTGGATTATTAAATTATTGGATTATTGGATTATTAAATTATTGGATTATTAAATTATTGGATTATTGGATTATTGGATGGAAAAAAAAGACGGAAATAGAGAATGTTATGTTGTGATGAGACACGTTTGTGTCATGAGAGTGATTCAGTAAGTAGCACATTAAAAAAATAAGAATGGAATCAAAAAACAAGAGAAATAATGTGCTACACGTAAAATTTGATTAAAAAAATGGTATGTTGTGAGACACGTTTGTGTCATGAGAGTGATTAAAAAAAAAAAGACGAGAAATAATGAGTAAAAAAAAAAACAGCAATCGAATATGTTAAGTAATGTACTTTATATGTATTGATGCATAAAAATTATTGTATATTGTTGTATAATTATTGAATAGAAACTTAAATATTTCGATGGATTTATTGGATTTGAAATAATTATGTGAAGATATAGATTAATTCAATAAATAATAAGAAAAATGTATATAGACAGACAAAGAAATTGTATTAAATGGGTAATGAAGGATTAATAACTTTCTTACTGAATGCCCGATGATTTGACATGCCGAGTGTAAGATTAGATGACAGACGCGATTAGTATGACTGTGCATGAGGACATGCACAATGTCAGGATGGGCGAGTGTAAGATTCATTAAAATTACTAATTATTAGAAACAGATTTAATGAAATAGAGTTGAATAATCTCTATAATTTAATAAATTTAAAAGTAACGTGATTGATAGTTGACCTTTGTAAATAGAAGGTAGTTGGAAGAAAGAATAAAAGACGACTGGCATGGCGGTTAACGGGCATTTGGTTACGGGCAGAGGAGAAGGGAGGACGATTGTGAAGTGAGGTGATTGGAGATTGAACTGTAACGGAATATTGTGATCAGGAAATATATTGCTGTTATGGAAGAAGGAATTTTTATTACAATGTGTTGTCTGTTAAAGCGCAGTGGCGCCCTCAATCATTTTCTACAATTTCGTGTCGGACTAACCTAGGAGCAATTTTATGGCAATGAATTACTTTTATAATTTTGTTTACGTCTATTTTAATAGGTATTAACTGAAATAAATGTCATATACTGAGAAAGTTACCAAGGCCTACATAAAAACAAATTAAAATATTTTCAGAAAAATAATTTAATTTGTTCTAATATTTCTAACTGTTTAAATAGTTTATCTGATATTCCGATGGAGACAAATCAAACAGTAAAACCATGAAAATGGGTCAGCTGTTCAACAGTTATGTGTTGTAATATAACAAACACGACTAAGTTTTAAGATAGGTATATAGACTATTATAGATTGTTTATATCATTCAGTGATTTTAGTAAGATTATTTACGAGTAAGCTAAAAAGAAAACTACCCACTAAATATCAAGTGCAGACTACAAGATATTAGCAATTTACGAAACGCTTGTTTTCGCCTTCACGCCCGGTCCAATGTTAATTGACCCCATGTGATATACGGCCATTACACGTGAATGAGGATCAGCATTATTTGGGTTTTCCGTGATGCAGCGATCGGTGAGCTTGATCAATATAGAAATGTATGGTAGACTAACGTTACATCTTATACAGTAAGGTCATTACAACTTGCATCGTTTGTCTGCACAATAAAGCTGATATTTCAATGAATAATTTAGTAATGGGGGATGACAATTTTTAATTAATGTATCAGTCGATCAGGTTTGTTTTGAGGATCAAATGTGTAAATACAAACCCAGCAGACAATTAGGCGACACTCAGCACCTACTTTATAACCTTTAGACATAGAATGGCTGTAAAATGGTTGCATAGTCTTAGCTTAGCCAGGCTGAGGTGACATAAAACTGGTTAAGAGGTTCTGCTATAGCTTTAACTTACAGTAGCTGTTTTTGCTGCTACTCGTATAATGCGTGTTGGGCAGCTGGTGTTGTGGCTCTATGTGAGTTGTAGGCGGCTGCAATTTGCACTTTGGCTTCTGAGCGGGCGACAAAAAATCTTTTGTAGCTCCTTGTATTGCAATCGTTGCTTGGCTCCTTTGTGTCACTTGCAGTTGAATAGAGAAGTTGTTAGTCGCGGTTGTGGGTCACGTAGTCGCGGACGAGCGCTGTCCAGTCCAGTACCTTAGTACACCTTATATGTTATTAGAGACTAACTTACAAGCTGAACCTATAGCGCCATGTAAATTAGGACGTAAATACTGAATAAAAATGCATAGCTTTACTCAATTTTGAACGAATGTTAGCACCATAAGTACTTAAAACCGAACTTCACGAATGTAATTTGATTTTCGGAAATTACATGCGGTGGACCACAATTAGAAGACTGTTATTTTTTTGGATAGATATGCCCAGTATGGTCCAGTATCAGGTCCTGTAAAGTTTTGTTAATGGTACATGTATGTATCTAGTTATTGACGGTATGATTGGTTCCGATATCATAAGTCTGCTGATGACGCTGATGAGCACTATAATGTTTCTTTTTATTTCTCCATTGGATTTCGCTTCAAGCTGTCACAGGGTAGCCTTACGAACGATAATACAAAAATGGAAAATAAAATACTCATGATCTTCCCATCATATTATCGAAATGACGCTGACAGGTTAAATGAGACGTTCGAACGTAGTAGTAAAAGAGAGTACAAATAGAAATGATTTATTAGCAGAAAAAGGGTACAATAAGTGTCTTGGGTTAAGTGTGTAATCGTTTCACCTTCTTCAGCTGTTTATAAGCAGCATGCAGTACACCGTTAATAAGAAATTAACATAGTTACATTTATAAAACTACGAGGTACATGAGCCAAAATGGCAAACATAAATGAACATTAAAGAATAGGTATACTTAATAACTATACCACCAAGGTATATCATAGACAACAGTAATTCAAACAAAGTAACATTTAGTTATCACACAGCGAGTATCTACAAATAGTAAAAAAAAAAAATTGGTTCGCCCCTTATGAGCAACATAATCAGTAGGTAATGTTACGAGTATTATAAAAGCAGTGATCTAGAAGCCAGTCCAATAGAAGTTTGTTAAACTTATGGCCCCAAGTGATTATGTGAACAGGTATAGTTATTGTATATCTTTATATAAGCATTTTTTCTGCATGTCTGTCATACAGCGTGGATGGTGTAAGATATTGTACTCTTGGGTTGACGGAGCACATATCATAAGGTCTTGGAAATATTTTGGATATGATTTTTGAAAATTACAGATTTTGAGTATATACATACATACAAGCCAGATTTACAGTAATATTTAAATAGTGGTTTACAACTGATCCCCATAGGAGCATTTGCTAAAGTATGATGAGACGTAGCCGTGATAAGCCATAAGGACTGCTTCGTAGGAAACAGATAGTCGTAATTTTTGCAGGCCAAGACGAAATGGTCAAGTCTTGAACATTATGACAGAGTGGTTATCGTCCTTCCAATTTAAAAATGAATCGAAATTTAAACCAAAGAACTTAATTTATGTTACCTGTTTTATGAAATGCATAGTCATTTATATGAATGTTGAGCTGTCGAGGTATTGTTCCATATGAGTGAATTGCATAAATTGTGTTTTCTGAGCTTAATAAGAAGCTTATTAATTTCCTATCCAATATTTAGTATCAGATAAGGCATTATAAATATCTGTTTTATACATACTTTGATCTTGACCACTAGTCATGGGCGACCGGAAAGTTTCCGTTATGGGAAACTTTCGGTAACGTAATTAACCGAGAATATTTCCGTAATATTCTCGTGATGGGAAAGATATGGAAATTTATGTTTTTTGATGGTCAAAGTACATTTTATTACACAAATGACTTCTAAAGTTATAACACAACAGGAAATTATCATTACTAAACTAAATAAAAGATTCCGAATAAATTACCATAAATTCTCGTAAATTACCGACCAATTCACCACGCAAATTAAAATAAAACTGGGTATTTACTACATATAGAATTGTAAGAGAATTATAAAAGTGTTTGTTCTAGTCTAGTTTCATAAAAGTAATAATAGTATATGTACCTAAATATTTTTAGTCATGCACGGCACGGGTCAAGCACTCGGGCGTCAGGTACCTACGCGCAGGTACCTAGTCAAAAATTCCACGCTAGGGATAGATAAGGATAAAACCAAAGGGTTAATGTTACTTCAGTTCTGTTTTAACTACCGTGGCAAAAACATCTTAGCAAATAGTAGTTTGTAACCGAATGGTTCACCATGAAACCAAAGTCAGTTATTCATCACTATTTCCGAAAAAAAGAAGAACTAGGAAAAGATGTCCACGAGTGCAAATTTTGTGACTTAAAATACCGTACAGTGAATGCTACAAGGATGAATAATCACATATTAACATGCAAAAAAGCCCCAGACAACGTAAAAGCATTGTTTAAAGCAGCAAACCGAATTGAAGCAGAGTCTGAGTCAGTGGCCTTACATATTGAAAATGAACACGCAGAAAAAGAAGAAATAGACACTGCTATTGCACGTGCGATATATGTGTCTGGTTCGCCGCTCTCAATGCTCGAACATCCTCTTTGGGTAATAGCATTGAATAAACTCAATTGGGAATACACGCCGCCTGGCCGAAAACGTCTATCAACAGTCCTTCTTGACTTTGAGTACAACGTGACAAAGGATCATATAGAAACTACAATAAATAATTCAGAGGTTCTTCATTTGGCTGTAGATGGCTGGTCAAACGTCAGAAACGAAGGTATTCTGAATATTATTATTTTTACCCCAAAGCCGTACTTCCGTTCTTTTGTAGTAACGAAAGCCAATCGTCAAACAGGCGACTATTTAATGTCTGTATTAACGAGAGTTATTGAAGATTTGGGACCTGCGAAATTTACAGCCATTGTCACCGATAATGCGGCAAATATGAAAAGATGTGGATTGCTACTTGAAGAAAAGTATCCAAATGTATTGTGGAATGGATGTTTAGCCCACACGTTGCACATTTTGAAAATCGAAAGTATTGCAAAATTTCTGTCGAAAATAAAAAGGATAATTAAAACCATCAAAAAGTCACATCTTATGACCGCCAGCTTCCATGAAATATCAAAAGAGAAAAATTTGAATGTCAGTCTTCAACTGCCTGTGAAGACCAGATGGGCAAGCTAAAGTCATTGTTTGGACAATTTCATCACGTCAAAGTTGTCCTGCAAAACATGGTCGTCAATGGAAGCGAAGTCAATGTATTATTCACCCAAAATTACAGACAACTGATACTCGACGAGGCTTTCTGGCTAGAAACCAAACAGATACGAGATTTCTTTGAACCTATTACCAAATGGATAATAACACTCGAAGGAAATTACTATTCTGTTCACAAGATACCTGCGCCAACTCATTAACGGTAATTGACTCGCTTACTGAACCCACTGACTCAGAACTAGAGGACCCGGAACCCTCGATAATCCCTAATAAAACTACCGAAAACGTATGGGAAACGGCTCAAAGTCGTCATAGTCGTCGAAAAAGTCGCAAATCTGCGATAATAATTAAAGGAACTGCAACCGACACCTCCTTAAAAGGGGTCACAGTACACAGGTATTTACATGGATGTTATTTCAAAAACGATACAACACCTGAATCTGTCATAAACCACCTAAAAACCATCCATAATGGAGTCCATTATACAGTTGAAAAGATACCATCTAAACGGGACAGTTATAACTCATTTAAGATAGGGATCCCGACTGGTGTGTATGACAAGTTCCTTTCTACATCGGTTTGGCCTATAAACACTAATAGGCCGGGGAACAAACTTTGAATTGTTCGAGAACATCACATTATGTCCTACAGTATATTTGTGTTTGGAATATTATAGAACACTATTGTGTAAATGTATGTGTAAAGTTATCTCAAAAAAATATATTGAGATTTTTCGAAAAAAAATTTTTTTAAATTTAGTTGTTAATAAGATGTAAACATTAAATTGTACAGTAGTGATTTTTTATTCAAAGAGCAAAACTAAATATTTTACTCTGTAAGTAAAATATCCCCCACTTTTTTAGTGGTGCATACGTCACGAGCAATAAAAATGTTTAAAATAAATAATTACTATACAACATTAATTAAACACTTGGTGATTTTCCACTATATTGTTACGCCAATTATTCTACTCAATATAAAAAAAAAGAAAATCCAGGGGATTTTGTTTTTACTATTTTTTAAACAATTATAACGAATTTTAGCCCACGCGCACTAATTCTACAGTATTTTTTTTTAATGCACCATAAAGCCTGTACTGAATGTTATCATAGCGTCAAAGTATCTCCTATTAATACACTGAGCGTTCGACACAATTGTAAAAATGGTTATCCTTAAATTATTTAAATGATCGGCGCGGGGCGGGAGGGGAGGCAATGGCGATAACTCAAAACATGCGACCGCAGAGCAACGCGTCGACTCAGGATGTAGGTATCTTAGGAGTTAGCAAACGCTAGTTATATACAGGATGGAGAAAAATATGGGCTCCGTTTATTTAGTAGAATTAGTATTGCATTTAACCTTTACCTACTCGATACAGCCGGTGCATTATGGATGGCTTTATCCATCTTTATTCAAGTGATAAAATATCTGTCACTTTTCACACACAAAGTGACGGACACCGCTTTATCACGCTGTAAGAACGACCATCTTTGACGATCTGCGGGCTCAGCACGGTTCCATTTTTATCGACTATCACTATGCGCGTTCCTTTCGCACTTACATACTTGTTAGAACGTGACAGGCATGGTGACAAGGGATAAAACCGCGACCGTGCTAAGCCGCCTGGTTTCGACCGTAATGCAAGCTAGATAAACCTTTTTGTAAATATTGACTTAGAATCCAAGACCTTTAACAAAATGGCTGTCATGATAGTCGTTGTCTGGATGTTCTTGGGTGCAGATTTTTAAAACGAGAACTATTTAAAAAAAATATCGGGTGCGGATTTCAAAACTTGTTTCCGAAATTGTCGGAGATGCAGATTTCAAAAATAATGTCCGTTTTGGAATCCAAGATGGTGGTCTTGCAATTTTTCGTAAAAGTCGTTATGATATTCATTCCATACTTTTTAGTATTTGATGTTATAGCGGTAACAGAAATACATAATTTTTGAAAATTTCAACTGTCTATTACGGTTCATGAGATACAGCCTGGTGACAGACGGACAGTTGAGTCTTAGTAATAGGGTCCCGTTTTTACCCTTTGAGTACGGAACCCTAAAAAAATGTTCGTTTTGGATCCAAGATGGCGGCCACGCACTTTTTTGTAAAAGTCGTCATGGTACTCATTTCCGAATTTTTTGGGGGTGCAACTTTCAAAAATAATGTCCGTTTTGGAATCCAAGATGGCGGTCATGCACTTTTTCATTTAAGTCGTGTTGATACTCTTTACAAATACATATTTAGGGGATGCAGCTTTTAAAAACAATGTCCGTTTTGGAATCCAAGATACGCAATTTTTCGTAAAAAATCATCATGATCAGACAAAAGTTCTAGTGGCAAAAACGATTGTTTGAGTCTATATAAGAGTATGAGTTTTTTTAGTATTCCGTTGTTCCTATTAATATTATCTAACATTTTATTACAAAACATTTCGCGTTGTTTTACAATATACCCGTTTTTTATTGGTTGTCCAAAAGACCAAAAGTTGGTTTTCCATAGTAGGACAGATTGTCCCCTTGCAACAGCGCACCATAAAACTTTGTATGATGAAAAAATACTGTTGCGGAATTGATATTAATACACATAATCATTTTTAGGGTTCCGTAGCCAAATGGCAAAAAACGGAACCCTTATATGTAGATTCGTCATGTCTGTCTGTCGGTCCGTCCCCTGTCACAGCCAGTTTTTTCCGAAACTATAAGAACTATACTGTTGAACCTTGGTACGTAGATGTATTCTGTGAACCGCATTAAGATTTTCACACAAAAATAGAAAAAAAACAATAATTTTTGGGGGTCCCCATACTTAGAACTGAAACTCAAGAAATTTTATTCGGCTTATTATTAACCGGGCAACTAAAATATTAAACAGGAACTTTCATTGGGCATATAATAATATAATTTGGCTGTGCATTAATATTTTAGCGCCAAAAAATATATATTAGCCTCAAATATAAGCATCATATTATTAAAATAACTGGCAGCAAAATCAAGCCACCCAAAAAAATTATAGGGAACTTAAAGTGATAGGTTGGCGACTAAAATCATAAATTGGCAACTAATATTGTAAAGCGATCATATAATTTAATTGTCATCTAGTTGTTCACACCTAAGTAATCAACTATAGTCATAACTGACCATGTCGTTTCAGCTAGGTAGTATTTTAACACGAAAGCGGCTAAATTTAATGAACTCTTTACACAAAACACCTCAAATTAATTTTCCAAAACGTAATGGTCAGTATACTTAATAGTTGAAATTTCTAATCATGACACGCCTAATGGCCATTATACCATTAGATCTTTAAATATTAAATTACTAATTTTAATAGTTACCACTGTGTTCTACTAGAGTCAACAGATAGGTGCGACGACGAGCAAAGCGAGGAGGAGCCGTGTTAGGTTGACCGTGTAATGACCAACAAAATATTTTAAAAGAACTTCATTTTTGAATTAATAGATAGCCGTTTTCTTTTTAAAATATGCTTCATAAATGGTCTCCAATATAATAATTCAGTTGCCAAATAAATACTTGGTACCTGCCTAAAAATAATCAAAAGCTGTAACGGCATTAAAACACAACTCATATTGATATATTTTAAGGCTCCATTTTGTTGCCAAACTATTAATTTTAGTACCCATTTCTATTTTTTCAAACTACCCAAATTCGATTAATTAGTTGACCCGTTAAATACGTGCCATTTTTTTCCATCAAACCCATACGTGTGGGCTATATATGGATAGGTCTTCAATAATAATATTGAGGTTTCTAATATATTTTTTTTCTAAACTGAATAGTTTGCGCGACAGACACTTCCAAAGTGGTAAAATTTGTGTCCCCCCCCCTGTAACTTATAAAATAAGGGAATGATAAAACTAAAAAAAACATATGATGTACATTGCCATGCAAACTTCCACCGAAAATTGGTTTGAACGAGATCTAGTAAGTAGTTTTTTTTTAATACAACATATATCGTAACACGCAATTTTATTATGTTATTTGCTGCTACGGAACCCTTCATGGGCGAGTCCGACTCGCAATTAGCCGCTTTTTATGGATAAGTATCATCAATAAAACATACCGATTTGTTGTTTGCATGTAACGGTTTATGAATTTCTTGCGTTTATATTTTGTCCCTTGAATTATCTTCGCCATGCAGGACACTGGACAACCATAAATTAGTTATAAAATCTAAATATAGATAACATAGCAAGATACTTGGCGACAAGTTCAAATTTCTGATAAGCAGATAGGCCTACCCATTTTGATAACACGAAACTCGCGGCGTCAGTCGGTCGAGTACTGTTGGAGAGTGATGGTGGCTTTATTATAAGTCCATTGAATCACTGGCACAAATACATAAATACTTAACATATTACAATAAATTGTATTGTACCAGATACTATTTTACATATATTTTACCGTAAGGGTGAAATAAACACAAAAAATCTTTAGTATTTATTATACGCCTCAAAGTCACAGATAAGTCCCTCAGACAACTAGTCACTTAGACAACGGAAGTGGTACTCCATAGCAGGGATGTTGCGAATATTCGCATCCGCATCCGCATCCGCGGAACATCCGCATTATTTCAACATCCGCATCCGCATAAAATCGATGCGGAGCATCCGCATGATGCGGATGTCGGCCAAGTCGGAACGTATTAGCCGCGGCGCCGGCGGCGTAAGTGCTATGTAATTTCGTCATTATATATAACAAAATCGTCTAGATCCCGAAAAGTCGGCCAAGTTACTGTTTATTAAATAAAACGCGCCTATTCTTGCTCAAATACTAAACGTTTCGTTTTTTTTAAATAAAAAATGCTAAAAATGTAATATTTGACGTTTTTTAAGTACCAAATCTTGACATCCGCGGATGTGAGGCTTTAAATATCCGCATCCGCATCCGCGGATGTGAGGCTTTAAATATCCGCATCCGCATCCGCGGATGTCAAACAATCTACATCCGCAACATCCCTGCTCCATAGGACATTTTGGTTGTCCCTTGGACAAAAACGATGTGATAAGATTTTTTATAGGGTCTGAAACAAATTCAATAAAGTATCAGAATGCACTAACGTACCTATATTGTTAGTGATTTCTGATATTTTATTAAATTTGTGTCATTTAGTACCCTCTTTAAGGTTTATTATTAATATTTCCATTAGACAACCAGATATGTCTATGGGACAGCTTAGTTGCCCCGAAATTGAAAAACACATATCTTTATTTTTTTCGTTTTAAATTCGAGCGCAGTTCATATTTTTTGTAGATACCATAACACAATATAAAACAAAGTAGCAGGAGCAATTTTCTTTCATTACTGTAACTATTTCGCGTTTAGATAAAAAGTTCCGATTATGTAAAATAAGAGTTGTCCAGAGGACTATTTTTATAAAGATAAAAAATTATTAGTGTCCGACCGAAACATGTTTTTTTGCCGAAACCGAAACCGAAACCGAATGTTCGGCTTGGCTCTAATTTCGGCCGAAACCGAAACCGAAACCGAACCTTTTGTAGACTTGTTAAAATCGTTGAAAAAATGTCATAAAACCGCTTTTACACACATATTATGGGGCTGTCAACACCCAATGTCCTTGAAATTGATGTTACTTAAGCAGTTTTTTAAGAAAATTACTAGAGTTAGACCAAGATAATTCTGCAACGATTTTGATAACACACGCAGTGCAAGTGTTATTTTAAACGTCAAAACTTCTGTGAAATTGTGACGTATAGATAACATTTGCACTAGTTGCACTGCATATGCTATCAAAATAATTGTAGAACTTTCTTGGTCTAACTCTATTCATTCACCAGTCAAGCCAACATGTAGATACAGGGTCAACCAAAAACGCGAGCGCAGCGAGCGCGAATTTTTTGTTGACAATATCGCAAGGCCGGGTACCGATCTTCACCTGGGCCTAAACGTCCGAAGTGCCCCAGTGAGGCGAACTTTCATGCGAAGTCAAAGCCGTGCTTCAGGCTGCAGGATAAGTAGTTGAGCACAGACTCCAACCAATGTTAAATTCCGGGATTACGCGAGGAAGATGATGAGTTTTCTTATCATTCTTTTCCCCAGACCCAGTAACATACGACAGTGCTATCTCATTTACTCCGATACAATTGTATCTGAGTAGATGAGTGTCTAATTAGACAGTGTGCGCGTTATAGGTATTAACAGCCTCTTAAGACTGCATCGACCGTCTATATAGTGGCGCCCTCATTAGTGGAATTGTGTTTTATAATAAACCAATTCATTTCTGTACCTATACATGAATCAGTATATGTAGGTACATATTAATATTGTTGTCCTACTTATTCCCCAACTTTTGGTCTTTGTCACATAGTTTAGTTTCATAGTACGAAGTACCATTTCGTAAGTTTCGGCCCGGCCGAAAGGTTCGGCCGTTTTTTGGCCGAAACCGAAACTACAGCCGAAACATGATTTTTTGGCCGAACCTGGCCGAAACCGAACCTTCGGTCGGACACTAAAAATTATACTGCATTGTTTAATTAATGTAAGTAAAATAATTGATAAACAATAATTGATGTCTAATTTGACTAAAAATACGTTTGGATAGTCCAGGGGACAGGGCAGATTTGGGCTGGTGAATTTTTTTCGTCAATATCACTAAATTCTTAAAGAAACAGCTCTGCTTTATACATATAATAAACAAGAGATAGATAAATATGGACAATAAGAAAAAAAATACATAATTTCATCATGTGGACATTTAAAAGTTGATTCATCCATAAATATGGACAATAACAAAAAAAAATAAAAATCCATAATTTCATCATGTGGACATTTAAAAGTTGATTCACCCACCCGCAAAAATTCGAAAATGAGTACCATGACGACTTTTACGAAAATTGCACAGCCGCCATCTTGGTTCCAAAACGAACATTGTTTTTAAGTCTGCATCCCGAAAAAAATTGAAAACATATATTATCACGACTTGTATAAAAAAGTGCAGATGCGCCGTCTTGGTTCCAAAATGAACATTGTTTTTAAAATCTGCATCCTCAAAAAATTTGGAAACAAGTATCATCACGACTTGTATGAAAAAGTACAAGACCGCCATCTTAGATTCCTTAACGGACATTATTTTTGAAATCTGCATCCCCAACAATTTCGGAAATGAGATAAATGACTTTTACGAATAAGTGCATACGGCAGCGGCAGGTATAAAATTTGCAATAGGTAGATTGCGTAGCAGTGGATTGCGATTTCCAATATGGCAGATATTGGATTCCAAAATTGTCATCAATTTTGAAATCTGCACCCTCAAAATTTTCATAAACGACATTTACGAATATTTACAGAAAAATCCATGAACCTATATATCGCAAATGTTTGTAATATACCGGGTGTTTCGTATACCAGGAGCAATATTGAAATTAAACTGTAGGCTTTACTCCTCAAACTGATTGACATTTGTTCAGGAACTTAAAAATAACTTATCTTTTGGTTTTTATTACACATCAGTTTATTCTCAGATGCAATATATTGCAAATTTTGTTATTTTTAAGGCATGACAAGCAATGTCAAACACTCTGATAGTGATGACAGCGTATATTGAATATATTATTTAATTTGTATGAAAAAAGAGAAAATCTAAGGTTTTCCATGGTCTAATAAAACATGGTCTTCCATTCCCAGAGTGCCACGGGCCTACGTCACAATAACATTGCCACTTTATTTCAACATAACATGTTACATGGGTACATTATACCTATGGTTAATAAGTTAAAATATTTCTTTATAATTTTATAATTTTCATTTATATGTATTTTAGCTTAAATTTTACAATAACACGTCATTTTTAATTACTCGTTAGCAATATCTTCCGATTCACGAAAGAAATTTCAGACTTTCGGGTAATTCTGTTTATACTACTGGCAACACAGGATAGCGCTGTGCACATTTGACAATTCGGATCTAGATAACTTCATGCCCTGACCGTCATCCTTGTCGAACGCGTGTTAATTGTTATTTCCTTCTCGCTCAGTGTCAGCAGTCGCAGTGTTTTCCAAACTTTTCACGCCGTAAGCTTGGTAATTAATGTGTAGCTGTGAATTAGTTTTTCAAACGTTTGTCTTGTATAGATAAATAAAGTTTAATTTAATACATTAATTTAAGACAAACACTATGTTATTTTCAATTTTTTGCTTTTTTACAAATCAGACTCATAGGAGTCGTAGGTGAGATCAATAATCAAACAAATGGTAAAACTTTAGTTACCATAAATTGCACTTAATAATCAAAAATTCAACAACAAACAATAAAGACAATATAGGTGCATGCGTAGGCGCCAGCGATGTGTTATGCTGTAGTGTATTTCTTTAGGTATTTTACAAAATGTAATCAAACCACAATTATTATAGTATTTTTTTAGGCAAGAATATTCAAGTAAATTTAACTCGATGTGAAAACCTTACAGAAGTTTTCATCATTCAGGCCTTTAACATCTTGACAGATGATTTATGCAGCGTCTGTAAGCGAGGAACAACGTCTCTCGTAACCAGTAACTGTTAAGTTCCCGTGTTGTTTTCCTCACCGCGGAAACGGTGAGGGTGAATTGACCTCTCCACAGACGCTGCATCGCCCGGCACGCTATTTGACGATACAGGGTTGCCCAGGACCTGTACCATCCTCTCGACCTCCCCAGCTTGGCCCGCAGGAATGGCATGCCAATACGTGCGGAACCACCAGGTTCCAACAGGAGCCAACAGAAGTTTTACTACCTACGTAATATTAATACTTACTCAACATAACAATGAAGCTGCTAAAATTGTGCTATTTTGCTTAGGAATATATCGCGATGATTTGATTAATCAATAGTAGGTAATTTAGTTTTGTAATATTTGCTACTACATGGCCCTATTGAAGACCCTAAAACGAGACGAATTCTTGAGACATTTGAGGTTAGTAGTTCAGCCCACGCAGTGCAAGTGTTATTTATACGTCATAATTCCATAGGGGTTTGACGTTTAAAATAACACTTGCACTGCGTGGGCTATCAAAATCGGTGCAGTCTTTTCTTGGTCTAACTCTAGAGGACGGATCAAGGCAGTTTTTCATATGGTTGGTTAACTAATAAATGTTTTAGGTACTTGAAAATGTAAAAAAAAACATTGTTTACATTTATTTTACTACTTAAAGAAATACACTATAGACACATCACGTGTTATACGCGTGTTTTTTTTTTACTTATTACATGAGATTTATTTCTCGAGTTCTCGAGGCATTGAGTTTTTTTTTCCCGTCTCGACCAAGGACAAATTTCTCGAGATTTCCCGCCCCGAGAATTCTCGAGCAGAAACCTACTATTTGTTGATTTATATCATATAATTACAAAAATATTAAATTAAAACATATTTTGTTTTATTTCACTTAAACCTTGCGTGCGTTATTTGGAAAATAACAAAATGTTGGCGTCGGAAAGACGCTAAAAACAAATTTACCAACTTTCTAAGAAATAATTGCATAATGTGGTGCAGTGTAATAACATGTAATGTGGGTAATAATAATGCGTAAATCTTTTATTTTCATCAGTAAATTTAAAGGTTTCAGACACTTAACATAAATTCCCTAGGAAATTTCTATGCAATTTAAGAGAACTTACGGTAATTTACGGTAACTTATAGAAATTTACGTTTTAATCATGTTTAAAGTAATGGCTCTTGGCACGAGGATAAAGTACTTTGGAATGTGTAAATCTTTCGTTATTACAAAAAATTCGATTCCCATATATAAAAACAAAGTTATTAAGTAAATTGCAATTTTTGGTAATATTACCGTAATCTTTCCGAGAATATTCTCTCGATCGGAAATATTCTCTGCAATTTCCCATCACTATTGACCACTAACTGAAATTATAGTTGTATCGCCATCTGAATATCATTAATGAAAAAAAATCCCCAGAATTACCATAGTATGGAACTCCTATACTAGTTACCAGCACACGTGTCTGTGTAGGGCGCTCCACGGGTTAATTTGGTTGTTAGTTTTAACAAATTTACTGATTTGCGTACACTGCATTCTGTTGGCTAAGTAAGATTTAAGTCAATCATTTGCCTGGCCTCTAAGTTTCATTAGCATATAATTTATTGAGATGCTCGGCATGATCAATTAAGTCAAATACCTTTGTCATGTCGAGGAAAATTTCCATAATCGGTGACTTATTAAAGTTTTGAGTCACAAATTTGACACATTCAAAACAAGCCAATTCTGGATTTAGTCCTTTACGGAACCAAAATTGGTCAGGGTGTACAATATCATGTTTAGTAAGGAAGTTATTATTGTCTTTTGTTAATAAAAAGCTTTTTCTATTAATTTTAATATTATTGGGACAATCATTATTGTGCTGTAATTACACTGTAAAACTACGATCTGTAATTATTGGGATCGTTACTTTAAGATCGTCAAACGAAGCTTTAAGCTGTTCTGGGAAAAAGCCTTGACTGAAGGATAAATGTACATGAGCAAGAGGTCTGCTTAAAAATAACCTACTTAACTTCACTAGTTCGGTTGAAATATCGTCAATACCAAAAGTTTTACTATTACTCAACTACTGTTGGCATTAAGAACATCGTATTATGGACTATTCTCAACATTTAGTTTGGTTGTTAACTTATTAAAATTACTTAATCGATAAAATGATTAATGTAGGATAGTACATTACCTATATCTTACTAATTATTATTGGTAGATCTTATAATTCATTTTTAAAGTAATTATATCTGTTGTCTGATCTAAATTTGGTACCTGCGTGGGTATATGACATTCCAGGTTGCTTTACATTTATATATTATTATTAGAAGATACATATATATTTGCTATTGCAATTTGTGTATACATTTTTTTAATATCTTACCATATTTTTGAAGAGTTTATTGTTTGGCAGATAACCTCTTAATTCCCTTTTGTCGATGATGATGATGATGATAATGATGGGAAAACACAGATCGAAAAAAGTCTGAATAAGACACAGGATAATTAAACGCTTCCTGAGCGTTGTTCGAGCTAATAACTTCACAAAAGAAGAGAGCCTCAGAGCCTTTATACTATCATGAAACTTTCGAATGTTAAATCAACAATAAATCCTTTTCAGTTCAATCCAGGTCGTACCAGTCTTGATTTCATTAATGTTTAAGGTGACAGGTCATAATCTGATAATTCAAGTTGGTGGGTGTCAGTTAGCATTACGCACACATTAATACATAAATCCTAGTTGGTGCTTTTATGTGCATTGCCATGTTAAAACTTCTCATTATACTTGATAGCTCCTTTGTAGATGAATTATCTTTTAGAGTGTCTATATTCCGATCACCATAAACAACAATATTTCTCTATTTGAGTGTTAAAAATTGAAGTAAATTATTATCAAGCTTGTGAGGAAAAACACAGTAATGGGACTGAGTTTTTATGGTATTCTATAAATTGTAATTGTTATGCAGTAAATGCTAGTTGTTTCAATGCCGCAACATTTAAAAATGAAAATAAAAAAGGTTTAGTGAGGCAAATTAAAGTAGAAGTTTGACGCTAAATGTGGAATCATAACCTTATCCTCATTTTATTGTTCGGTATGAAATAATTATTTACTGTTGAGTGGAGAAGTGACGAAAAAGAAATTGTTAGTAGTCTGCTACTAATTGTATTACCAGTTCTAACTGACATGAGTTTATTTTCAGTGTTTGGAGTGTGTCCTCACGTCTACGGCGACGTGTACTAGGGTGATTCACTTTTGTATGGAGAAAAAAAGTTGTAATATTTTTCCTGACTTTGCTCACCAATGGAGTCTCCCCACACTAAAAACTATCTATTTCAATTTTCAAAAGAATCGAATAACGTTTAGAGGTTGCACAAGTTGAAAAGGTAGAGTGAGAACCCCATACATTGCGTGAAAATGAACTATGTTCTAAAATGACAAAATATAATGAACCGATACTGAAATCGAATGAGAAAACTGAATTTTGCGTCTAAAACACGATAAAAGCACTTTTCCTTTGGAAAAAGGTGGAAAAACTGAAAAATCTTAATTGGAACATTTATCGAGTAATAAAAATCCAAGTTTACTACTAATTTTAAAATTTATTTATATGTAGAAGGTTCAGTATCACACTACTCTCCGCTTTGATGATAGCCGCTTAAACCATTTTCTACCCTCCGATGTACAGTCGTTGGTTATTTGAAAAATCTTTGTTGATGATGTGCAACCTCTAAATGTTGACCAATTTTAATTTTTTTTAACGTATAATATTGTTTTATCAGTTAGAACAAGAATTCGAGCAAAGTCAGACGAAAATCGAAAATTCGGAAAAATGAAACACCCTAACGTGTACACATAAGACGGAATGTGTGATCTCGTCTACGGTGACGTGAGTAAGAAGGAATGTGTGATCTTGTCTACGGTGACGGATACACATAAAAAAAAAAGAAGGTATGTGTGATCTTGTCTACGGTGACGGACACACATTGAAAAAAAAGAAGGTATGTGTAATCTTGTCTACGGTGACGGATACACATTAAAAACAAAGAAGGTATGTGTGATCTTGTCTACGGTGACGGACACACATTAAAAAAAAGAAGGTATGTGTAATCTTGTCTACGGTGACGGATACACATTAAAAACAAAGAAGGTATGTGTGATCTTGTCTACGGTGACGGATACACATGAGATAAGGAGTGTGTGATCTCGTCTACGGTGACGTGTACACATAAGAAGGAGTATGTGATCTCGTCTACGGTGACGTGTACACATAAGGAGTGTGTGATCTCGTCTACGGTGACGTGTACACATAAGAAGGAGTGCGTGATCTCGTCGACGGTGACGTGCACACTCGCAAAGAAGCGACGTCTACGCTGAAGAATTGTGTGATTAAATCGACGATGATGAGTGTGATTTCTGAAATAATTGCTTGCATCATTATGTTATATCAAAGTGATACATTGCCATAGAAAGTTTTATTTCATTTTAGTTTTTTATATGCTTATTAATGATGTATTGTATGAGATTAAAGTTACATTTTGGAATACTAGTTTTGTTGTAATGTGGGGCGTCGCAGGGTAGTAATTAATACTAATAACGTCTGCTGATTACTGAACATCTTTATTAAGTAAATTCGTGCTTATATACTAGTGGCCTACGTGAGTGGCATTTACGTGACCTTTACATAAATGTAATTAGAATTATTGTTCATTTTATTAAATATATTTTCTATTTCTTAAATGTCACCTTAAATGTCACATGACGTGTTGACCCTAATACTCAATACGTCATGTGCCTACTCACCGTACACCTTCCCCGTTTTTTTTTTGAGACAAAAATAGGTTACAATATATTTTTGTCGTAATTACAATATAAACAATAACTTAATCTTAGACATTAATTTCTAACTATTCCAATATGTGTTAATCTTACAATTTAAAACAAAACGTATATGCATATAATAGTTATACAAACAAAAACACTAAAACTAGCTTTAAAAAAAAAACATACATGGTTATTTAAAATATTAAATAGAATATAATTTTAATTAGGTATCTATGTTATATGTTAACTAAAGTAATGTAACGGATCATTTTAATAAGTTGATTAAAGATAAATTACGGTTTAAACAATTAAAGGTTTACAATGTTGAAAATATTTATTTTATTTTTTTTATTTTATTTATTTCCACACATACAAATATCATTACAGGCAGAACCCAATGCGATACTGTTGCAAAAAAAAAAACTCAAACATAAACAGACAAACAAAAACAAGTACATACCTATATCTAACAAAAACATTTTTTTTTTTACATAACATACTAATCTATTCACTATTATAACAAAGAGTTAATAATGCGTCTTTTGTGAATTCACTCATCGTACATGAGAATAGGTCTATATGCGTGGCTATGAGGTTCAGGGCAAAGAATATAATACTCACTAGGAGAAGAACGGTAACTCCATACAAAAAAATGTCCCCAACCGTTTATACGTTTATACTAGTGGCGCCGTCTTTGTGTACCAATGGAACTAAAGTTGACAACCGGTTTAGCCTGGCGGGTATTGGTAGGTAGTAATTCTGTTGATAAACATATTTGTTATCTTCATATCACGAAATATATGCAAGATGCAAATATTACCCCTTGTTTGTGGTATTATCAATTGATTTAAATAAAAGGCATGTTTATGTTTATAACATTATATATATTATTTATTAAAAAATGTTTTACATATAAAAATATACACTGAAAACTGGCAACTGGCAACTTAATAAAAAAATAGACATTAATAAAGCGCATTCACAAAGTTTTCAGTACCTTTTATACAAATAACATTAGGCATGCCTACCTATTACACTTTACACACAGATACACTACACTTTACATACGGCATTTTACACAGATTTCCAACTTGTATTCATACATTTCTTCACGGTTAATTAATACGCTTTCCAGATGCGTTATGACTCGGTTCCTTCTGAACCCACTAAAGTTGTAAATTTCACTCTGGCTGCTTCAACAGCCGTTGCTCCGCATTTAGCACATTTTCTATGTGCATTGCTGTAATCCATGTAGGTACAGACTTACAGTCTTAAGTGGTACGTAGCGGTACACGTTGTATGTATTATTTAAAGAGTTAATAAATAAAATTTTCGTTATGAACTTTAACCACAGCAGTTGGACAGAGTCATTGACAAATATAGTTTTTATTATGGTGGGTAGACGTACCTACCCTCCATATATTTTATGAACATTGATAAAGACAGTTGGAAGCAAATATTCATTATAAAACTTAATCGCATGTAATTAAGTTTTAAGCGTTTTAAGTCCCGTTTTATGATTAATATTGTATAAAATTCGTGATAATTTAAATCAGAGTTGGGAGCAATGTTGCTGTAGAAAAATGTTTTTATTTTTATTACTCGCAACTTTTTCCCGGAGGCCAACGCACACATAGAAGATTAAGGCGCACACATGCGCAATTATTTGGGGACATAACTTTCTTAGGAAGTGAACAGGCCTTGGTTCAGGGTACGCACGGCGCGCGTCATCGGCGCCTCGCGCAGCAGGTTGGTGCGCGCGCGCGGCACAGCCAGCAGCCCGGGCTGCCGGCGCGCCAGTCGCGCCACGCAAGCGCGCGGAACACAAATACCCACCGACCCCAATATATCCGCATTGTATATCTTTCCTCTAAGCAGCTTAAAGATATATGTAACGAGTGCTAGCTCCCTTCTGACTTTCAGCTGATTGTATCCGACCATGCCTAAAATAAACAATGTCGGATACATCAGCGGATAAAACGGGTAGACACCGTATTGCCTCATATACATATACCTAATAAACTTATTCTGTATCCGCTCTAACATAAAAATATACTTTGCTTCGTGTGGAGCCCATATTTCAGCATTGTATTCCAGCTGGCTTCTAACCAATGCATTATATGTACAAAGATGTTATAGCCTTCATATTTGTGAATCCATTAGCCATCCTTAGTACAAAACCTAGATTCCTGAATGCTTTTTTACAAATATTCGAAATGTGATTTCGAAACGTTAACTCAGTGTTAAAACTAACTCCTAGATCCCTTACTTCTGTGACTCTAATCATTACATCTCCATCTACCTTATAACTATTTTGAATGGGAGTACGCGCCCGAGAGAAAGAGATAGTCATACATTTTTTGGTATTAAATTGTAAAATATTTTTCTTGCTCCACTGTACGACTCTGTCGATATCCGCCTGCAAAGTTTTACAGTCATCCTCACTATTTACCGCCAGGGACAACTTAAGGTCATCTGCGAATAATAAACACTTTGCATCTTTTACTGTTTTAGGCAAGTCGTTTATCATTAATAAAAATTCGAGAGGCCCTAAATTACTGCCCTGGCTTACGCCTGATCTAGTAAAATAAGGTTTCGATCTGTGCCCTTCATATTCTACATATTGCTGTCTGTCCCTCATATAGTCTGCAAAAAAACCAAGTAAGTGGGGGGTAAAACCGAAGCCTGCCAACCTTGACAACAAGACGTCGTTATCGACGAGATCGAAAGCTTTTTTGAAGTCAAAGTAAGCAGTATCGGCTTGACCCCCGCTATCTACTATAGGTATAATCTGCGCTACGTGACTCAGAAGATTGCTGGCCGTACTTCGTGTCGGGCGAAACCCGTGTTGCGCGTCCGCGAGCTGCGCGCTCACCTGCTCGTATACTCGCTTGTGAATAGCCGATTCAAATACCTTTGCCGGTGTTGACAGAACCGCCACCGGTCTATAATCCTCTGCCTTATCTCCAGATCCACCTTTCGGTACCGGTATTACTCGAGTAATTTTCCAAATTTCTGGGAATACTTCTAACTTAAGACAGAGGTTAAAGATGTGCAATAGCGGCTCTGCCAGCACCATTCTACAGTCCCTAAATACGTACGATGGAATACCATCCGGACCTGCCGATTTTTTTGGCTTAAGTTTTTGAAGGGCTCGCCGCACGTCCTGTATATCTAGTCTGTCAACCTGAACCCGCGCCGCGCTGTTCTCGGTGCCCGCTGCCACTATTGCGGCACTTACCTCCAACTTTGGCTCCTCCACGCTGTACACGGAGTGAAAAAACCTAGCAAATTCCCTACTTACTTGTTCACTGGACAGCGGTTCTCCATTCATTAATATTGATGTTTTCGTACCTCTGCTGCTTCTTTTTGATTTCATATAATTCCAAAATGATTTAGGATCTTTTGCCATATGACTCTGTACCCGGTCTCGATAATGTTCATGCGCTTGCTTTATCTTATTTTTCAATCGAGCCCTGCACTGAGTAAACGCTTCGTAATCTAAGGTTGATTTACTAGATTTATACTTTTTATGAAGGGTAGCTTTAACTTTGATATTCCGAATTATCTCCCCCGTGTACCACTCAGGATAAATGCACATGGTTCCTCCCCTCTTTTGCCTTTTTTTTGGAACACACTCATCTATTATTGAATAAAAAGTATCGTAAAAATAAATTAAACTCTTATCTAAATCTAAATTATACAAAGGTGTCCAGTCAACTGCAGCGATTTTTGAATATAAAAGTTGAAAGTCAGCTTTGTTAAAGTTCCATTGAGTTTCTATATCGGGGGCAGGTTCATTGTTGCATTGCGGGGTATGCCGAGCACCGCACCGCCCGCGCCGGCGCACACTCACCGCCAGCGGCGGGTGGTGCGCGTCCACCGGCACGAGTGGCGCCGTCGCCGCACGTACGCGCACCTCCGACCCCTCCACTAATTTGTTAAAAACTAAGTCCAAACAACGACCGTTACAATTATTTATTTCATTACTCTGAGTGAACCCACAAAATGTCACAAAGAAATCGTAATATGCACCTATACCTTTTGAGCATGAATGTAAGTTAAAGTCCCCTACCACTATCACATCGCTATACTTACTACAATATTGTTCAATTATTCTAAACAATAACATGTATTCATTGTCATTACTGTTTGGTGGTATATATACGACGCACAAAAAAAACAGAAACTTCTTACGTAAGTAAACAGTAGCACCAGAAGCTCTACCATGAGTTCCGTGAATGACAGTCGATAGTGAGAAAGTTAAGGAAAATGTATGGAGTAATTGTACAGTGCCTCTACCGGTTACCTAAAGAACTAAAAATTTCAATTGGTACCATGAGTTACAAACGTTTTACGTGAGTTTTCCATACGTGCCTAACTTCACACTTAAAACGCTCTCTTTCTAATTATATAATGAAAACTGAGCCAGAATTATGCTACGTAAATACTTTACGCGAGTAAACGTGACGATGTTATCGAAAAATACGTGCGTTTCCAACGTGACATTTCTGTCAACTTTTAAACACAACAAATACACAGATTTTTCACGACTATCCATGTAATTTTCAACGTAATATGTATTAATTTATAACAGTACGTGAACTTCAAGCAAAACTTTAACGGATAAATCAATTAATAGCTCGAAAAAAGGCTGATTTAGTACAAAGGTAATGAGTTATACTTTACATCATATTTTCCTATTTCTACTGTTTAGTTCTACAGTTTTTGCTTTTAGACAAGAACTTCCAAAACCACATTTCCATAAAAACCTGGATGGCATCCTGCGCATGTACAAGAAGATCGTTCATCGTTCGTATGTATGTGGAAGTAACTTATAAATTAAGTCAATACAAGGAGCGGTAGAAAGGCATGTTGCTGTGTGCACATAACACATAGTAACACATACTTACCGCAAGACCTATTGTTTTTGAAATAATTCCTACGTATTTTTTATTAGGAAGTGTAATTATCTTAAATAAAATTAAACATACAAATGTTCTGTGAGTTTATTTATTTTTCTTTACTATAGATTATTTTCCGATGTTCAAGTTTTGCTGTGTGGTTATGTTATGGGTTTTCATGTCTCAGTTTAGCAACAGGAAATATAAAACTTTCTTTTAAAACTTTTGCTGGTGGTTCAAAATCTGAAAATTTAAATTAGGTTTAAACACATTCACTGCCAAGAACCCGCTGCGTGGATGAACCCACCGTTTTTGTATTGGAAATGGGACGCTTGGCACTGAAAGTGTTAAAATCGAGATCATTTACCATAAAATTTAGATCGCTATTAAGGTTGTAGGTACGCATGAGATAACGTTACTTAGCAGTAGGAGACCTATTTTAATACAGATTTCTTCTTAAGTTTGTACTATTTTCAACATAATAATCTTATTTATGTAGCCAAAAGTAGCATATATAATTGCAAATCTCACTTGCTGTTGATTCTGTGGCACATGCAACCTCTTTTCTAGATTGAGAAATCCACTGAGTGCTAAGTGAAAAGATTTTCCTAACTCAGAGTTGATTTGCTCTAAAGGGACCTTATTGGGCAGTGAGACCTCATATTTATTATCTGCTAGCTTTGTAGATTCCCTAAAAGGTTTTTCGCAATAGTCTTGCTCTGGTATTTTATCTAAGAAAATCTCAGGCACCTTTTCAGTTTCCCCAAATGCACTTGACAGGTCGCTTGGATTGCATTTTCTACAAAGCAAAGATATTACCTGTTTGGATTTTTTTCTTGCAGGTAGCTGCATTCGACCACCAATGATCACGCCAAATGATGTCTGCACTAGTGTAGGGCCTCATGGCGTAGTGGCGCATGCTAGTGAAGTACTCGAAGCTGCAGCACTCGAGGTTGTAAAGCTCGGTGCGGAAGTACTTGCACTGCCCGCAGTTACAATAGGCTGTTTGTTTGCTTGGTCTCCATTATTCTTCGTCTGCGTCAGAAGAATCTGAAAGAAGACACCAGCATCTAGCAGCAAATCCACATCACCACGCTTATTAAAATTCTCATCGGCTAGTTTGCAGTTAGTAGGCAAAGTCAGTGACTTGTTAATAGGAATCTGTGGCAACTTTGTTGTTATTTTATCAACAACCTTGCAATTGACATTTGTTTTGAATGGATAAACAGCAGAATGCACATCAAGGTTTATACATTTGTCAATCGCATGCTTGGCATTATAGATACCAGTTATTTTAGAACTAGTATTTTGCATCGGTAATCCCAATTTATCCACAATCTTCTGTGTAATGAACGATGCCTGTGAACAACCATCTAATAAAGCCTTGCAATATATAGCTAACCCTGACTTGGTAATTAGTTTCACACGAGCTGAAGGCAAGAGTATATGGGTTAGATTCGATGTTGCAGACAAGGTTACAGGAGTAGGAGACTCGTCTTGATGCAACAAGCTGTTATGCTGTAGCTTGCATACCTCACCGAAAATGAAATTTACATTTGTGCTTGTGTTGCGACAAACAGATTTTGCATAAATTGTTTGTTGAAGCGAACTCCATGCGTTTATGAATGGAAGCTAAATTAAAACTCGGGCAATTATATAATCTGTGTGCGCACTTACAGTATAAACACAGGATGGCTGACAAAGCTCTGCGAAGGCTCCTTCTGCATGTCAGTGTTTTCAAATGCTAGGGCACGGTTTTCAACGTATCCTAGGAATTCCTTTACCGTGGGCGACACATTGTTATTTCGCTCCACTTGAAATGCTCTGTAGGTAGGCAGGTCGATCTTCTTAAATAGGATGCAAATAATTACGGCATCCCACTTATCTACAGGCTCACCCAGGTTTTGCAGAGCAGCAAGATGCTGTTTGAAAACTGAAATAAAATTTCGTAAATTAGTGACATTAGATCGCGTGATTGTAGGCATATCTAGCAGTGTATTAATATGTTCTTGCGTAATTCGAACTTTATTATCGTATCGTTCCTTCAGTAAGCGCAGTGCTTCTGGGTAGGTGCTGTCTTCTAATGGAAGATTTTTTATTAAATCGAGCGGTTCATCACTTAAAAAACTTTTAAGATAATACAGCTTCTGCACTGCTGAAAAAGAAGTACACTTATCGATCATGGCTGTGAACATGTTTATAAATTCGTAATATTCTGTGTATTTACCTGTCAATGTTTTTATGACGACCCGAGGCAGTTTGAGGTTCTCCGACTTGACACTTACGCCATTTGCGCTGCTGCTGGTAGCGCTCACTTGAGGATTGTCCCTTAGGCGGATAACATTTATGATGCTATCTAACTGTGCTATTAATAAATTAAATTGTTCAAACACGAAACGGATTAATGGCGTCGTCGCGTTATCGCTGTGTGTTGAATCGCAGTGTTGCGTTCTCTCGGCGTTCACGTACGGCGCTGCGATTGGTCGAGGAACTCGAGGATTGCGCAGTGCTGCCGCCCGCACGAGCACGAAGGGATGCGTTCAGATTGCACGTTGACTACACGAGACGAATGTTTCTTGGACGCGCTGAGAACGCTAGTTGGTGCATCATAGCGTTTCATATGAATCTTGCGTTTTTCTTCGTATTGCGCCGCTCGGCTTTGCAAGACGGCGAAAGAAAAAACGATAATTATTTAATCTTTTTTTATTGCGCCGTTGGCGAGAAAACTGTTATATATTGCATTCTTTATCATTTATAATGCGCCGCTCAGCACTTCAATAAGTCGGCGCGATAAAGAATGATTTCTGACCTTCAATGTAGTAATGGTTATCCATTTGTGTCATTCAAATGCTTTATTAACGCGCGATGAAAAAGCTCCCGTGCGAATGGGGGCTTAGGCCTCACACTCACGAGCGCTTTTTTAACGTGCGTTAAAAAAGCGCTTGAATCTGTCTGCACGCTAAATCCAATTTAATAACCAAGGCTTAAAGTCGAAAATCCAACAACGCTTGGTAAAAAGCGCCAACGCCATCGTGTGAATAAATAAATACACATGTTTCCATTTGTGACAATCAAACGCTTTTTTAACGCGCGTTGAAAAAGCTCTCGTGAGAATGAGGCCTTAGGCCTACGGCAGCGAGGAAAATCTAGCCTATATTTGCCATTCATTTTGACATTGACATATTCACTCGCGTGTATGTAACCAAAGATAATTAAATCCAAGGCCCCAACGTTTTCTGTTCTCTTTGACGGCGCAGCAACTAGAATCATTTCTCTCTCCTCGCTCTTTTAAAAATACCGTTTGTCAAAAAAGGACAACCATACTGTTGACAAGATGGACTTCAAATCAAGGTGTTATCGTTTTAGGTAGAACCAGGTTGTGTATGTGTGCGTAAAAGCGTATATGTGTGCTCTTTTAGGGGTGTGAAAAGTCGATTTTAATCATGTAATATATCGATAAACGCTACACAGCACACAGCGGAACGAAATAGCGATTAACTGAAGCTTCAATATCTTCGTTAAACATACACATAATTGGCTAATGGATAATGAATATATTATAATGTAATAAAATAATTCAATTATTGCGGAACACATATTTTAGTAGGTATTTATGTATTTTAATTAAATATCTGAACTTTCCCTTGGTTCCCTGCTGGGGCGTGACGATAAAATTGTGATCTGATAACCACAAAAAAGAATAAAAGCGTTTTTGTTCACTTTAGGTATCGTTAAACCTTTGAAGTAAAATTAAAATTGCAAGAAATGTCGATAGTTTATCGATATGACTTTATCGACATGGCTACAGCAAGGTGGGCCACATTGTTAATCGTACACTAAACAAAAGTGGTAACAGTGACAGCTCGCTGAGGCGTCATCTAAGTATATTATATATCTATGATTAAATCACTACCACTACGTTTAAAATGACGTTATTGACGTTTTACTACCGGACATACCAACCTAAACAAAAGTATAATATGTCTATGTTTGAAAGCAAGTATGGTATGTGCTACCAAAATGCAACAGCAGTCATTTTAACTCGATAAGATTATTTCTATGCCTCAACGTTGGTAACACGTTCCTAATTTATCATACTATGGGGTGTCGATGGGCTCTATGTAACATTACTTTCTATGCATCTCGGTCTCGCATATTAGTGCAAGTGAGATGCATAGAAAGTAAATTACGTAGATGGCGTAGACGTGAGAAAATGGGTGAATTTTGATATTTAGTTCTTTAGGTGAAACCTAGAGGCGCTGTACAAAACTCCCATATAACTCTTGCTCTGTTTTTTAGTATACTTAGAAAGGGACAGCATCGTTTGGAGTGGAGTGAAGTTAGGCACATTAGACCGTAAAGAAACGTAAAACGTGACATACGGCACGTTTATTCACTGAAAGTAAGTGAGAAATACTCTGCCAAGTCATGGTAGAGGCTCTGCTAGTTCGAACACATGTTTGTCGATATCCACGTTATCGGGAACCGGTACTCGCCGCAGCTCGAGTCGTTGTGTGGCCACGAGACACGCGCCGCCCTGCTTGCGCCCGTCCGCTCGATCGCACCTTACAATGCTGTAACCAGGCGGTATTATTTCCGCATCATAAATGGATTGGTTTAAACCTGTTTCAGTGATTGCAATTATGTCGGCGTCTAAAGACTCCACCCCCATAGAAAACTCGTCTAATTTTGTTCTTAGGCCTCTGACGTTTTGATAGTATATATCAATAGTGCAGTTATTCTTGGGTTCGATTTTTCTGGGGGCGACGAAACCAAACCCATTCGCAGAACTCGATATTTACTGGCCAGTTTTCCTGTTGAGATAAAACTTCATATTTGCTTTCCGGAACTCCTATAATAAAGGAGGCATAGTCCCTTTCCGTTCGTTGTTTTATTTTTTCCACTTTAACCGATACGTCAGCTCCACAAATACTTTTCACATAGTTTTCCAAGCTTTTTTCTTCTGTGTCCTTCTGCAATCGCCAAACATGTAGATACTTCTTTTTTTCCATACCTCTTATGTCATTCACGGTAGTACTTCCTCCTCTTTTCACTTCGCTGTTAGGGTATCTACTTCTTTTGTGCTTTACCGTTATCCAGTCTCCATCCTCTTCTTTTCCCTGTGCCGCCTTCTGAAGTTCATTTCTCGGGTTTACTTGAGACGCGTTCGAGATCTGATTTTCCTTACTGGTACCTAAACTAGCGGGTTTCGTGGCCCCACACTGTGTTTGAGTATTAATATTCAGATTATTATTTTTCTTGGCTGCTTCCACAAATGACAGTGTTGACGTTGATGGCGATAATTGCAGTTGACTTTCTTTTAATTGTGATGCTTCATTTTCACCGACCTTTTCCGACATGGGTACCATGGGTACCGATGGCGATGACACGGGGCTTTTTATCTTACTTAGAAGCCTATTCTCTCTTTTTTGTGTAGAACTGCTTAGATTAAGACGTTTTTGTAACAGCTCATTATTTTCGAGAAGAATATTCATTTGTTTTTCTAATATATCCACTTTATTTGCTTTTTCTTGAACTACCTCCATTATTTTTCTTAATTCTTTCAATTCATTTTCTGTTGAGATAAATCTGTTTTGAAGCTCGGAATACTGCTTACTGATCCCATCCATTCGCGATAGTATTTCTACACAGAAATCCTTCCTTCCTTCCTTTCAAATATTTGACTTAACATATACATATAATTAAAATAATATAATAATAATTAATATATAATTAAAAAAAATTTGGTTAACATATGACAGATTAATAGGTACTTAAAATTATTCTGGTCTATATTCTAAATGTAATTACAATATTTAGTTTTCAGTTTCCTGTTACGTATTTCTACTTTGTTATTAAATTACAATAAACACCTTGGTGTCATTTATTATTTTGCTTACTCTGCTATTGAATATCCTAAAGGTTACATGACTATATTTATCTTATAGCTAAAAGTGCGGTATTGACATTTAGTATGTGCCTTACTTATAATTATTCCTATGTAACATTAGATTTAATACTGTAAACAATACGTCGCTTGCTTTCTTATGTTCTAATAAGGAAGATGGAGATCCTTTTTTGGATTCTGTCGGCTTGGTAAGTTTAAATGTGATCAGTTTTAAATTGCATTTTATAAAATAAGAAAAGTGGATTGTTAGATTATTAGATCAGTTCTGTCGCTTGCTTCGCGGATTTGTGTCGGTCGATCAGGGAACTTGCAATTACGTTTGAATTTGACTTGTGTGTTTGTGTGAGTTTCTCGTGTCTGGTGTGCCGAAGAGGTGAGTTTTAATAGTAATAGTGCTTTGTTCTGTTTTGGTGTACAATGTTTTCTTTTCCTGATACTAATATTTTAAAATTTTGACCTTGGTCTTGAAATACTGTGTAGGGTTCCGTGTATACTGGGTCCATGTTATCTCTATCTTCCTTTTTTTTTATTAATATTAAGTCTCCTACTTTTTATTTTATATATTTTTTTAATATTTTTGTTTTTCAAGTTGTTTTGTCTTAATTAAATTATGTCTAGCGTCCTCCTGGGACTTTTGCAATCTATACTTAAGTTCTATAGAATAAGAGTTAAAATTATAAATTTGGTCTATTTGTTATATAAAATTACGGTTTAGTGTAAACTGATATTTTTAGATGCCGAAAAGTATGATTATTTGAAAATTTGTTATATAATTTTGATACTATGTCATTGGCAATGTAATGGTTGCATTAATATGTGTGTGTTGTTTTTATTTTTGTGCTGTATGACTGGGTTTTTTTTTTTTACAAGATGTTCTTACTTATTGGTAATATTTGTAACCTGATTTTGAATAACAGTATATGGCTCTTTTATACATTGGGTAATAATAACTATGTGGTTAAAAGGATTTTTCTACATTGATGACGAAAAACTCGTATTGTAGCATAATATACCTAATACTTATCATATAATTTTTCGAGTGAAATAAGTTTTGTTTTCTTTTATTTATTTATATATATGTTTTTTTTTATTACATTGACCTGTTGTAGGTATGGCAAGTAGGTTGTTAGGTATCTTTGCGAATTCTCTTCGACATGTTAACTGGTCATTAACTCACTAATTTATTATTACATTTTGGACACAATACAACGTGTATTGTATTTACATTTTATATATAAAGTATTTTATGTGATTTAATTGTGTTTTTTTTTTATTTACTTAACTTATTTTTAATTAAGTATGTATTTTTATTTTTATTTAATTGATTTGTTTATTGTTATCACTGTAATTGTAGGTATTTATTTAATGTTGGTATTACGTTTATTTTTTTTTTATAATTAATATTCTTTGTCTTAATTTAGTTTTATTCATAAATATATTTAGTACATAATTTATTATATTATTTATTTATTTTCTTTTCATTTAAATTTATTTATTTATTTGGGTAAAAATCATTTATTTCCTTTTCTGTTTTGATTGATAGTTGTTTTTAGGGTTCCGTACCCAAAGGGTAAACGGGACCCTATTACTAAGACTTCGCTGTCCGTCCGTCCGTCCGTCCGTCCGTCCGTCCGTCCGTCCGTCCGTCCGTCCGTCCGTCCGTCCGTCCGTCTGTCACCAGGCTGTATCTCACGAACCGTGATAGCTAGACAGTTGAAATTTTCACAGATGATGTATTTCTGTTGCCGCTATAACAACAAATACTAAAAACAGAATAAAATAAAGATTTAAATGGGGCTCCCATACAACAAACGTGATTTTTGACCAAAGTTAAGCAACGTCGGGAGTGGTCAGTACTTGGATGGGTGACCGTTTTTTTTTTTGCTTTTTTTTTTTGTTTTTTTTTTTTATATGGTACGGAACCCTTCGTGCGCGAGTCCGACTCGCACTTGCCCGATTTTTTATTTAGTATAATGCTATATTTGATTTTTATATGTAAGTATATATTTTTTTTACAGGCTGTTTTTTTAACACATGTTTATATTAATAAACATATTATGTGTCCAAGGACCTTCATGCAAGGTAACTCGACCGTATCATGATGTCTCAAGGATTTAGTGCTTGTAAAAAAATGCTATTTTAATGTGTTATAGTGTCTATTATTTTCCCTGGGGTTTTCATTTATTATTTTCAGAATTCTTGCTCGTGATTTGTGGAAAATTTGTTTATTATTGTAATAATTGATCGCCAATGAGCCATTTTGTAATGTCTGCATTGTGACCTAATAATGTAAGCTGACTTTGTGATACCTGTCACCTGTCTTTTAAAAAGTACACAGCGCCTTTTAATAGCGCTCTCGGTCGGCCGACCTTTTTTACATACAACATATTTATTAAGGATACAAAATTTTATTATTTATTATAGCGCGCTAATACATATTACGCGTAATATGTATTGCCACACAGTTGTTTTCACACATCGGAACAACAAAAAACCTTTCCGTGTGCCCAAGGACCGCTGCAATTGAGAGCTCGCTCGAATTGTTTAGGTTTCAAGGGTTATTGCCTGGTTGTATCCTGGTGTACCTTGCTTACATTATTTATTTTCACGAGCTACCCCGTTTTGAAAGGAAATCATCATTTTGAAAACTTAAAGCATATAAGAGTCACAATACCTTTTAGTTGATCAGACTAATCGTTGGTTGCAACACTTATCTGTTTTAGCTCTTTCAATGTGATGTTTATATATTTCCTTCCCTTTTATTTTGTTTATTTGTCTTTCATTATATTTATTTGATACCTACTTGATTTTCATATTATATGTTGTAAATAATTTTCAGTTTAAAACTCTAATAATGCGTCAAATGTATGAACTGTTTATGGTTATTTTTTTTTTCCTTCAATTTATGTACTTGAAAATTTGAGATGACATGGCATGTGTTGCATGTACATCCGTATTTGTTGACGTGTGACGAGAACGCGTGACGCGGCCTTCACAAGTCTGGTGCATTCCATTAATCGTATGTTTAAGTAGATTAGCAGTTAGTGTTGATATGTATTACTTTGTATGTTTTGTTGGCAATTTCTTGGATGTGAGTATTGATGTTCTAATTTAATTTTTGTATTATTCATTATATTCGAATATTATAAGGATATGAGAGTGGTGAGCTGATGGCATTTTCTTATTTTTATGCAATAATTAATTAGTATAGTAGTAGATTCGTGGCTTGAATATTATTGATATATATAAATGTAAGTTAATGTAAGTTTGTTATTTATTTACTTTAGATTAAAAAAAAACAAAATATTTACTCAGATTGGCTATACATTTTGATTGACGATTGCCATGACATGTCATAATAATAAGTTATACTGTTAAAAAAAATGATTTCAAATTTTTAAATTGAATAGATAATAATAATAATTAAAAAGAAATAGTCAGAATAGATAGAAATAGATGGAATAGAATTTGCATTAAAGGTACTAAAGTATGTATGTATGTAAGTTGAAATAATTTGACCTAAAATAATAATGATATTCTGTGTAAAAATAATGTGTTGACTTGTAAAATACTTCTACTTTACCAATAAAAGTTTGATTGAATGATTGTAATAGTAAAATTATTAGATTGATTTTTTTTTTTTTAATACGAAATTAAATTGTAACTGGATATGAAGGCATTTGCGAACATATATTAAATATGTTACCTATTGAAAACGAAATGGTGTAAAAGCTAAATTTTTGAACGTTAAATTGGATAATAATTTGAAAAGACCATAAGCGATGTTGTTTAATGTGTGGAATAGGTAGTAGATTCTAGTGTTTGTCAGTTAGTCAAAGTTAATGTTAGGTTAGTTTGTTAGTGGTTTTGTCTTTATGTTGGGAAATGGGTTTCGTTTGGAAATGTTAGGTTAGTTTGTTAGTATTAGTGTTAGTGGTGGGTGGTGGGTTAGTGGGTTATTTTGTTTTGAAACGAATCTAAATAATGATATTATGATGTTAAATGTTAGTGTTATTGTTAGTTATGGGTGGTGGTGGGTTAGTGGTTTGTTTTGTTTTAAACGAAGCTAAATAATGTTATTATGTCGTCAATGTGAGTGTTATTGTTGAGGTGGTTTTTTTTTATATTGTGGTCTTTAAGATATATAATATAAGTTAATTGCAAAGATGGAAATAATGGAATGCACCCCCGTGTTAGTTATTTAATGTTGCTGATTGTTTTTTTTTTTGAGTTAACTTTTTGAGGTATGTTGTTTGTTTAAATTTTGTTTATTTGTTTTAATTAACGAATGATGCACTGGTTGAAATTAGTCGTCGAAGGAGAGCGTTGGTGACATGCTGCTCGTCGTTTCCGCTTCGGTCTTCGAGATATCTTGTATCAAGTAGGGTCGATGTCGTCTTGAGGTGCCGTTTGCTCGTCGATTCGAGGTGTTGGTTCTTCTTCGTCTGATTCGCTGCCGGTTTCGTCCAGTTGATATATTTCTCTTGCTGCTTTGATGAATTCGCCTTTGTCGTCTGCCATGTTGATCCACTCACATGTGCGTCCACCGTCCTATAAGTTTGTTACTAGGCCACTGGCAGTGAATGCATTAATAGCACTCGACACAATAAACTTAATATAAAATAATAATAAAGAGTATACACACGCACTCAACACTTTCAACTTTTTAGCAATTAACACATTAAATTGTTTACATTATTTTAGACACTTACAGCATCAGATGTCGACAGTAGTTTAATCACGCTAGGACATACAAAATTGGATTTTAGCACTGCACAACACAGACACTTCTAGCACAAGTAGGGTTTGCATGACGGATCCGAAATGTATGCGAATATCCGCGGATCCGGATCCAGATCCGGATAATTTCATACATTTCGGATCCGGATTGCAAACCCTAAGCACAAGAAAACCGCAAAAACACATAGAGTTTGCACACCGACATACAAATTTACTTCGAGCATAAGATACTTGCACTATCACTTTAATTTAAAAAACACGAATTCAATAAAAAATAGAGAAAAATATTTTAATAGAGTTTCAATTGGATTGACTGTTAAATAATGTGATTTGGTAGTTAGGGCTAAAGACCCATGACATCCTCTTCCCGTTCCGGTACCTATCTTATCCATTTACGGTCATACATACTTGGTATCTCTTTGTTTGCAACTCGTATCGATATTATAAAACAATTGTTTGGTATTATTTGAAGTCTCTACCAGCATCTCTATTATATTCCTTGCGTCCCGGCGTGGTGAAAGTAGCCGCGCCGCGTACCCTTTTTTTTGCATTTATTGTAACTGCACATGTTGTGATGGGCTAAGACCCTTTAAGCGGTGACCGCTTTGACTTTTGCGGGGCTTTGTATTTTGATTCGTTTGTTTGAGCCGACTCTCTTCCGTATTTTGCTCGCCTTTTACAACCCTTTACAATCGCCCAATATGCCTCACACTCGTTGTACATTGAGATCAGTGGGTTCCGTAAGAGGTCCCTTCTTTCCCTTGTTGCAGCCACCTTCAGGCATAAGCTTATTTCTTACTCAATGACCTCTATCCTAACCCAGTCAAGTACTAAAGGTAGGAATAAAATAAGGTTGCCGCTATACACGCACATGAGACCGCCACTACAGTATCTAAAGTAACAACTTCCACCAACCAAACTTGTGCGAAAGAAAATAATTTGTGTACTGAACCCACCGAGCTTGTCCCAGATATGCATCATCCCTCGTGCCTCGTGAGAGCCCTATAAATCGTTAATTTAGAATAAAATTGGGATGGTATAGTAACGACGAAATTAACATAGAGTTCGTTTATTAACCTGCGTCTTTCGGTAGACTAATAGTTGCCTGTTTTTGGGCAAGGGTAAAGATAGTTATCTACATTTGCTCGTTGAAAGACAGCATACTATAGGTGCTCAACATAGTTCAACCACTGCTTCTACTACCTGCTTAAAACAAACATCTGCAATTATGCAGACTCGAACCACATGAACACGTTATTTAGAGGTAAAATGGAAAGCTCTCACCAGGTAACTTGTACTCTTGTCTTGACTTCGCTGAGGTTTAACTTCGGCGTATGCGCAGGGATTTTACACATTTTAAAATCCATATACGTCAAACCGGCATTTCTCGGGATAAGATATTTTAATAGAATCGAAACCGAAACAAACGAAACCCGCGCGGTCAGTTAAATAAAAAAAGAAACACGGTCCGGCCCGCACATCTGGCGACAAAATGGTATTGCACCGTACACCATTGAAAAACCTTCCTGGGACGCGTCCGACCTCGGTGACGGTCAAAACAAAACTCCCGTACATTGTTAATGTGTTTATTGTAAATAAATTCTTGATTGTTAAGAGATATAAAATAATTGTATGAGGCCATACGCCTTGTGTAGAATGGCCCGAGCATTAACCGGAATGGGGACATTCCTACAACAGAATGGCCGTCTGTTAGCAACACTGGCGATCTTTAAAAATAAAACAAATAAAATGTGGGTAAGAATTGATTTTTAATAAAAAAATAACAGGCGGTTATTCTAGAGAGGCAAGATGATCGAGATGTAACGGCTGGTTCTTTGTTAAAATAATATAAGTTTAATTAATTGGAAAAGCAGAATACATTGATTTACAAATCAAAGGCTGTATATATTTCTGGAAGCAGATGACCTTTAATACTATGTTCGTTCTAAATGATCAACTTATCGATAAATGAATAGGGCTGTGAAAACAAAACATCGATGAACTTTATAAATGTTTTATTTAATGTGTGACCGGTAGTCGGACTCGTATATAGGTATGTTATTATTAGTACTCACTTTGTTACGCAGTCGATAAACTGGTGTTTAAGGCACAGGTCTTTCGTTACTGGGTGGTCTAGTATCAGTGTCTTCATTATGTCTTCGACGTTTGACGTTATTTTCAATGTCGCCAGTGGACATTAAAAGCATTCGTCTGGACTGCTTCTTAATGTATCACAATCACAGCCAAACCACAACACAATTATCCAATATTTCTTATAGCATATGAGATTTGCACTTTATTCACTCGTAAATAGAATAATAGTCTATCGAATATTATTTACACCGACTGCACTAGATAAACTAATCATAATTCTAGTACGGCTATCAGGTCATCGGGTATCAGGTCGAATAGATCTGATAACCGCACTAGGTGAAAAAATTTCCTTCCCTTTCGGTATGAGATACAATTGACCCGATAGGCTTTTATTATACCAATGTGCAATATTCAGAGAGACAATTCTAAATATATATTTGTCTCGTGTCTACTCCTTTGGAAATAGAAGATAGCTGTCCCGTACCAACGGTAGGAATAGTACTTTAAGTTACCGCCCCGCGGGATAGTTCATCATCGGATCTTACAGACCTGATACCGCAATGAACGTGTTAACAGTATCGATTACACATCAAACTAACTTAAGATCACTTCGATTTAAATGGATTATGAGAATGAAGAGAAATGGAGACAAAATGATCTCGCCTCAATTTCATTTCGCCACCCTTCCATCGAGTTGACATCACTGACTTCGTGGGAACCAGCGGTAACTTCCATTATATTCCGGTTTCCGGATTCTTGGACCACAGAATATCGTTAGAAGCAAGAAGAGATAATTATAAAGAGCGTGACATGGCCCATCGTGACGCCAAGCATCAAGCAACGCTCTATGGCAAGAGGATCCTGATTAATCCTGATGTGGCACGCAGCAAACCTAGCGACGGACTACTCTACTCAGCGCCCCCTACTAATCGTCGCCCTCTACGCTCGCCTTGTCGGCTGTGAGCATTTTCGCTCGCCACAATGGCTCTGAGCACCATGGCTGCACTCTTCATACGTCCGCCCAGACGAAGAAGACATTCGGCACGTCTCCGTTTTCATCCAAGAACGACAAGTTTAAGGAAAAGACAACGGGAAAGACTGTCCCAACGCAAAAGGAGCATATTCAAGAGAATTCACGCCATATTGCAAATAAATTAAAAGAAGTCATGTCACCAGCTAATATTATAATGACACTAATTGTTTTCAAGCCACACTCAGAAATGCACGTAAGCAGAATGCGCGATACTCGACGCGCGCGGGAATTATTAACGCAGCACGGACCGGAATGCATTCTATCAGCGTTATTTTTCTAGTTCACGAACGCGGAGTTATAATCGTTATGGAAATAGAGTTACAAGTGTGTCCTGTTCAGAACCTCTGCGTCGAAGGACCTGGTCGTCAACCGTATCGGTTGACTAAGGGGGGAGTACTATGGCGGTCAGCAAAATATAATCAGCGCGTGTCGATAGCTTAGTATAGATTAGAGCACGCGCTGATTCAGTTGAGATATTGTATGTGTCGCCGCAGATTAGAGATGTGATGTAAAGATAACAGGATGTATAAAACGCTTAGGTATGATTGAATAAATTAGTCTAAGATTGCCAGTCAACGGTGTCTTTACTCAATCAACCCACCCATACAACCATTTCCAGTCGCCGTTACGACGCGGTGTTGACACATCTTGTGTCGACACCATCTGTTTCGGTCACAATTCCAGTCGCAGAGTCGTCGCCGTGTCGACACAGTTACCAGAAATGGGGAAGGGTCGACACATGACACAAAGTGACATAAAGTGTGGTCGCCGTGTGCACACATTGTTTCGGGTTTGCGACTACTTTATGCCAAAATCATTCGTTCATTCGTTCATTTTGTTCCTGTCAAATGGAAACTGTCAGATGGAAAAATACTTAAATAAAAATAAGTGACATTAATACGCCATCTCTTAAACGGATTACAAGACGTAATTATATATTGTTTGCATTTATATTACAATATGACTTAAATTATTATGGGGAATTAAACTGCTCGAGTGATTTGATAAACTAAGTGTAATATAATCAACGCGCCACCACATTGTTTTAGTTTAGCCGGAAATGAAATTGTTTACTTCTCAGTGCCTGTGTTCATAACTATATTATTTGAAGCATTTTTAGTACTTCGATGCGTATACTATACTTAAATAACAGAAATAACGCTTTACATACTACGAAACTTGTTAATTATGATGTATAAATATGGTTCAAGGCTGAGAAATATTGCAGTCACAAATGTTTCGACTTTGTGTCGACTCTGTGTTGACACATGACACGCGCTGTCAAAAGTAATAACAAAGTTACTGGTATGTTACTGGATTTGCAAAATGGCTCCTTGTGTTGATTTGTTTTCAGATATTCTCAAAGTGTAAAAATGCCGTGGTCAGAGATGGGCATTAATCGATTAACTGTTTATTCGACTAATTAATGGAATAAAAAAAGTTAATTCTCAAATTTTAATCGCGATTAGTTTAGTCGACCTAACATAGATTGAAATTGAATTAATCTGAATATTAATCGAATAAATTATCGATTAAATCTCGATTGAAAGTTGACAGGGGGCCATTTTTGTACGTAAAAATAATAGAAATGTCTTGCATGCAGATGGTAGCAAAACACTTTGTCATAAAAGTCGAGATGGGTGTCGATATATAGGTTTTAGGGAGTGCCGATTTCGAAAATAATGACCATTTTGGAATCCGAAATGGCGGCCATGCACTGTGTCATAAAAGTCGTCATGGGTGTCGTTTTATACGTTTTAGGGGGCCCCAATTTTGAAAAAGATGACCATTTTGGAATCCAAAATGGCGGCCATGCACTATGCCATAAAAGTCGTCATGGGTGTCGTTTTATAGGTTTTAGGGGGCGCAGATTTCGAAAATGATAACCATTTTGGATTCCAAGATGGCGGCCATGCACTATGTCATAAAAGTCGTCATGGATGTCGTTTTATAGGTTTTAGGGGGCCCCGATTTAGAAAATGATAACCATTTTGAAATCCAAAATGGCGGCCATGCACTATGTCATAAAAGTCGTCATGGGTGTCGTTTTATAGGTTTTGGGGGGCGCAGATTTAGAAAATGATAACCATTTTGTATTCCAAAATGGCGGCCATGCACTATGTCATAAAAGTCGTCATGGGTGTCGTTTTATAGGTTTTAGGGGGCGCAGATTTCGAAAATGATGACCATTTTGGATTCCAAGATGGCGGCCAGGCACTATGTCATAAAAGTCGTCATGTATGTCGTTTTATAGGTTATAGGGGGCCCCGCTTTCGAAAATGATGACCATTTTGGAATCCAAAATGGCGGCCATGCACTGTCATAAAAGTCGTCATGGGTGTCGTTTTATAGGTTTTGGGGGGCGTAGATTTCGAAAATGATGACTATTTTGGATTCCACTTTTATGACAAAATACGTAGCCGCCATCTTGGATTATAAAATGATCATCGTTTTCGAATTCTGCACTCCCTAAAACCTATAAATCGACATCCGTGACGACGCAAGTTATCTTTATTTTCAGATCTAACAAATTGCTACAGAATACAAAGGACAAAAAAGAAGCGAGGAGGTAATGAAACATGCAAAAATACAGATGATTCCTCGACGCAATTGGGTGATTCTTAAATTGTGTCCAGATTTTTTTTGTCATAAAAGTTTATATTTTTCACATATTACTAAATCTATGGCAAAAGTTATAATATTGCAATGGATTCCATCGCATGTAGGTATAAGTGGCAATGAGACAGCTGATGCATTAGCAAAACAGGCATGCAGCGATGGCATTGAATTTCACTTGAAACATTATATGGGGGCAATAATGACTGTTTACATTTAGTCAAATTAAAGTGTCGCGAATTGTGGAAGGAATATTTCGACGAGAGATCTAGGGACAAAGGTATTTGGTATAAGACAATACAGCCACAACCCTTTAATTCTCCTTGGATTGATAATAGTGTGTTGTGTAGGCAGGATCTAGTTTTATTATTGAGATTGCGCTCTGGACACATTCCATTGAATAAGTTCGCCTACCTCATGCGTAAAGTGAATTCGGAATTATGCACCTTATGTAATCGCGTCGAGGATGTGTATCATATTTTAATGGAGTGTGTCCGAAATGAGCGACTTAGAAGACAGATATTTCATGACAATGACAGTTCCATTGGGTTATGTAATACCTACCTTTCGAACCCCATGTCTGAGGTTGTTGAAAAGGTACTAAATATTGTTAAGTGCGGTCTGAGGGACAGAAATGTGTGATGTAATTAAACTAGATGTAGCTATTTACTTTCTTTTAACTTTGTTAATTAAGTCTGTTTTTTATGGGGTGACATATTCGTTCAATCGAAAAAGCCCCTTAATAAAGGAAAAAAAAAAAAGTTCCGTGACATTTCGACCTTGTAATTTTTTAAGTAAATGTTTTTGTTTATCTATGAGGATCTCACTAGAATAGTATAATCAAGGTATGTTTATATTTGATGAATGAAATAGTAACGCAAAAAAAAAAAATATTTGTGTCTTATATTCCTGCCGAAGACTTTTATTTTACCTTTTCCTTCTACACAAGTTTGGCCAAGTAATAAGAATTTAGGGCACTCAATTTTATTTTCACTTCTACAACAGTAAAGCTACGAGGCCATGTTTTGGTATCGTTTTCGTATAAATTCGCAGTACCAAATTTAGTTAAGGTATCACATTGACACCATTCCGAAGTAAAAACATATAAACTTATTAAAATACTTTCTTTTAAACTCCTCTTCACGCTTAAACTGCTGAACAGTTTTAATTTAAATTTGGTACACATATATTTTGAGTCCCGAGACAGGATATAATAAGTTATCTCAAAAATCACCCTTTAAAGGTGTGAAATGAGGTGTAGGGGGGAATTCAGAATTGACTTCTTGAAGTTAATACTGTTTAAGTTTAGGTTTGAAGTCATGTTTTTTCATCATTTTTAACTAAATCAAAGATGTAGACCATCCCAAATTTCATATAAATCGGTTCAGCGGTTATTGATTTCCCGTACAAATTTCCACGCCACTTTTCACACCTTCAAAAGATGATTTTGGTTATAAGATCTATCCTATGTCCTGTTCCGGGACGCAAACTATTTCTATACCAAATTTCAACGAAATCGGTTCAGCGGTTAAGCGTCAAGAAGAGTTTCAAAAAAACCGGCCAAGTGCGAGTCGGACTCGCGTATTAAGGGTTCCGTACATTAAGTCCGACTCGCGCTTGACTGCACATTTCTAATAGGTTTTCCTGTCATCTATAGGTAAAGAACTATTTTGTGTATTCAGACGGACATACATACAGACGCACGAGTGATCCTATAAGGGTTCCGTTTTTTCCTTTTGAGGTACGGAACCCTAAAAAGATTTATTTTTATTTTGTGGAATGGTGTCAATGTGATATCTTAAATGGATTCAGCAGCCCAGATTTATACGAAAACGATACCAAACACGGCCTAGCACCTTCACTGATATAGATATATCAAGATAAAATTGAGAGCCCTAAATAAACTTTCAAGAGCGGATATCTCAAAAACTATTCAACATATCGAAAAAATTGACGGAATAAACTTGTAACAAATTAAATTACCTTTCATTTTGTATAAGTGGCCATGTCGCTGAGATGCATAATTTAGATATAATCGAAAAACGGGAAAATGGGACCTTCAAAGCCCCCTCTCTCCCCCCCGCTCAAGGGCTACGGCCGGGGACTTTTGATATGTTCACCTCCTAACTTGTCAAACCGAGTTACGGAGTCAAAAATTGTGTTCCGAGCATTTCCCTCTACAACTTTTGGAGCATTCGTTGCCTGACCTAAGTAACTTATTGAATTTCTTTAAAAACTTTTCTGTAAAAGGTTGACGGGTGTTGGGTGTTTATATGGTTTCGGTCGATTATTATCATTTGCATTGCCCATGATGACTTACTAGAATTACGAGCACACGAGACACTAATAGTAGTTTGACAAACCTTGGTTTTCAAGAGGTATTTTATATTGACATTTGCTGTCACAAATTTGCTGTCAGATTTAGTCGCAAACCGCACGCAAAGTGCACACAAATGTGTCGACACCTTGTTACGGAAAAGTGTAGACACGGCGACGACACTTTGTTTCGAAACAATTCTAGACACATTGTGTGGACTCTGTTACGACACATCTGACATTTAGTTACCACTTTGTGATTCTGCGACTGGAATGGTTATATGGGCAGTTCCTCTAAAACTAACATCATTTTAATAGGTAACAATCCTAAAAATGTAATGGTTTCTGAATCAAACTATATAGTATATACCTACAACATAAATTGCCAATGTTGGTTAATTAATTATTATTTTTTAGGAATCGAACTTTGTTAAAAACGTTAAATTTTAATGGCAATATGTCGGCGCATGTTTGAAAACATTTTTTATATATTTCAAATGAAGCTTTCTCAAAAATAAGTGGAAATATTGTCATTACGTTCGTAATAATAGGCTGCGAAACACCGTGTTGCGCGCGCTAAAGCGCGTCACAACCAAATCAACTTACTGCAGTCATTTAATCTTTGGCCACAATAACTCCAATTATATTGCACTTAGCTCAGCACAAGCATGCAGAATACAAGGAAGGCACGGAGCGACTCAGCCTCCTCGTCTCAAAGCTAGCACACGACTGCCGGCCACGCCTTTTTCGAACTACATACGCACGAAATGTTGAAAAATATTCGATTTCTTAAAAAAAAATGATTGATTAACATTATTCTACGTTGCATTGGTAGTGTCGATTAAAACATTTATTTTAGTTTAAAAATAACTTTAATCGAATGAACCGTTTAGTAGAAATAGGCAAAGTTAATCGCAAAACGGCCTATCGTAATGTTCCTTTTTTGGAAAAATTATAAGTCACAGGAAAAAAGTCAAACGTTACAAATGTTGCACATAAAACGTAGATTCATATATATTTTTTTCATATTTTTTTGTTGAACCGTTAAGAAGATATATACTCTAGAAAGTGAGAGTTTACGGCCAAAAACGGCGCCTAGCGCCTTAAAGAGGAATTTAGGATCATGCAGGAAATGGGTATCTTGATGTGTATTTGTACACACCTATACGTAGTTATAGGGCGCTTGCGCCGATTGCTTGACCAGTATTAAACTAGCTTGCGAACTAGACGGTTGTTTCACTCATATATGTCAGTGTCGAACGAGGATTCTTAAGTACCCGCGCGAAGTGAAAAAAAAATGGCGTTTTTTGGAAATTTAACGAATTTCGATCACAAAACAGGCGAATGGCAGATATTTCACAGCAAAATAAAGCAATTCTTTGTGGTGAATAAAATTGTGGATTAAGAGGACAAGCGCGCCCTTTTATTCACTCACTTAACGGACGAAACCTACCGCTTGTTACGTAACTTGGCTCATCCAAAGGAATTAGAGGAGCTCGAGTTCAAGGAGCTAGTGAAATTACTCGACGGCCACTTCAAGAAAAAGCAGTGTACGTACACTGATAAGGCCAAGTTTTATGCTGCGACGAGAGTACCAAGCGAGACTTTAGGGGACTGGGCGGCGCGATTAAGAGGATTGGCAACTTATTGCAATTTTGGCGCGGCTCTGGAAGCGAATTTAGCAGATCGTTTCATCCTAGGCTTGGGCTCGGGGCCCGAGCGTGATAAATTATTTGAAAAAACGGCTACCCTCTCGATGGCGGAGGCTCTGGAGATTGCAGAGAAAGCAGCGGTCGCTAGGGAAGCGAAGACGGAGATGGCGGCAACTGTCAAAGAAGAGCCCGTATTTTATGGGGCTAGTGGAAATCCACGCCTCGGCCGTGCCCATTTCGGCAAAAGGGCATCGCGGGCATCGCGGCGGTAGCAACAGCGGTGGCGTGAACCGGCCGGCCGGAGGCGAGCAGCGGCAGCGAGATGATTCCCGATGTGCCATTTGTGGAATGAGAAACCATGATGTAGATAGTTGCCGTTACAAGCATTATCGATGCCAGAAATATGGAGTTATAGGACATTTAAAAAAAGTATGTAAAAGCAAAATTTCGCGAGTGAACTGCATCGCCACTGAACTGGAGGAAAACGTGACCGATGGAGCTGAGCAGTGTTGTAGGGAGTGCTAAAACTTTAATTTAAGGTACGTGCCTAATATTAAACCAATTACCTTAGATGTGATTTTAGATGGTAAAAATTTAACCATGGAACTAGACTGCGGTTCAGGAGTGTGCGTCATTTCAAATAGTTTGTATTACGAGATGTTTTCTGAGTACCAGTTACAAAAATGTGACCTCAAAATGTGACACCGGCCATCGAATCTCGCCACTCGGCTGTTTCCAAATAGGGGTTACTTACAACAGTAGAACCGAGAAAATTTATATATTTGTTGTAATTAACGGTGCCCCCCCTTGCTTGGTCGAGATTTTATGGCCGCTTTTGACTTGATTGTAACAACAAAAACAAACCTTAATAGTATTGGAAATGATAATGATGTACAACAATTTACCGACACCTACCACATCCCAGCATTCCTTTCGAGACAAACCCTCCCCATATGCAGATAAACAGTAATGATGAATATAATTTTAGTATACTTGTACAGAATATGCAAAGTATAAAGCCTCCTCCTTGAAAACCAATACCAAGCAGTCTGCCTCACTGAAACGTGGATATCAAGTCAGGATCTAATTCACATTAAGGATTACGAATTCGCAGCGGCACACTACAGAAATGAGCGACGAGGCGGTGGTGTAACGATCCTGATCAGAAATGGGACTGCGTTCAACGAGAGAAGGGACATATCGGACTTATCTATAGACAATATTATTGAATGCTGCGCAGTTGAATTACCACCCAACACGGTGCTAATAACAATTTACAGAATAAGTCATGACATGCACACTTTCTTTAAGGCGTGCTTTTCCCGTACGAGCTAAGCGAACCAGTTTTTTGAATCCATCAGAAATATAAGAAACAATGTTTTAAAATTGTGAAAAAAATATATCTTATACTTAAGGATCTGGCAGATATGTTTTGGATCTCAAAAACATGATTAGATAAACTTTGCTCGATAGAAAAAAATTCCAAAGTTACGCCTTTTTTTAACAATAAATCAATCTCAGAGCTACAATACAAACTATTTTGACTTGTTTTTTACATAAATGTATAGGTAATAAGATAATCTAGATGATTTGGATCACTTTGTCTCGGTAACATCATTAAAATAATTTCTATGTTTCAATACCTACTAAATCCGCAACCGCCATCACTCGCGAACGCACTTACGCCCTCTTCAGTCGCGCGGCAGCGCTTGTAGAGGACGGACCTGCGTCAGTATGTTCCGCGCGGTCACGTGATTTTACCATTTACAAACAATGGGAAACAAAGCATATGAAACGTAAGAAAAACTCACTAAGTGCTATAAAAACACACTTTCTGATAACAGAAGCATCTAATACTTTACGAGGTGCTTGAAAGCGCCTAGCTTTCCTACATCAACAGTTAAAATATTTCAGTATTTTCACTAGGTCAGCAACCAATTTCAATGTAGGTAAATAATATTATATTCCTAGATAATATAATTGTGAGTATGTAAGTATGATATATTTACAGTATTTCACCTTTACTGATATACCTACGTCCGATCTGCAAAATGATTATATTCCTTCGTGCTCTTTGACTCCTTTGAAAATCAGAAATTATTTATTTGGATTGATGCAGTATGGGGATATTGGGGATGTTACAATATATGTATAGTGTTACGCTTTTAGTATGAGGGTGCCGAAGGCGCCCGGCTTTGGATCGCATGCAACGCGCCACGCCCGTCAAGCGTGCAAATTCATCATCATAATCATAAATTTAAATAAATATAAAATGTCAAATTGAAATAATTGAAAAAATTACCCTAATAGGCATACCGCAATACAATTATTTAAGAACTAAATACATATCACTAATTTTAATATTTGACCACGGTCGACATGAATTAAATATAATTGAGGGTTCAAGGTGCCTACAGGCAGTTCATCTTGCGCTTGGTTGTATTAGTCTTGTTCGAGAAACTGAACACGGTGAAAAATAGAGATAATACTCCTAAAAATACGTGTGATACCTCATTAGATTCGTCATAATGCCTAGAAAAATGCATTCGAAGCGTGTAGTAGCACACACAAAATGTCAAAAGTTATAAGCAAAAAAAGGGGGAAAAAGTAGAGATCTTTAATTTCCCCAATATCTCAAAAAGTATTCATATGCGAGTGCGAGATGGGTGGGGGGTGCTCGACCAAATGTCATAGAGGGCCCCAAGACAAAACAAACTGCATTTAAAATTTTTCAAAATGACCGACTTTATTTTTTATTTTTTTCAAGTTGGTCCGAGCGCGCTGAGATTTGGCATGGCGAAAGATAGAAGCCTCTAGATTACTATGAAAAAAAAAATTTTTTGGAAAAAATCTAAGGTGGCGGAAATAATGGTCATTTTAATTTTGTATGGCAACTTTTAAACGGTGCGAGATGGGTGGGGGGTGCTCGACCAAATGTCATAGAGGGCCCCAAGACAAAACAAACTGCATTTAAAAATTTTCAAACAGGCCGACTTTTTTTTTTATTTTTTTCAAGTTGGTCCGAGCGCGCTGAGATTTGACATGCGGCGAGCTTGAGGGCCCAAAATTACCATGTGAAAAAAAATTTTTGGAAAAATCCAAAATGGCGGCGGACACGGGCCAAATTCAAATTTCCAAGTAGGTTAGGCGAGCCCGAAGGGCGAGCTTCAGGCTGGGAGGCCGAAGGCCGACCCCGCGGAGGGCCGTCAGGCCCGGAGCTTTATCTCGAATGTCCAAGCATCCTCCCCCCCCCAGTAATTTTGGGCGAGGCCGAAGGCCGAGCTGCGGGAATGACGAACAAAGCAAAATCCTATACAAAAAGTGTGTTAAGCGAGCCCGAAGGGCGAGCTTCAGGCAGGGAGGCCAAAGGCCGACCCCAGTGGATGGCCGATGGTCCGGAGCCTCCACCCCGACTCCCAAAACGCGAGGCCGAAGGCCGAGCTGCGTGAATGCAGTTCCTCCAAACGTCCTACAAAGTCAACTTTCTTGATAAGCGGAGCCGGCGGGCCGAAGGCCCGACGGCGAAGCGTCAAGGCTCGCGAAGGCCGAAGGCCGAGCTCCGCGTTGGGCCGAAGGCCCGAAGCGTCACACGTGAGGAGGAAGTTGGAGCTGAAACACGGCCCAATAGGAAAAGTTACGATTTCTCAAGCACGCGAGGCCGAAGGCCGAGCTGCGGGAATGAAGTTCTCGCATGTGGATCTTTTCTTTCTATCAAAAGTACAACTTTATTTATTTCTCCCTTTGGAAAACAAACTACTACACAACAATAACAACAGCAGGAATGGACTGCTACCAACAATGTGGGTTAGGTTAGGTTAGAACTGCGACCCTCACAGGAACAGACTGCTACCAGAAAAGTGGGTTAGGTTAGGTTAGAAATGCGACCCTCACAGAAACGGACTGCTACCAGAAAAGTGGGTTAGGTTAGGTTAGAACTGCGACCCTCACAGGAACGGACTGCTACCAGAAAAGTGGGTTAGGTTAGAACTGAGAACCCTACAGAAACGGACTGCTACCAGAAAAATGGGTTAGGTTAATAGTTACAACAGCACAAACAACAGCAACAACAACACGTCAACAACAGCACCAACAGCAAACAACACGCGTACCGCGGGGCCCTCGGGCCCCGCGCACAGGGCAATATCTAGTTAATATTATTAAAGAGGAGGATATTTCCAATACAACATTATATACTTGCAGGACTGTATCTCCATTATTTATACTTTTTATTCAACGCTGAACACAGTCCTCCACGCCTCATTTTCGGCGTGAAAAAGCGATTACGTAACATTCAATATAATTTTAAAGGTATTAAATATTCGTTGAAAATTTAAAAAAAAAAATGGTGTATTTAAAACATGTCAACAAATGTACTACTTGTAGAAATTTATCTTAAAGTTATTTAGGCAATTGTTAATTAACAAAATTTTCTCAAACTTCCTTCTTTATTGAAAACGAAAAAAAATGTATAAATAACTATCGTAAAATTTTGTCGCTCTTCTCATATAAATGCTTAATAAGATCACATTATAAAAAATTTAATACGTTTTAAGACGCTATTTTGGGTTTAACACATTATTACGCGAGCAAGATCATAAAAAAAAACATTTAGTAAACTTTACTAAATCAGATTATTTGTGAAGGGTGCGGAATACGGGGTGTGATTACAGGGAGTTCAAAATAAGGCGGGTATAAGACAATTTTTTTTAATATTTTGTGTTATTCAGTCAGTTACGTGGTCTTTCACTATCGGCCTCATCTGAGAATTCAAAGTCGCTCAACGAGCTATGGAGAGGGCTATGCTCGGAGTTTCTCTGCGTGATCAAATCAGAAATGAGGAGATCCGTAGACGAACTAAAGTCACCGACATATACTGTGTGCATATTTATTTGCGTTATTTGACATCTGTCACTCACAACAGCAATACAACGTAAAATGTCTCGCACATCGAAATCACAAAGGAAAACAATTGCACTACGAACGTTTACGTTCTACGTCTTTTTTTAATTTTAGGGCTAGCCGGACACCACCTTTATGAATCGGTAGTCGTCTAAGTAAATCGATATGAATTTTTCATTTTTCTTTTAATAAAAATAAGGAAAAGGTGGATAGTCAACTGTAAATATGGATATATTTATCGTCACCTAACAGACAACAAATTTGACACAGAAATAACATAAATAACTTTAAAATAGATCCCCAGTTAGTTTAGATTTTGACGATGGGTGCGACCTACTCGGTCGGTGTATTAAATGCCTTGCGCGAAAACCATATAATTCTAGCTTTATTTAAATCGCAAATAAAAATTCATTATACGTCACAATTCGATACCTCAGTCTACGTGCCATCCAATCGTAATCGCTTGCTGTGACTATCGATTTGGGTTAGTTACATCTCTATACAGGATGTCCAGTAATTAATGGACAACCTTCTAACCATCGACAGGGCAGCTTAGGCTGGTCCAGAAAATGCACTTATAGGTCTAGTAAAAGTTTCGTGGTTTTCGAGATAATCGCACTTTTGTCTTTTTTACTAGTTAGCACTAGTACTACACTTTAAACACCATCTAGGCCATATCTTTATTTGTAGAAATGTAAATAGCATGTGTGATACCATTTTAGAATCAGTATTAGATAAACTATTTTTAAGAAAGTTGGCCACTTCTTGAAAATGTTATAATATATATACATATATATATGGGCAGGCCACATTGCGCGCAGAGAAGATGGCCGATGGTGTCGAAAAGTGCTCGAGTGGAGACCACGGACTAGCAAGCGCAGCGTAGGACGTCCACCCACAAGATGGACAGACGACCTTGTTAAGGCCGTCGGAAGACGCTGGATGCGGGTCGCTTCCGACCGGAATGGAGGTCCAAGGGGAAGGCCTATGTTCAGCAGTGGACGTCTTATGGCTGAGATGATGATGATGAGTCAGTTACAACTTAATTAAAAAAATATATATATAATGTACTTAATAAAATGTAGGTACCATCGGTGCGCGAGTTTGACTCGCACTTAATTGAATTATTTTCTTGAAAACATTGTTTCGTTAAAATTGTGTGATCATTAAAATAGGTATAAAGTCGATAGGTATTGTAAACAATAATTTATTAAGTTAGGCAACAAAAGTATTGGAAATTGTGATAATGAGACCCACCAAAAACATTTTCATGTAAAATGTTGCCAAGAAGAAACCATAAGGCTTGCACTGACAAAAAGTTATCAGAAATTTACTTTGAAACTGTTTTTTTTTTTGTTTTTAGAGCTTATAAATAAGTACTACTGATCAGTAACAACGTTTTAACGGCAGCGTTATTGAGTTAAAGGAATCTGTAAAGTAAAATTATTGATTAAGGTTAATAACCTTTATAAATAGAACCCTTAATTGACCGTCTCCTTTAAAATTGTTACTTTCCTTTAGGTACTTTAACTCGAACACGCTGCCATGAAATTAAAACGTTCTTTACTGATCAATAATAAGTACACATGTCTATATAAAAATAATAATTCTACATGAAATGATCAGAAATACGTAATGCAAAAAATACATACGTACATATACAATAAAAACTCTAAAACGTGACCATTTCCCGGTCTAGTTAAAATACTGCCATCATAAGATCATTATACTGTGACCCGTCTGCTATGTTTACCGTGCGCGGCGCGCGCTCACGATCTCGGCGAGCGGGTCGCGGGACGCGCGGGCGGGGCTTCACGGTTTGCCGCGCACCTCACCCCCTCAGATTCGTTGATGAGTCGAATCATATCGCCTTAAATGCCTATACTGCAAAACGTAATTCAAGACCAAAAAAAGTAAGACAATGTTGCCACTGCAATAATTTGTTTGTAAAATAGTAAATTCTTTTTGATAAATAATCACGCTAAGATATATTTATTTATTAGTAATTTTACTCCTACGATTTAAAAAAGTACTTTTATTTACTTACTTTTACATAAATACAAGACGCGCTAGTAAAAAGTGGCAACATTGTCTTACTTTTTTTGGTCTTGACTTACGTTTTGCAGTTTAGATCAAATCCTAAATAAACTCAAACAGAAAACTAAAAAGCACTTAATTATTGTAGGAGATTTTAATATTAACTTTTTACATAAATCAGCAGAATGTTGTCGACTGCAAAATGTAATGCTTGAAAATAACTTACGCCAAATAGTTATGGAACCCACCAGAGTTACCAAATTGAGTTCTACTTGTATCGACTTAATATTCACTAATAATAACCACTACAGTATTCAGGTCGAAGACCAAAGTATATCAGACCATAACTGCCTTACATACAAATTCAAAACCGGTAAAAGCAAAAATCTACCTACCACAGTTATAAAAAAACGATTATTTAATATAAAAAATATAACATATTTTAAACAAGCACTTACCGAAGTAAACTGGAACGAAATTATGCTGCTCTAAAAAAACTTTAATAAGGCTGCCAGTAGTAAAGATAATTTTCTACCGAGTACCGCATGTTTATATTACCACGCGTGGTGGTGACGCGAAAACTAATCACAAAATGTGTGTTGTTTAAAATTATATAAAATCGTTATAAATCCATACAATTTTTAAACAGTGTTGTAGAACAAGTATTAGTGTGTTATATTTGATATAAATTATTGCAAAATCACTTCATATTTTTTCAAAAAAAAATCAAATAACACAAAATCGGGGGAAGTCACACTACACGGTCCGTGACATTTCGCACTTGTAATTTTTTTTTTATATGTTTCTAATACTCTTAGGACAATAAATTTAGGTTGACCTAAAACTAGAGGTAAATTGCTAAGTATATTGATATAGAGTTTACTTATTTTCACAAAAATACCTGCTATTCTTACGTGTTACACAAAAAATGCATAAGAATAAAAATTACCCAAATACATCATCTGTGAAAATTTCAACTGTCTAGCTGTCACGGTTCGTGAGATACAGCCTGGTGACAGACAGACGGACGGACGGACGGACGGACGGACGGACAGCGAAGTCTTAGTAATGGGGTCCCGTTTTACCCTTTGGGTACGGAACCCTAAAAATTACCGAACATGTTTAGTGCCGGGATTGACGAGCTACCTACAATTTTAATCAAACACTGCAACAGAGAGCTAACACCTATTTTAACATATTTAATTAACCAATCTTTTGTACAATGCACTTTCCCAGACAAACTGAAAATTGCCATAATAAAACCGATCCTTAAGAAAAAAGGCGACCCGGGAACCGTAAGCCAATTGTTACGATATTTCAAGGGTAAAAGATAGTTTTAAACAACAAGTAACGAATCAAATGTTTATTATGCAAAATATCCAACTATTCAAAGCAAATACATAAATATTCAAAATGTCACCAACCTTACGCGAAGACGTCTCGTTCCGAAGTGTCAACTGTCAACCGTGACCGACCAGTTGTGACGTAGCCATTCGTTCACTATGAATTTAGCTAGCAAAGTGTTGCCAGTGCAATATTAATAGTCACGTTACAGTCGGCCATCCTTCAGGAACGAGTCTCTTCGTTCTAGATATTATTCTAATTTTTACAAATACGCTTTAATCACAATATCAGTTTATTTTAGAAATTCGTAATTCGTCTAAAATCTATCTTATCTAAGGATCATGACGTAATTCATATATCAATAATTCAATATCATATACAAGTTCACATAATCCTAAATCAAAAGATCACTCCAATTATAGCCATGAAGTAAGGAAGTTATTCCTCGCTACTCCCCCACTGTCATGACTGCGATGTTAGGAACCACTCCTGGGCGGTGAGTTCGTACACCAATCATGCCCGATTCCAGACACCCTCCCTAAGTGTGGAAGTTACTTCCTTCACAACCACACAATCACTTATGGATATGATTGAGCCACTCCTGGGCGACGAGTTCATACGCCAATCCTGCCCGACTCAATCATTCCTCTCTATTTATCATTATATCATTATAATCGAGTCACAAACTTATCTAGATTGAGCCACTCCTGGGCGGCGAGTTCATACGCCAATCATGCCCGGCTCAAACATCGTTTACTATCCTACGTTTTCACAAAAGTCATATTATTATTATCTTAAAATATTAAAGATTCACTTAATCAATACATCCATGGAATTTGAGCCAATCCTGGGCGACAAGTTCATATGCCAATCATGCCCGACTCAAATATCCCTCATTCAAAAATATATTTTCAACATTCGATTAATAGGTTCGATTACATTTTACCAATCAGTGCATTATATCATATCAATCACAGTTCTATAATAGTTAAATCCGTATATTTTACGATAGTAAAGATGGCTAGAATTCACTAATCATGGTAGATTTCAAATTTTAAAGTTAACTGTAAGTATAAAGTTACTATTTATCTAATGTATTGTTCATTATCATTAATCATTCTTCATTGCTCCCATCATCCTCACCATCTTCACTTGAAGAGCAAGCAGCGGTACTAAAGCTAAGCCAAGGGAATATTTTATCAATTGCGACAACTGTCTCATACCTAGCTCCCTTTTTGGTTAAAGGAGTATCCTCCACAAGAAAGCGATCATTTGGTAAAACTTTTTTAATTCTATAAGGGCCTTTACATTTGGCCTCAAGCTTTTTAGATTGACCTGGTCCCGTCACTACAGCCCTCGCAATCCTAACTAAATCGCCCTCTTTGTATACTGTACTTTGTTTTTTGTTTCTGTCATATCGCTCCTTTGTTTTTTCTTGATTTTCTTTTATATTATCCGAAGCTTGAGACCGAATGTCCTGTATTGTTCTATCGTCTACATTTTTATCCTCAATCTCATCCGCGATTTCGTTTAATATGCCTTGTGACGGGTTTGTAACTGTTCTACCAAACAAGAGTTCCGTCGGTGTTTTCTTTGTGACGTCATGAACTGTCGTATTTAACCCTAACTGCACATCAGGGAGTAAATCTTCCCAAGTGTTCTTATTTTTGCCATGCACCATGGAACCAAGAGCAGACAAGATCGTCCTGTTGTAACGTTCGACCTGCCCATTGGCCCTTGGTGTAGCAACGGCGTTGAGGATGTGTTTCGTGCCAATTGACTGTATAAAGGTTTTGAATTTCTTACTTGTGAAGCTTGTGCCTCTGTCTGTTATTAACCGCGTAGGTGACCCAAAATAACTGAAAAGCGTTTTAAATGCCCTAATGCTTTCCTTAGTTTTAGTGCTTCGAACAGGAAAAAGGCTTACGTATTTTGTGAAAGCATCCACCATCACTAATATGTAAGTAAAACCGCGTCTACTTTTTGGGAATGGGCCGAGATGGTCGGCGTGGAGTGTGTGGAACGGAACGTCAACCTTTGGGATGGGGTGTAGTAGTCCCTCTCGGGAGCCTGCTGGCAACTTATGGTGAGCGCACTCAAGGCAAGCGGATACGTATTTTTTTATAAATTTACGCATCTTTGCGAACCAAAATGAGGAACGTATCCGCTCTAGCGTCTTCTCAAACCCAAAATGACCTACGCTGTCATGGTTAGCTTTCAGAAGTTGCCAACGGACTCCTTTTGGGACTACCCACCTCGTTCCACCATCTTTAAGTACGCGAAAGACCCGTCCATTTTTAAGTGTATAATCCTTGTAAATACTAACGATCTTAGGTGTCTCCGGGTCTTCAAGCATATCCTTTATGCGTTTGATTTCGTCATCAGAGGACTGCACAGTGGTTATCCAATCTTCAGTACCAACGGATAAAACATCCAGTGTATGTGTTGGCTCAGGACCCACTGATACAGGTCCCCTGCTGAGGGCATCAACGTGTGACATTCTTTCACCCGGACGATATTCGATGGTGCAGTCGAATTCTAAGAATTGTATCCACCAGCGTGATATGCGTGGGACAAGGTCCCTTTTAGTAAAAGTCGACCGTAAGGCGTTGCAATCACTGACTATGGTGAACTTTATACCGATAAGGTATGTACGAAATTTACTCAGAGAATTCACAACAGCAAGCGTCTCGAGTTCAAATGAATGTAGTTTCATTTCATCAGGCTGAGTTTGACGGCTATAGTAAGCGACTGGCCGCCAGGCATCGGATTGTTTCCTTTGCATCAGTATGCCTGCAATGCCGAATTTGCTGGCATCTGTATGCAATTGCGTCTCTGCAGTATGGTCGTACAATGCTAGAACAGGCCTATCTACTAGTTTCTCCTTTATGGTTTGAAAAGCTTGGTTCTCTGAGTCACTCCACTACCAGGGAGTATCTTTCCTCAAGAGGTTCGTCAAAGGCCTCGCTAATACGGCGAATCCCTTAACGAACCTCCTGAAGAAACTCGCCAACCCGAGGAACCTCCTTATTTCGTGTTGATTGGTTGGTGTTGGGAATTTGGCTACGGCTTCAGTTTTTGAGAGCCCGGGCCTTATACCATCCTGATCTATCTCAAATCCAAGGAAATCAATTTTCTCTTGGAAGAAGTGACACTTTTCCATTTTTAAAGTAAACCCTGCTTCTTTCAACAAGCCTAACACCTCTTTGAGACGTTCAAGCCCTTCCTCGAAGGACTTGGACGGTATCAAAATATCGTCCATATAAATTACGACATAGCTCACTTTAGATTTACTGAGGACTTTGTGAATTGCTCTCTGAAAAACGGCAGGAGCGTTTGCCAAACCGAATGGTACCCGGTTGTACTCATATAAACCGTCGGGTGTGACAAACGCTGTTTTCTCGCGGGAATTCTCGGCTATAGGAATCTGATGATAGCCTGAGGCTAAATCTAGGGATGTAAATAACGACTGGCCAGAAAGCTGATCCAATAGATCCTCAATATGTGGCAAAGGATAATGATCTCTTTTGGTGCGGCTGTTGAGAGCGCGGTAGTCTACGCAAAGGCGTTTTTCACCCGACTTCTTTTTGACTAATACGATTGGGCTCGCATAAGGAGACTCGGACTCACGCACTATTCCATGATCCAGCATATCACTAACCATGTCCTGAACTAGCTTACGCTCGGAATGAGCTAGACGATACGGTCTATATACTACTGGAGTAGTGTCCTTAAGGTGAATCTCCATCTCAGTCACGTTAGTAAACCCTAAGTCGTGCATTCCAGTTGAGAAACAATCTTTAAATTCACTTAGTAACTCTTCGCATTGGCGTTTCTGGCTATCGGTTAACTGTTCCCCACATTTGGGTCTTACGGATTCCTGAGGGAGCAAGTCATTTGAAATATGCAAAACTCTCTTACTACTACCTACGAATTTGGCGCGAGTAATAAGGGTGTTTTCTTTAAAGTGTAGCGGTGTTGAGCTAACATTCTGAATAAAAAGATTGCAGTTAACACCTTTAACTTGGTATTCACCTGGCATAAGGTAGTATTCTTGCCCAACGGGACCCCTAATCGACCCATTCACATAAAAATTGCCATGACAAGAAATGTTAGACTTTACTGGAACAGATATCATTTCACCTACATCGATGGAAACATCACAAGCCGTATTTAACTCAACTTTAATATCATCTACATGTTCTGTTCGTTCAAACTTCAATTCTTTCGGAGTCTTAATAATCGTCAACGTAGGTCTCTCCGTATAACTATGTCCAAGTAAGATGTTACATTTCATTAAATGGTCATCTACTATAAATACTTCTACATTCCTTTCTATAATGCCCTGAACCTCTATATCAGCAAAAGTAAAACCCAATGGTAAGTATGGGACGTTACCTAGGCCTGTCAAGTAAGGACCCGTAACTTCCTTCCAAGTAATACCCAATTGCAAAGCAGCATTTTTCTGAATAAGAGTAGCCTCACTACCTAAGTCTACTTGGCACAGAATGGGGATACCGTTTACGTTTATTAGAATCTTATATTTGTCGCTAGTATTTTCAGACACTGAAACTCTAAGAACACTTTTCTCCTTAGGTGGATTTTCTTTGGTTTTTGTACAATGTAGAGAATCGTGACCAATAAAGTTACAAGTAGTACACTTTAATAGGGGTTTGGGACATTTAAAGCTAGGATGTCCCACACCCTGACAATTAAAGCACTTAATAGTTCCCTTCTGGCTATTACTTTTAGTTGCGCTACCGTTAACATCACTAGGCTTTGATAAAGAACTATTTGTGTTACCTGGACGCCGATCGCGGTTCATATTATTTGCATTATCTAATTGATTTCTATTATTCGATTTTATGGTTTTAAAGAATTCAAGTACATCTTCAGGCTTGTCAAATTTGGCTGCTTGGGCGCCTACGCGCACACCTCTGTCATCAATCGCGTAAAGTAAACAGTCCACAGCTTGCTTTCCAAATATCTTACATCTATTCAAAAGATTAATTTTGGCAAAGTAATACATTTCAAATGATTCCCCAGGGCGTACCCGTCTATTAAGCATATCAGTTAATAATTCAGCGTAATTTTCAGTGGCTGGAAAAGATTCTCTCAATAAATCTTTCCACTCAGTCCATGTATGCTTAATTGAGGGTAGACCCTGATACCAGGTTTTCGCAAGTCCAGTAAGTTTTGGCAGAGCGTAGTGAATCGTTTGTTTATCGTTCCAGTTATAAATTTCTGAGCATTCCTCGACTTTATCGAGCCAGACATTTACTGTCTGCTCTTTCGACATAGGGTCAAACTCAGGTATGACATTATTTAAACTCGAGCCAGAAAACGATTCACTATGCCCAGTCTTTGATTTTAATAATTTTACAAACTCATCAAGAAGACTTGATGTTGCTTTGTGCTTCTCATTTTTATTTCCATCAAAGTCAGGGCTGCGTTCCTTAGCAGGTGTTCTTAGGCAACGATCACGAATATGACGGTGGTTTCGTGGCGTATTTTTGCTACGGGCTTGGCCACGAGAGGCACGCAATGCTGGCAAAGAACGCACTTCCCGCTCGTCGTTTATTCGTGAACGTTTGCAACGTACCTCACTTTCAAGAATCTTGAGCTGTTCTCTTTTCCGTATGAGCTCCTGCTCTCGCTGTCGCAGTGATTCAGTGCTATCGACGCTTGAACTTCGGCGACGACTGCGGCTAGGCCTGGTCCGCGAAGCGCGATCATCACGACGACTGCGACTGCGACTTGGCCGTGTCAATGAGTTGCGGGGTCTGCGTAGGCTGCGGCTGCGGCTGCGGGTATGTCGCGTTCGCGTACTCCGATCATCACGGCGACTGCGTCCACGGCTGCGTCGCGAGCCTCCAGGCCGCTTTCTTTCAGTATCTTCGTCACTCATTTTCTGAAACTCGGATACATTTATGTCAGTTCTTGAAGTTGGAAAGCCTTAAACAAATTAACAGAACATAAAAGTCAGTGGAATCGATCACTCGGTCTAACGTTACATAAATTTATGTCGGAATAAGATAATTAGTCATGTATTTCAATTATTAAGAATGAGGGTAAGTCACAAAAATCACCTTATTGTAAAGTATTCTATTCTTTTTTTCTTTTTAAATCCATATTCATCCAATCCATGTCTGTTTATTTTCACGATTAATTGTACACAATGTATATAAGTATATTTATTATTTCTATTTTTAACTATATTTTTGTATTTTATCGATATTTGAAGTAATTAAAAAATAACTTTTATCAACCGTTTCTCTTCAATCCATGTTCATCTGCTTCAAAATGTATTATTTTTATTACTAAAAACACTAAATACATATAATATTATTAGTTCTTTAATATTTCACTTATATTTTAGCAATTGCTCAACGTTTTCAAAAAAAATATTAAAGATGTCGGTAGGATTCCAATTTGAAATCCATATGCATCAGTTCACTGACAGATCATTTCTAAAATAAACGATACTTAATATGTTTAAATATTTAAATTCTTTCTATTTTCACTGATATTTTTGGTATAGCTACTCATTTTTTTATTTAATTTGAATTCAATAACGTTCGAGCTAATGGCGTGGTATACGAAAAGTTTGTTTATTTTTTTCGCAACGATCCCTACTTCTGATATGTTACGATATTTCAAGGGTAAAAGATAGTTTTAAACAACAAGTAACGAATCAAATGTTTATTATGCAAAATATCCAACTATTCAAAGCAAATACATAAATATTCAAAATGTCACCAACCTTACGCGAAGACGTCTCGTTCCGAAGTGTCAACTGTCAACCGTGACCGACCAGTTGTGACGTAGCCATTCGTTCACTATGAATTTAGCTAGCAAAGTGTTGCCAGTGCAATATTAATAGTCACGTTACACAATATAGGCCGATAGCCGGCTCCCAATTATATCAAAATTGTTTGAAAAGGCTATGGCCAACCGAATGTACAACTTTTTAGAGAAATTCCATATCTTAGACTACAACCAGAACGGGTTCCGTAAAAATCACTCCACTACCCTGGCGGTGTACAAGTATATACACGAGGTTCTAAATTATCTGAGGGATAAACAGCATGGTATTGGACTGCTTTTAGATATGACCAAAGCGTACGAAAAAGTTTCGCATACAATACTCTTGAAAAAATTGTACGGAGTAGGCATTCGAAATGAAGCGCATCATTGTTGGCTAAAATCTTATCTACATAACCGAACGCAGTGTGTGCAGATACAGCACTACGACGAAACAACTGCTGAACTTAGATATGTGCAATCAGATACAACGATAATATATATTAATGACTTGCCCAAGGTAATGAAACAGTCGTGTATACTATTTGCGGACGATGTATCAATATTATTTAAATGCCCCAATGACCACGACATAAGCAGTGACATTAAAGGAACACTAAACGTAGTAGACAACTGGCTACGCGACCACTCCTTAGAATGAAATACCACAAAAACAAAATTAATTCAATTTCGGCCATATCAAAAAGATGCCCTTGACCTATCAGCTTTGTCATCAGAAACTGGTATAGAAGTCAGCGAGTTTAACTTATTAGGAGTATTTATCGATACGCGCCTAAATTGGAAAAAACATATAGAGGAAACAAAGAAAAAAATATCTCGGTTCAAATACGCCTTAGGGATACTTAAAAGAAATACTCACAGTGAATGCGCACTATTCTGTCTATTACGCATATGCGTACGCCTGGCTGAGGTATGGAATTATATTATGGGGCGATAGCACTGATATTAACGATTTATTTGTTTTACAAAAAAAATGCCTCCGTGTTATTGTTAACACCCATGAGCTTGACAGTTGCAAAAAACATTTTATTCAAAATAATATGCTAACCTTACCATATACATCCTTGAAATCGGGTTATTTGTCAGAAAACATCGTTATGTTTGAATTTACAAAAAGTGCGCGCCGCCGTAACAACTTAGTCCTTCCGCCTCATAGAATTCATATGTACAAAGTCGGACCATACTATAGGTGTATACAAATATATAATAAGCTCCCAATAGATATTAAGAACGAGACCGATTTCAACGTGTACAAGAATAGGCTGAAGACCTTTTTAACCTCAAAAGCCTACTACTCAGTCGAAGAGTTTATGACAGATACAAATTTATGATTTGACCTAGGAATTACTTTGTTTGTTTATTAATTAATGTGCTAATTACTTGTAAATGTATTATAATAAAATGTGGATAACGTACTTATGAATTTGGAACCTTTTATGAATTTTATCAATTTAACCATAAATTAATTTCAATTTAAATTACTTTTATTTTTACTTTTGTTTTAAATTACTTTTATTTTTATTTTATTTCAAACAACTATGATTATGTCTTACATGTTTTACTTGAATCTGTATCTGTATTATTCCTTTATTTTAATTGTAATGAATTCCTATTGTTTACTTGAATGCTACTTTAATTTGACTATGTAATAATTATATTTAGTAATTAGTTTTAGAATATTATCTGTTGCTATGCCCTGACAGGGTAACCATGCATGCACTTAATACATGTTAAAACCTTAATGTAACCATGGTTCTGCAATAAATTAAATGAAACAATTGTTAGAACAATATCCTAACGTTTGGCGCAATGAGCTCGGTTTATTTAACAAGTTCAAGGTCACGTTGCGTCTCAAGGAAAATTCATACCCAAAATTCTTTAAACCGCGGTCTGTTCCCTTTGCCTTAAAAGCCAAAGTAGAGGAAGAACTGGATAGGTTAGTAAAGTTAGGTATTTTAGTTCCCGTGAATTACTCAAATTACGCTACCACTATAGTGCCTGTGCTTAAAGAAAATGGTAAGGTTAGGATAGCTGGCGACTTTTCCGTGACATTAAATAAAGATTTGGTAATTGACAAGTACCCCCTACCTCGAATAGAGGAGGTTTTCGCCAAGTTAGGCGGTGGCGAACATTTCAGCAAAATAGACCTTAAAAATGCATATAATCAGTTTCTATTGGATGATTCATCGCAGGAACTCACGACCATAAATACCTCAAGAGGATTATTTAAATATACAAGATTAGTGTACGGCTTGGCTAATGCGCCGGCGATTTTCTAAAAATCTATGGAAACCCTTCTCACAGGTATTGAGGGCGTGAGTTGCTGGCTTGATGACATTTGTATAACAGGGCCCAATAAAAAGGTGCATTTGGAAAGGTTAAATTTGGTTTTAAATAGATTAAACGATGCGGGCTGCGTTTACAAAAAGAAAAATGCGAATTTTTCAAAACTAGTATCACCTATTTAGGTTATGTTATTAATAAAGACGGGCTACAGACATGTCCCACTAAGGTTGAGGCCATTTTGAATGCACCAGAGCCAACAAATGTGACAGAGGTGCAGTCGTTTCTAGGTTTAGTTAATTACTACAGAAACTTTATTATATTTCTTAAGCTTCATTCTTCAGATATAAAAACCAGGTAGTCCTTTAACCTACTAGGCAACTCATCGCATGTTTAAAGTGGGTAGAAAAAACTTTAACTCGAACAGGTCTATCCCCACTTGTCCACCTAGCCTTGGTGGGTAGTAAGGCTTGCCGCCATTGCTCATTCTTTATTCTTGCGAGGCAACGAACGCACGTAAAATCATAATTTATTTCAAAGTCGTTTACAAAATGCCTAAACGTAGTGCAGAGGAAAAGATAGCACATTATACGCGTAAAATTCAAAGAATACAAGAAAAGAAACTCAAGCGAAATCGCCGAGTTATACCAGTGCTACCAGATTCTTCAGATTCTGAAGAAAAATCAGGTAAGTGTAACTATTTTTTCATCACACTTGCTCGGAAAAGATGTATTTACACGTAGGGCTTGCGGGCGGGAAATTGAAATTTTCGCCCTAGGGCGGAAAAAATCTTTTCCGAGCAAGTGTGATGAAAAACACTTATTTACACGTAGGGCTTGCGGGCGGGAAATTGAAATTTTCGCCCTAGGGCGGAAAAGTGTTTTATACAGAAGTTTGTTTTTATTAATTCTCCTTTTTTTCCTTACAAGTGTGATGAAAAACATTGTGTGTGCCACGGGCGGTAAAGAAATTCCGAACTCGTGAACATTTTAAGCCCTCGCTTCGCGTCGGGCTTAAAATTGACACTCGTTCGTAATTTCTTATTTCCCGCCCTTAATACACAATGTACTATTGTAAAAACTTACACTTTGTGGTCAAATATCATGCATTTAGTGCCGCGCGGGCCGTGAGTCCACATCGGTAACTATAAACCTGGGGGGCGGCCGAGAGTCGTCACGAAGGTAAAACTAGCTTGGGGGTTGGCCGCGAGTCAACACGATAGCAATGTGTATAATATTACCTCATAAATATTATAGTATATTTAAAACACCTTATGGGTTTTATTTGTAAAAACATTTGTAGCCTACCCTCGAATTAAAAATATTTATTTTCTATTTTTAGACCTCGAAAATATTATCGACGATGCCCCGGTGATTGAAAATCGGTTTATAGAAACTTTATTTATGTCTAAGAAATTACAGGAATTTCACTTATAAGACTACTTATAAATAGTTAACTTAAGAAAATTATAAGTTACGCAATAAGCAAGCACGATAATGTTCAATAATACACAGTTGCATTTAGATTTAAACTAATGATTCAAACACAGAATAAACTAAGATTGGACCCTAATGGTCTTAACATAAGCTTTAGATTTAATTGGTTAGTAATTGGTACATGCGAGGGTATCTTTTTTGTTCGACTCATGGCTGCCAGGCTTGTTTACGGGGCCAGTTAAACCAGACCTTTAAGCAGTAGTTAATTATCGGTTGTCGTAATGACATTATTTTAATAAATTAATTGATATTTTTATGTTAAATATGTGTTTGTATGTAAGGTAATAAAGTAATTTTATCCTATATATTTTTTTTTATCTTTTCCATTTATTTTTAATATTTAAAGAACATTTGTTTATTTTACGCTTTGTTAATAAAACCAGTGTATATGTATATTTTAATTTTAATTGAGATGAAAATAGGAGTTTTAAGCCTGTTTTTATGCATATATGTATTAATTTTATATTACGTTCTATGTAGGTATTTTTCTTTTTTTTTATTATTTTAATTATAGTAATTAGTTTAGCTTTTTAGATCTGCAGTTTTTTTTTATCTGTTTATATAAATTAACTATATACAATCGCAGAAGTAGGTAAATAACTTTTATTATTTAATTTTGGCAGGTGTTTTAAATGAAATTAATTTATTAAAGATTTTTTTTTTTACTGGTGATAATTTAGATTAGATGATACTATTAGTGTTATCTGTTATGTGATATTGTTTATAACATGTAATTTTAATTTGCTTTTGAAAGTATTAAATGGTTTGATATCTTTCAGAGTTTTAGGTAGGTTATTATATAATTTAGCACCATCATGCATCAAATTTAGGGTTCCGTATCTGGTTCTAGGGAAACGTAGTGCTAAGTGATCCGCGTTTCTGAGTTTTATTCTTTGGTATTTACTTTTTGTGTTGAAGGTAATTTCCGAATGTATAGTACCGTCTAGTATTTTACGTATTAAAAGACATGTTTTATATACGTGAATTTGTTTTAAGTTCATGAGACCTGTTTTTTGATATAGTGTTTTTGTAGGTGTTAGATAGTCGTAATTGAATAGTATTTTAATAACTTTGTTTTGCGCAATCTGGAGATCTTTGAGATTGGTCATTGCTGCATTGCCCCAGATTTCAGCAAGGTATTCCAGGTGGGGTTTAATTAGGGCATTATAAATATTAATACGAACTTGTTTAGGAAGGCAGTTTGAAATATTGCGCATAGCGGCTGTTAGAGACGTTATTTTAGGTTTTGTTTTAGCTATATGTGCTTTCCACGTGAGTTGACTATCAAGGATCAAGCCTAGGTACTTTTCGTGGTCTTTCTTTTCTAAAAGTTCGCCATTTATATACAAGTTTAGATTTTCTTCAATTTTTTTATTTTTAGCTGAAAAGATAACATAACACGTCTTAGCGGTGTTAATAGTTAATAAATTACTTTGAAACCAGTTGAAAAGTAGGTCTAGATCTTGCTGTGCCTATTGGATTATACTGGAGAGCGAGGATCCAAAATAAAACAAACAAGTGTCGTCCGCATATAAGGTTAAATGGCCCTGTAGTCCTGCTTCATGTAAATTATTTACATATATTAAAAAGAGCAAGGGACCTATAATCGAACCTTGTGGTACACCACAATTTATAGGCAGGGGAGAGCTTTCATGCTGACCTAGTTTAACTATTTGATGCCTATTTGTAAGGTAGGACTCGAATATGCTGTATGCCTTGTCTTTTATTCCGATTTGTTTTAATTTATTTAAGAGCAAAGGGTGGCTGACTGTGTCGAATGCCTTTTTCAGGTCGACAAAAACCCCTAATGCAATATTTTTTGAGTCTATATTGTTCTTTAATTTAGTAACAAGGTCTATAGTAGCAGAAGTTGTATTGCTTTTTGGTCGAAAACCGTATTGTCTTTTAAACAAAAATTTAATGGAGTTTAGGTAGTTAAATAGTCTGTCATGAATAATTTTTTCGAAAAGTTTAGAGATTGTCGGTAAGACGGAGATTGGGCGGTAGTTACCAGGCTCCATTTTCGACCCAGACTTGTAAATTGGCGATACTTTTGCGATCTTGAGGGAGTCTGGAAACTCGCCATTACTGAAGCACGTGTTTATACAATCAGTTAGTTCATTCGCTATTGAATTTTTTATGCATTTCAGGGTCTTTGTATTAATACCGTCTACTCCAGCACTTACGTTTGAGTCTAGGCAAGTAATGATTTTTAATATCTCATCAACTGAAGTTGGTTTTAGTTGTTTTAGCTCATTTTTAGTATTTATATCTAAGGGTACATTATTTATTTGTCTAAATCGAGTTGGAATATCGTTAGATAAGTTAGAGCCAATAGTTGTAAAATATTCATTGAAGCACTCGCAAATTTGTTGTGGTTCTGTAAATATTTTATCTTGATACTGGAGTTTAGGGGGAATGTAATGAGATGTAATTTTGTTTTTGGACAACGCGTTTATGAGGCTCCACATCTTCTTTGGGTCATTTTTGCACTTAGCAAATGCGCTATGGTAATAATTTTTCTTAGTTTTGGTGATGTTGGCTGTTAATTTGTTTCTCTCTTGTATAAATTTTTTGCGTATTTCTTCGTTGTTAGGTTCTTTCTTTAGTTTTCGCCACAGTTCGTCTCTTGTAGTAATCGCCGAGATAATAGTTTGGTTAATCCAATCATCCTTGGGAAGGTTCAATATTTTGGTTTTTACAGTCTTCGACCGTTCTATAGCTGTCTTGATGTATTTTTCTAGTTCGGAGTAAGCATGGTCTTTGTTTGTGAGGTTTTGATCCAATATTATTTTGTGTAGTTTATCATAGTCCACTGCCTCATATTTTATTTTGTTTTTTCGTTTTGGATATCTTTTTAATAGTTCTAAGTATATGTGTTTGTGGTCGGACATTGCTGAGTCTATGATATGGAAATTAAAATGATCTTCTAGTAGATTGGTGTAGACGTGGTCCAGGATCGTCTTGCATGTTGTCGTCTCACGGGTGCAGAATTGTTCTTCGATATTATTCAGGATGCAATAACCGGATTCTTCGACTGTAGAAATATATTGTGTTGTTGTTTGGTCACGTGACAGGAGGTTGATATTAAAGTCGCCAAATACGATCGATCTCTTGTGTAGTTCAAGTTGCTGTTCAAACGTTGTTAAAAATTCGCTAAGATTTGTTCTACCGGGCCTATATACCACTCCAATATTGAGGTTATGTTTTGTTAGTGATACCCATAGATAATTGTTTCCTCCTGAGTATTGTTCAAAAGTCGGGATGTGATCAATGCTGTTGTGGATAAATATTGATACACCACCGCCTATTGTGTCAGTCCTTGTACTAAAGTAATGAGAATATCCTGGTAGTTGTAGTAGTTTGGCTTCATCTTCTGTTTTTATCCAGGTTTCAGTAAGCAAAACTAGGTGTGTTGTTTTCGGAATACTTTTTAGAATACACTGGAGCTCATCAAATTTCCCTGGTGTAACTATGCTTCGCACATTAGCATAGAGGAAGTTAAGGGAAATCGAGTTACAGGATATTTCTTGGTATTTGTCGAGTATATAATAGTTAACTTTGTCGGATTCGATTGATGTGTCGCCGTAGGTATTAGTTGGCGATGAAGTTTGTGGGCCCATTAGTTTTTTGGAGGTTGTTCGATAATCGCTGGGTTACCTTTTATGTATTTAATGACTAAATTTTGTTCACCGTTTTTCTGACGCTGTGATAGTTCGTCCCGAAGGCACTTTAAATATTGTTGTTGTTTGTAGGTCTGGTCTGCGTAAATTTTTATTCCAGTTTTTATGGTACTCCTTTTACGTAGGATATTTAGGGCAATTTTCTCGGTTTCGAAATACGCTTTGATTGGGCGGTTGGTCTTGTCACCGGTTTGTTTACCAATTCTATAAATTTTCAGCGGCGCGGGGCAGTTCATGTCTACAGACTGAATAATTTTCTGTACTTCGTTTATGTCGTAGTTTATTTTATCAGATTTATTTTCTGCGCTCAGCTCCGGAATACCGATGATAATAATATTTTTCTGCCTTTGCGTCCGATCCTGGAGCTCCGTAAGAACTTGTTCATAGTCTACCAAGTTACATGACTGCGATGAGGATGGCTGTGAGTTTTTTACAATATCCATATCACTTCGGAGACAGTTAATACTGGTTTGGTTTTGAGCACACTGAGTTTTTACCTGGTTTAATTCAATTTTTCGGTTATTTTGTTCTTCAGTCACTTTGTATGTAGATACCCTTATTTCACTTATTTGGTCCTTTATTTCCGCGATATCTTGCTGCATTTTACTCATCAACACGTTTTGGGAAGCAATGAAAGTATTCAGAAACGATTTCATATCAGCTCTGAGACATTGAATGTCTTCCCGTAATGATAAGTCCGGGTCGGGTTCTTTACGCTTTCTAAACGTTATTTGAGGTTTATCTGAAGGATCTTCATCTGCTAGTCTTGATAAGTCGGGTTGGGATCCTCCTATGGAATTTTTAGGCGAACGAGGTGTCACACTCATAATTGCACGAGTTTGTATTTTAGTCCGTATTTGTATGCAGTTAAGGCTCAATACACTATTGTTCAGGTAAGAAACCGCATACACCACGATGCTGTCGTCAAGCGAGTTAAGTAGTAAACAACACGGCAACGTATGGTCGTAAGTCCTTATCACTCGCACAGGAATATGAAGACTATTACTATTAGTTTAAGAGTCAGTTTCTATTTGAAGGGGTAATTATTAATATTTTAAATAATAGATGCACTGTGGACAGGTCCGGCTCGCTTGCTTACCGCGCGCTTCTCATCTTACCGCGCGCTTCTCAGATAACTTCTCAAATAACGAAGAATTGGAAATGCCTGTCCCAAATTCGAATGAAGAACCGCCACCGCAACCTCAAGCGGAGGCAGGTGATATTGAGACAGCCCCTGTACTGGACGCGGAGTTACTGACAGCTCTTGGGGAGGCCACAGACGATGCTCCAAAATATGGCGAAAATATCCATCCCGACTTGGCACAAAGATGGTTACCTATATTACGTAAAGGTATGGACAAAGAAGCCAAGGACAAACTCATAAAAGAGTACAGTATACCAGAAAACTGTAAATTATTAAGAGCACCGTCCTTAAATGCCGAAATCTCTGCGGCAGTTACAGACATAGCAAGAGGTCGCGACAAGAAAATCGAAGCAGAACAACAGCAGTTAGGCGTTGGATTATCTGCTATAAACAGAGCCATGACCTTACTTCTAACGACCGATGATAAACAAAGTAAGGTACAAGCGATAAAAATCCTATCTGACGGATGTCGGATTTTATCTGACCTACATTACTCAGAAACGCAGGCCAGAGTAAAACTGGTCACTCCAGGATTAGACAAAGTCTTTCTCAATCTGATTCAAGATGTCGAGAGAGACGAGACCCTCTTCAGCAGTAAGCTCTCAGAAAAGATTAAGGCATCAAAGGCGATCGAAAAACAAAGCTCTCAGATTAAAAAGACAGTCACGACCCCAGCCAGCTCAAATACATTTCAGACTGCAGGTCCATCGTACTCTCGGTACCGGGGAAACTGGACGAGGCCCGCTCGCTTCCAACCGACGAGCCGACGAGGGCGCGGCGGGCCACGCTGGAGCACGCCGGCAGCTTACAGACCGGCAGCGCCGACCCCGCGCAGCCGCAGCCCAAGACAGCTTACACCAGGCCACGTGCGAAAGCGCGACAGTAACTCAGGTACACGCCGGTCGGCTTAATGCTTTTTATAATTGTTGGGTCAATGTTACGAATAATAGGACCATATTAGACTGGATAAAATACGGATTTCCAATTCCGTTTACCGGGCCTATTATTCAATCTGTAAAACCTGTCAATTCATTTTCATGCCATGAGAATCATGAAATGAATTTAGCTATTCAAAATTTAATTGATTTAGGTGCTATTACTGAATGTCAACAAAGCAATGATCAGTTTATATCAAAGGTATTTTTACACCCTAAATCGAATGGTAGCTATAGGTTCATTCTCAACCTAAAAAATCTTAACAAGTTTGTTGGTAAATCCCATTTTAAAATGGAAGACTTTAGGACCGCTTCAAAATTAATTCCTAAAAATGGATTCATGGCTACCATCGATTTAAAGGAGGCATACCTACTAGTACCTATAGCTAATGCCGATAGAAAGTATTTGAGATTCGAATATAACAATATTACATACGAATTTACCGCATTGCCATATGGACTTTCAGTAGCACCTAGAACTTTCACCAAAATCATGAAAGAAGTAGTTACATACTTAAGGAAACAAGGATTTACATCGACTATATATCTGGATGATATTTTATGTATTGGAAGGGATTATCGCGAATGTAAACAAAACGTAGAAGAGACTCTTCGTCTACTTGAGTGCTTAGGATTTGTTGTAAATTATAACAAGAGTTCTTTACAGCCCCAACAGTGCTGTAAATTTCTAGGTTTTGTTTACAACTCAGTGGAAATGTCAATATCCCTTCCTTTAGAGAAACGTAACAACATAGCACAGCTATTGAAAAAGTTTATTAAATTACCTGTTTGCACAATAAGAGAGTATGCTCAATTGTTAGGAGTACTAACAGCCGCATGCCCAGCAGCTAAATACGGCTGGTTGTATACTAAGTTGCTCGAAAGGTACAAATTCCTTGCTATTCAAAAATATCGGGATTATGAAGTAAAAGTAAAACTCTCGTCTGAAATTTTACCTGACTTGATTTGGTGGAGTAACAATATTTATGAAATTTCTTGTCATTTAGGTAACTCGAAATTCGATTTGGAAATATTTACAGACGCGTCGCGTACTGGATGGGGTGCATTCTGCGGCGGTATGTGTGCAAACGGCGCATGGAAAGACGAAGAACAAACATTCCACATAAATTATTTGGAATTGTTAGCGGTCTTTCTAGGTCTAAAATGCTTTGCGCGTAATAAATATAACTGTGCCTTGTTGTTACGTGTCGACAATACCACCGCGATTAGTTACATCAATCGGATGGGAGGAATCCAGTTCCCCCACTTAAATAGCCTAACAAGGTCTATTTGGCAGTGGTGCGAAGAGCGTAAGATATGGTTGTTCGCGTCTTACATCAACACTAAGGATAATGTAGATGCAGACAGGGAATCCAGAACAATTAATCCAGATATTGAATGGAATTTGAGTAAGGAAGCTTTTGACCAGATAACCTTACACTTTGGATTGCCACAAATTGACCTCTTCGCTTCTCGTACCTCTGCCAAATGTCAGACATATGTATCATGGAAACCAGACCCTGACGCTCTTACCGTTGACGCCTTTACAATTAGCTGGTACAATACATTTTTTTATGCGTTTCCGCCTTTCGCACTCGTTCTCAAGTGTTTACATAAAATCATATACGACAACGCCACGGGTATACTAGTATTCCCGTATTGGCCGTCCCAACCGTGGGTCCCGCTATTATTAAGATTAATAATATCTGATATAATATATTTTGACCCAAATAATCACATTGATCAATTTCGTTGTTCCAGAACTCGGAATCAGAAATTGACCCAGTTTACCCTGGCGGCCGCGAAGCTCTCCGGAGCGCGTTTTCAAGTAGAGGAACCCCAGATGCGTCACTGAGTCTCATGCTAGCTTCTATCTCGAAAAATACATTACGTCAGTATGACGTTTCTTATAAATTGTGGTGGAAATTTTGTTTAAATAATAATATAGATTTTTATAGGGGTTCGATTTCTGCTGTTCTGTCATTTCTAACGGAGGAATTTAATAAAGGATCATCATACGGATCATTAAATAGTCATAGATCCGCACTGTCGCTCCTACTTGGATCTAGGAGCACCTCAGATGACCAAATTAAAAGATTATTGAAAGGTGTATACAAATTAAAACCCATGATTCCTAAATATAGTAATACATGGGACCCTCAAGTGGTCCTAAATCATATTGCTTCATGGACTCCTAACAGGGAAATTGGTCTTGAAAAATTAACTAAAAAACTGTCGATTTTGTTAGCTATATGTACTGCACACAGTAGTAGAAGAGCCGGCCGCAAAATTTCTAACCGACTTGATACCACGATGAAATGCACAATGGTTTCCCAGAAAAGTTATGCTAAGTCCGAATTCGATAGTCTGCCACGGCGGAACTTGCCGAAAGTACGAAAAAGAAGGCCACTTCCGGTGCGAAAAAAGGGGCTGATTTAACCCATCTGATACCGAGATAGTAGTTATGGCAGCAGTTAGAAATTTACATGTAGACACAGAAAAGCGAAGTCTGCCACTATTTTTTTTGCCGGAAGTGCTTGGCAGACGCTCTCAAAGGTGACCATCGGGACCCCTAAATTAACCCATCTGATACCACCATGAAACCAATGCCAGTCGGTAGGTATGAACTCTCATGTCAGGAATATATAAGTCTGCCAAGGCTTTTCCTGCCGAAACACCATGGCAGACGAGATTATGTAAGCAAGGTCGCCATCGGTTACCCTACACTAACCCATCTGATACCACCATGAAACCAATTCCATTCGGTAGGTATGAACCCCCATTTTAGGAATATATAAGTCTGCCAAGGTTTTTCCTGCCGAAACACCTTGGCAGACGAGATTATAAGCAAGATGACCATCGGTTACCGTACACTAACCCATCTGATACCGCCATGAAACCAATTCCAGTCGGTAGGTATGAACCCTCATTTCATGAATATATAAGTCTGCCAAGGCCTTTCCTGCCGAAACTCCTTGACAGACGAGATTATGTAAGCAACATCCGCATCCGTGGGACCGGTATACGTGATTACTGTAGGCTTATTTATTACTTTATGCTTTTACATATTTGTATATTATTATGTTATTAATGAAATATATTTATAATTTATTAAACCTATACCTAATACATTGGGAATTCATTACCTGCTTACGGCAGTAGTAGGGAGTAGTGGGTGAGTTCTGGCTCACTTAGCCAGGCCAACAGTCCCTCCCCCTTTTTTTCCCTTGTTGAGGCCCTGCAACCTTACCTTGAACCCAACCTAATGTCATTGTAGCTCGAATCTAACCTAATCTATTTTTATTGCTTTTAGAAAATATTCTAATAACAATTATCTACTTTTGCAAAGTTAAATGTTGAATTCTTTATTTCGCAAAATGGAATTTTAATGTGACTATAATGTATGTGCAATCTACTTAGAAACTGGGTTTAGAAATATAAAAACACACATTTTATATAGGATAATAAGTTTATTCAAGTAATATTCTGAACATATGAGATATAGTAACATCATTACTTATTCTGTGTACAGTGGAGAAAACATGCAAGTTGACATTTTTCGTTTTAAAATAAAGATAAACTAAACAGTATTTGCCACAAACCGATGTTAAAAAACTTTGCAGTTGTTGGTTGGCATAATACCATCTCTTACAATTTCTCTTCATTAACATTTTATGATACCTTCCTGTTTTTATTTACTTAATTTAATTTTTTACTTTTTATGTGATCGGTACTTCATTTATTTTAGATTTTGGGCTAATATTAGTTTGTTAACCGACTTCCAAATCTCAAAGACGGAGGTTATCAATTCAATTGTATGTTTTTTTTATTTTTTTTATGTTTGTTACTCTATATCTCCGTCATTCCTGGACCGATTTTGAAAATTAGTTTTTTGATTGTATGTATATGCATACAGATTGGTTCCGTTTTTGTCAAAACCCAGTTCTGATGATGGGATCCATGAGGAATCGAGGGAACTCCTCAAATTTTAAACGCATACATATAGTGATTTTTGGGTTTTTATCATCAAATTAAGCATACACATTCAAAAAAGTGACATTTGATGAAGTGCAACTGCTGATGATGATCAGAACGGAACTCTTCAACGACGCATAGGTCTCGTTTGGCGATTTGTCGTCTTCGTTATGTTTGTTAAGCAAGTCAAGTTTTTAAGCCACATTTTTGTCAAGCTCGAGTTCTGATGATGGGATCCATGAGGAATCGAGGGAACTCCTCAAATCTTAAAGGCATGCGTATAGACATTTTTGTATTTTCATCAGAAAATTAAGGATTTTCATTAAAAACTGGCGCATTTGATGAAGTGGAACTGCTGATGATGACCAGAACAGAACTCTTCAACCACGCATAGTTCACGTTTGGCGATTTTTCCTCTTCGTTATGTTTGTTAAGCAAGTCAAGTTTTAAAGCCACATTTTTGTCAAGCTCGAGTTCTAATGATGGGATCCATAAGGAATCGAGGGAACTCCTCAAATATTAAAGGCATAAGTATAGATTTTTTTTGTATTTTCATCATAAAATCAAGCATTTACATTAAAAACTGTCGCATTTGATGAAGTGGAACTGCTGATGATGACCAGAACAAAACTCTTCAACGACGCATAGTACACGTTTGGTGATTTCGAATTTCGATTTTGACTTGGACTGCGACCCGGACTCGGACCCAGAACCGGACTCATACCCGGATCCGGTTCGGACCCGGACTCGGACCCGGACTTGGAATCGAACTCGGACCCGGACTCGGACTCGGACACGGACTCGGACTAGGACCCGGACTCGGACTCGGACCCGGACTCGGAACCGGACTCGGAACCGGACTCGGACTCGGACCCGGACACGGACTCGGACACGGATTCGGACCCGGACTCGGACTCAGACTCGGACCCGGACTCGGACCCGGACCTTGACCCGGAAAACCACTATAATATATATTATATTATAATTCTCTTTATTCAATTAGGGTCTTAGGTTAGGGTTTTACAATGTGAGTATAAAAGTAAAATATAAAAACACTTACAAAACAATAAAAAATTATATAAACACATTATAAAAAACCTAACCTACCCTAGGCTACCCCGCCAGCAGCGGGGCAAGGCCCAAGCTACCGGTGGTCAGGGCTGCAGAGAGAGGTACCGGCGGACTATCCGCGCCGTGTCCAAGATCACCGCCTTCTGCATCTGACCCTTGATCCAACCACCCAGCGAGAGTCTCTCTAGGTGTTGGTCGAGACTCTTCGCTATGAGACCGTTCGCTGACACAACTATCGGAACAATGATCGTCGAGTCAACATCCCACATGGCGGTAATCTCATGAGCTAAGTCTAGGTACTTGCTGGACTTGTCCTTCTCGGCCTTCACGAGATTCTCATCATGGGGGATGGTGACGTCGGCGAGCACGGCCCGGCGCTGCGATCGGTCTATCAGCACGATGTCAGGCTTATTGGCGACAATAGTCCTGTCAGTGATGATAGATCGATCCCAATAGAGCGTGGCACGACCATTCTCGAGAACAGGTGCAGGTAAGTACTTGTAGTACGGTACTTCGCGGTCCACAAGGCCGTATAGAAGAGCAAGTTGCTGGTGAATAATCCTGGCTACGAGATTATGTCTGTGCAAGTACTCACCATTAGCAAGATGAGAACAACCGGAAATGATATGCCTGAGTGACTCTCCGGGACGGCGGCATGCCCGACAAATGTCGACCGTACCGTCCTTCAGGATATATTTCCGATAGTTGTTCGTCATCATCACTTCGTCCGCAATTGCACAGGCAAAACCCTCGGTTTCTCCGAAGAGGTCCCCGAATCGTAACCAGTTCACCGACGCGAGCAGGTCCACATCGGGTCCCGTGAGGGCCTTGTAGAACCGCCCGTGTAGCACCTTATTCTCCCATGCCGCCTTGCGATCCGCAGTACTTAGTACCACAGGTTTGCGCCAGTTCTCGTTTGCCAAGGAGAGCGGCGTGAGGTTCCTGTCTACTGCCACCATATCACGATGCATCCCACACTCGTTGTTAAGGAAATAATTCCTGAGATTGTACACCTCGCGGTTGTGGAGATCCTTGGCGTTTAGGAAGCCTCGGCCTCCACACTTCCGTGGGATGTACAATCTCATAACTGACGAGCGTGGGTGTAGCATGCGATGTGTGGTGAGCAGTGATCGGACCCTCCGATCCAGGGCGTCCAGCTCGGTCTGAGTCCACCTTAGTATGCCAAAGGAGTATGTGAGGAGGGGCATTACCCAGGCGTTGAAGGCGCGCACTTTGTTGCCTACTGACAAAAGACTGTTAAGGACTTTTGTGAGCCGACTGAAAAAGCGCTCCTTCACCGACCGTCTAATACCCTCGTCCTCAATACCCAACGACTGTGACATACCAAGGTATTTATAGGTTTCTGATTCAGAGATAGATCTGAAAGACATTGTCTCAGAAAGTTGTAAATTTGTTGAATTTACAACCCTCCCCCACTGTACATGCATAACCGCACATTTATCGACACCAAACTCCATGTTGATGGCACTACTGAAAACTTCGGTTGTTTTCAGTAGCTCCAACAAGCCTTGGGTATTTGGTGCAAATAATTTGAGGTCATCCATGTACAGAAGGTGAGAAATAACTTCACCCTCTCTCCGAAGCCGGCAACCTAGTCCCAAATCCTTCAGCAGGGTGCTGAGGGGATTCAGAGCTAGGCAGAACCATAGCGGACTCAGACTGTCGCCCTGAAAGATTCCTCGCTCAATCCTTATAAAATCCTGTGGGCCAGGTTGGTCATCCCCGCCTTCTGGTTGACGAAGGACTGTGGTCCACTGCCCCATACACGCGCTTAGGAAGGCTCTCAAAGCTGCATCAACTTTGTACAGCTCTAAGACCCTCCCCAGCCATGAATGAGGCACCGAATCATAGGCCTTCTTGTAGTCAATCCAAGCGGCTGAGAGGGCCCCCTTGGTCCGCCGGATTTGTTGGCAGATGGTCATGTCTATGAGGAGGAGCTCTTTAGTACCACGGGACCCAACCCTACATCCATTTTGAGCAGAGGCCAAAATATTGTTTGCGACAATGTGCGCGTCGATTTTTGTTCTCAAAATGGATGTAAGGAGCTTGTAGAGTGTAGGCAAGCATGTGATGGGTCTGTAGTTCTTCGCTTCCGTGGTACTACCGGACTTATAGAGCAGAAAGGTGACACCAGTTGTTAAGGAAGGTGGGAGAGAACCAAGCTCGAGGGCTTGTTGAAATTGTGCTGCCAAGCAGGAGTGCGAGCATCGAAACCATTTTAGCCAGAAGTTGTGCAATCCATCCGGCCCAGGACTTTTCCAGTTCTGGGCCGTGCGGATGGCACAACTTACGTCATCGGGGCTGATGGTAACTGCCCTCATAGGTTCGATGGACTCGCACTCACGCTCGATAACACTCATCCAACTCCCCTCGGTGTGTCCGACAGGCATCGACCAGATGCTACGCCAGAAGTCAGTCATGGCAGTAGCATCCGGCGGCCGCGTGTCGGGCGTACGAAGGTTGGTTTCCTCCCACTTTCGGTACACCTTCCTTTGGTCACTTTGAAAAAGGCGATTCTGCTGGAATCGCTCCACACGCTCTCTGTAACGGCGAATACGGTTTGCCCATGCATAGACTTTCTGCTTTAGAAAGTCGATGCGCTCTGTGACATTGGCCATGTAGTCGCGGGGCCTGATATCCGTCCCCACGAACGCCTGGTTCACAAAGCGCATTACTCGGGGGCGATTGTTGCCCCCCCTGAAGCAGATTAGCTTTGCGATGAGAGTCCTAAACGAGCTGATACGTCGCTCGATCCGCGCTTGCCATGCAGGGACACCTCCGACGGTCCTAGGTGCACGTTCAGCGTCCGGGAACTTGACGCGAGCAACACGGCACGCCGCGATGGCTCCGCAGTACAAGATCGAGTGCGTATCATCTAAATCTTTACTAGTCCGTAAATGTGGCTCTAGTAAAGCGTTTAGGGCTCCCATTAGCGCTAGATTGCGTCTATTCATAGGCAGACGTGGTAATCGTGACCTAGAGTTGGTTGTGGCGCGATATTGCGTAATCACCCCTTCCAAAGTCCTCCTCAGTTGCTCATTAGCAGTTGTACTCACATTCTGACTCACGAGGTCCCCCTCGTCGGTACAGAAATCAACCCGTGGCGCCCCCGGTGCCAGGTCGGGTGCGGGCACCGGATCCGGCGACGTGGCAGGCAGATCCCGCACCGAGATGGAGTCCGCGCGAGCAGAGAGAGCCTCCTGGCGAAGCCGATCAAGTGTCGCGTCATCCAAGCGCTTTAGCCGCTGAATGACGCGCACCTGATCCGATAATCGCTGCTCCGACACGGTGATGGTGGGTTCAAGAGTCTGAAACAGAGGCAGTATTCTCGAACGGTAGGCGGACAGCTGTGTTCCCCCCTCTGTAACCCTATAATAGGCGCGCATGACATTCTCGTTCATGTCTCGAGTCCATCTCATGCGTCGCACTATACCACCGGTAGCGGGAGCCGTGGGCGGATTATAATTATTATTATTACACGTAAATTTGTTCACGAAGAAACCGTGTACCGACTCTTCATGCCATTATATTTTTAATTTGCTGTTATTCTCTACAAATCGACACTAAAAGTATCAAAATATCAAAATATGGAGTTCCGTTTGAGAAAGAAGCAAAACAATTTTGTCTTTGACAGTAATTGAATTATTGTGTGATTTTGAAAGCTAGACAATTCAAGATTTATATTTTTACTCACAAAGACAACACAGAAATTCAATCTCAAATGTAAACCTTCGAACAATTTCCATACATTGACGACATCACTCAAAATTCTTCTTCAAGTCAGATGCCCGCTGGGGCTGCACCGGAGCACACGTATAATTCTTCAAATAAAAATGACAGCTTGATTTGACATTAAATCATATACGCACACGAGAAAGTATACCAGTAGATAAATTGTATTTCAAAAAATAGGGTACATAAATATCAGCTCGCGTCTCCTTTAAATTTGATTTGCTGTTATTTACGGGTCATAATGGTTGAAAACCTCAGTAAACTATCTTAAAACAATACGATTACAGTCGAATTTAAGTATTATGTTCCTTCAAATCAAAACTCGCTTAAAATGAAAAAAGTTTAAAGACTCATCCTTTACTGATTGGGATTAATTTTCATTTTGCGTCATTTTAAAAACGTATTTGACTTCTGTACGTCAATTAATTTTGATGACAATTGTAATCTTGTAATATATTATAGAACTTTTATCTTAAAATATTGCCTATTAACAGGAAGCGTTATGTAATTCGTATAAGTAATACCTGAAAGTCTTGTACCTAGATCTGTAATACCATGGATTGCGACGAATAAATGATTATGATTATGCCGTTCGTTCCGTCTATATGTATAATGCGTGTACGTGCTGTTCTCTGAAAATCTTCAAGAAAAAATAACGGCTAGACCAGCACGAAGTACTAGCGAGTTTTTGCGGCTTTGGAGACTGAGATAAAGCTTACAGGCCAATACCGCTGTGGCCTGGTTATTGTTATGTATACCTATGTATCGAATGTTTTTAAAAAAAAATTACTATAAAAAGCAATGTTTTATTTCGATTAGGTCTACATTTTGTGCATATTGTATATCTGAAGTATTTTCGTACTAAACTTGAAACTTTCGTTGAAACTAAATAAAATAATTATTCCTAATATACAGTCACCTGCAATTTATGTTACACAACACACAACGAAGGCCGCAAAAATATCTGACACGATCTTATTTGTAGAACCATAAGAGCATGTCATATATTTTTGCGGCCTTCGAAGAGTAGGTACCGGTCATTATCACCAACTTTGCCCGCATTAAAAAAAAAACACGAATTTCTCAAAAAAAAAACACATCGTAATTTCTTTTTTTGCTCAGCACGTCCATTGTGATCAAACGCATCAGTTTATTTGAAGAAAAAATATTTTTATCGTGTTTTTACCCATTTTTTTGCGTTATAGAGGGTGGGCAAAGATATCCGGAGTTTTCGCCAACATTGCCCACGTCAATTTGGTATTCAAATACAGCTCGTATGATGATGATGTCTAAGGATCACTGGTTTTGGGCAATCCTACCATTCCCTGTTAATAACTTAGCGATAAGTGTAAAAACTTTTAAATAAATTTGCTGGGCAATGTTGCCTACCCGTTTTTGCTCATTTCCATATAAGGCTCGCCTAAGCATTTTACAAAGGCTAGGGTTGTCACTTTTGAGAAAATCTGTTACAATAGTTTAATGGCCAAAAATATGATTTTTGCTGTGTTTTTCATTAGTTAACGGGATAAAACATCTAAGTAAAGGATAATAAGACAAATTAAATACAGTATATATTTATAAACTTACTTTAGTGTACAAACATAACCTTATTTTACATGCGAAGTTGGGTAAATTAGATGAAAGTGACAACCCTAATCCGTTTTTGGTGGTGGGCAATGTTGGTATGGATGCCAAATCACCGGATTACTTTGCCCACCGCTAAAACTCGCTAAAAATTACAAATTAAAGATATCTTATTGATACTGTTTTAACACCCCCTGGCACTGATTAAAATAACCGACTTGGTTTCACATTACATCTCAAAACTTTTTGAAGTGAAAATTTCTTTAGCAGCGCTGAGCACTTTTTGAGGTGGGGAAAAAATTATAAACTCGAGACAGCGTAACGCGTAACGCGTAACGCGCTGACGTCATGTGTGACGGACAATGTTATTCACCAAAGAACTTTAGTCATAACGTATCATAATCAGGTCAATTATTTAAAACTGGACTTTTATATTAAGCAATAAAGCTCAATGTTCTAATCTTGTACGGGCTGAAATACGAGGATCTCACAGTTGCTTTCTAACTTTATATCATTCCAATATAATTCAATAAAGCTACATCTTGTCGCGCTTTACCAGCATTTCATGCCTTTACTGGGTGTGATTACACCGCCAGCTTTTATCGCCAGGGAAAAGTGAAACCATTTAATTTGTTAAAAAAAGACAAACATTTTCAATATGCATTCGAAAATTTAAATGAACAATTCAATTTATCAGACAAACATACCACAAATGCAATTTAAGAGTTTACAGTTTCTATGCATGGTATTAAAAATTGCCAAAGTGTTAATTCAGCGCGACTGCTACTTTTTCAAAAAAGTTTTGCAACCTCCCACAATACAAAACATTTTTTAAATAAAGTTAAAAATTATAATTCGAATACAATACCACCGTGTTGGGAGACAATTAAACAGAAAATTCTGAGAACAGCATATATTGCCTCCATGTGGCTTAATGCCACTCAAAAATATTGTGTGAAACTTAGTGCCACCGAGTATGGTTGGACGTTAAATAATGGGCACTACGAACCTTTGTGGTTCGACGAAGAGCCTACTCCGTTGCATGTTGATGATATAGTTATTAATAGTGAAGACGAAGGCAGTGATAATTTTACCTCCGACGATGATGAAAATGATTATTTAAGCTCTTAAAATAATTATTGTGTAATGTGCATTAGCGTTAAAGAAATAAATAATAATATATGCCTCACACAGAACTCACGAGAAGTTAATATTTCCCCCCCCCGTCACCCCCACTTTTAAATTCCTATTTTTAGTTTTTATACATTTTCATGAAAACTGTGAAAGCTACAATAATAATGTCTAAAAAAAGTATATTTTCCATAAAATTCTCTACAATATTGTCTTTGCAAGTATGAAAAAAAAAACTACTAATTTGTACCAAAAAAGGGCAAAAATTCAACAATATACTTCCAAAGACAATTTGGTAGAGAATTTTACTAGGTAGGTGGGTAGGGTAAGAGAAGTATGTTTTCCAATACTTCTAGACATTTTAATTGTAGCTTTCATAGTTTTCATAAAATGTATAACAACTAAAAATACGGATATAAAAGTTGGGGAAATATTAACTTCTCGTCGTGTTTATACTTCTATTTATTCTTATTAACGAAAAAGCTATATGCATGCAGGATTTTGACTCTTGGAGGATAATCTGTAAGGATAATTTGATAAACTATATAATCTTATAGTTCTGACACTTATAGACATTTACAACTCTAAACATTATGGATTCTTTTTTGTGTTTTTATACCCGTATTTTTTTATATTATTATTATAGCTTCTTTAATGTAAATCGACATTAAGAGACCGTATACATCTCTAAGTAATTGTAATACGTTAGTTACGTTAGTTTGAATTGATAGTTGCAGTTAGTTGTATTTTATAAAATTGTTGATGTATTGTTATATTATTTTTGCTTTTATGTAAATTCAATGTTGACGTGTTATAGTGCCCTTGCGGCCTATTTGCTGAATAAATGTTGAAGTTTGAAGTTTGCATGCCAAGTTTCGTGCTTTCTGCCGGATGGGACAGGATTTAGGATGGGTCAGACCAGGACCGCATTTTTGCAGGTTCATCTTTTATTAGCCAGACTCTACCTCCATACTAAATCGAGCTAAGGAGTCGCACTATAAAGAAATATTGAACATTTTCTTTCAAGTTGATATACAGGGTGTCCATGCATTAGGGTATTTATATTCAATATTCAATAATTCATTCATAAAATCAATACAATTTTACACGTCAATGGTATTTAGAACCAGTATACAAAGTATCATAACAAATTACGATTTTTTTACTTTGGAGCAACCTGTATGTGTTAGTAGCTCCTGAGGTAATAAATAGTATGACTAGATTTTGCCCTGTGCGCGGGGCCCGAGGGTCCCGCGGTCTTCTTGTAGTTTGTTGTTGGTGCTGTTGTTGATGTATTGTTGTTTGTGCTGTTGTTTTTGTAGTAGTAGTAGTAGTAGTAGTTTGTTTTCCAAAGGGTAAAAGAAATAAAGTTGTACTTTTGCTAGGACGAAAAGATCCGCGTGAAAGCACTACATTCCCGCAGCTCGGCCTGGCCTCGCGTGCTTGGGAACTCGTAAGGGACGCTCCGGGCCTTCGGCCCTACGCGGAGCTCGGCCTTCGTCCTTCGCTGGGTTTCGAAGCTCAGCGTCGGGCCTTCGGCCCGCCGCTTCGCTTATTAAAACAGTTGGGAGGGTTGGTTTTGCTTCGGGGCCTAAGCGGGAAGTTGGAGCTTAAACACGACCCAATAGGAAAAGTGTCTTAGACAAGCGAAACGGCGGGCCGAAGGCCGAAGGCCGTAGGCCAACTTCCCCCTCTCGTGTGACGCTTCGGGCCTTCGGCCCTACGCGGAGCTCGGCCTTCGGCCTTCGCGAGCCTCGACGCTTCGCCGTCGGGCCTTCGGCCCGCCGGCTTCGCTTATCAAGACAGTTGACTTTGTAGAACGCTTGGGGGAACTGCATTCACGCAGCTCGGCCTTCGGCCTCGCGTTTTGGGAGTCGGGGTGGAGGCTCCGGGCCTTCGGCCCTCCGCCGGGGTCGGCCTTCGGCCTCCCGGCCTGAAGCTCGCCCTTCGGGCTCGCTTAACACACTTTTTGTATAGGATTTTGCTTTGTTCGTCATTCCCGCACTTTAACTTTAACTTTATGATATCGGAAAAAAACAGATATTTCTCTTGCTAAGTTTATGACAATTGTCACAGAAACACTGCAATTGTCACGAAATTCCGACATATAACTCATTACCTGTCAAGAATTACCTACAATTCTTCTAGATCTTTGACAATTGTCAGAAACTTCACAGGAGAAATATCTGTTTTTTCCGATATAATAAAGTTTTTTTTAAATAATACAATGATGGTGGCAAACAGGAATACGGCCCGCCCGATGGTAAGTGGTAATCGTAGCCCATGGATGCCTGTGACGTCAGCGATAGTGATTTTACAATTCGTCGCACCTGTCACCGATGTGAAATTGGGGCCTGGCCTCTATTTCACTACGGTGGCAGGTGCGACACTTGTCGACATCACAGTTGGTACTGACGTTACAGGCCTCCATAGGCTACGGTAACCGCTTACCATCAGACGGGCGGTGTGCTTGTTTGCCACCAACATGTTAATAAAATAAAAACTCCATTATATCGCCAAATACTAAGTACTTATTTTGCGAAGCTAATGACAATTGTCACAAGAAACATGACAGACTTGTATAGGGTCGAGTGATAATTACTTAAAACCAGCGCGTCGTATAGTACGGCGTTTCTATGCAGCTGACTACGACATTGTAAACGCAGAATTGGATAAAGTGGACTGGGAACGTTGTCTTCCAGAAGACAGCATAGAAATAGCTGTGGATACTTTCTATGATATTCTAAACCGAATTATAGATGATCTGATCCCTACTAAAATAATAAATTCTAGCCAAGATAAATTTCCCGTATGGTACTCCCGACCATTAATAAAATTGATTAAGAATAAAATAAAGACCCATAAAAAATGGAAAATTTATGGACGACTCGCGGATTACATAGCATTTTCAAAATTAAGGGCAAAGATTAAATCCATGGAAAATTCATGCTACAAATTATTCATCTCACGATCTGAAAACAACATTCGTTATAACTCAAAATCTTTTTGGTCATTTTTAAAGTCTAAGATGAGCGTTAACGGGATACCCAACACACTTTTCTTGGACAATAGTGTTGGTAATAGCGGCAAAGAAGTCGCTGATTTATTTAATACCTATTTTCAGTCAGTTTTCGTCAATAATGTTAACTCTCAAGCACCTTGCCAATCTACTTCAATTGCATTAAATAACACTGTGTTTCCTAATTGCCTAATAAATAATGTTAATATCACTACCTCTCTAGTTGAAAGCTACCTTAAGGGATTGGTGACTTCTAAAGGCTGTGGACCAGATGGAATACATCCAATATTTTTAAAGAACTGTCGGGCAAGGTTAGCTTTTCCCATATGCCTACTATTCAATCTTTCTTTAAGGACCGGGACATTGCCATGTTGTTGGAAGAGATCCATCGTAGTTCCAATCCATAAAAGTGGCAATAAACATGACATAAAAAACTATCGGGGTATCTCTAAGTTGTCGGTTATCCCTAAACTGTTCGAAAAAATTATCTACGATTCACTTTTTTACGCAGTTCGACCGAAATTGGTAAATCAGCAACATGGGTTTATCAATAGACGTTCCACTGAGTCCAATTTATGTCAGTTGATTGATTTTGCGACGAATGCAATGGATAAGGGCTATCAGGTAGATGTTATTTATACCGACTACTCCAAAGCATTCGATAAAATTTCTCATTCTTTGCTTATTCAAAAATTACAAACTTTTGGAATTCACGGTAATCTTTTGAGATGGCTTACCTCCTACCTGCGTGACAGAACGCAAGCAGTTGCTATAAAGGGGTACACTTCTAGCTTTGTTCCCGTATCTTCAGGCGTACCTCAGGGATCCCATTTGGGTCCATTATTATTCAATATTTACATTAATGACGTTGTTGATTGTTTCAAATTTTCTGATTTATTATTATATGCCGACGATACTAAAATTTATAGTATTATAAAAAATAGCGATGATTGCATGAAACTTCAAGCTGATCTTGATAGACTGACGTTATATTGTTCTATGAATGAGCTGTACCTGAATGTAGAAAAGTGCTGTGCTATATCATTTACAAGAAAACGCAATAAAATACAGTATAATTATTCTTTAAATAACAAAACGTTAAGAGTTGTATCTGAAGTGAAGGATCTGGGTTTAAATTTCGATAGTGAACTACAATTTATTTCACATATTGACAAAATTTCAGCGAAAGCATACAGAATGATGGGATTCATTTTCCGCCAAAGCAAGGATTTTACAAACCCTAAGACTCTGCAACTTCTATTTAACGCATTTGTTAGGTCAAACTTAGAATACGCGACTACAGTCTGGAATCCTCATTTCAATGTTCACATCCACACAATTGAAAAAATTCAGAACAAATTTATTAGAACAATGAAATATAAATTTAAATCTTTTAGCACTGACAATTTAGAGTCTCTTCAAACACGTAGAGAAATTAGAGATCAAATTTTTTTGTTCAAAATCTTACATGGCCTTATTGATTCACCTAATCTTTTATCTAAAATTTCAATTCGCTGTCCTAATCGGCGAACTCGCTCCACAAACCTTTTTGCAATTGACTTTGGGCGCACTACATATGCAAGAAATAGCTTTTTAGCTAGAGCGTGTAGAACTTATAATGAAAAATTTTCTGATATTGATATATTTCATTTATCATTACAACAGTTTGTTTCTGCAATAAAAAGTACAGTTAATGGTAAAAATAATATCCATTAGTAATTATGTTACATCATACTTTCCAATGTTCGCATGTTAGGTATTCGAGTTATGCATGTTGTAAATAAATTCTATTAATGTTAAAGTAGGTTTAAGTTTGAATTGTTTTAATGTTAGATTCTGAGCAACATAACTGTTATTATTCATTAGTGGAAACTGTGTGGCTTGTGAATGTGTTATCTGATTTACTATATGTGTTGTTTTTGCCTGTTTGTTTCCCAAAGGTTTAAATAAATAAATAAATAAATAAACATGACAATTGTCGGTAATTCTTGACAGCAAATGAGTTCTGTGTAACACTATATGAGTAAAATGAATATAGGCGTGGAATCGAATGTATTTGCAGCCAACAAAATGCCAATGTTTGTTCAGCTACCTGTTCACCTGTTTAAATTGCTTATTATCAATTTAGATCCGGATTTTAAACCTGGCTGACATCGGATAGCCATTTATATTGATGTCAATGGTGTTGGTGAATATTTTAATTCATTCGGGCGAAAACCGGAAGGTTGGTTGGGTATCATAAAATGTTCATGGAGAGAAATTGTAAAGGCCCCAGTACACAATGGGCCATTGCCGGCCACTCCAAGGGACGCAGCCATGCGGTAGAATGAGATAGCAATATCATTTGCTCCCTCTAACGCATAAATGCGTCCCTTGGAATGGCCGGCGATGGCCCATTGTGTACTGGGGCCTTAAGATATGGTATTGTAATCAACAACTGCAAAGTTTTTTTTACATCAGTTTGTGGCAAATACTGTTTAGTTTATCTTTATTTTAAAACGAAAAATGTCAACTTGCATGTTTTTTCCACTGTACACAGAATAAGTAATGATGTTACTATATCATATATGTTCAGAATATTACTTGAATAAACTTATTATCCTATATAAAATGTGTGTTTTTATATTTCTAAACCCAGTTTCTAAGTAGATTGCACATACATTATAGTCACATTAAAATTCCATTTTGCGAAATAAAGAATTCAACATTTAACTTTGCGAAAGTAGATAATTGTTATTAGAATATTTTCTAAAAGCAATAAAAACAGATTAGGTTAGAATCGAGCTACAAATGACATTAGGTTGGGTTCAAGGTAAGGTTGCAGGGCCTCAACAAGGGAAAAAAGGGGGAGGGACTGTTGGCCTGGCTAAGTGAGCCAGAACTCACCCACTACTCCCTACTACTGCCGTATGCAGGTAATGAATTCCCAATGTATTAGGTATAGGTTTAATAAATTATAAATATATTTCATTAATAACATAATAATATACAAATATGTAAAAGCAAGTAATAAATAAGCCTACAGTAATCACGTATACCGGTCCCACGGATGCGGATGTTGCTTACATAATCTCGTCTGTCAAGGAGTTTCGGCAGGAAAGGCCTTGGCAGACTTAAAAATTTCCGAAATGAGGGTTCATACCTACCGACTGGAATTGGTTTCATGGAGGTATCAGATGGGTTAATGTAGGGTAACTGATGTACACCTTGCTAACATAATCTAGTCTGCCAAGGTGTTTCGGCAGGAAAAGCCTTGGCAGACTTATATATTCATGAAATGAGGGTTCATACCTACCGACTGGAATTGGTTTCATGGCGGTATCATATGGGTTAGTGTACGGTAACCGATGGTCATCTTGCTTATAATCTCGTCTGCCAAGGTGTTTCGGCAGGAAAAACCTTGGCAGACTTATATATTCCTAAAATGGGGGTTCATACCTACCGAATGGAATTGGTTTCATGGTGGTATCAGATGGGTTAGTGTAGGGTAACCGATGGCGACCTTGCTTACATAATCTCGTCTGCCATGGTGTTTCGGCAGGAAAAGCCTTGGCAGACTTATATATTCCTGACATGAGAGTTCATACCTACCGACTGGCATTGGTTTCATGGTGGTATCAGATGGGTTAATTTAGGGGTCCCGATGGTCACCTTTGAGAGCGTCTGCCAAGCACTTCCGGCAAAAAAAATAGTGGCAGACTTCGCTTTTCTGTGTCTACATGTAAATTTCTAACTGCTGCCATAACTACTATCTCGGTATCAGATGGGTTAAATCAGCCCCTTTTTTCGCACCGGAAGTGGCCTTCTTTTTCGTACTTTCGGCAAGTTCCGCCGTGGCAGACTATCGAATTCGGACTTAGCATAACTTTTCTGGGAAACCATTGTGCATTTCATCGTGGTATCAAGTCGGTTAGAAATTTTGCGGCCGGCTCTTCTACCACAGAGTACAGACACTTTCATTAATTAAAATAGAAAATATTAATGTAAGCCCAAATGGTGTTAAGATTATGATTCGTGATATAATAAAAACATCGGCCGTGGGTCGTGATCAACCAATTTTGTTTCTACCATATTTTCAAGATAACAGAAACATATGCCCCGCGACTGTTATAGAAGATTATCTTTATGTAACATCAGAATTCAGAAATGAAAGTGTCCAAAATCTTTTATTAACATTTAAAAGACCTTACAAAAACGCATCTGCTCAATCCATTAGCAGGTGGATTAAGCAAGTGCTTGGCGAGAGCGGCATTGACGTCGCAACATTTAGCGCACATAGCACGCGTCATGCTGCGACGTCTGCCGCACACCGCGCGGGCATTTCGCTCGATGCTATCCGGAAAGCTGCAGGCTGGTCGAAAACATCAGAAACATTCGCTAGATTTTACCATCGCCAATTGATTGATGAAGGCAATTTTGCCAGAGCCATTTGCCTTCCGGATGACGATTAACTGTTATTATAGTTGAATAATTGTACCTATAACTATTTTTTCAAAATATATGATGATAATTGGATAAAAATTTAGTTTTTTATTGCATGCGAAATGCAGCAAAACTTTCAACTCTTAACATCTACCTGGTTTTTATATCTGAAGAATGAAGCTTAAGAAATATAATACATGATCAAACGAACTTCAAAGTGAAGTTCGATCAGTATTATATGAGTAAGCTTCATTCGAAGATATAATTTCCCTCCCTCCCATAGACCCAGAAAGAAAGTTTTGCTTTAGAAAGTACTTATAGTCTCTAAAAATAATGAGCAATGGCGGCAAGCTTTACTACCCACCAAGGCTAGGTGGAAAAGTGGGGATAGACCTGTTCGAGTTAAAGTTTTTTCTACCCACTTTAAACATGCGATGAGTTGCCTAGTAGGTTAAAGGACTACCTGGTTTTTATATCTTCGAATGAAGCTTACTCATATAATACTGATCGAACTTCACTTTGAAGTTCGTTTGATCATGTATTCCTAATGCTTCCGCGTTAATGAGTCCCTTTAGGCCAAGAAAGGTACGCTCGGCTAGTATGGCGGAATGGAAATAATTAGTAATAGCTGAAATTTTCGGTGTATGGGACAGATAATAAATCTAGTGATTACGTCGACACATAATCCAAATAAATATATTACATTTAGGTATTTAAAAAAAAATGTAAAAATATAAAAAATCACAGAAAGTTTGTAAAAAATATTAATAACATTTTTTAAATTTATACTCATAGAGAAATATTTGCTTTATGACATTAAGCATGAATCACACAAAAAATAATTCTGTATCCTACATTTAAAGTAAGTAACCTACGGTTATTATTAAATTCAGTATATTTCCGTCCTCAAAAATGGTAATAGGCTATTTTTCTCTCATTATTTCCAAATTACAATAAGTACAAGCGTTGCAATTTAATCGTACACTAAATAATACCGTATGCTAGGTTTTATGGGGTTGTGCATTAATTGCCTGGTTAAAAATGGTAATAGATCAATATCATATGGGATTTTTATTATGAGTTCTCTTTCGTCGAATACTGTAAAAATCGGCTTGAAATATGATTCGTAACACAAAAAACCATCAAAAACGTTATCGTTGCTTTAAAGTTGCCGCGCACGAGCCAGCGAGCTAACGCGATTGGTCGTTGCATGGAGCGGGGCGACGGAACGATGAAACTTCCATCGCCCCGAGCGCGAATATTTAAAAAAGTATTTAGTATATTTACTATTTACTCGGTCAAAACATATGTACCAGTGAACGTAAAAAATATGGGAGACTAGATTCGAACTAATTATCAGCTTTAATCTGGGCAAGAGTGCTGTAAATAAGAAAGTAAATTTTACGTAATTGCAGGCTTTCCGTCTAAACCATTCCGTCTAAGTTTAAACCATTTAAGGTTTCAATAGCAGTCATTTAAGTACCACCCCTCACCACTAAAATTTAATTATCAAAAACGACAGTTGCTAATATTCCCCAAAGTAAGCATTTCTAGTTATTGCTGCAATACAGTGGTACCGGGCACCTTGCGACGCAAGGCCGAGCAGGAATCGCAAACCTTAAAATATTTGTACTAATTAATTGAGTTAGGATTTTGTTAGTACTCTTTAATTGAATAGCAAAAAATATAAGTTATGTATAAGAAATACCGTTTTTATTCGATTTTTAATTAAGTAAGTATTGTTAAACTTATTTTTACCATGTGGTGTCGGTTAAAATTTCACTAGTAACATCATTTGGCGACTAGGGCAATAAAAGTCGACACCATAACCAACAAATTAAGAAACAACAATAACCAACAAATTAATAAACAACAAAAATTTGCAGTAATATTCCAAAACTCGACTGAACGCAAGCGCACCGAACCGTGTCGCTCCCCTGACGCGACTCAGTGTCATAAAACGTAAGGCCGTGGTATTAACGACAGCGGATAGCTGAGCGGCGAGCGGTGATTGCAGGCGGCAATAAGGTGTTCAGTTAATGTTTTTATAATTTGAAATGACTTCGTTTCCATGTAGAAATAACCAAACAGACTCTAGAAGCATTTCATATTTTATTTGTGGCCGTATAAATTATGTTTTATTGGTAAATTAACTACAATTATTCATATTTGTGGATAAAACAATATACATACTATAATGAATACTAAATTAACATTAAATAAATACATTATTTATGACATAAAAATACATTGCGCGTATTTAACTACTTAGCACTGTTTAATTACGATACTTGCAAGCAAGTAGTAAAGTATATGGCTCCATCCTATCCTGTACCACGATATAGAAGCGATAACATTTTTGCGACAGTTTTGTATAGATAATGGATTTGTCGCTAGAAAATTACGATATCGAGATAAAAGTCAGGTCTCTGAGCGCTATTGAAACCTTAAATGCTTTTTACTTATACATGTTTTAAATTTGCCGCGCTTTTTATAGTCAAGCTGAATGTGTTTCACTATAGAATAGTAATCGAATTGGTTCAGATTTAACGTTTAATGCATATAAATAACCATTCTTCCTTCTTCCTTCTTCCTCGCGGTATCCCGGCATTTTGCCACGGCTCATGGGAGCCTGGGGTCCGCTTGACAACTAATCCCATGATTTGACGTAGGCACTAGTTTTTACGAAAGCGACTGCCATCTGACCTTCCAACCCAGAGGGTTAACTAGGCCTTATTGGGATTAGCCCGGTTTCCTCACGATGTTTTCCTTCACCGAAAAGCGACTGATAAATATCAAATGAATTTACTACAAATGATATTTCGTACATAAGTTCCGAAAAACTCATTAGTACGCGCCAGGGTTTGAACCCGCGACCTCCAGATTGCAAGTCGCACGCTCTTACCGCTAGGCCACCAGCGCTTCCGCGCTTCAGCGCATATAAATAACATAATTAGTAAATAACATAATTTTGGACTAAGTACATTATACATACCTACATGACATCAGGCTATGGTTTGGCGCACAGTGACCCTGAACGGCGCGGTAATGTGTTACGGCTGTTAAGTGAAGTCCAGACGGGATGATCAAATCGACCGATTTGATCAGAAATGAAATTGGGGTCAATCTCCAAATTAAGCAACAATTAAACAACTGTACCCATATTTGGAACCTCAGAATAATATACCCGGCCGGATACCGGATAGTAACTTTGCTTGATTTCAGAGTAAACAAATTGGATTTAAGAAACAGTCACGGTCCTATTGTACATTACTCGTTTATTATTTCAAAACAATTTAAACATCCACTCACTTGCACGCGTAGGTACCTACTCATTTCGAACATAGAAATGAGTCCGCGCCAACGTTCACCACGAAACAGGTTAAAACCTGCACAATGCGCACCTAAAAACCGAAATGTAGGTATTGTTAAATTTAGTTTGTAGTTAATTAGTTTTTTGGTGTAAGTGTATGAACCAAGGTCTGAAATAAATGATTTTTTATTTTTTTTATTGTTCCGCCGGCCGAAGATTCGGCGGTCGGATACCGAATATTTGGCCGACGGTCAGGCCGAATATCCGGTATCCGACCAAACATCTATCCATTGCATTTCTAATTGAGAGTGGCAACACTATCGTAGGTCGTATTGCCCTTTTCTAGCATATACGTCCCTCGCTCCTACACTCCCACCACACAGGCAGGTTGCTTTGTCAGTTATACAAGGCAAATTTTCAAGTCATTGGCTTGCTGTTTTTCCATCTGGAAGGTCGTGAAGCTAAACTGCTGGTGAGTTTTTGAATTTGTACCTCAGTTTAGCTGACTATATTGAAATAGTTATTTATTTTACAAGGGGGCAAAGTTGTTGTTTAACCGCTCGTGCTAATATTGATACTTGAGCAAGTAAAACATTCGAAACATGGAATCTTGAGCGTTGCGAGGGTTTCAAAGCACGAGGGTTAAACAAAATTTGCCCCAAGTGAAACACAAAATGTTTCACCACACCAACCCAAAGCAAATATTAAATGTAAAAATATCATACAAAATCAAATACAAATGAATTTTATTAAATATTTATGATTTAAAAGTCAATTCTACCAGCAAACATAAGAAAACAACTCAAAATTTGCATTTGATTCCTTTGCCTCACTTGTGAATAAAATGAAACTTTGCTCTCAGTTTTTGAAGTGCAAAGTAAGCCTTTCCGAGCTGGTGTGAAATAAATAATTAAATTTTTCACGCCACTGTTCGGAAATGTGGCAATAGATGGTCTAAAACCAAGCTGGAAAGTACGCAATAGCTGTAGCACCTGAACCACCACTACTACAATGTTTCATTATTATCATCATCTGTCATTGGTGACAGTTCGCTACAGCAATGAGTATAATTTAAAACATAAAAATCAATAAAAGGTCTTTTTTGGCGCAACTTTTTCCTTCAAAAATAAATTTAGGTTATTTATAGGACCAATTTCTTGTTTAAAAAAAAACGAAATGTCAAACTATTCATTCATTCAGTCAGTTCATTCGATTCACGCTTAAGGCGTTTTTTACTTTTGTAGCTGTTTGTGGTTTTTTAGCAAAAACGCTTCTAAGTTTAGAGTCGGTTTGAAGCAAACAACATAAAAACGCCTCTTAAATGTAATAAAAAAGAAAAAAGGCGGGATCGGAAAATTCTCACTGAATTGGATAGTACTATAAAATATAAGAAACACGTATCTACGCTCGCTATAAAAATGAGTTCTTCTAGTGAAGAAAATGATATTCTTACGCTGACGCCTACCGAAATTCAAGAGACAGCACAGGCAGTGGCTAGTAATTTGCTACCAGAGAAATCGCGGGCTAGTACTTATAGTTATCCAAATGTTTCCTTATTTCCTTGCAGTAGTCGTGAAAACCACTATGTAATGCCTCGGCCGGAAACGCTAAAGATGGAGTCGTATTATTCGAGGACCTCCACCAACGTGTCGGCCCTCAAACTCACTCGTCCATCTTTTAGCGGTTTTCCGTCCTCTCCTATAATGTACTATAGTTGTCCGTGAAATTATCTAGCAAATAAAAACGATCCGGAATAGTGATGTGAAAGTGCAAGAGGATATTAGAAAGAGAGATGCCTAAGAGTAGCATACCATAATGAATACATGTGTCTTAGCTGTATATTGTATTGTTATAAATAATGTTAAAAATGCTTTATGTTGTTAATGTGTTCCAAATTGTGCCGCTTTGGCATTAGCTGTAAGGTGCAATTTGTTATTTGAAATAAATAAATAAATACAATAAATGTTAATTTTACAAAATGTACCTATCAAATTGTATACTTTACTAAATATCTCTCTCCTCACAGGTGTTACAATAAAGGGTGTACGTACTACATAATTAATTAAACACTCATAATATAATTATATTACATACACATAATAAGTATATCATAGGATATGTATAATCACATTGGTTTGGCGTCTTCCCACCACCAGGCGATAACAAACATGTTTCAATATTATTCTTAGGTTCCGAATATCGGTACAGCTGTTTAATGACAGCATTTACACAAAAATAAAACGCTAATTAAATAACTACAGATGCAACGGATAGTTGTTTGGCCGCATACAGGATACCGGATGTACGGCCTGACCATAGGCCGAATATTCGGTATTCAGCCGCCGAATATTCGGCCGGCGGAAATATTCAGGTTTTTCAGGTGCGCATTGTGGAAGTTTTGGCCTGTTTCGTAATGAACTTTCGCGCGGTATATAGGTCTATCACTAGGTACGAAATTAGTGCGCGAGCTAGTGAATGGAACGTTTAAATTATTTTAAAATAATAATCGAGTACGATTATATTCCGATATCAAGCATAGTTATTTAGTACCCTTATTTTAGTATCCGGTATCCGTCCGGATATTAAAATAAGGGCGAGATAGGATACCGGATAGTAACCGAATATCCGGTGCATCTCTATTCGGAACCTAAAGTTTTAATCCTGCATTGTGCAAATATGTATAATTTTGAGACAATGACTTGAAAATTTGTCTTGTATGACTGACAAAGCAACCTGCCTGTGTGGTAGGAGTGTGGGGGAGAGAGGGAGGTATATGCTAGCAAAAGACAATACGACCTAGGGGCTGTCCATACATGACGTCATCTATTTTTGACGATTTTTGTCGCCCCCCCCCCCCTAAAATCATCAAAAAATCATGCTTCGAATGACACCGTTTCCTCCTGCGTCATGCTACCATCATCCGATGTCCAGACCCCCCCCCCCCCCCCCAAATTTGAAATGACTTAAATTTATGAATAGCCCCCTACGACAGTGTTGCCACTCGCACTATTATTTATTCTTAGGTTCCGAATATGGTAAGTTATTTAATTAGCGTTTTATTAAAGCCGTACTTTTCGCCTTATTGCAAAGGAGTAAGGTGCAAAAGTGTAAACATATATTTCACGTCGACTCTTATTATACTATGTTATACTTATTATGGAACTTACTATGTTATACTTATTATGGAACGTAAACTATGAATTGAAAGAGCACGAAATAGTCAATATAATACGTTTGTTGAAAAAAAAAGTCTACAGACGCTTAGGCGCGAAGGGTTATTGTCTCATAGAAAATTTGAATTTCGCGCCTTTTTCTACTCACAAAGTTGTTGGATAGACGTTAATATCAAATTAAAGAGTGGGCCTACACACTTCGCTGTGACAGAATGCGAAAGTGTCACCAAAACTGTCAAATGACTACGATAATAAGTATTCCTTTTATAATGCCACTCCACACTATGCCATTCTGAAATTAAATAAGAACGATAGATAGTCATGCGCAATTTTTATTTTTGTAGTGGGTCATAATTGACGTATATAATTACGAATATAATTTGAAAATCAACCAATAATATTGATTTAATTGAATTAGAATGGCAACCCCGGCCGTCAAACAATAAGCAGCTGATTTTGCTAGGTCCCTTGTAATTATTTTAATTTTAATGATATTTCATGTAATATTAAGCATTAAAAGTGTGAATCAAATAGTTTTAACATTAAGTTTTATGTATACATAATAAGTGAAGTGCTTTAGTGACGTTTACTAGTGTCTTGTAATATCTCAGATTTGTAGCCGTTACAGGTTATAAATTTGAAACCTGCTTTCGCCTTGGATTCCTTTCTGGGTTTTTTTTTATCACAAATATTTACTAAGTGTGTTTATAATAAAGCGTTGATCATTGTACAGGGTTAGAACGCAGTGTAGATACAGTCAATCGTCACTATTTCACGTAAGTACGTACCTAAATATCACTTAGCTTGAGTGAGTGATTCCTTGTTTATTTTTGGGTTTAATTTCAATTGCAAAACTGTCTACAATGCTTACCCGCAGAGCAGCCGCAGCGGCTCGCCAGCAGGAGACTGATAAACTCCAACTTACCTTGCTGGAGTTGAAAATATCCAAGGAATCTTGTGCTCAATTGCTCAGTGAAAGGGAAGACAGTGAGAAGGAACTATTATTAGTACTTAATAGCAATGATAAGAGAAACAGGTTAAAACCTGCACAATGCGCACCTAAAAACCGAAATGTAGGTATTGTTAAATTTAGTTTGTAGTTAATTAGTTTTTTGGTGTAAGTGTATGAACCAAGGTCTGAAATAAATGATTTTTTATTTTTTTTATTGTTCCGCCGGCCGAAGATTCGGCGGTCGGATACCGAATATTTGGCCGACGGTCAGGCCGAATATCCGGTATCCGACCAAACATCTATCCATTGCATTTCTAATTGAGAGTGGCAACACTATCGTAGGTCGTATTGCCCTTTTCTAGCATATACGTCCCTCGCTCCTACACTCCCACCACACAGGCAGGTTGCTTTATCAGTTATACAAGGCAAATTTTCAAGTCATTGGCTTGCTGTTTTTCCATCTGGAAGGTCGTGAAGCTAAACTGCTGGTGAGTTTTTGAATTTGTACCTCAGTTTAGCTGACTATATTGAAATAGTTATTTATTTTACAAGGGGGCAAAGTTGTTGTTTAACCGCTCGTGCTAATATTGATACTTGAGCAAGTAAAACATTCGAAACATGGAATCTTGAGCGTTGCGAGGGTTTCAAAGCACGAGGGTTAAACAAAATTTGCCCCAAGTGAAACACAAAATGTTTCACCACACCAACCCAAAGCAAATATTAAATGTAAAAATATCATACAAAATCAAATACAAATGAATTTTATTAAATATTTATGATTTAAAAGTCAATTCTACCAGCAAACATAAGAAAACAACTCAAAATTTGCATTTGATTCCTTTGCCTCACTTGTGAATAAAATGAAACTTTGCTCTCAGTTTTTGAAGTGCAAAGTAAGCCTTTCCGAGCTGGTGTGAAATAAATAATTAAATTTTTCACGCCACTGTTCGGAAATGTGGCAATAGATGGTCTAAAACCAAGCTGGAAAGTACGCAATAGCTGTAGCACCTGAACCACCACTACTACAATGTTTCATTATTATCATCATCTGTCATTGGTGACAGTTCGCTACAGCAATGAGTATAATTTAAAACATAAAAATCAATAAAAGGTCTTTTTTGGCGCAACTTTTTCCTTCAAAAATAAATTTAGGTTATTTATAGGACCAATTTCTTGTTTAAAAAAAAACGAAATGTCAAACTATTCATTCATTCAGTCAGTTCATTCGATTCACGCTTAAGGCGTTTTTTACTTTTGTAGCTGTTTGTGGTTTTTTAGCAAAAACGCTTCTAAGTTTAGAGTCGGTTTGAAGCAAACAACATAAAAACGCCTCTTAAATGTAATAAAAAAGAAAAAAGGCGGGATCGGAAAATTCTCACTGAATTGGATAGTACTATAAAATATAAGAAACACGTATCTACGCTCGCTATAAAAATGAGTTCTTCTAGTGAAGAAAATGATATTCTTACGCTGACGCCTACCGAAATTCAAGAGACAGCACAGGCAGTGGCTAGTAATTTGCTACCAGAGAAATCGCGGGCTAGTACTTATAGTTATCCAAATGTTTCCTTATTTCCTTGCAGTAGTCGTGAAAACCACTATGTAATGCCTCGGCCGGAAACGCTAAAGATGGAGTCGTATTATTCGAGGACCTCCACCAACGTGTCGGCCCTCAAACTCACTCGTCCATCTTTTAGCGGTTTTCCGTCCTCTCCTATAATGTACTATAGTTGTCCGTGAAATTATCTAGCAAATAAAAACGATCCGGAATAGTGATGTGAAAGTGCAAGAGGATATTAGAAAGAGAGATGCCTAAGAGTAGCATACCATAATGAATACATGTGTCTTAGCTGTATATTGTATTGTTATAAATAATGTTAAAAATGCTTTATGTTGTTAATGTGTTCCAAATTGTGCCGCTTTGGCATTAGCTGTAAGGTGCAATTTGTTATTTGAAATAAATAAATAAATACAATAAATGTTAATTTTACAAAATGTACCTATCAAATTGTATACTTTACTAAATATCTCTCTCCTCACAGGTGTTACAATAAAGGGTGTACGTACTACATAATTAATTAAACACTCATAATATAATTATATTACATACACATAATAAGTATATCATAGGATATGTATAATCACATTGGTTTGGCGTCTTCCCACCACCAGGCGATAACAAACATGTTTCAATATTATTCTTAGGTTCCGAATATCGGTACAGCTGTTTAATGACAGCATTTACACAAAAATAAAACGCTAATTAAATAACTACAGATGCAACGGATAGTTGTTTGGCCGCATACAGGATACCGGATGTACGGCCTGACCATAGGCCGAATATTCGGTATTCAGCCGCCGAATATTCGGCCGGCGGAAATATTCAGGTTTTTCAGGTGCGCATTGTGGAAGTTTTGGCCTGTTTCGTAATGAACTTTCGCGCGGTATATAGGTCTATCACTAGGTACGAAATTAGTGCGCGAGCTAGTGAATGGAACGTTTAAATTATTTTAAAATAATAATCGAGTACGATTATATTCCGATATCAAGCATAGTTATTTAGTACCCTTATTTTAGTATCCGGTATCCGTCCGGATATTAAAATAAGGGCGAGATAGGATACCGGATAGTAACCGAATATCCGGTGCATCTCTATTCGGAACCTAAAGTTTTAATCCTGCATTGTGCAAATATGTATAATTTTGAGACAATGACTTGAAAATTTGTCTTGTATGACTGACAAAGCAACCTGCCTGTGTGGTAGGAGTGTGGGGGAGAGAGGGAGGTATATGCTAGCAAAAGACAATACGACCTAGGGGCTGTCCATACATGACGTCATCTATTTTTGACGATTTTTGTCGCCCCCCCCCCCCTAAAATCATCAAAAAATCATGCTTCGAATGACACCGTTTCCTCCTGCGTCATGCTACCATCATCCGATGTCCAGACCCCCCCCCCCCCCCCAAATTTGAAATGACTTAAATTTATGAATAGCCCCCTACGACAGTGTTGCCACTCGCACTATTATTTATTCTTAGGTTCCGAATATGGTAAGTTATTTAATTAGCGTTTTATTAAAGCCGTACTTTTCGCCTTATTGCAAAGGAGTAAGGTGCAAAAGTGTAAACATATATTTCACGTCGACTCTTATTATACTATGTTATACTTATTATGGAACTTACTATGTTATACTTATTATGGAACGTAAACTATGAATTGAAAGAGCACGAAATAGTCAATATAATACGTTTGTTGAAAAAAAAAGTCTACAGACGCTTAGGCGCGAAGGGTTATTGTCTCATAGAAAATTTGAATTTCGCGCCTTTTTCTACTCACAAAGTTGTTGGATAGACGTTAATATCAAATTAAAGAGTGGGCCTACACACTTCGCTGTGACAGAATGCGAAAGTGTCACCAAAACTGTCAAATGACTACGATAATAAGTATTCCTTTTATAATGCCACTCCACACTATGCCATTCTGAAATTAAATAAGAACGATAGATAGTCATGCGCAATTTTTATTTTTGTAGTGGGTCATAATTGACGTATATAATTACGAATATAATTTGAAAATCAACCAATAATATTGATTTAATTGAATTAGAATGGCAACCCCGGCCGTCAAACAATAAGCAGCTGATTTTGCTAGGTCCCTTGTAATTATTTTAATTTTAATGATATTTCATGTAATATTAAGCATTAAAAGTGTGAATCAAATAGTTTTAACATTAAGTTTTATGTATACATAATAAGTGAAGTGCTTTAGTGACGTTTACTAGTGTCTTGTAATATCTCAGATTTGTAGCCGTTACAGGTTATAAATTTGAAACCTGCTTTCGCCTTGGATTCCTTTCTGGGTTTTTTTTTATCACAAATATTTACTAAGTGTGTTTATAATAAAGCGTTGATCATTGTACAGGGTTAGAACGCAGTGTAGATACAGTCAATCGTCACTATTTCACGTAAGTACGTACCTAAATATCACTTAGCTTGAGTGAGTGATTCCTTGTTTATTTTTGGGTTTAATTTCAATTGCAAAACTGTCTACAATGCTTACCCGCAGAGCAGCCGCAGCGGCTCGCCAGCAGGAGACTGATAAACTCCAACTTACCTTGCTGGAGTTGAAAATATCCAAGGAATCTTGTGCTCAATTGCTCAGTGAAAGGGAAGACAGTGAGAAGGAACTATTATTAGTACTTAATAGCAATGATAAGCTTAAAAAGGAACTTTGCTCATTAGAAACTGACTACAATAATGTAAATTCAGAGCGGGCCCGGCTTCAGGAGACGGTTGACAGGTTCACTGAGTGTAGTGCTGCGTATGAGCAGGCCCTGAAGGACATCAACTCATTGGAGAGAGCACTGCACGACGCCCACGAACAAATCTATGAGCTACAGGAGGCCCAACACAATGCAGCAGTGGCACACTCTCAGAGCTTGTTCGAAGAACTGGTCCGGCCCGACTCTCAGTTGGTTGCCGCACCAATTGAAAACCTTGTGGCCCCTACAGATTTAGCCTATGATACTACCACACCAAGGTTAGTAAATTGCAGCGGGAACAAACTAAAGAAATATATTAAATTAAATAGACTAATAAAAAAAAACCGAAACTTGTCAAAAATAAATAAATTGTTTTTTAAAAAATTGAGATTTTGTAAAATTAATGTTAATTTAGTGGATAAGTTAGATTTATATTCTGCCCAGTTAGAAAATAGTCAATTGCAATATGAAACCGACACACAGACTTTAAAATTAAAAATTCAGAGTTTGGAGGATTCCATAGAATCCTTAGAAAAAATAAATGAGAGTTCTAAAAAGGTGATTAATGAATATTCTTTGGCCATGGATGATTTAATATCCCAGATTAAGCTTAATTCAGAACGGTTTGAGTCACTGACCAATGCCCAGTCATGTGCAGTGACTGAACATTCGTCGACCAGTTTACTCGACCTAAGCCTGTGTGACGGTTTACCACAACAGCATGTAAATGATAATAGCTCCTTCCACACTACACAACAAAGCACACCTAAACCTAATGTTATTATGTATTCTGATGAAATTGGAAGCAATATGAGCTCATTTTTAAGCTTTTACCTAAAGGGACTTAGTACAATCAGCAATTGTCTGCCTCACAGTAGCTTTGAAAATATCTTAAAACAAATTTTAAATGACAGTAATATTAATTCTAAGACAACACTGCTTATTCTTATGGGGAATAGGGGTAATGTGAACAAAAATAATTTAATTAAATACTTTGAACAGTTAAACTCGCTTGCAGTGCATGAAATTATTTTTTTCACATTCCCCTATTGTGAGCAAATGTCAGAGGCAGAAAATACCACTAGACATAAGTTAAATATATCTCTATATAATCTTTGTACATATAGTAGTAAGTTTAGCATAATTGACACTAACAATTTTGTTAGTAAATACCATATGCCTATGGTGTTTTTGACTAAAGGCAAGTGTTGCCTTTCAAATTATTACAAAAGACAAATAGCTTTATCGCTATCATATTTACTTGACATTTCTGCCAAGAATTTGGCAGACAATTCTGCTCCTATTGAGCAGCCCAGTATGAACATGGAATTGGTTCCAGTCATAACCAATGATTTAATAGATTTAAACTAGGTGTTAAGACAAAAGATTCTGTCTCTGGCAATTTAGTTTTAAATAAATATAATGAAAAATACTGCAAACATGGAAAGTATATCCACCTGGTGCATCAAAATATTCAATGTATTAGAGGAAAAAATTTACAGATAGAACTTTTTTTGAATGATTTTAATATTGATATTTTATGTCTTACTGAACATTGGTTAAATAATAATGAATTAATGCCCCAATTTAATAATCACCAGGCGGGAAGTTCGTTCACCAGACTTAGTTCCATACATGGTGGGTCATTAATTATATTAAATAGTCAGTTAAAATTTAAGGAACGTAAGGACATTGTATCCATGTCTGTTGAACGGACTATAGAACTAAGTGCAGTAGAATTAGAGCAATTTATTGTTGTCTGTGTGTATAGGCCGCCATTAAGTAATTTTGAATTATTTGAAAACATAATGGAATCTGCCCTACTTAAAATATCATCTTCTAGTAAGAAATTGCTTATATGCGGCGACTTTAATGTAAATATTATGGAAAATTCAACAATGTCTTGTAGATTATTGAATCTTTTTAAATCTTGTAATCTCAAGACGTCAAAGAAGACGTGAACTGTATGCCTTATATGAGGAACGGCGGTTTAATCAGAGTGATGAATTTAAAGAACATGTGAAGGAGTATTCGAAGAAGTTTAAAGTAGATTGTCATATAGCTAAGCGAAATTATCTAAGTCAGAAAATAAAAAGTAGTTCCGACATTGTTAAAGCAACCTGGAAAGTTATAAATGTGGAGACTGGTCGCTCTAAACACACAATTAAAGAGCTTAAACTAAACATTGATAACAAAATTATAGATTCCAATTTAGAAGTAGCTACAGAATTTGAAAAATTTTTCACCGAGGTACCAGTATCCACAACTAAGGATTTAAATTCATCACCCTCATCTGCTGTTACATTATTAAAACATAACGCTCCAGAGTGTTGTGGAGATCTTCATTTTGAACATGTTTGTACCTCAGATGTAATAAAGGCGTTTAAATCAATTAATGTCAAAAAAACTAATGACCTCTGGGGAGTCTCTGTCCATGCTGTCAAATCCTTAGTTGAAATTGTAGCGCCTGACTTGGTAGTTATATTTAACAACAGTGTTGATTGCGGCGAGTTTCCTGATCTAATGAAACATAGTAAAGTAATTCCTTTATTTAAATCTGGTAGCAGCTCTGACCCCACTAACTTTAGACCGATATCTGTGCTACCAACATTTAGCAAGATTTTTGAAAAATTAGTTCTTTCTCAATTAGTACGACATTTTAACGTTAATAATTTGATGCATAATAAGCAGTTTGGTTTTACACGGGGTCGCTCAACAACCGATGCCGGTGTTGAGCTAATTAAGCATATTTTCGATGCCTGGGAGGAGTCACGAGATGCTTTAGGTGTCTTCTGTGATTTATCTAAGGCCTTCGACTGTGTTTGTCATGAAACATTAATCAGGAAACTTCATTATTACGGAGTTAGAGGATCGGCACTGAATTTACTTAAGTCCTACTTAAATGGTAGAATACAAAGGGTCGATGTGAATGGACAGCGATCACCTGGGTCATTGGTCTCTATGGGTGTACCACAGGGGTCAATATTGGGGCCTTTCCTGTTCCTTATCTACATAAATGACTTGCCATTCCTTGTTAAGACCCACCATGATATAGTATTGTTTGCAGACGACACCTCACTTATTTTCAAAGTCAAACGACAGCAACAAGCTTACAATGATGTAAACAATGCCATTTCAAAAGTAGTAAATTGGTTCAATGTTAATAATTTATTGTTAAATGAGAAAAAGACTAAATGTATTAAGTTTGTCACTAGTAGTAACGTAAGGCATGTGCAAACAAGTGTCATTGTGAAGGATGAGGAATTGGAATTAGTTGATAGTACAGTTTTTCTTGGTATAACTTTAGATTCTAAACTCCAGTGGGGTCCCCATATTGCTACTCTTTCGAATAGACTGAGCTCTGCAGCTTTTGCAGTGAGCAAAATCCGTCAGTTAACTGACGTGAAAACAGCTCGATTAGTATATTTTAGTTACTTCCATAGCATTATGGCATATGGTATTTTACTGTGGGGCGGTGCTTCAGAGATAAATACCATTTTTGTGCTGCAGAAGAGGGCTATTCGAGCAATATACAAAATGAACCATAGAGACTCACTTAGAGATAAATTTAAGGAAATTGACATAATGACAGTGCACTGTCAATACATTTATGAGAATATTCTGTATGTACATAAAAATATTGTAAATTTTAGGAAAAATTGTGAAATTCATAATATTAATACTAGAAATAAACATAAGCTCGCAGTGCCCTTCACTCGGCTCCATAAAATTAAAAAATCATTCATGGGTAATTGTGTAAGATTTTATAATAAACTTCCAAACCATATTACTGAATTATCTATTAATAAATTTAAGAATTATGTAAAGCGTAAACTTATTTCTAAAGCTTATTATACCACACAAGACTACATGAATGATATTACAACGTGGGATTAATTGTTATTCGAAATGATTATTTATTTATTAGGTACATTTGATTATTGATGAGGAAATGGATATTCCGATGTAATACTATCTACTTCTTTTGTTACTTATGCTTTTTTTTTTTTTGACATTTAGATTTTATTCTAGAAATTCTAGACTAGTATTTTTTTATACAATCTTTTTAATGTTTGACGATCCTTTTGTGAAATTCTTAGTGTTAAATTTGATATGTATAATAATCCAATTTTATTATGGAATAATATTAACATCAATAAATTGCTCTGATAATTAGATTAAGATTAATTACGATTCATAAGAGCTTGTTGCTAGGCCTACATGAATAAAGTATATTTTTGATTGATTGATTGGAAATGATATCAGTTATTTTTAATCAGCTATCATTCACGCGCGCGTTCATTTTGCTCAGACTTGGCCGCACAAATATTTGGTGCGAGCGAGACGCCCGCGCACGTTCGAATTGGCCTGTCACTTGTAGCAACTTGTAGGTAAGTACATACTTACCTACATACTATCCACGCGTCCTTGGCACGAACTCCCGCCACCGCCCGCATTGAAACTGTCCCCGCGCGCCGCAAGGAAATGTAATCCTTAGCATTAGCGCAAAGAGTTCAAATTTGGTAGTTTCATTTAGCGCATTTGTTAAAATGCACATATTTATTACATTGACCATATTTTTGTGTGATTATGTATTGAATATCACTTTGAACGTTATCAGAACAAAGTCTGCAAGAAATTATATCTATAACCATTTTTTCTAGCATGTTTAAGGCGTAAATATATATACAAGTGATACAAATAATATTGATGTCGGATTCTCGGATAAATAGCTTAATGAGGTAGTTTTATGGTAATTCAATCAAAGACCTAATTATTACTTTTATATCAAGTTACGACGTATATCCGTGAGGCCCCGCCATTTATTGAATTAGTTATTTTCCGTGTTAATATTTTGACTGATTCCATTGTCGACTCATTATAAATATTATTTTCGTCACGTTTACGAACTAAAAATACTATTACTATTTTTAACAAACAAGAACGGCTCTTTTTTTAGGGTTCCGTACCCAAAGGGTAAAACGGGACCCTATTACTAAGACTTCGCTGTCCGTCCGTCCGTCCGTCCGTCCGTCCGTCTGTCACCAGGCTGTATCTCACGAACCGTGATAGCTAGACAGTTGAAATTTTCACAGATGATGTATTTCTGTTGCCGCTATAACAACAAATACTAAAAACAGAATAAAATAAAGATTTACATGGGGCTCCCATACAACAAACGTGATTTTTAACCAAAGTTAAGCAACGTCGGGAGTGGTCAGTATTTGGATGGGTGACCGTTTTTTTTTTTGCTTTTTTTTTGTTTTTTTTTTGCATTATGGTACGGAACCCTTCATGCGCGAGTCCGACTCGCACTTGCCCGGTTTTATTTTACTATTTTTTTTTACCTACTTCCGGACAGAAAGTTTGTTGGATTCGAAAATAAAGTTTCTTAAAATGATCTAAAGAACAGGAATAAAAAAAAAATTGCCTATTACTAATTAATGTTTAACGTAACCGTATCTTTACTGGTACTTACACGAGCTGTTACGTGCAGGAGCTGAATGGAAGTGCGCGCGATGCGGCGTGAGCTGGCCTCGGAACGCGTGCTGGCACACTTGGAGCCCAGCGCGCAGCTGGTTCTCAGCGCTGACGCTGGACCCGGGGGCTTGGGCGCTCTTTTGGCACAACGAGCCGCCGACGGACAGGAGAGATCGCTGGCGTTTGTACTGTATCCCGCTCCTTCACCTCCAGCGAACGTAACTATAGTCAGATCCAGAAAGAGGCGGCAGCCTTGATTTTCGCTGTAAAGCGTTTTCATCAATATCTATACGGCTGTAGCGAACCATTTAGGGCCAGTTGCACCAACCACATATGACAGACAGATCAACGGCAGCCGGCGCGCCCCGGCGCTTTACTATGAAACTTTCCATACATAAAAATTTAGCGAACTCTTTAACGATACGAACAGTTTGGTGCAACCGACCCTTATTCTAAAAACCGACCACAAACCGTTAGTTTCGATCTTCAATCCCCAAACCGGAATATCAGCCACGACAGCCTTACGTCTTCAGAGGTAGGTACGCTATTATATTGTCGGCATATAACTATACCTACTCTGAAATATGTTTCTAGCAGTAATAACTTAGTAGCAGACTATTTTTCCCGCGCGCCCGTGGCGGATACGTACAGCGATAGTGATAAAATTCGATTCGTTATGTGCACTAAATTTTTTAGATTCGGTTTCATCGGCGGTAACCGCGCATGATATTAAAAGGGCTACCGAGGTCGATTCGACTCTTCAAACGGTAATTAAATATTTGAACAAGGGTTGGTCGCGTAAAATCAATTGTAAATCGGTCCAGCCTTATTATAATTGCAGAACCGATTTACAATTTGAAAATGGATCCTTATTGCGAGGGCATAAAGTCGTAATTCCAGTATCACTGAGGGAACGCATGCTAAGCGAACTGCATAGCACGCACTTAGGTATTGTGAAAATGAAATGCGCAGCGCGCAGTAGGATGTGGTGGCCAGGTATCGACCAGGACATTGAGCGCTGCGCGGGCGCACGGCTCCCGACTGAGCGCGCTGGTGTGAATAAATGCGATTTTCACACCAATAAACTGGCCCCTCTCGTAGTGCCCGTATGTCGCGTCCTTACGAAGTAATATATATGTCCATGACTAGCACACAATCATTAATAGCGAAATTAAAGTACATTTTCTCAGTATTCGCAATTAAAGTACATTTAGGTATACCTAAAGTTTTAGTATCGGATAACGATGTAAAAATTCATTGCGCTGAATTTAGGTCATTTTGTTCTAACAATGGTATAAAATATATGAATTCGCCGGTGTATCACGAACTAGACGGTTGTTTCACTCATATATGTCAAAAAGTCCCTCCAAAAGTCCCTGGGCAAGTCCGTTGCATGTCGTTCCAAAAAAGAACGGCGAACTGCGCCCATGTGGTGATTACAGACGGTTAAATGCAGTTACTAAGGCAGACAGATATCCAATTCCGCGAATTCAGGATTTTACATACATTTTGAGCAACAAAAAAATATTTTCAACGTTAGACATTAATAGAGCTTACCATTTCAGTCCTGTGGCTGAAGAGGACATCAGGACATTGAAAAAAACCTCCATTATTACCCCTTTTGGATTATTTGAATTTCCAAAACTGAGTTTTGGATTGAAAAACGCAGCCCAGACTTTCCAGAGGTTCATGAATACCACAGTTTTTCCAAATTTTGACTTTATATTTGTGTACATTGATGACGTTCTCATAGCTAGCGAGACAGAACAGGAGCATGAGCGACATTTGCAAGCCGTTTTCGAGAGGCTGAGCCAGTTTGAAATCACCATCAATGTGTCAAAATGCTGTTTTGGTAAGTCGAACCAGGATTTTCTAGGTTTCGAGGTGTCAACAGAGGGCATTCGGTCGCTACCAGAGAAAGTGCAAGCAATAACGAACTACCCGAGACCCGAGACCGTCCAGGACTTACGCCGTTTCCTAGGTATGGTAAATTTCTATCGTGCTCACTTACCAAAAGCAGCATCTTACCAGGCAGAGCTTAATAAGTACACACAATAGCAAGAAAAGGGACAAAACAAAGATCCAGTGGACTGCAAGTCAACGGAGGCTTTTGAGAAATGTAAGCAAAGCTTAACGGCCTGGCCACGACATTGGTCTTAAGCGACCAGCGGTGCGGCGGGCGGCGCGGCAAGGAGCGGCGCGGCGAGCATGCCACGACTTCGCCGCAGCGGCGGCGGCGTCGAGCGAATGGGACGTACTCAAGTGTTTAAAAATGTCTTTGTCAGAAGTGGCTCTTCAGTGCCTTGACAGCAGCTCATATTTCATGAGAGATATTTTAAATATAAGAGAAGGTGTGCACAAACTTAATAGACGCCGTTATACGTTAGGCGAGTTTAGAGTGTTGTACATAGAATAAAAAAAGCAAAAAAAAAAAAACAAAATAAAAAGCAAAATAGAAAGCATCCCGCAAAATTTTACGAGTACACAAGAATGAGTGTAGAAACATTTGATTATATACTCCAACACTTGGACGAACATTTACACACACCTAAACTCCGATCAAAAAGAGTTCTGACTAATCAACAATATTTCCGTGATAGTGAACACTTCCGTATCCATTATCGCGCGCGAATATTATAAAAAAAATTGTTTTACGATTCACCGCCCGATGCATACCGCCGCTAAGACCGGTCGCGCCGCTGCCGCTGTACGTGAGTCGTGGCCGCGTTCCTCGCGCCGTCGCGCCCGTGTCTTTGTTTCCACCGCCCGCCGCGCCGCGCCTAGCCGCCGCCGGTCGCTCGAGTAAATTCGCGCGAGTCGCCGCTGGCAGCGGCGCGTCATGGCCTCTCTTCTTTTCGCCTTTTTTTGTAACATTCGCTTTACGCTCGCCGCCGCCGCTGCCGCTGGTCGCGCGATGTCGTGGCCAGGCAGTAAAGTATCTTTAAAATCATACGAGAAGAGGAGAAAATCAGCGGTGACCCTAATTTGAAAGCCATCAAGACGACATCAACATTTACAAGTCGCGTTTCTACGGGTTCCTCTCGACGTACTACAATACCGGAACGTTATGAGAACACAATCTTGATAATAAATTTGTGTGTATCTGAACCACGCGGCGTTGCCAAATCGCAATGACCGCCAAACCCATAGAAGGTAGGATCGTATAGAAGTGGTATACGCGTGCCTCCGTGAGGGACAAAACATACGCAAATGCGACACTGTGATTGGTCGAATTCATTTGTTACCCACCATAATCCACCCTTTGCCCGGATATCGTATGATTCGCAATGACAGGACCGGCACTAGGGATAATGAAGGGGGAACAGTTCGCGGTGGTGGTGTAGCTGTATACTTGAAAGCTGACTTAAGTTGTCGAGTGGTTGCGCAGTCCCCTACGGTATATTCGAACTCGGCCGAGTACCTTTTCCTAGAGGTTGCTTTGCATCATTCAAAAATTCTCCTTGGCGTCTTTTATAGCCCCTCATCTCACATTAATTATTTTGATACCCTAGAGAAAACTTTGGAAGATCTTAGTCCGCAGTTCGATCATCGTATTATAATGGGCGACTTTAACACCTGTCTCATCAAAAACGATTCCCGTGCCCTTAAACTGCAATCAGTAGCTACTTCCCTAAATCTTAATATCCTGCCCCTCGCCCCTACTCACTTTCCTCATAATGGCCCTCCTTCCCTCTTAGATCTTATTTTAACCTCTTCTGCTGATTTAGTCGAGTTTCATGGACAGTTTAATGCTGCTGGTTTCTCGTGTCACGATTTAATATACGCATCCTTTAAAATTCGTCCTCCCAAACAAAGGCATAGGATTTTAATGCGCCGGGATCTTCGTAATATTGATTTGCAGGGGCTCCATAATGATATAGGCAATGCCGATTGGTCTAGAATCGATGGTTTGGCTGACGTTGACTCAAAGTTAGAGGCTTTTAATGGCACATTGCTTGCGATTTTTGATAAACATGCTCCGCTGAAGCCGATGCGGGTGAGGCACTTTCCAGCACCGTGGCTTACGCCAGATATCAAGTCACTCTTAGCCAGGAGGAACAGAGCCCGGGTCAAGTATAGGGCTGTTCCTTCAGAGGAAAACCATCTCTCCTACATCAATTTGCGAAACCGCTGCAACAAAACCTGTAGGGACGCTAGGCGCCGTTATATCCATAAAATCATTGATGACTGCCCCCCATTCAAGTTATGGAGGTTTTTGAGGTCACTGGGGGTGGGCAAAGTCTCTCAGTGCTCCTCAGACACTCTAGACCTGAACTCAATCAATCGGCATTTTAGCTCATCTCCAGTGACGTTGGATCCTTCCGTCAAGCAAGCTACATTATCTTCTCTTGCCAATAACTTTCGCTCTGACCCTGACTCTACCTTTGCACTTGACAATATTTCACCACAAGAGGTTGTCACAATCCTAAAAAACATTGAAACGAAGGCTGTTGGTGAGGATCGCCTTAGCCTGGACATGCTTATGCTGGTGGTGGATAGAATTGCTCCTATCCTATCCGAAATCATAAATTTTTCCTTTTCCACTGGTACATTTCCTGCTATGTGGAAACTTGCTCATGTTATCCCTCTTCCTAAAACTTCTAATCCCACATCCTTTTCCCAATATCGGCCCATCTCCACTGGTACATTTCCTGCTATGTGGAAACTTGCTCATGTTATCCCTCTTCCTAAAACTTCTAATCCCACATCCTTTTCCCAATATCGGCCCATCTCCATTCTACCAGTTTTGTCTAAAATCATCGAACACTTTGTTAATCGTCGCCTCCTTTCACATCTCCACAAGCATGATTTGTTGAATCGATTTCAGTCAGGTTTCCGCCCCGGGCATAGCACCGTCACGGCTTTGGTGAGGGTCACTGATGACATTCGTTTTAATATTGAAAATAAAAAGCTCACGGTTCTTGTACTTTTAGACTTTAGTAGTGCCTTTAATACGGTTGATTTTGATATTCTCCTTCATATCCTTCGTACGTTAAATGTTTCACATGCAGCTCTGTCCTGGTTCCGTAACTACCTCTTTGGGAGGCGCCAGCGTGTCAGGGTTGACGACAAGGTCTCTGAGTGGTGTGACCTTTCTGCTGGTGTCCCCCAAGGAGGGATACTCTCTCCTCTCCTTTTCTCAATATTCATTAACCTGTCCTCTCCCACGGGCTCAAATATAGGTCAAAAGGATAGGCCAATACGCCCAATACATACATTATTAAAGCAACTTTCATTTAAGTCAATGCTCGTGGGACAGGACAGGTTAATGGCATTACTGATTCATTAAATTGTAGCTACCACCTTTACGCGGATGATTTGCAGATATACGCAGCGGCTAGCATTGATGACTTTCCATCTTTAGTTGATAAAATTAATAGCAACCTTGAAACAATTCGTTGCTGGGCGAATAAGTTTGGTTTAAAAGTTAATGCAAAGAAATCGCAGGCGATTGTCATTGGTGGTCCTCACTTTGTGTCCAAATTGTCGGAGATGGTGGTACCCAAAGTACTTTTTGACGGAACAATTATCCCTTTTTCCTCTACAGTTAAGAACTTGGGTATCATCATTGATCAAACTTTGTCCTGGTCAGCTCATGTTTCCGACATTAGCAATAAACTTTTTGCGTCTCTCCACTCACTGAGGCGTCTTCAAAATTTCCTTCCTCTCCAAACTAAAATAACGCTTGCTTGTTCACTTTTACTTCCTTTATTAGACTATGCTGATTCTGCTTTTCTAAACCTCAGTGAGGAGCTTCTGGATAAACTCGAGCGACTGCAAAATATCTGTATTCGATACATTTTCGGTCTGCGTAAGTTTGATCATGTTTCCCAGTTCCGATCTCAGCTTGCCTGGCTTCCGATCCGTCGTCGTCGAGATATGCATATCCTGTCATTGCTTTTCAATGTTTTATTCAATCCTGCTGCGCCACCTTACCTCTCCGAAAGATTTAGTTTTTTAGCTGCTGGCAGTGGTCACCGTCTTCGATCAAGCACCAATCTTTCACTCGCAATTCCATCCAATAAGACGCGCACTTACAAAAAATCCTTTACTGTCCACGCCGCTAAGTTATGGAACGAGATTCCGGTGTCCGTGAGGCAATCCCAATCTGTAGCATCACTCAAGGAGAGGCTTAGAAAATTGTGGCTTTCCGATACTTAGATAATTCTGTTTTTCCCGATTAAGTACCTACTTCTTTCATTTCCTTTACTTTTCTGGTTCGAATTAATATCTATATATCTATTTATATTATATGTTGAGTATTTATTTATTTTTATTTATACCTATATATATTATATGTATATGTATTCTTGTATTGTTATATTTCTATTTATGTATATTTGGAGTAATGTGTATTCAAAACGTGCATTTTATTTATTTTAGGGATTGTACACTTTTGCTTTTGTTTGTCATTCATCGTTACTTCTGTCCTACTCATTTCCTCAAAGGTTAACTGGAAGAGATCCCATTCAGGGATAAGTTCGCCTTTGTTGTATTTAATTGACTCTGTAACTGTGTTTCTCGTGTTTATATTTCTATGTACAATAAAGTAAATACATACATACATACATACATAATCCATACTAAAAAAACGGTGGGGAACAAATAAAATGTGAGACTGTGACAAGGACAAACAATAATAGCTCTTTCGCTGCTACTCCTACTGAAAGATACATAAGACTATCCTGCTCGGTCACTTCTCCCCACCCTCATGCCAGATTCAGTTTTAATACTAAATTCATGGCCAAACCACTGACTAGACAACGTCGCATCCTGTCGTTGCATTGTGTACTTATTATTCGAGTTAGTGTAGTGTCAGTGTTGCCATTCCAACGAAACAAAAAATAAATAAAAAAAATCCTTTAGTATTATTCTATTACAATAAAAAGAAAAACATTTATATCTAGCTAGGCATGTTCTAGTCTAGTTTTGTATAATTAATGAGTGGAGCTAAATAATTTGTTCAAAATACTGTAATGGTTTATTTATATAACTAAAATTCTTTAATTATGCAGAGTCTATGCGAAAACCCTACGACTCTTCTCCTTCCACACAGGCTCTTGTACCTAATGAAATGTTCAAATAGACTTTCCAGATTTCAAATTTGTAATGTAGGCAACATAAGCTCAGAAATTCAAACAATCCCATCCACATAAAATTAATCGTCACCGTTGTGATTTTCAAGCGTATATGAACGGTGTCAAGTCATTTATTGTATGGTGTATGTGTTTTGGAAACTGTAAAAAAAGAAGTTTGAAGTATAAAAATTTAGCTTTTTTAGCAATGTTGATTTTTAATCAGAATCCGTGCCTGTATGTATATAAATTTTAGGTTTCTTTTTTTTTTCGTCAATATGGCAACTTTGTTTAGCACTGGCACGCACTTGTGTGCATCTTGCGCACGCGCCATCTACCGGAATACGACGTTCGTCTACTCCATATACCCGTATTTACTTGTTTATACCCAAATTGGTGGGTATAAACTATTTAGAGTACTGAAAGGGGCATATAAATTTGAAATATAGGTGTATTTTGTAAGCCCCTACTGGATTAAGTACTCAAAATTGTAAGAAATGTATTTTTAAGAGGGGCACTCCATACATGTAATTAATTGTCACAAAAAAAAATTTCGGAAACCACCAACGTGTTGCACATCATTAAATGGGTCTTTAAAAATAACTGTAATGTTTCTAAGAACATTTTTGGATAAATTGAATATTTTTGGAAAAAAACCGTTTCGAAAGGCCAGAATAATGTTTATCTCTCTATAACTTTAGAACCAAAGTTCAGAAAAAATATGAAAACATATCGGGAGATTAGCCGTATAATAGAATACAAAAAACAATAATTTGAACATCATCGGTTGAGCCATTTTTGAGTTTTCTTTAAAAAACCCTTAATAAAAGGTCGTAAGTGCCGCGTAAACACGCACTTTTGCGCGACTTGCAGTTATCTAGAACATCGATAGAATTTAAGTACCATATTTTAAAAGTAAATAGGGTGGACCATAAGTCTTTTTACATTTCAAACTAAAATAAAATGAAAACTAATTATATCAGATGAAAACCGTTTATTAATTATGAAAACACATGAATAGGGATTTTTTTTTTAATTACATCATCCATATGTGATCCTTCATGTCACACCTCTAATAACTCATTGAGTGCAGTTCGAGAAATTTTCGGCCAAAAAGTCATATCCAAAAGAGGTGACATTAACTGGCCTCCTCGCAGCCCGGACCTGTCCCCAATGGATTAAGTAAAGTTTTTGAGACCAACCCAGTGTCTGTTGAGGAATTGAAGCAACGTATTCGCGAGGAAATGCAAAACATTTCTCGGAACACTTGTCAGGCCGTCACTGAAAATTTTCGCTCCAGGTTACGGCAATGCCAAAATAATGAAGGATCACATATGGATGATGTAATTAAAAAAAAATTAAATCCCTATTCATGTGTTTTCATAATTAATAAACAATTTTCATCTGATATAATTAGTTTTCATTTTATTTTAGTTTGAAATGTAAAAAGACTTATGGTCCACCCTGTACCTTCTTATTTAAAACAAAATTGTTAACTATGCATTACCACAATTTGGCTCTCACTAATAATTACCTTTTTTTCCTAAATTAAGCATTCTATATGCTTTTTATTTTATAGATATTGATAATATACGTTAGCACTCTTCAATAAAATACAATTTTGTTCTTAAATCTCACTTTTTGAATATTTGATAAGCAATCGTTTTTACCCACCTAAATGAGTAAATACGGGTATTTATCGGGTGCTTTGAGTAAATACTCAGTATTTACTCATCCCTACCCATCTCTAGATGTGAATAAATCTCAACATAAACCACATCTGACTTACTTAAGAGCCCATCAACGTGCACACTAGCGCCACTGCTAAATAATCGTGATTATTTAAATTTAACGACAGGTATTTAAAACAAGGGGGCCGCTACGTACTGTATTGTGTATTTAAGTACCTTTTGAATACATCAAACTAGTTTTTATGTTTCTGGATTCGTCAATCTATGCGTCCAAAGTTAAAACAGCCGTTTTTGTTTTGAGGTTATAGATCGATGAATCCAGCAACACTGTGCAAGTGTGAGTGAGATGGAAAAATTCGTAATAACGGCGATGACGCAACATTAAATTGTTCGTTAAGAAGAGAGTGTTGAGAGTTATCTGCGAATCATTCTTTTGATATTTTTTTACATATTTGCGAAAAGGGATTGCGTTTGGGTGTGCTGGAACAACTGGAAATAATTAGGTACAACAATAGGGGGATAATTCTTAACGAACAATTGAATGTTGCGTCATCGCCGTTATTACGAATTTTTCCATCTCACTCACACTTGCACAGTAGGGGGAGTGGTCAAGGTATAAATATGGCGGACCATTCTAGACAGGTCATTCCGTTGCCGGGCGTCAGACCGTCAACAACTCCTGAAGATGCCTCTTAGAGAGGCGAAACAATTGTCGAGTATTATTCTTTTGGTGGTGGTTTGTTATATTCATTTGCGTATTTATTTTTGCGGTGGGAGGGAACATTAATTGCATGTAAAAATACGTAAGTAAGTAAAACGGGTTAGCACTGATTGACTAGCACGTTATCTTTTCGCAGATTAGCAAAGTAATACAGTAGAGTCCGGTTATAACGACGCCCAAGGGACCGCTGATATTACGTCGTACTAACCGGACGTTGTACAAAACGAACTGCCAATTTTAATATATTTTTTAATCAACATAATTACATAATTTTGTATTTATTAATACTTATGCGACAATCAAAGAAAAAAAAAACATTTCTTTTAAAATATTTATTTACGTTAGTATTACGACACCTTGTCTTAAATGGAGAGACTTGTGTGTTTAGAAGAAGCCACTTTTCAAGGTACGCGTACTCACTCGTCATCCGCAAATTACTCGAATCCCGTAGAATAAAAAGTCGTAATTCTTGGGGAACTCTGACGTTGTTTTATCACATAGTTCCTATGGCCACCTTCTGTGTCCAAAATTGCATTGTACCCAACTTACATAATTATGTATGTGAAGTTTAAGCTCAATTGAATAATGGGAATTGTTTTATTTAGTTTTCAAGATTACAAAAAGTCACATGACTATTTCATCCTGCTCCGTATAGGCAAAAGGGGGAAGGGAGTTGGGTACGCGGGACGGAGTAAGCTTCTTACCAACAATTTGAAATATTCAAATTTTGACGACCGGTCTGGCCTAGTGGGTAGTGACCCTGCTATGAAGCCGATGGTCCCGGGTTCGAAACCTGGTAAGGGCATTTATTTGTATGATGATACAGATATTTGTTCCTGGGTCATGGTTGTTTTCTATGTATTTAAGTATTTATATATTATATATATCGTTGTCTGAGTACCCACAACACAAGCCTTCTTGAGCTTACCGTGGGGCTTAGTCAATTTGTGTAAAAATGTCCTATAATATTTTTTTATTTTTATTTTTTTATTTATTTATTTGTAAAAACTACGTCGCTCGTCGTTGTAACCGGACTTGACGGACGGATTTTGAGTCAATTTCCGTCGTTAAAAGCGATCGGTCGTTATAAGCGGAGTCGTAATAAACGGTTGTGCTTTCATAGTAGCTTGTACCAACTTGTACTAAAACCAAACAAGTGCCTATACTTACGTCGCTATAAGTGGTTGGTTGTTATATGCGAAGTCGTACTAACCGGACTCTACTGTATTTTGGTTTTAATTTAAACGACGCTTCATTTAAATCCTTAACACATTGTTGCACGCTGTGAGGGGCGAGTACATTTTTTACGATTGCCGTAGCGTTTGTTCTACCAGTAGTTTGCTTAGCAGCAATTTTTGAGTCTGGATACATAACTGCATTCAATTTGGTAGTACAATCCAGCGAGACAAATGATTGGTGTGGTGGTGCTGTATTACTTTTATGCTGCAGTCACCTCAGCAGTCGCAACCAAAACTTCTTCCTCAGAATCTTTTTTATCATAAAACTAGAAATGTCTTTAGAGCTTGAAGCAGTTCTGATATGTGATTTATGAAGATTTGTGGCAATGTGCTGTTGGATGTCAGATTTACCACCGTGGTTTATGGAATTCTGTGAATTACAAATAGAGCACAGTACTTCAAATTCTGTTCGACCTTTCTTTATAAAGGTCCATTCTTGAGTATATTCATGTTTAAAATGACACTTTCTCTTTGGCATCTTTTATAATGACGGAAAAAAATGTTTATACCTAAAATTACTTGTTTGCGAAGTACGAGTGACCGGAGCGTGCGTAGGCAAGCGGCGAGCGAGCATCAAGGAATCCACACGACTTCACTGTGACTGCGTGATTGAATTGATAGTGACCGAGCGGTCCGCACCGCCCATCCCTCAACTCTCCTCGCAACCGCGCGCCCCCGCGTGTCTCTTGGCTGCCGTCGGCTTCGAGCCTTTAGTACGTGTACTTATATTGAAATATTGATAAACGGGACAAGTAACAATACGGGATGATACTTAAATATGATGACAGTCCCGTATATACGGGACGTATGGCAACCCTAACTATACAGCTTAACCAGAATATTCACATAAAAGACTATGTTGAGTTGGTTGACACACTATACATAAATATTGATTTTTTTGTCTTCGGTTACCGCGATATTAAACTTGTTTATTTATGTTCTAGCAAATCAATAATTACAGATTTTAAAATTTTGTATTGCCTAGGTATGTAGGACGTAGCCGAAGTCTTTCAAAACTTACTCGTCCGTACGAACTATGCGACACTGAAATCCCGTCAGGCGTAGCTGAGCTTCGTAATAAATTTGTTTTTTTTTGAGTGGTGTATTTTTTTTATTTCATTGCATATGTTTGAGAAAAGCACTATACATGCCTAGCCGTGAAAAGGTCTTGCCGGCTTCGTATCACTATTCGGCCTCCCTACGGTCGGCCGTCTATACCTACTCACCCGGCAAGCCCTTCTTTCCCGGCGTCTGCAGTAATGTACATACTATTTTATTGTTTTGTATTTTATGTTTTTTTATTTTACTTTTATATCGATGTAACTCGGAAAGCGGCTAAGCTGAAGTGGGATTGGGCTGGCCATGTATGTCGTAAGCGCTTCTTTCCCGGCGTCTGCAGTAATGTACATACTATTTTATTGTTTTGTATTTTATGTTTTTATATTTTACTTTTATATCGATGTAACTCGGAAAGCGGCTAAGCAGAAGTGGGACTGGGCTGGCCATGTATGTCGTAAGCCATTCTTTCCCGGCGTCTGCAGTAATGTACATACTGTTTTATTGTTTTGTATTTTATATTTTATTTTGTATGTGCGGGTTGCGGGATTGCGGTGATGTTAAAACGTCCGGAGAATAGTAGCAAAAGGGGTTTATTGTATTACAATGTTCAATGTTAGAGTTTAAAATATTAAATAATGTTAAGTCTAGAATGTTATAATGTTAGTAAAAATAGTGAATGTTAATGTTTCGAATGCACCCGGTCGCGATGGTCCCGAAAAGTACACTAAAAGTAATTTTACTGTAAATTATTGAGGTAATGCATCTTTTGCTGACTAGACGCACGCGCCGCACGAGGCTTAAAACGTGTTAAGGTGCATTGCACCGAACATTGTATTTTATGTTTTTATATTTTACTTTTATATCGATGTAACTCGGAAAGCGGCTAAGCTGAAGTGGGACTGGGCTGGCCATGTCTGTCGTATGCCGAGTGAGCTGTGGGCCAAGATGACCACAGAGTGGCATCACAGCTCAAAACGGGGATTTGGCAGACCACGTCGGCGATGGCGAGACGAGCTAGACTCCTTTTTAAAAGAATGGCCGAAGACTGCTCAAAACCGGGAAGAATGGAAAAAACGGGGGGAGGCCTTTGCTCAGCAGTGGGACACAACAGGCTCTCAATAATAATAATAATAAGCCCGCAGGGCAGCTTGTGGCAAGCTGTTGAGGAGTAACGACCCCACGGACCCGAGTGCTCCCGAGAGTCGGTCAGGGTCTCCGTCTCTGGCGTGTCTTCGTCGGCCAGAGTGGACCCCAAGGGGACCCGCAGGACTCTCAGCTCTGGCTTGCCTTCATTGGCCGTCCAGAGAAAAGTCGCTAGAGCTATATGCTCCAGGGGTGGAAGTGAAAGATGCATAAAACGCGAGTTGGCACAGTGGCTGGTAACAGCCACTGGGTAGAAAGCGGCGCACACCTCTCGACACTCCTGAGCCGCTCACACCGATGTTGCTCCTGGTCGTCTTTACGACGGCAGTTTCAGGGGCCCATCTAGTCAGCGGCGAGTCACCGCCTGCCTCGATGACGGTGTTAACATTGTTATGGCAGGTGTCCGGACCTCTGTACAATAGCCCAGTTTCATTGTCCACCCAAACATCAATCCATAGACCGTTATACTGTTCACTTTTTCTACAATAGTCCCAATGCCTGCTGCGACCGGTTCATGGGTGTCTATTGTTGCGCCTGTGAACGGGTTCCAGCAGGCGTTCTAAATGACATTAAAGCTTTCCAAAGGGCCTCTACGTGTTGGATCTGTATCCCCACGCAAGCCTAACAAACGACCGGGATTTATAGGCCCGTGAAATCCAGAAAGGAAATATAAATACATAATAATAATAATAATATTGATATTATAAAATGCCTAACTTAAGAAGAAGAATAAATAAAGAGAATAATAAGAGAACAGTTATGATATTACTGTTAGCACTTTAATTTATAGATATTATGAAAGGTATGATTCTTCTATGGCCTTTTGCCGTCCTAGGGGACCCTAGGACGTAGTCCCTACGCTGCGCTGACGAACGTCGTAGTACTTTTAATATTTTATTTTAAATTGAAAACAGTCAAATTTATATTTATTGTTAATGTTTTTAGAATCTGCATTAAATGGACTTTTCGACAGTTTTTTTTATAAACCAAGTTTAATACAAAAAATATTAAAATATAAGTGTTTGTTTGCATTTCCTTACAACAGTTACAAATAAAAGTTTATTATTTTAAGGATTGCGTCATATTTTGCTATGGAACCCTAAAAAACTGGTATGGGGAATGAATTGGGCATCATCTAGTTACCTGATAACGACACCAAACTTGAGTCAAAGGTCCAAACTAATCAGACAGAATTTTTTTTCTGAGCGCCGGGAGCTCTGTACTTTGAGCCCCACTCCCCCCCATGAGACACGGAGTTTAATCTGGCTACCGGGCGTTTTCGGCTTAGGTGGACGTGTATAACATTCGTACCAAATGGCATTGCTGTACCCCAAAATGTCATACTGCTTCCCAATAGAAAACCGACTATAACGCTTAGGGATAATAGGGATAGGTAAATGGTGACCTGTTGAGGTGGTTCTCTTCATAACCGATTAATATTAACCGATCTCAAGCTGTTGTCATAAGTAATTATGTTTCTGGTTGGGTTAATGTTCAAAGTGGTGTCCCACAAGGATCTTTGCTCGGTCCTTTGTTTTTAATATTTTCATTGATGCTATCCCCTGTGGGGTTCCGTCTATTTGGCATAACTTCCGTGACCCGAAACGCATCTGGCATAACCTGTTTGGCAGAAATATTTTTCGACGAATGTTAAATTTGCAGAAAGCTTCAGTTTGTATAATATGCAATAGCCCGAATGTTTCCAAGTCCGAATCTTAAATAAACTACTACTATCATGGCCGAATTTTGATACGAATAATTTTATTTTGCATTTGTTTAAATGTCCGAAATGTGATTTTCATAATCTGTTTAGCATAATAGGATTTAGGCAAATATTTACATCGAAGAAAACGTATTTAGATTCTTTCTATTTGGTATAACTTGTATGACCTAAAACCCATCTGTCAAAAGCTACATTTGGCAGAATGTTTTTCGACGAATGTTAAAATTAAAGAAAGCGTCAGATTGTATAAAATCCAAGTCTAATTTATATTTAACAATGCATAAAACACCTAAATATGTAGTTGACTGACTCATTAAAGCAGAGCCGTAACTAAAAGCTCTGCCTACGTTTATTATTCGTAAAAAAAAAACATTATTATTGTATTGTATTGTAACTTTGGGTGGGAACATATTATTGGCATTTTGGATGTATACATATTTTTAGCTCACAAAACAAACGAAAACAAACTGTTGCCAGAAAAGTGGGTTAGGTTAGGTTAAAACTGCGTCCCCCAAGAAAACGAACTGTTGTCTGAAAAGTGGGTTAGGTTAGGTTAGAACTGCGACCCCACGAAAACGAACTGTTGCCTGAAAAGTGGGTTAGGTTAGGTTAGAACTGGAACCCCACGAAAACGAACTGTTGCCTGAAAAGTGGGTTAGGTTAGGTTAGAACTGCGACCCCACGAAAACAAACTGTTACCAGAAAAGTGGGTTAGGTTAGGTTAGAACTGCGACCCCACGAAAACAAACTGTTACCAGAAAAGTGGGTTAGGTTAGGTTAGAACTGCGACCCCACGAAAACAAACTGTTGCCAGAAAAGTGGGTTAGGTTAGGTTAGAACTGCGACCCCACGAAAACAAACTGTTGCCTTAAAAGTGGGTTAGGTTAGGTTAAAACTGCGTCCCCCAAGGAAACGAACTGTTGTCTGAAAAGTGGGTTAGGTTAGAACTGCGACACCCACGAAAACAAACTGTTGCCAGAAAAGTGCGTTAGGTTAGGTTAGAACTGCGACCCCACGAAAACAAACTGTTGCCTGAAAAGTGGGTTAGGTTAGGTTAGAACTGCGACCCCACGAAAACAAACTGTTGCCTGAAAAGTGGGTTAGGTTAGGTTAGAACTGCGATCCCACGAAAACAAACTGTTGCCAGAAAAGTGGGTTAGGTTAGGTTAGAACTGCGACCCCACGAAAACAAACTGTTGCCTTAAAAGTGGGTTAGGTTAGGTTAGAACTGCGACCCCACGAAAACAAACTGTTGCCAGAAATGAAATTATGAGAAAATAATAGTTGCGAATTGGGAAAAATTTGGCGAATTAATTTCCGCCAAAAAATATTCGGCCTACAACATATATGATTCTTGCAAGTATGCAAAACATTTCTATGCCATAAGATTTTATGCTTGTAGTACTTTATGCTTAATGGCGAATTATGCAAAAACAAATTATTACAAATAAAATTATGTTAAATGACACAGATACCAGGTCTCGATTCGGACATTAAATTTATGCCAAAAGATACTTCGATCAATAAAACTTATGCGTAGAGTATGTATGCGCAACAATCCAGTTCCAAGTGAGTTTATGCTAACAGTATATTATGCCTAAAGGTATTATGCACAATAGAATTATTACAAAAAAAATTATGCCAAAGATAGGGGAACATCTCTGTGTGCTTTAAGTTTTCTAGGTTGCTTTGTTTCGCAGGTGATATGAAAATTATTGCTCAGGTTAAATCCGACCAAGATGTTGCTCTAGTACAAGCCGATCTCGATCGTCTTGGTATGTACTGTAGAGAAAATAAGTTGGATCTTAACCCTTCTAAATGTCATGTAGTTTCTTTCTCACGTCAGAGATCACCGATCACTTCTGTTTATGCTATAAATAATCAATATTTATCTTTTTTAAGAGATCTGGGCGTAATACATGATTCCAAATTACTATTTGACTCTCACATTGATAGTATTGTGAAGAGCGCTACTAAGTCTCTTTGGTTCATAATGCGCAGCTCTTCCGATTTTACACAGGCAAAAACTTTCAAGATCCTGTATTGTTCATTTGTAAGAAGCAAACTCGAGTATGCTTCCTAGATCTGGAACCCCTGTTACAACGTTTATATAGATAGGATCGAGCAGATTCAGAGAAAATTCATAAAGTTTTTCTGCTATAAATTACGTACCCCATATAACTCGTCTAATTATATGTGGTATTATCTATGAAAAGGGACCTTATTGTCAATGGCGCTTACGACATTAACATCGATGAATATAATAGTAGGTTAATATTGGGGCTTCTGGACCACCTCGCTTCGTTCGGTTTTATTCCCAATTTACCAATTAAGTTTCTGTGAATACTGGAACATTCAATTTAGCTGTCTATCCACTGCGCAGGTCAATTAATGTTATGTGACGCTGATGAACTGATCAGTCATGTTGTGTTAGAAAACTTAAATCGGGTTTAAAAGTCCCTTTTTATAGTTTTTTTATAAATAAATGGTGGCCTGTAGCAAAAAATGTTCTAATACATAAGTAATCTACATACAATTTTCTACATTAAATATTCTATACACTTTTTCGCTAGGACCAACATTTAAGGGAGAAAGTTAATTATAATCAATTGCTAATAATTGTTGTAAATAGCTCGTAAACGGTGGCCTGTAGCAAAAAATGTTCTTATACATAAGTAATCTACATAAAATTTTCTACATTAAATATTCTATACACTTTTTCGCTAGGATCAATATTTAAAAAATATTTAAGGGAGAAAGTTAATTTTACTCAATTGTTAATATTTTTTGTAAATAACTCGTAAACGTTGCCCATGGTCTTGGTTACATACGAGACCATTAACCCGGCTTCAGGGGAGATAGAGTCACATTCTCTGTCTCCCACTGTTGCAACATCGGTCTGGCGAGTTTACGTCGCGGGGGTCGGCCGGATGGGGTAGGTGGCGAAGTTCAGACACGGACCCAATGTCGCGGAGTATAACGCGAAACCCATGCCACGGACTAGTCTACTAGGACGAGCAATCGCCATATTGAGTAGCGTACCCCGGAAGAAAACATTATTTTTGTATTAAACTTAGATGGCGTTTGTCATTCAGCGGGCTGTAGGTTGTGTAGTGTATTCCGCAAGAGGTCGCTGCCACTAGAAGAGTTGTAGACGTTGTAGTTGTTAGGTGTAGTTCTTAGTTTTTCTTATACGAGCGGATAGATGGCGCAATAATTTGTATACTACCGCATCATTTGCGTTTCTATGTGTGAACAGCGCATCTGTACACGTGTCATTGTGTGAGTTAGTTGCTTTGCTTTGCAGTAAACATTCGATGTTTTAGATAAAAATGGTCTTCACTTCACAGCAAGATGTGTTATTGTTAATCGTGTAAACACTAGCAGAAGTAGTGACTGCAAATTTTATAGATTTCCAAAAGTAGTGTGGAAACAAGAACAGCGCAATAAATGGATAATTGCCGTAAGGAGAAAATAGTAAGTCACCTAACCTAACCTCTAAAATCATATTACCTTCCTTAAATACGCAATCATTTGATTTATGTTATAATCGTATGAAGTTTTAACGGTGAATTATTTTGTTACAGTCCCGATGGATCTCTATGGCACCCAATTTGCAGTGCTCACTTTATCGGTGGTAGAAAGGCTGATGAACAAGTCAGTCCCAGTTATGTTCCAAGGATATTTCCCCCGCAGTAAAAAACAAAACGGATTGACGAAAATGCGGCAATATCGAGGTTTCAACGTTATATGGAACGAAGAAACGCGAAAAAAATAGAAGCAGTTAATGCTATTAATACAACTAAGTAATACAAGTGACTTTGAATTGCTGGAAAACAGTGTCAAGAATATTCTGCTCGTATGTTGAAGAAATAGCAGCTGGTACATCAAATTAGGTTTTTTGGCCAGACAAAAATGTTGTGCAGCAGACAATGCCAGAATGCTTCCGTCCGGAGTATAGTAACACTAGTCATTATTGATTGTACAGAGTTTCCTATAGAAGTACCATCAAATGTTGATAATCGTGTGTATTGCTACTCACTCTATAAAAAGTGCTTATTAGTATTACTCCAGGAGGCTTCATTTCGTTCAAGTCAAAAGTAAGTGGTGAAAGAAAAAGTGTCTCCCAAATAATGGTAGTCAGGATTAGTCGACTACTTAGAAAATGGGGATATTGTATTGGCTGATAAGGGATTTCCGGCAATAAAGAAGGTAATTGATGAAAGTGGAAAAGAAAGTGCTATTATTATGCCACATTTTCTCCAGAATAAAGGTGAATTTACAAGGGAAGAGACCGATGCAACTTATAAAATAGCTCGAGTCAGAATTCATGCCGAAAGAATAATGCAGCACTTATATATACCTGTAAATTTATTTTATCATATTGATGATATATTACATGTTTGTTGTGTACTGGTAAACCTGCAACCACCTATATTTTCAAACAAATAAAACAACAGTTATTTTTTACAATATTTACATTATTTAAAAAGCTATTAAAACATTTTTAATTTAAATTTGTTTTTATTTCACACATAAAACCTGTAAATGTTATGTGACTTTTCATGTCTGAAGGACCCTTATGCACATGGAGCATAAGGAACCACAGACATTGACCGCCACATATTTATAACATGGGCCTGTGGACCTATGAAAATGTGTCAGTCAGGTTAGGGTTTAATATGACCAAGCACTGGACTGATCAACATTTTCATAAGTCTAATGTACAGTTGAATTGAAAGGCGAATACAACAAACATGGAACAAGTACTGGAGCCTAAAAGGTATATTTAAAAGTAACATGCCAATAGCCATTAAAACTAAAGTCCTAAACTCAAGTGTCTTGCCATGTATGACATACGGAAGCCAAACTTGGAAATTCACGGCAAAAGCTCAAAGAAAAATCATTACATGTCAACGGGCGCTAGAAAGAAGCATGCTCAATATAAGAAAAATAGGTAAAATAAGACACTCAAAAATAAGAGAAAAAACAGGAGCAACAGATGCCTTGAGCTATGCAAAAAGACTAAAATGGAAGTGGGCAGGCCACACAGCAAGGCTTACAGATAAGAGATGGACATTAATAGTCACCAAATGGAGAGGTCCACTTGGCAAAAGAGGCCGGGGCAGACCACAAATGCGTTGGGAGGAAGACTTAAAAAGAACAGCCGGCACAGAGTGGATGGCGACAGCACAAGACAGGGACAAATGGGCAGCAATGGAGGAGGCCTTTACCCACTAGGGATTCATTAGTAACAACACATATTATAAGTCATAGCTTTATTTTAAATTTTTTTATGTAAACACGTTACAATGAATAAAGGGCTTTTTTATGTTTATTTTTTATAATGTACAGTCAAGTTCATAAATGTGTGTACATTTTTTCACCATATTACAATGGATAAAGATAAAGAAATTTATACATATTTATGAACTCGACTGTACATACCATTTGTCATATATTTCTTTATTTCAGTCACATGCATAAACTTACAGCTAAGGATGCCAAAACGCTTATGCGATAGGGACAATACATACATCAGAATCAAACATAGTCTAAAGATTCAAACATTAAAACAAAACAAAAACAATCAAATAAGGTCAGGTTAATATTTAGGTATGCTAGGATTCTAAGATGTTAAAATGTTGAGTTCCTTACTTACAGCTAGGTATGTGTATTGCTAATTTTAACAAAGTGTGATACTGCAATATTCGGCTACTTTACTATACTTACATATAAAAAAAAACAGTAATAAACATTTTGAGTTAACAACATTTAAACATATAAATAATTATTTTTAACTAAACTTAATTAATCAGTATGCTTCATGCCTGTATGACAATGATGCTAACTGTACTTATTGAGATCAGTAGTACCTTACCTTTTATTACATATTTTAAAAGTTAATTACCTAACATTGTATTGATTATATTTTTACCTGTAAAACTATGCTTTGGCTGGTTTTTCTCACTCAAAGTTTGGTTTGTTCTTGTAGAATACAAGAGCGGTAGATAATGAGTGAAGTAAAATTCTTCACTTTTTAGAATTGCTGCTTTAATAAAGTCTTCGTCTCTGTCTGCTCTTACTATACAATACAACTGCCTTTTGGTGAATATATAAAGAAATCACACATATAATAGTCATACCAGTGTCATACACTTGCACTTGAATTTGGGTATAATATAATATGGTTTGCTTCTTTTTAGTTCTGGTTGATCATTCACAAACTGCAAATATTACACTAATTATATTGTTGTTTATCAAAATCTACAATAGGTTGGTTTTTACAAGATACAGGACTTCTACTAACATTCTGACACATTCATTGCATATGTATAACAACACCGTCTACACTAGTGCACAACCAAGGCTGATCTTTGCGAACAATCACTCTGACACAAGAAATTCTTAGTCTCCTCGCCGAGTTCCACTCTTGACACATTGATTGTTCTATTGTGTCACTACATAATTTAAAAATTTCTTTATCTGCCAACACAACATTTGCTTCATAAAAGTTTTTTAATGTTTTTTCTATAACTAGACTAGCTTCACTTTGGTACACATCAAACTCTTTTCTAAAAATACTAAAGTTTTCAAGACATGTAACACAATCTTCTTTTTGAATATTAATATCAGTGTGTTCTACTAAATTTTGGATAACTTTGCTAACGGAAATTTCAATATCTTCTGTACAATTTATTTCAGCAGCTTCCAGTAAGTACACGTTTTAAGGCACAATCTTCCTTTAAATCTGAGACATCGAACTGAAAAGCTTCACACTTGTGTTTCTTTGATGTAGGATACATTTGGTGGAAGTATCTCCCTTTGGAATACTTTTCGTTCGTAAATTGTGGGACACTTGGCTTGCCCCATTTTTGTTCCTGGCTGGTTTTAGTGGTGGTGATTGATGTAGTAAATTAGTGCTGCAATGTGCTTGCATTTGCCACTTTTGTAATAAACACAATCGCATGTTACACTAGTAACATGACGATTGATATTAAGAATTAAGGCTGCCTTGTACGCAGTCGCCGTCACAGAGGCTTGACGAACCACTCGGGCTTTGATTATGTAGCTCCTGGCCTGGCGCCTTGCCAAATGTCTTGCACCTCCAGTACGCACCCAGCTAACACCAAATTTTTGCCCTTATTCATTGTCTCGAGCTGGAAGACAATTTCATGGGTTATGGCACGAAACCCTGTTCCCGTCACAAGCACGTTCATTTTAACTGAAAACCACAATGCTAATGTAATTGTCAATACAGCCATCGTCCAAAAATGTCGAATATACTGTAACATCATTAGATTTCATTGAAATTATTACGATGTTTACTTACTTCTCGTTTGAAAGTTTTGTGCCAGAATATCTCGCGAAAGAAAGATAGAAAGTTGCGCTCGCTAGGTGGCGCTGTGGTCGTGCATGGTCGGTCCCAAATGTCCGAAAACATGACTACCTATTCGATTTTTCGAAGATATATTTGATACGTAAAGGTGTATCCAGATTAAACAATTTTTCGCCAATCTGATTAAATTGCCCGATCGAAATGCTATTATCCGTATGAATATATTTATATATTTTTTTAATATCAAACAGCTTCAAAAAATATGCGTCAAACGAAACGCATTCAGAGGGCCTACTGCGAACCACGTTCGACGTGTTGCCTCCCTGTCGCACTTACGTACAAATTTACAAGTGCGACAGAGGGGCAACACGTCGAACGTGGTTCGCGGTAGGCCCTCAGTATGGGCAAGTACGGGTATGGTCGAAGCGCCATCTCACGAAATCTATTATCAACATTGAGGCAAGACGAGAGCATGACGATAGTTGTCATTCAAACCCGTCAGATGACATTAATACAGGATCACACTTATTGCAACCATTTGCAACATTTGACACTACTAGAGACATCTGCTGTACTTTTGGGAACTAAATATAAAGTCACGCTACTCAATATGGCGATTGCTCGTCCTAGTAGACTAGTCCGTGCCCATGCTCAGGGTTACGGGTGAAGACCACAACGGCTGCGAAGGCGGAAATGGAATCCATCAGAACGATGGAACAGGCGAAAGCGGCAAAGCCCGACACTGAGCCAACTCTAAATAATAGGGTGCAAGGGTCATGTTGGAGTTGCAACACCAGGCACGGTGGTGCAAAAGAGTAGGTGGCGGAAGAAACCTTTAAGGTCCAACGGCAGCGCTCATAGTCCTAGTAAGCTGGACTAGTGTCTTGGCGTCAGGTGGCAACCGGCCGTAAAAAAAGTCGTAGCCACTAAATTCTCCTCGTCCACAATATGAAAATGAGAATAAAAAGGAAGAGTATAAAAGCTAGGGCGTCCCCCTTAAGCGACGATCAAGGCATACAAAAGTCTAGGGCGTACCACTTAAGCGACGGTCGAAGCAGCACATGCACTCACTTGCGATTTGCGACATGGAACTTAGGTTCCTTAACGGGCAGGGCAGATGTGCAGAACTTGCCGTCACTCTGCATAAAAGACAGATAGATGCATGCTGTTTGCAGGAGACTAAGTGGAAGGGTGCCAAATCCAGGGTTATAGGCAACGGGTTCATACTTATTTACAGCGGGATTACATCTGGTAAAAACGTCGTGGGGATCGTGTTTTCCGAAAATCGAACTAACAGGCTGATAAACGTCGAGAGGACTAGCGACAGTATAAACCGCAGAAAAACTTGAGCAAGAGTCTAGTTGCGATCGCAATGGCACAATCGAACCAAGAATTTTATAACGATTTGGAATCGGCAAAATCTGAATTAGACATACACAAAATTGCTAAAACTCGGCACAATAACACTAAAGATATAAGAATAGTTAAATATATAAATGGCCAAAATTCGAAACTTTTAACACAAGATAGAGACATAAACAGTAGATGGACCGAGTACTATAAAGATTTATTAAATATATCACATTCCAGAAATATAAATTACACACAAGCTAGGCCCAATCCCTGATATAACTCTAGAAGAAATAAGGAAAGCCATAAGACAAATGAAGAACAATAGGTCACCAGGGCAAGACGAAATACCAACGGAGGCCTGGAAGCATCTGGACAATCAGGGTCAGGCTTGGCTACATCAATTATTAAATAAGCTCATTCAAGGACAACCAATTCCCATCGCGTCGCGAAACAGTCACCTGATACCGTTCTACAAGGGCAAAGGAGACGTAAGAGATTATAGTAACTATAGACAAGACAAGACAAGACTGCGCCACACCCAGCCGGGGACATGCCCGCTCCGGTCTAACCGGCATACCAGGGGACGAAATTTGTGAGGAGTGACACGCTCTGGGATGGGAGAGGGATAGAATCAGCCGGCTATGCAGCCTCAAGCCAATATTGGAATGTAGGAGGGGTAGGTTATGTCGTCTAAGGAGAGCGTTGGTGACTGCTGCGCGTCGTTTCCGCTTCGGTCTTCGAGATATCTTGTATCAAGTAGGGTCGATGTCGTCTTGAGGTGCCGTTTGCTCGTCGATTCGAGGTGATGGTTCTTCTTCGTCTAATTCGCTGTCGATTTCGTCCAGTTGATATATTTCTCTTGCTGCTTTGATGAATTCGCCTTTGTCGTCTGCCATGTTGATCCACTCACATGTGCGTCCACCGTCATACAAGTTTGTTCCTAGGCCACTGGCAGTGAATGCATTAATAGCACTCGACACAATAAACTTAATATAAAATAATAATAAAGAGTACCTATACACACGCACTCAACACTTTCAACGTAGCAATTAACTCATTAAATTGTTTACATTATTTTAGACAATTACAGCATCAGATGTCGACAGTAGTTTAATCACGCTAGGGCACGCTAGGACATACAAAATTGGATTTTAGCACTGCACAACTCAGACACTTCTAGCACAAGAAAACCGCAAAAACACATCGAGATTGCACACCGACATACAAATTTACTTTAAGCATAAGAAACTTGCACTATCACTTTAATTTAAAAAACACGAATTCAATAAAAAATAGAGAAAAATATTTTAATAGAGTGTCACTTGGATTGACTGTTATTTGAATGTGATTTGGTAGTTAGGGCTAAAGACCCATGACACCCTCTTCCCGTTCCGGTACCTATCTTATCGGTCATACTTGGTATCTCTTTGTTTGCAACTCGTATCGATATTATAAAACAATTGTTTGGTATTATTTGAAGTCTCTACCAGCATCTCTATTATATTGCTTGCGCCCCGGCGTGGTGAAAGTAGCCGCGCCGCGTACCCTTTTTTTGCATTTATTGCAACTGCACATGTTGTGATGGGCTAAGACCCTTTAAGCGGTGACCGCTTTGACTTTTGCGGGGCTTTGTATTTTGATTCGTTTGTTTGAGCCGACTCTCTTCCGTATTTTGCTCGCCTTTTACAACCCTTTACAATCGCCCAATATGCCTCACACTCGTTGTATACATTGAGATCAGTGGGTTCCGTAAGAGGTCCCTTCTTTCCCTTGTTGCAGCCACCTTCAGGCATAAGCATATTTCTTACTCAATGGCCTCTATCCTAACCCAGTCGAGTACGAGTAGGTAGGAATAAAATAAGGTTGCCGCTATATACATCACGCACATGAGACCGCCACAACAGTATCTAAAGTAACAACTTCCACCAACCAAACTTGTGCGAAGGAAAATAATTTGTGTACTGAACCCACCGAGCTTGTCCCAGATATGCAGCGTCCCTCGTGACTCGTGAGAGCCCTATAAATCGTTAATTTAGAATAAAATTAGGATGGTATTTTAACGACGAAATTAACATAGAGTTCGTTTATTAACCTGCGTCTTTCGGTAGACTAATAGTTGCCTGTTTTTGGGCAAGGGTAAAGATAGTTATCTACATTTGCTCGTTGAAAGACAGCATATTATAGGTACTCAACATAGTTCAAACACTGCTTCTACTACCTGCTTAAAACAAACATATGCAATTATGCAGACTCGAACCACATGAGCATGTTATTTAGAGGTAAAATGGAAAGCTCTCACCAGGTAACTTGTACTCTTGTCTTGACTTCGCTGAGGTTTAACTTCGGCGTATGCGCAGGGATTTTACACATTTTAAAATCATTATACTAGCTTCAAACCGGCATTTCTCGGGATAAGATATTTTAATAGAATCGAAACCGAAACAAACGAAACCCGCGCGGTCAGTTAAATAAAAAAAAATAAACACGGTCCGGCCCGCACATCTGGCGACAAAATGGTATTGCACCGTACACCATTGAAAAACCTTCCCGGGACGCGTCCGACCTCGGTGACGGTCAAAACAGAACTCCTAACTATAGAGCTATAAAATTGATGCCACACACATTAAAAATCTGGGAGCGGGTAATTAATAACAGACTACAACACCTCATAAATCTTATGCCAAACCAATGTAGCTTCGTGCCCAGAAGAGGCACATCAGATGCAATTAAAACTGCACGTATTCTGCTGGAAAAGGCAAAAGCAAACAAGCGAAACATGCATATGATATTCATAGACTTGGAAAAAGCGTTTGATCATGTCCCCCGAGATCCCATATGGGAATCACTCAGGCAGCAAAAAGTACCAGAATACTACATTTACCTGATACAGGACATGTACGAAGCGATCATCACCCAAGTTGTTAACCCAGCAGGTAAAGGCGACAGGTTTGAAATAGAAGTAGGAGTTCATCAAGGTTCTACACTGAGCCCAATACTTTTCAATACTACTATGGATTACTTGACGAAACACTGTCAAAAGCCGCTACCGTGGAACTTACTTTATGCAGATGATGTGGTTTTAATCTCGGACAACGTCGACCACCTACAACAAGACTTAAATACCTGGGTAGAAGCGCTTGAAGCCAACGGTTTGAAGATAAGTAGGAAGAAAACCGAACATATGTCCTGTATCTTTGACAGTTTAACAGACCCTAAAACTATCAACATCTCGATAGGACACACGCCAATACCCAGAGTGTCGGCGGAATTTAAATATTTAGGTTCGATAGTGTCCAACGACGGCAAAATTGATAGGGATGTTACTCACCGGACCACTACGGGCTGTATGAAATAGAGACAGCTTACAGGAGTCATGTGCGATAAGAAAATGCCGCTCAAGACCAAAGGAATACTGTACAAAACAGCAATAAGACCCGCGGTTTTGTACGGATCGGAGTGCTGGGCTACAGACAAATGTCGCCTTAACAAGCTACACGCTACCGAAATGCGTATGCTACGATGGTCAGCTGGCGTCACACTCTTAGATAGGATCTGGAATTAGTATATTAGGGGAAGTTTTAGAGTCGCACCAATAATCGATAAAGCCATAGAAATACGCCTTAGATGGTACGGGCACGTCCAAAGACGCAAAAAAAGACCACCCGATAAAACTGACCTTGAACCTGCCTGTAACCCAGCCACGCGGCCATGGAAAACCACCCTCCACGTGGCTGATGACGGTCGAAAGAGACCTAAAAGAAGCTCAAATCGACACCAACACCGCACGGAATCGTGCTCAGTGGAGGATGCGGACGAGGAGGGCCGACCCCAAGTAAATGGGACTACCAGTCTAGGGGAAAGAAGAAGAAGTAAATAACTCGTAAACGGTGGCTTGTAGAAAAAAATGTTCTTATACATAAGTAATCTACATAAAATTTTCTACATTCAATATTCTTTTTCGCTAGGATCAATATTTGAGGGAAAATGTAAATGGAGAAATGCACTGAGTTTGCCCTTTTGTCCCAGGTAGGCGTCACAAACCCGGTTTCACCGAAATCGAAAAAACCGGAAAAACCGGGTGTTATGTATAGATATGTGGGTACTTATAAGATTGTATGCATACCGTTAGTCGGAATAAAGCATCAGCTGTGTTAACGTACTTTCGTTGTTTTAATTATCAAATACTTCATTGGCGACTTCGGAAAACAAGTTTTAAAGCTATTTATTGCAATAATAGCCTGTGAGACGCGTGCGAAATAATAAATACAATGTCTATCGGTAAAATTCGCGAGTTCGACATCGAAAATGGCAGTTGGGACTTGTACTGTGAGCGACTTGAAATTAGTGTCCGACCGAAACATGTTTTTTTGCCGAAACCGAAACCGAAACCGAATGTTCGGCTTTGGCTCTAGTTTCGGCCGAAACCGAAACCGAAACCGAACCTTTTGTAGACTTGTTAAAATCGTTGAAAAAATACCATAAAACCGCTTTTACACACATATTATGGGGCTGTCAATACCCAATGCTCTTGAAATTCATGTTACTTCAGTTTTTTAAGAAAATTACTAGAGTTAGACCAAGATAATTCTGCAACGATTTTGATAACAGACGCAGTGCAAGTGTTATTTTAAACGTCAAAACTTCTATGAAATTATGACGTATAAATAACATTTGCACTAGTTGCACTGCGTATGCTATCAAAATAATTGCAGAATTTCTTGGTTTAACTCTATTCGTTCACCAGTCAAGCCAACATGATTGTAGATACAGGGTGAAACAAAAACGCGAGCGCAGCGAGCGCGAATTTTTCGTTGACAATATCGCAAGGCCGGGTACCGATCTTCACCTGGGCCTAAACGTCCGAAGTGCCCCAGTGAGGCGAACTTTCATGCGAAGTCAAAGCCGTGCTTCAGGCTTCAGGATAAGTAGTTGAGCACAGACTCCATGCAATGTACATTGTATTAAAAAGCGAGATATTTCCTTGAGCGCTGGTGCGACTTTCAATCCGAAGGTCGCAAGGTACAAACCCCGGCCACGTACTCTTGACGTACTCGTACCAATGAATTTTTCGGAACTTTTATACTAAATATATTTTTGATATTTACCTACTATTTGCATTTCGGTGAAGGAAAAACATCGTGAGGAAGCCGGACTAGTTCCGATAAGGCCTAGTTTATTCTCTGGGTTCGAAGATCAGTCTGATGGCGGTCGCTTTCGTAAAAACTAGTGCCTACGACAATTCTTGGGATTAGTTGTCAATTGGACCCCAGGCTCCCATGAGTCGTGGATTCCGGGATTACGCGAGGAAGATGATGAGTTTTCTTATTATTCCTTTGCCCAGGCCCAGTAACATGCGACAGTCCTAATCTCATTTACTCCGATAGTTACAATTAGATAGTGTGCGCGTTACAGCCTCTTAAGACTGCGTCAACCGTCTAGTGGCGCCCTCATTAGTGGAATTGTGTTTTATAATAAACCTATTAATTTCTGTACCTATACATGAATCAGTATATGTAGGTACATATTAAAAAATATTGTCCTACTTTTTCCCCAACTTTTGGTCTTTGTCACATAGTTTAGTTTCATAGTACGAAGAACCATTTCGTTAGTTTCGGCCCGGCCGAAAGGTTCGGCCGTTTTTTGGCCGAAACCGAAACTACAGCCGAAACATGATTTTTTGGCCGAAACTGGCCGAAACCGAAACCGAAACCGAACCTTCGGTCGGACACTACTTGAAATGTATTTTAAAGCTAATTCCGTGACGAACGATAAGCAGTTATCAACGTTAATTGCGGTGGTTGGTGATCGGTGTTATGAGTTAATGACAAATTTGGCGAGTCCGAAAAAGCCATCGGAGTTATCTTTCACGGAGTTGGTAGCGTTGGTGCAAAAACATTTAAAGCCGAAGCCATCCATAATGGCCGAACGGTACCGTTTCCGGCTTAGAAGGCAAGCGGCGGGCGAGTCCATATCGCAGTACATAGCGGAGCTAAAGAAGTTGGCGCGAACTTGCGATTTTAAAGAGACCTTAGCGGACAACCTTCGAGACCAGTTGGTATGCGGCGTGAGTGGGGACGTTATACGGCAACGGCTGTTTGCGGAGGAGGATTTGACGTATGCTAAGGCGGTGACCTTGGCATGTTCATTGGAGGCGGCGGAGCGTGATGCAGCAATTATGACGGGCGGCGGCGGTCGAGCCTCCGGAGAGCCCGCGGGAGCGGTGCATCGCGTGGCTAGCGGGGACGGCGCGGGGCGCGGGGCCGGGCGGCGGCCGCCGGCGCAGCGCCAGCAGCGGGAAACAGGTTTTAGTGCGCGGGAAACAGCTGGAAGCGCAGGCGGTGCAACACCTTGTACTGCTTGCGGCGCCACTAACCATTGTTTTTCGACGTGCAAGTTCAAAGAATATATATGTAGTATGTGTCGCAAGACGGGGCATTTACGTCGAATGTGTCCCAAAAGGTCGTCTGGCAATGAAAGGGCGGCTCGAGGGCGCAACAGCGGCCGGTCACGGACCTATTTTGTTACCGGAGAGGATAGCGAATCGAATGAATCGGAAGAGGAGGAGGAAGCATTATACAGAGTTTCGTTAAGCCAATACAAGCCGGTGAGTTTAACTATGTGTGTAAATGGAAAACAATTAATAATGGAGATTGATACCGGGGCGGCTGGCTCGTTTATTAGCAAAGAAACTTACGAACTATGTTTTAGGAATGAGACTCTAAAAAAACCAAGTAGTGTATTCAGATTTTACGACCGCACTAAAATGAAAACATATGGTGTAATTACAGTGCCAGTAACTTATGGTTCAATTACAAAGAATTTGGACTTATATGTTGTAGAACAGGGTGAAACCAGTTTGTTAGGCAGAGAGTCGCTGGCCGAATTACGGGTAAAAATACCGATAATGGAGCGTAGCCCGGTTAGCAATGTCAATTCCGTTAGCAGTGTTAATAGCGATTTAAATGTAATTCTCGACAGATATAAGGAAGTTTTCGATGGGGGACTCGGGTGCTACAACGGTGGGACGGCCACGCTGCGCGTGCGCGAGGGTGCAGCGCCGGTGTACCGGCGCGCGCGACCGCTGCCGTTCGCGCTGCGGGGCCGCGTCGACGCCGAGCTGGACGCCATGCTGCGGAGCGGCGTCATCGAGCCCGTTGACTGCGCCGACTGGGCGACTCCCCTGGTTCCGGTAACTAAGAAGGACGGAGGTTTGAGAGTGTGCGCCGACTTTAAGGTGACGCTTAATCCGGTTCTTAAGGTAGATAGGTATCCGTTGCCGAAAGTTGAGGAATTATTTGCGAACTTATCGGGGGGAGAATTATTTACAAAAATAGACTTGTCACAGGCGTATAATCAGATTTGTTTGTCGGAGGATTCAAAAATGTTAACAGTTATTAATACTCACCGGGGGCTTTTTAAGTACAATAGGCTTCCGTATGGCTTGTCATCAAGTTCGGGTCTATTTTGTAGGATAAGTGAGTCAATAGTGAGGGATATTCCTAATGCTCAGAGTTTTTGTGACGATATATTGATATTTGGAAAAACTCGGGAGGATCACTTATCTACGTTAGAAGCTGTATTGAAGAAATTAAAGGACTTAGGTTTAAAGTTAAAGAAAAGCAAGTGCACATTTCTTGCCGATGAGGTCTGTTATTTAGGGTTTGTGGTTAGCAAAGACGGGATAAAACCAGACCCTAACAAGGTCGCGGCTGTAGCAAAAATGCCACCACCATCGTGCGTAACCGAGGTGCGATCGTTCTTAGGTATGGTTAATTTCTATTCTAAGTTCATTCCTAACGCGAGCGATATTTTGGACCCCATACATAGCTTGCTAAGGAAAGGTGCGCGGTGGAATTGGTCCACAAATTGCGATGAGGCCTTTAATAAAATCAAATCTTTGTTGATAGGGAAGCGGATACTAGCGCATTATGACCCTAACAACCACGTGACGCTAACGTGTGACGCTAGCCCCCGCGGGGTCGCCGGCGTGCTCAGCCAGCCAGACGGGCAGGGGCGGGAGCGCCCTGTGGCGTATGTATCAAGGAAACTCAATACAGCTGAACAAAATTATTCGCAGATACATCGAGAAGCACTCGCGATTGTTTTTTCTACTCAAAAATTTCATCAATATTTATATGGCAAGCGGTTCACTTTAGTAACTGATCATAAACCCTTAATAAGTATTTTCGGTCCCCAAACTGGTGTGCCAAGCATGACTTCGAGTCGAATGCAGCGATGGGCATTGCTATTAATGGCTTATGATTTTGACATCCAGTATGTAAACTCAACGGGAAATTGCGCCGACGCGCTGTCGCGGTTACCAATAGGACAGAGTAGGGAAGTTGACCCTCCGGAGCAATCTTACTTGCATTTTGCATCTGACGCGCTTTTTCTAGACTGCAATGAAATACGTTTAAAGACGGCAAAGGATCCATTGCTAGGTCGAGTGGTCAATTATATAAAAAATGGTTGGCCGGATAGTGCGGAAATTAGGGAAATGCAACCATATTTAAATAGGCAAAAAGAGTTGTATTTAGAACTTGACTGTGTCATGTGGGGGCATCGTGTAGTAATTCCGGAAGCGTGCCGCGAGATAGTGCTGCGAGAACTGCACGAGCCTCACATGGGCGTCGTGAAGACCAAAGCCATGGCCAGGAGTTACGTGTGGTGGCCCGGAATGGACGAGGCTATAGAAGCGCGGTGTCGCGCGTGCGACGCGTGCGCGGCGGTGGCTCCAGCGCCGCCGGCGAGCGCACCGGTGCCATGGCATTGGCCGTCGCGAGCTTATGAAAGGGTCCATATCGACTTTCTAGGTCCATTAGATGGTCGTACTTATATGGTCTTGATTGACGCGCGATCAAAATGGATAGAAGTGTCGTGCATGACACGGACAACCGCTGACAGTGTCATAAGTAAATTATTAGAATCTTGGTCAAGGTGGGGAATTCCAAAACAAATAGTATCCGATAATGGCCCGCCGTTTTCTAGTAAGCAATTTAACGACTTTTTAGAAAAGAATTGTGTGCGTCATATTTATTCGGCTCCTTACCACCCGGCGTCTAATGGAGCGGCAGAGGGAGCTGTAAAATTAATCAAAAATGTAATTAAAAAAGCCAAACACGAAGGGGTCAACATTGACAAAGCCATACTCAAGTTTTTATTGCACTATCATAATACACCTCATTGTACCACCGGTGAGACGCCCGCTCGGCTGTTGCAGGGCCGCGATTTACGTATTCGATTAGATGCAGTTAAACCGGATAGATGCGCTAAAGTCATCAACGAACAATCTAAAATGGTAGAACGGTCACATAGGCCATCTAGACATTTAGAAATAGGTGACCCCGTGCAATACCGAACGTTCGGAACAGGTGCAAAATGGGCGGAAGGTTACGTAGCCAATAGGTTTGGGAAATCTGATTATACAATTGTGACAGGTGACGGATCTACACACCATCGACATATCGATCAAATGAAACGCCGACACTTAAGAAACTCAAACGTTTGTCCTCCATCCAATACTGAAACCGAGCCAGGGTGTGTCGTGCAGAGCGGCCGACCAACTGGTATCGATGGCGCCGTGCCCAGCGTCGAGGTTATGGCGAACAGCCCCGGCGGTGACGTGAGGTCCGCCATGGAACAGCCAGCGTCCTCGCAGGTGCCAGCGGTGCCCGCGGAGGTCCCGCCTAGCGCGGATGACGGAGAGCCGAAAGTAGTCGAGGGGGGGAACTCTAAACGAGCGAAGCGTGTCGATCCACCGTTACCGGCCTTAGAAAAAAGAGTACCTAAAGAAGTAAAACGCTACGGATTTGAAATTGACTACATGTCTTAATCTATTTAGTTATACCTAGCCTTTCATATGGCCTTTCATGTCTACCTCATTGTTTATTTCTTTTAAATGTTTAAATACCATGATACCTATGTATAACTATGTAAATGCGTATAATTAAGTTTTGGCTTGTTACATTCATGTACCTTGTAACAACAAAATTTTAATTCTTCATTTTTCAATTCTGTTTAGTATGGGACCCATCTTCGTTTGATACCCTTATCGCCATCTAGTGAGCGCAGGCGTTTTCACGCAGCGCCCTATCGAACTAAGCTTGGTCCGTGTTGCTATATTAAAAATAATTTCGGTTTCTTCCTACATTTTTGGTTTTTTTTTTATTCGAAAGGGGTTCGTAAATTAAAATTGTCTTCAAATATTGTTTTTTGCTTTCTATCTAATATTAGTCCAAGTAAATTAAAAAAAGAAAGGTAATGTTTCCTTTTCAAAATCACCTAGGATCGCACGACTCCAGTTCGGGCTGTGGCAACTCTGCCATTCGGTCTGTCATTATTCCTGCCAAAATGAGAGACGAGCATTTTCGTTGGTGTTGCTCCGCAAACAAAAAGCCTTTTCAGGCGACTTCTAACCCAACCGGGAGACATCTCCCTTTTGAGTGAGTATTTTAGTGATTTTTGCGACGAGTTTTGTGTGTAAGATTCAGTTTAACAGTGTGGTGATTTTTATTTTCAGCCCCGGCGAAATACTGGAGCACATGCCGCTCCAAATTTAGTGGCCTTTGAGGCCGTGTTTTATAGACCTCGCTTGTGTCGACATATGTTGCATAAGGTGGGGTCTTGTAATTGCAACTATTCGGTAAATGCAACTAACTTCAATAACTCCCTCTAGGGTTACTTTATTGTAAAACGACAGACTCGTTCAATTTAATACTAAAAGTTCTACCTCAAAAATGTAGATGGCGCTGCAAGCTCAAGAATTGTGGGAGTTATAAAGCTTTTTGTCATCCGCCATTTTGAGTCTGCTGGCGTCGGATGGACACGGTGCGCATTTTTATTCTAAAAAATAGTTTTTAGTGGTTCCTCGCAAGTTTTTTCACAAGAAAAGTTGTAACTAATCACGGTAAGTCATTTTGTTTGTATTTGTTTTATTCTACGATGAATATTTTCCGAGTTTTCTCTGTAGTTACATTTACCAGACAAAAAATGCAAAGTCTGGTAAATGCAACTATTTTGCAATTTTTAGGTTAGTTACAATTAGCTGCCAATTTTTGTATGAAATTTGAAAAAGCTAGTGATGTGGCAGTGAACACGAATATATCGGTACAATCACTAATAACATAACACACCGGCACATTTAGCGTAACTTAAGAAAAGGGTGGTTACAAGATAATTACGTTTATTTTTCATGAAAATGTTATCAGATACAACGTACCAAATTAATATGTCCATGGTTTAATATTAAATTTGTTGTATGATTTTGCTTATTTTTATTAAAAGCATGGAAATTTAAAAATATGCAATTAGCTGATATGAACAGTTTCACAAAAAAAAGATCCAAAATTGGTAATATTGTTAAATTTTGTTCTTCTTACCCACGACGGACCGGGTGTACATTATTTTGGGGTACAAAGATTCCGCTAATTGTGCCGGTATGTATACATATTTATCCGCCTTTTTATTTGTATCCGCGTATCTTTTATTGCCTTTTCACTTACTTAGTTCTGCTGTAACAGGTTTTTTTGTAGAAATAAGCAGGGCCTGCTGTGTCGTTTTTCTACATGTAGTTTTTGTTCATAAGTTTATTGTGTACAACGAATGGTTAAATAAATAAATAAGTATCGCCTGTTTGCTATTTTCTATGTTTCTACCGCTTAATGATCGAATGGAATTTGATGAAACTAGGCACTATACTTACTTGATTCATACAACTGGTTTTTAATATATTATAAAAAATATTTTTTTAGATGTCAACACGTAAAAAAAAAGCAAAATATTCTCTTAATGACTTAATGGAAGCAATCGAAAATGTACAAAACAAAAAAATGAACAGCTATCAAGCTTCAGAAAGATATAATATACCAAGATCAACTATAATTCACCGTGTATACGGAACGCGTGGTGCCAAAAAAACGACGCCTGGCAGGCCTACTGAATTATCTACAGCTTGGGAAAGCAGAGTGGCTGCTCTTATTCACAAAATGGAAAAGTGTGAGTTTCCGCTTACATCAAAGGAGATTAAACAATTAATATGTGCTTATATACAAAGGAACGGACTCATAACTCGTTTCAAAGATGATTACCCTGGCAAAGAATGGTTTCGGGGTTTTAAAAGGCGACACAGATTAAGTGTCAAAAAACCACAGTCCGTAGAGGTTGCCAGGAAAAAAGCCTGCAATCCTTTCACTGTTAACAATTATTTTGATTTGTTGGAGCGCATAACGAAGGAACTGGAACTAGAAGACAAACCCCAACATATATATAACTTAGATGAGACCAGCTTCTGCAACGACCCCACCAAGACTAAAGTTGTTGGCCTGAAGGGGTACCCTTCTACTAGAACAACTGCGTCCCCTGGAAGGAATAACACCACTGTACTGTTAGCTTCAAATGCGCTCGGTAAAAAGATCCCTCCCTTGATAGTATTTCAGGGGAAACAACTAGGGTCGAATTGCTTTTTCGAAAACGAAAATGTTAATACAGCGTATGTTGGAAGCCGTAAGGGGTGGATGGAAACCAAAATATTCGAAAATTATATCGCAAAGGTTTTCATACCAGCAATTGGACCGGAAAGGCCAGTCTTATTAATATTTGATGGCCATTCAACACATGTAGACTTGAGTGTTATAGAACTTCTAATGGCCAACCAGATAACAGTTCTTAAACTGCCGGCTCACTCATCCCATATTCTGCAACCATTAGACTGCAGCACAATGAAACCTATGAAAGACAACTGGGACAGTGAATTGGTAAAATGGCAAAGACTCCATGTGGGTGCAAAGCTTCCAAAACCAGAATTTGCCAGGATCATAACTAAGATATGGAATGATTTGAACCCAGTTATCATTCAAAATGGCTTTAGAAAATCTGGTATATATCCGTTGAATCGTGATACAATTCCAAAAGAAAAGTTTGACAAGCTTTCATGGTCAAAATGGGAAGAACATATTCGCCAACAAAATGAACAGTCTCATAGCGTTGCCAATAATAATGCTGAAGAAGGAAGGAAGGTAGAAAATGGCACTCAGGAAGATAAAAGTCAGGACAGAAATGAAGTTCCAACACTCACGAGTATGTGCACGAGCATGTGGCTTGAGATCCTTAATCGTGGGAAGAAAGAAATAGATCTACCCAAACGCGTGAAAGACCCTAAAACGTTTTTAATTTCACTTTCTAAAAATACCAATTCCAATATTACCAACAGTGGCTCTGGTAACGTCAAAATATTGAGCAATATCGAACTCACTTCAACTAGCTATCAAAAACAGAAAGATGAACATGTTTCATTTGAAGAACTTCTTTTGGAGACCATTTCACGTAGTGACATACCTAAAACTTCAAGAAAACGCGTTAGTCAAGAAGCAGAGATATTAACTTACAAAGAAGCTATTGATCGTATGAAAAAAAAGAAAGATGAAAAAGAAAAGGCGGAAGAAATTAAAAGACTCAATAAACTTAAAAGAGTAAACAACAAAAAGAAAAACGAGAAAAAGAAACAGAAAAAGTTGATTGACAAAAATAGCAAATCTAAAAAAAGAAAGAATTTGGAATCGGACAGTGAAAGCGATTGTTCATACACACCGATGGATGATTCTGATGATGAAGATTTAGCTGCCTTTGCTCAAAGATTGTTGTGTGATGAGAGCTTTGACGAAGATTTGCAAGAGCCATTACTATCAACTACTAACGAAAATTTAGAGAAGAAACCTAAACTAAAAAGCGAAAGAGTAAATAAAAGACGAAAACAAATATCCGGAGAAAAGGATGTCAATATAAACGTAAGTCGTATTTTAGGTAAAAAAAAATAATTACCTACTTCTCTTCATATTTCATAAATGTTAGTAAAATAAAATAGGATAAGTACTTTATAACCTTAAATATATAATAATTATAAATATGTAGTAAAAAAAGTAATTTATGTATTTAATTTATTTTAGTTATTTGATATACAACTTACATGGTTGTTTAAAAATTTTCAGAAGGAAGTGAATTTTACCAAAAAACTATCTACTTTGGAAGATGCTTGTGAAGAAGAATTGCAAGAACCGCTACAATCTAGATCGAAAGAAGAAGAGAAAGATACACGTAAAATGAAAAAAGAAAGAGTGAACAAAAGAACTAATAACAATAGGATGGTGGAATCATTAAGAGGGAAGGAAGTAAGTATATTTAAGTTATATACACAATAAAATAGGATAAGTACTTACTGTATAACGTTAAATATATATTATTATAAATATGTGATGATATAAATGTAATTTATATATTTATTTTATATTACTTATTCATTATATAACTTATAGGGTTGTTTAAATATTAAACTAAATTTTCAGAAGGAAGTGAATTTTACCAAAAAACGATCTACTTTGAACGACGCCTGTGAAGTAGAGTTGCAAGAACCGCTACAATCTACATCGAAAGAAGAAGAGAAAGATACACGTAAAATGAAAAAAGAAAGAGTGAACAAAAGAACTAATAACAATAGGATGGTGGAATCATTAAGAGGGAAGGAAGTAAGTATATTTAAGTTATATACACAATAAAATAGGATAAGTACTTACTGTATAACGTTAAATATATATTATTATAAATATGTGATGATATAAATGTAATTTATATATTTATTTTATATTACTTATTCATTATATAACTTATAGGGTTGTTTAAATATTAAACTAAATTTTCAGAAAGAAGTGAATTTTACCAAAAAACGATCTACTTTGAACGACGCTTGTGAAGTAGAGTTGCAAGAACCGCTACAATCTACATCGAAAGAAGAAAAAGATATGCTTAAAATGAAAGAAGAAAGAGTAACGAAAAGATCTATTAACAACAGGATGGTGGAATCACTAAGAGGGAAGGAAGTAAGTATATAAGTTATATATACAAAAAATGCATACTTATATAAGATCGGTTAGCAGGTTTTTTTTTTTCAGAACGATATGCCGAATTCCTCCGAAGTAAATAACGATCTCAACGAGGGAGACTTTATTCTTGCTGCATTTCAGTCGATCAAAGGCAAAAGAACCTACAAATACGTTTGCCTTATTGATCAAATCAACCAAGAAAAAATTTTAGTAAAAGGACTCAAATCTTATAAAAATAACAGAGAATTTAGGTTAGTTGAAGATGATATTTCAATTATAGAAAAAAAAGATGTGATCTCACGTTTACCAAAACCTGTGTTAAATGAACAAAGAGACACTGTGATATTTCCTTATAAGGTAGAGATATTTGAATGTAAGTAAACAAGTTACCCTTTCTGAGAGAATGGACATTTGGGAAATGTAAACAATTATTCATATAGTATTAAGTACAAAAACGTTATTTAATTTAAGTGTTAAAACTAATTTCATGTTACTAATAGAAGCTTATAAACGTAATAAATTACGTTACGTTACGATTTTTCATATTAATTAGTATGGTATTCAGTACAAAAACTTTATTTAATTTAAGTATATACCAAAAGACTTATTTCTTGTTAGTTACTAGTAAATAGTTTCAAAATATAACTAAAAAAGACTGTATAAATAAACATAAAATATTTTATTATTATGATTAATAAAAATAAGCTAGACAAAATAGTTTAAGTATGCATAAAAAACTTTTTTCTTGGCATTAATTAAAGCTAGGAAACGTAACTTTGCAACCTTACTAATTAGTAAATAGTTTGATAAAAGTTAAAAAATGCTGTTTGATTAAGTTACTTATTTAGATTAATAAAGATAAAGCTAGATAAAATAGTTTAAGTATGCATAAAATACTTATTTCTTGTCATTAGTTGAAGCTAGGAAACGTAACTACGTAACATTACTAATTATTTAGTAGTCTGATAAAAGTAAAAAGGCTGTTTGATTAAGCATAAGTAAACTATTTTATGATGATTAATAAAAATATAGCTATTATTTTTTAGTCTGTTTAACAACTAAAAAACATTGCATAAAAAATATATGATTTTAAAAATAACAGTTTATCCCTGAGTTTTATTTCTGCTACCATGGTCTTCTTGGCGTGTCGATGGCAGACACTACATGACTGTCGATAAAATTGCGGTAAGGTTCCCATCACTATTTTTGAGAAATTAGTTGCAATTACCAGACCCACGGCAAAAAAGTATGTTTATGCGAAATTGGTCGTAGTTACAAGGAGATATGTGTCACAATCCTATGAAGATTCTCTTAGTCTTTGTGTTTAAAATACACACATAGACAATACACATAGAAAAATGTGGAGATAAAACGATTAGTTGCAATTACTGGTCAGGAGGGGTAATTGCAACTATTGCTGCCTTTGTCAGAACTATTGGCAATAGCTCTTTATTCTTCAGAGTTTTTCTTTGTTATGACAGTAGAATAAAATCTACATAAAATTTGACTTATGCATAATTTTACAGAAAAACATATTTCCCTATATATATATAGAATTATCAGATGATGAAGTTATGACTTCAATATTTTTAGTTGCAATTACAAGACCCCACCTTAGCACCTTTTGCGGGCCATTTTTCCACAGCGAGTAAGTTTTTATTTGTTTTTTTTTACGAGTTAACCTTCCGCCGCGCTGGTCAAATGTTAACCTTGACCTGACGCGTGCCGTTCCAAATTCGAAATTATGTATGTCTGGACTCCATTTTGTTGCAAAGTTATTTAGGTTCCAGCGTTGCTAAAGCGTTGTGTACTCTTGTCTTACTATTTGAAAACTTTTCCAGGGTCTACATTTTACCTGTAAATCCGCCTGGCGCGGGTTTCTACCTCCTTGTGTGCCCGGTTGACCGCGTTGACTGGTGATCGGCGGGTGCTGCCTTGGCCTGTACCTGAGGGGTTGACAACGTGGCGGTGGTGTTGGTACCCTAACTCTGCGGACCAGGTCAGCTCCTTCCAACATTTAATTACTTCTACGGCGCCCAACATTATTCTAGTTTAATTGGAAATATTGGAGTAAAAGTGTTCAACCATAAGATTTTAGCCGCTAAACCCACATTCGCTTTCTCGTCCCTATTGGAGTCTCAAGTTAAATAAAATTAAGAGCTATAGAGTAAGATAACTGTAGTGTACGCAAGGCCCTTAAGGCCCGGGTAATAACTTTCCTTTGTCTTTGTTTTCTATAATAGAATAAACGTTGTAATTACAGTGGTTGTATTTTCTTTTCTCTCCTTAAAATCCTTAGAATAGCCACCCTAAAATAAATTTTGGTAACAGTGTCACCCATCGCGGGGCCTTCCTAGCGAGCAACCTTTAGTCACATAAAAGTTAGCTAAAGGAACTTATGGTTGAACATTTTTTTTTCTTAGTGTACCTACTTGTTGTAGCATTAATTCTACTTACTGTCATAACCTTTAGTGATAAAAGCACATGTGTAAATTGAATATTTATTATACAAATTGAATAGTGTTAGTGATAAGAGTTACTATTAATAGTCTAAACTTTAAATATACATTCTTGCTGGTATTTAAATCCCAGATAGTTTAAAAATAAATAACTTACCTCTTAAGGTTAATTTTTTGGTACTATTGTGAACAATAGTAAGGTTAATAATTTTATTTCGTAGAAGTGTATTGTGTATTGGGCCGAGCACACAAGGTCAATTTTGTTGTTTCAAATCTTTATTTACATTGTTTTGCATGAACGACTGTGTCCCGAACAGGGGTATTGTCATATGGTTACTAGCGTTAACATAAAAAAAAATCTATTCTGTTAAATTGATTGTAATTGTACAATAAGTTTAAATTTTTTTTTAAAATGGAGGACCGCCCCATTAACTTTAATTGATTGCATAAAGACGAACTAGAGTATGAAGTGAAGGTACGAGATGCCACTCCGGCGGACGATGTAAAGGGATTGAGGGAGCAAATCAGGAAGTTAGCGAGGGACTTACCGTCAGATGATATCGAAGAGTATGTTGGGCACATTTCGCCGGAGCTTGCTATAATTCAAAATAAATTGACTGAATTGGAAAACTTGACCACGGCCGCCAAGACTCCGATAACTTTAAAGTCTCTTAACCGGGTACAGGCTTTAGGGCATCACTTGTATCATCGTTTAACACGGATTAACCCGGAGGAGTCCGCTGATGTCACCTTGCACTCGGGGTTAACGGATCGACTCATGCGAATTCTTTCAAAGTTAGATAATATGCTATCGGTGTTTGTGTCGACTCGTTCCAATGCTGGGTTCGATGATGCGATGGAAGGATCGGGGAACCCCGTCCAACCTGAAACTTCATCGACAGCTCCTGCTACCTCGTGCTTTAATAAATATCAAACAGTTAGTTCTTTAAATCTTAAATTTAATGGTCGGACGTGTGTTAAGGCCTTTTTACAGCGGGTTGAGGAGTTGGCAGCTTCGCGTCGTATTACGGAAGCCAGGCTTTTAGCTTCAGCCGTAGAATTATTTGATGGGGATGCGCTGATGTGGTATCGCGGTATACGCACTGAGGTGTCCACTTGGGACCAATTGAAGGCTGTCTTAATAGATGAATTTTTGCCATTCGATTATGACAGGCGCTTATTGAAAGAAATTAGAAATCGTACTCAGGGTTCTAATGAGAACATTTCTACATACATTAGCATTATGCAGAATTATTTCAGTCGTTTGAATACGGAATTGTCGGATCAGGAGAAATTTGACATAGTTTCAATTAATGTTCGCCCGGAGTATACGGTACCTTTGGCCATTCAGTCGGTTACTACCTTAAAGGATTTGAAGAGGGTGTGTCGCGTGCTTGAGGACAGCTGGCAGCGGGCTAATGCTTTTGTGGAGCCTCCCAGACCTTCATCGTCTACCTTGGCCGCAGACTTGAGTTGTAAAACCTCTTCGCGTCCTAAAGTTGAGGCAGCCAATCCGCTGGAGAAGCCGTTCTGTGTTCGTTGTCGTGTAGATACGCACAGTTTGAGGGAGTGTAAGTCTAAACGGGTAGTTTGTTTCAAATGTGGTAGGGCGGGAGTGTCTTACCCAGATTGTCCCAATTGTTTTCCTAGAGCTTCTACTTCTACTTCGCCAGATGCTGGTGCTGTGCCTGGTGTTTCAAAAAACTAATTATTCCGGACCGCCGAATGTCGAGTCCTTACGATTTGGAGCGTGGGAACTCATGTAATTTGGTCGATTTTGGTGAAGATATTATGGGGGACATTGGGGTTAATCCAGACTGTCCTGATTACCCACTTATAGTTAGCACTTTAATGTCTCTTCCCGTTTCGGTGGTTCGGAGTCGGTTCATTTTAAATAAAGACGAGCGACCTCACATGTCGGTGGGAATTTTAGGTCGTTCTTTTCGTGGTCTTTTGGATACTGGGGCAGGGATCAGTATTATAGGTTCGAACTCGCATAGGGACTTTTTGTCATTGGGAGCTCAGTTGGTTTCTGCCACGGATAATACTCATATTATAGCGGCTAATAAAACGCGTTCGAGAATAATCGGGTGTATGTACTTGGTTGTTAAAGCTAAAAATTTAACACGCGAAATTAAATTTTATGTAATACCGGACGTAGGTACACGTATGATCTTCGGTGTTAATTTTTTTAAGGCATTCAATATCGCACCTGAATTGTTTAGTCAGTATGGGAACCAGGAACCGGACACTACCGTGAATGAGGTCGTGCCCGAAAAACACCTGTGCTCCTTACAAGAGTTGACACCTGATCAACGTGCCATAGCGGACGGGATTATTCGTAATTTCAAGGACATTTCGTTTGAGAAGAAAGGTTTGGGGCGTACGCACTTGCTCACCCATACCATAGATACCGGTGATAGTCCTCCGATTAAACAACGTTATTATCCGATCTCGCCACACCGTCTGGTAGAGCTTAACCGTCAATTAGATGAGATGCTAGAGCAGGACGTAGTTGAACCTAGTACTAGTGCTTGGAATAATCCTACCCTTTTTACAGCTAAGTCTAATGGGGAGCTTCGTTTTTGCTTGGATAGTCGCAAATTGAATTCTGTTAGTAAACACGATGCATATCCGTTACCGTATATATCACGTATTCTGGACCAGTTGAGGGACGCGAAATTCCTGTCCTCAATTGACTTAAAAAGCGCGTTTTGGCAGATTCCGTTAGATGAGGCGTCGCGCGAACGAACGGCCTTTACGGTGCCTAAACGTGGCTTGTTTCAATTTAAGGTCATGTGTTTCGGGTTGACCGGAGCACCTGGTACCCAGCAGCGTCTAATGGATAAGTTGTTTGGACCCGAATTTAATGACAGGCTTTTTGTGTACTTAGATGATATAATAATAGTTAGTCAGACGTTTGAAGAACATATTGCGTTATTAAATAGGGTATTAGAACGTTTGTCGGCCGCTAACTTAACTATTAATTTTGCGAAGTCACAGTTCTTTCGAAAGGAACTTAAATACCTTGGTTATGTAGTAGACGAGCGTGGACTGCATACCGATCCTTCCAAAATTCAAGCTATTGTAGATTACCCGGTTCCTACCAACCGTAAGGAAGTTAAAATGTTTGTAAGTACTGCATCTTATTACCGTAGATTTATTAAACATTTCAGTGACCTCGCGGCCCCCTTAAATACTTTGACTAGTACTCGGAAGAATGCTCCTCCTTTCGCGTGGTCGAGGGAAGCTCAGGAGTCCTTTCAAAAACTTAAGTCGGCTTTAGTTTCGGCACCGATATTATCGTGCCCAGATTTCTCGAAGCCGTTCCTTCTACATTGTGATGCGTCCGGGTATGGCGTGGCCGGAACTTTGACCCAAGTAATGCAGGACGGGCTGGAGCATCCGATAGCGTACGCGAGCCGCTCGTTAAACCGCGCCGAACGCAATTATTCCGCGACCGAGCGCGAGGCACTTGCCGTCGTTTTTAGTATCGAGCATTTTCGGCCATACTTGGAGGGTGGCCCACGATTTAAGGTAATTACCGATCACTCCAGTTTAAAGTGGTTTTTTAATTTAACCAATCCGACGGGCCGGTTAGCACGTTGGGGTTGTAGGTTATCCCCTTATGACTTCGAAATCGTACATCGTAAAGGTAAAGAACATGTAGTTCCGGACGCTTTATCTCGTAGTGTACCCGTGTTGGAAATTCATGCTTGTGAGTGGTATGATAAGCTTTTTGAACGTTGTCGGGTATCCCCAGGCTCGTGTCCGAATTACGCGATTCAAAATAATAAACTTATGCGTTACTGTAAAAGTAAATTCAAGCTTTCAGGGGAGTTTGATTGGAAGGTCGTGATACCATCGAGTCAACGTCCGGAATTAATTAAAACTTGTCATAACGAGGAGCTTTCCCATTTAGGAGTTTTTAAAACTTATAAAAGATTATCGTTACATTATTACTGGCCTTCAATGTACCAGGATGTAGCTAATTTTATTCGAGGGTGTGAGGTTTGCGCTGCGTATAAAAATTCACAGCAGCCCCCTATAGGTATCATGGGACACCCTAAGAACTGTTCGCGTCCATTCGACACGCTCAGTATCGATTTAGTGGGCCCACTACCTCGTTCCAGGGCAGGTTATACTTACATTCTGTCAGTATTATGTTGCTTTTCTAAGTACGTGTTGTTTTTCGCTCTTAGGCGAGCCGTAGGGAAGACTATCGCTCAGCGTCTGGAGGATGAGGTGTTTCTTAAGCACGGCGTGCCGCGCACCGTGATTGCGGATAATGCTACGCAATTCACTGGTAGCGAGCTTAAAGCTTTGTTTCAGAAATACTTCATTCCCCAAATTCATTACACCCCGCGTTATTGCCCTCAGGTTAACACCGTAGAACGCTATCATAAGACCCTGATGACGTCCGTCTCTATCATGGTCCAGAACGATCATCGAGCTTGGGACGTAGCCTTGCCGAAGGTACAGTTCGCCATGAATTCCACCACCAGCGAAACGGTTCGTTATTCTCCATTCTTTCTGGTTCATGGTAGGGAGGCTGTTGCTTGCGGTAAAGTCTATGGAGATTGCCAGACTTCGAAACTAGACCTATCAATTGACTCTCCAGATCGGTACGCGGAATCTTTAGGCGGTTTAAAGGAAGTTTTCGATAGGGTTAAGTTATCACTAATAAAAGCTCATGATAGAGGGGCGCGTTATTATAATAGGGGCCGTCAGTCGGTTGAGTTTAGTGAGGGCGATGTTGTTATGAAAAAGACTTTCCCTTTGAGTGACGCCGGTGAATTCTTTATGGCTAAGCTCGCTCCTAAATACGTGAAGTGCCGCATAGTTCGTAAACTCTCGAATTTAGTATACGAGTTGGAAGATTTTTATACGGGTAAGAATTTAGGGTCCTGGCATGCCCGAAATCTTAAAAGGTTTGATCCGTGATCAATTTCATTGGCTATAAGCCGTCTATCCACAGAGAGCATTGGCAGTGCAGGGCGAAATCCCTGATTTCGCACTGCAGGGCCAGTGTTCCTGTGAAGAGTGTCGACTGGTAGCTCAGTGGCTCTTTAGCCGAGCTATCGGACACTGTCCTTGACTCTTATGGTAATTGACTGTACTCAGTCATTACCACAGATTATTGAATAATCTGTTACCTTACGCACATTCCGCCATATAGCTTGGACGTGCAGCCCGCGACCCAGGTCGCTCGCTGCGCCGCCAAGATATACAGTGATGCAGTGCGTAGGTAGGGAGCTTTGCAGCTTCGCTTATTAGCGTTTAGTTTCGTTTAGGTTAATATGCGGTTAGGGTATCGTAGTATAGATTACAGTACAGTAATATTATAGTTTGTATGTGGTAACTTGTGCACAGCTCGGCTGTGCTTATTTTTTTTATTATAGTTTAATGCGTGGGTTCGAATTGGGTGGTCGTTGCTTTCCTTTATGCCTTTAGTGTCGATTTTTCTTTTGGGACTTCGTCTAGAAAATAAGAGGGTGGTTTTGCGAGCTGGGGACCAGCTCAAAATTTTGCCGTAGTCAAAATTTTCTTCGGGAAGGGGAGCACTGTAACAACAAAATTTTAATTCTTCATTTTTCAATTCTGTTTAGTATGGGACCCATCTTCGTTTGATACCCTTATCGCCATCTAGTGAGCGCAGGCGTTTTCACGCAGCGCCCTATCGAACTAAGCTTGGTCCGTGTTGCTATATTAAAAATAATTTCGGTTTCTTCCTACATTTTTGGTTTTTTTTTTATTCGAAAGGGGTTCGTAAATTAAAATTGTCTTCAAATATTGTTTTTGCTTTCTATCTAATATTAGTCCAAGTAAATTAAAAAAAGAAAGGTAATGTTTCCTTTTCAAAATCACCTAGGATCGCACGACTCCAGTTCGGGCTGTGGCAACTCTGCCATTCGGTCTGTCATTATTCCTGCCAAAATGAGAGACGAGCATTTTCGTTGGTGTTGCTCCGCAAACAAAAAGCCTTTTCAGGCGACTTCTAACCCAACCGGGAGACATCTCCCTTTTGAGTGAGTATTTTAGTGATTTTTGCGACGAGTTTTGTGTGTAAGATTCAGTTTAACAGTGTGGTGATTTTTATTTTCAGCCCCGGCGAAATACTGGAGCACATGCCGCTCCAAATTTAGTGGCCTTTGAGGCCGTGTTTTATAGACCTCGCTTGTGTCGACATATGTTGCATAGCACCTTTTGCGGGCCATTTTTCCACAGCGAGTAAGTTTTTATTTGTTTTTTTTACGAGTTAACCTTCCGCCGCGCTGGTCAAATGTTAACCTTGACCTGACGCGTGCCGTTCCAAATTCGAAATTATGTATGTCTGGACTCCATTTTGTTGCAAAGTTATTTAGGTTCCAGCGTTGCTAAAGCGTTGTGTACTCTTGTCTTACTATTTGAAAACTTTTCCAGGGTCTACATTTTACCTGTAAATCCGCCTGGCGCGGGTTTCTACCTCCTTGTGTGCCCGGTTGACCGCGTTGACTGGTGATCGGCGGGTGCTGCCTTGGCCTGTACCTGAGGGGTTGACAACGTGGCGGTGGTGTTGGTACCCTAACTCTGCGGACCAGGTCAGCTCCTTCCAACATTTAATTACTTCTACGGCGCCCAACATTATTCTAGTTTAATTGGAAATATTGGAGTAAAAGTGTTCAACCATAAGATTTTAGCCGCTAAACCCACATTCGCTTTCTCGTCCCTATTGGAGTCTCAAGTTAAATAAAATTAAGAGCTATAGAGTAAGATAACTGTAGTGTACGCAAGGCCCTTAAGGCCCGGGTAATAACTTTCCTTTGTCTTTGTTTTCTATAATAGAATAAACGTTGTAATTACAGTGGTTGTATTTTCTTTTCTCTCCTTAAAATCCTTAGAATAGCCACCCTAAAATAAATTTTGGTAACAACCTAAACCCAAATGTATTGACGCAAGCGTAAGGAGAGATAATGTCAGTCAGGAATACCTAGATGTATGTACGGGCAATAGAATATATAGTTTTTAGTTGGTCATAAGTTTACATATGTTTTTCCTTAACCAAGTTAACTTGAGTCTATTGTATAAAGCATTACGGTGCAATTATATAAATAATATTAACTAACCAGCCATGTAATGGTCATTACTGATCTGCACAACAAATGTATAGCATAAGTTTTTTATATCCGATATTCATTTAATGTTTTAGTTTTATCCTTATTATTAGCACTAAGCTAGCGCCGTTTAAACCATAATTTTGTTCATGTATCATCGCATTCCTTATATTATATTACGATGTAATATTAGAATAAGTGTGAGGGTGTTATGTATAGATATGTGGGTACTTATAAGATTGTATGCATACCGTTAGTCGGAATAAAGCATCAGCACCTCTAGCACATCTTGCATCCGCGACTTAGACCGCGACTCGAGTCGACATTCCCGCGGCTGTCAAATCTGTCGATTTCCGTAGCACAACTTGTACCCGCGACTGCAACAGCCGCGTAGAGAACTCAAAGTCGCGGCGCGACTCATCAGTGTTCCCCGATAGAATCAAAGTCTAAACATAAATGCTATTTACATGTGACAACACTGAATCGGAAACAGGGTTGCGCTATTTCATTCGTTCTTTGGTGGTAAAAAATCTAGTTTATTGTCGATGGTTAAGTTTTTCCTGTCAAAGTCAAGGAACTTTCAAATTTTGTCAACATGTAATTACGAGAAAAAATATGAAAAAAATGTAAGTAATAGAGCCTTATATACTAAATTTTGATAATATTCCTTAAAATATATATTGTTTTTTAATTTCTGTTTAATAAACCTTTTAAATAAAATATTTTTGTAAATAACTATAATTAATGGAATTGCTATTATTGGTTTTAGTTCTCATATTCCTGTTGTAAATTGTGTTTTTTTTTCAGAATAAGTCCAGCATTATCCTAGACACGATTGATATCCCAGCACCCAAAGGAAAATATTGTTAACAGGAACGTGCCAACGGGCCCCGAAGTGGAGAGTCAGGAAAAGAAACACACTAGGCAAGCTTTTAGGTTTCAAACGCGGAGCTGTCCCCGTTTCTAAAGTCACTAAGATGTGAGAAGCGCTTTAGCTTTAAGAACACCACCGAGGAAGTGAACTATTATAATAACCATAATGGTTATGGCGTACCTATCTATAGTTCGTTTTTTTAGCATTAGAAATAGGTAAACAATCTTGATGTGTCTTTTAATTGAAAAACACATTTTAAAAATAAGTTACGGCAAATATGTAACAATTATGAATCTAATACGATCATTTATATTTTTCTGCTTTCATAAGCAAATATTGTGCCAATAATGGATGGCATTTGTGTGTATGTGTACTGTGTAACTGTTTATGATTTGACAAATTGATATGAAAAGCTTATTTCATAGTCCTCGATGAAGTCACGACCATATTTTATTTTTTTGTTTACAAATCAATTTTCTTTCCAGGGTGATATTTAATTGTCCTACGCCGCATGTCGAAGAAAAAGGAAGAGAGAAAATACTTTTCAAGGGTAATAAAGAAGATTCTTACAATTTCTCTATTGTGGTTCTAGATGTTAATAATATATTAGGTTTAATAATAAGAAGTCGAATATTGCAAGAATATATAAGGCAAATCAATATATTATTAATTTAAATATTGTTTTTTTTTTCACTCCTGTATTTTTTACCTGAAATGAAACAAAAATAAAGTAGGTAGGTACCTACAACTCCTAGAAGCCATGATTAGCTCCCCAAGGCCCACTTCATACTTAATGCTGACAGCAACGTATCATAGCATGATCGTATCAGACCCTGTCAAACATGAAGTGAAACATCTAGAACGCGGGTATGATCTAGAGGAGTTTCAATATGGTAGAGTAGACCATATGATAACCGTACCTATGCTACGCAGACTATGACATGAGCGTAACGACTCCTTCAAAATATTGTTGGTCGGGTCGGTCCAGTCACGTCACGGTATGGTGTTGGCAGGGGACGGAATGGTTTAGTGGGTGATGACTGATAATATTTCATACAAAGCATGATTTTGAGCCGGACATGATCCTGTTACAGCCACGTATTACATCATTCTGTTACAGTACGATGCAGCGGGCACAGGCCACATGTAGGTATGTTTTGTTGAAGTCGAGGAAGGTTCCAAACGGTACCTAAATAGTAAGAGATTGTTGAAATTAGACATCTAACCGTGATCCTAAATACTACTACTAAGGCTTACTTAATAATAATAAGTTAACTACTTACTACTAAATTACTAAGTTGGATTGTTTGTTTTGAACATTTGTACCTACCCACCTCATCGGCTTCGTTTATGTACAAGCAAGCGGGCTCCGTTGTTAGTTGTTAGGTTGATGAAAGTTTTGTGTAAGGAAGTCTTAGGATTATACTTTTACAAACTTACGAACCTGAATTGAAATTTAAAAAATCCTACATATGTACCTATTTACTTAATTGAGTACCTACAAGCTAGCTGTTTGAAATTAAAGTTGTAAACATGATGGGTGTGTTGTGGTACTTGTAGGTATCACCGTGCATAATCGATATAAGAGTGCGTAAAGCGCATTTAGTGATTGTTCCATACTTCCTTATCCCTTAGGGCAATAAGTAATTATACAAATTATATTATTACATAATATATGAAACTTGTTTTTAAGTTATAATTATCATGAGTTCAGTTAAAAAAGTACAAGCAAACCACCCGCGAGAGCGAGTCGCGTTATAAAGTCGCGTAGACTTCGACTCGCGGATTGACATAAAGCCGAGAGAATATTTTGTCTCAAAATAGGCAGTTGTGCTACGGATTTTAGTTCAAAGTCGCGATCGTTGTCATTTTCTGACAGTGACACCTGATCGCGAGTTTGTCGCGGCTCTCGCGCGTGAGTTGTGCTGCCAACACGCGACAAGCCGCCAAGTCGCGCCGATCTGTCTCTTCTCGCGCCTGTCGCGGCCAGTTGTGCTAGAGGTGCTGCTGTGTTAACGTACTTTCGTTGTTTTAATTATCAAATACTTCACCGGGTTTACAGCTAATTGCCAAAACCGGGTTTTCACTTTAATAAAACCGGCTTTTTCGAGTTTTACGATTTTACAGTTTTGTAAACATAGTTTAATTATTTTGAAGAGCAAATTAAAAAAAAACAATACATTATACGCACTAATTGTATAAATGAACAGCTTTTTAGTCTCCAACGTTAATAACGTTATATCTATTTGCCCAGTTTTGCAGATAGGCTGCTTAGGTGCTCCTTGAAGTTAAGGCTTAAATCCAGAATGGTTCGGAGATATTTAGGAAGGAAGTTGTGTCGGAGAAGATTGCCCCTGAATTTTACTCTCAGCTCCTTGTTGGCTAGTTTGTTGCACTGGTGAAAGCAGAACACCTCGGTCTTGGAAGTGCTGGGGCACAAACGCCACTGAGAGAAATAGAGTCATCTAATAGATCCAGGTCCTTTTCGAGGCTATTTAGTTCCATTTCCAAGCTGTCTTTTTGTGTCACAAGGGCCACGTCATCAGCATAAGAAAACTTCCGCGATGTGGTGTTAGGCAGGATACGACTCAACCATCGGTATTTTCAGACCTATGACAATATGACAACTAAAACTAGGCGGTGTTGAGTTTGTGGAAAATCCGCTAGCACGTACAGCTTGGCGGCCACTGGGGTACCCTCTATTGCTCTTGTTGTGAAGACTAGGTCCAGGTTGTGGTCACTTCTCCATCGAGCTGATTTGAACGTTCCTTTGCCTTTGTGAGAAACGACTAAAACAGTGTTGTTCCTATCTGCCCAGTCCATGATCGCCTCCTCGTTGGCGTCAGATTGCCTGTATCCCCAGCTGGTATGGTGGCTATTCAAGTCTCAAATGTAAAGGGATGGGTGTTCCAAGAAAGGGAGGGGTGGAGTACGCCAGCAGCTACGTGGAGGCTCATATATGCTGCATATCCGCATCTCGCCGATTTGAATAATCGTGGTGGCGATGTTGTTGCCATCGATATTATTTGAAATCACGATGAGTAAGAGAAGACCGGCCGTATGTCGAAGTTCTATATTAATTCCTGCTACCAAATCATATCCCGGTATTTTACCTCGTTTTGCGAGTTGGGCATCATCAGCGGTGTACTTCCAGAAGGAGGACTATGTCAATACCGTTGTCATATAATAGGTTGCTTAGGCATTCCGTTTTAGAATTGCTGCTTAGTTAAAAACTTTATTGATGGGTTTGGATTTATTTATTGATATGGTCTTGGTAAAGATAAAGTAAATAGAAATGTCGTGGAAGACGTAATATCAAAGCATTGATCCTAAAAATACTTGCTTACTTTACAAATTATACGTAAAATCGAAATCACCGAAAAAACCGGAAATCCGGTCTTGCAGTCTCACAAAAACCGAAAAACCGGTTTTCTAAAATACGCACGGTTTTGTGACCCCTAGTCCCAGGCGATGCCGCTGGGCACGATTGTTCCTTGGATCATACTTAATTAATCTAATGTCTTAACCTGGATATTAACTCTTTGCTTCCACCCAAAAAGGGAGAGGAGAAATCCGTTTCCGGCGGTACACTGCGGTCTGTTTCTACCTACCTGTAGCTGTCACGTCAAGTTTGGTATCATTTTCGTATAAATCAAGGACAAGGAATTCATTTTTGAAATAATCGTTTTACCTTTTCGTACAAAAAATGGATTGTTGCACAAAAATACAGATGCCATTTTTGTGAGTATTTATGTGACGATTTGCACTGTATAAAAAATTTAACAATTTAGCCCATTTCAAATACATTCTGAAAAGTGTCACTTTATTAACTAGGCGTTCATACGTTCGCACGGCGGTAGTAGTTCCCATACAAATGGAATGCTATAGTTTTTTAATTAATTAGCTATTTAAGTTATTACTACACAAAATTTTACCAAGGGAATAAGTTGAATACGTATTTTCACACAAAATAAGTGAGACTCTGATTTTCATCAACATGTTTTATTAGAAAAAAATAACTTTAACAAAAATAACTTTATAGTAGGTACGCAACGCTTAATAAGTAATCAGAATCAACATACATATATTAATTATGCTTAAACATAGTCATAAGAGATCAAATTGAGTCAATTAAATTTAAATATAATATTTTAAGTTATTACTACACTAAATTTTACCACAAGAATAATACGTTTAATACGTATACGTAATAAGTTTAATACGTATTTTTACACAAAATAAGTGAGTCTCTGATTTTAATTAACGTGTTTTATTAGATAAAAATAACTAACAAAAATAACTTTGTAGTATGCAAAGCTTAATAAGTAATCAGAATCAACATACATATATTAATTATGTTTAACACAGTCATAAGAGATCAAATTGAGTCACTTAAATTTAAAATAAAATAGTATTTTCAGTCTCAAAATCAAAGATAAAGCTTTGTAAGAATTAACCATAAGGGACCTTGTCGAACTGTACTATATGCCTAAGTTAACATATTAACAGTAAATATACGTTACTGTCTGCAACATAAATATGCGCCGCACGTAATTGTATAAATAGCATGTAAGCAATAATAGCCTATAAATATGTTATGTTTAGATTTGTAGCATGGAGTAACTCAGACAGCTGATGCCACCCACCGCCAATCGATTTAATAAACTAATTGTAAGCTTTCTTGAGCTTACCGTGGGGCTTAGTCAATTTGCGTAAAAATGTCCTATAATAATATTTATTTATATTTATTTATTTATTTATTTAAATTGTTCATTTCCGAATGTAATATGATACCATGTAATCCGATATTGCAAACATAAAAATAATGCTACATTTTCTTCAACCTTGTACTTTAGACCTAATGTAAAGAACAAAGGAAATGCTTTCCTATATAAACCGCACATTTTATTATAAAAGACAATTGATATCCAACCGTTGCGTGTATAACTCATAAACCACCTTCTCCCAGCCGAAGGCTTACACTTCATGGCGACCCTGCCAGTCGGGCTGCTCGAGGCAGCCCCAGTTTAGACGCCGCCCAGTAGCCCAGCCAGCCAACCAGCCCCGCCGCCACTACCAACACCGCCTGGTCCCAACAGCAAACACCAGATGACTATGCCAGGACGAGTGCGGCATGTGCGCGCCGCCCGCCGCCGGAGCCAGTGTGCTCCCGCACCCGCGCTACAACACCAAGGCCGCCCGGCTCCGCACCTTCAAAGACTGGCCCAAGAGCATGAAGCAGAAGCCCGAGGAGCTCGCCGAGGCCGGCTTCTACTACACCGGCCAGAGCGACAAGACCAAGTGCTTCTACTGCGACGGAGGACTCAAGGACTGGGAGGAGGACGACGTCCCGTGGGAGCAGCACGCGCGTTGGTTCGACCGGTGCGTGTACGTTCAGCTCGTCAAGGGAGAAGATTACGTCCAGAAGGTCATATCGAAGGCGTGCGTCATCCCCAAAACGGTACCTGATTGTGAAAACTAACAAGTAAGCAAGCACACCAACTACTTAAGATTTTTTTTTTTCTCGCCTTATTAAAGTTAGCAGTAAAAATTATCATTAAGTATAATATTAATCAAATCCATAATCTATCTATCTATGGGAAGATAGATCTATAATCTTAATAATGTATAATCTATTCTTTAAACATGCAGATCCGTCTGCGAGCGATATTCCAAATTCTACTATCTATTTATCTATTAAAACAAATATAATTAGTTTACGATTACTACTTGATGACGACAAACAAAACATGAATATATGTTAAAAAATTATATATTCACCAGTTGACCATAAGTAATAATTATTAAAATAAAACAAGTAATAAAACATACATAAGTATAGATAAAATTAAATATCAAAAACTTATTAAAATAAAACAAGTAATAAAACATACATATAGATATAATTAAATATCAAACAACTTATTAAAATACCAACTTATTAAACCAGTGCATTCGTTAATTAAAACAAATAAACAAAATTTAAACAAGCAAAGTACATATAACGCGTCACATGGTTAACTAAAACAACTTTATACAATCAGCAACATTAAATAACTAAGACGGGGGTGAATTCCATTAGTTGCATATTTGCTATTAATTTAACATATATATCTTCATATAGGTATCTTAAAGACCACAATAAAAAAAAAATACTACCCCAACAATAACATTATTTAGCTTCGTTTAAAACAAAACAAACCACTAACCCACCATCCACCACCCACCACTAACACTAACAAACTAACCTAACATTTCAAAACAAAACCCATTTCCCAACCTAAAGACAAAACCACTAACACACTAACCTATCATTAACTTGAACTAACTGACAAACACTAGAATCTACTATTCCACACATAAAACAACATTTACTTATGATCTTGGATCTCGACATTTACTTATGATATCTATGAACTTATGATCTTTTCAAATTATTATCCAATTTAACGTTCAAAAATTTAGCTTTCACACCATTTGGTTTTCAATAGGTAACATATTTAATATATTTTTGCAAAGGCCCTCTTAACCAGTTACAAATTAATTTCGTGTTTTCCAAAAGAAAAGAAAAAAAAAACCCCAATCAAATCATTTCACTATTACAATCAATCAATCAAACTTTTATTGGTGAATTAGAAGTATTTTACATAACAACACTATATTACAATTACTAAACACATTATTATTTTATACATGAAAACATTACTTACACAGAATATTATTACTATTTTAGGTCAAATTATTTTAACTTACATATATTTTAATACCTTTAATGCGAATTATAATCTATTTTTTTATTATTATCTGTTCAATTTACAAATTTGATTTCAATGTTTTTATTAATTGACGATATAACTTATTTCTATGACATGTAGTCAATCTGAGTAAATATTTTGTTTTTAAATCTAAAGTAAATAGATAACATTCTTACATTAACATACATTACCTTTCATTTATATATCAATAATATTCAATCCACGAATCTACTACTTAACTAATTAGTTATTGCATAAAAATAAGAAAATGCCATCAGCCAGTCACCACTCTCATAAACTTATAATAACCAAATATAAGAAATAATACAAAAATTAAATTAGAAAATCAATATTTACATCCAACAAATTACCAATAACAACAAAACATACAAAGTAACACAAACATAACAACAGTAACTACAAATCAACTTAAACATATGATTAATGGAATGCACCAGACTTGTGAAGGCCGCGTCACGCGTACTCGTCACACGCCACTAGGGCTTCCAATACCGGGATCCCGGGATCCCGAAATACCGGGATCCCGTCTGATTTAACGCATTTTTCAATACCGGTATTTTTTAATGCAATACCGGGATCCCGGTATTTTCAAAAACAAGGAAAATGTGCTGATTATAACGGTTAAAACCCATTAAAATTATTAAATTCGGCTGTATCAAGAAGATTACTAGCCCATTTAATTAAAGAAGATCATTTAATTGAAACAAGATCAGTGCATATGCGTTAGATACATATTTGGTGATGAATTCTGATGTTCAGGATATGATATTAATATAATTAGTTCTTAAAATTATACCAATAAGTAAAGACCGTATCATTAATTATGGGGACAACTTTACTTAGCCGTTTTTTTGTATTATAATTTTATTTCAAAATTACACATGTGTTTTATTAGTGCTTTCTTCTAGCTGAGCTTATTCTTGTAGCTGTCTCTGTCATTTCGCTTGCAACAGAAATTGAAGGGATTCCAAAACGTGGGGTGAAAAAACGGTTTTATGTAAAAATAAAAATTCACCACATTTATTCCGCAGCTGCTCAATTGAGCAATCATGAAGAGGACACTTAGATAACATGTTCTGGGAGCTTATTAACCTTTTGTTACTTTAAATCGTACCAAAGAGTCGGTGAAATAGTCTCAAATTCAGCTCGATAGGCTTGTCTAGACTATACATATTTGCTATACGGTATTAAAAGCATCATAAAGTCCCTAAAATAAAAAAAATATGTCATACCTTCTTAAATCAGATATAGCTTAACACACACCACACACACTTAAAAATACCCTAGTAATACAAAATAATACACATGCCAACAGTTACACCAGGTTTTATCTGTCCCTATAATTAACGATACGGTCTTTAGAAAGAAATAAGCAAGGAATTGTAGTATGACACTTTAAACTCTCGCGTTTTGTACACATATTTAATTAAAGGTAAAAACAATGAAATTATATCGCGGTAGACCCGTTTGTGTAATTGAATTGTAGTATGGCAAACGAATTTTTGGTGGCAAATTTGAATATAGTTGGCTGGTTTATTAGGTTGAACTAAAAATGTAACTGGTGAAGTCAACAAGGCGGATAAAATGATTGCCATCCTGGAGGGTGACATTATTGTTTAATATCCTAAGCCCTAGGCTAAGGACATACATATCCGGTGTTATAGTGAGCCTTATTTTAATAAAACTCAAAAATTTTAAGCGATTCATAGTCAATACCGGGATCCCGGGACCCCGGTATTGATAAAGACAGTTTCGGTATTAATACCGGTATTGAAAGAGGTCCGGTATTTGGAAGCCCTACACGCCACCCAATACGGATGAACATGCAACATATGCTATGTCATCTCAAATTTCGAGTACCTACCTACATAGAAAGAAGAAAAATAAATAACCATAAACAGTTCATACACTTGACGCATTATTAGAGTTTTAAACTAAAAATTATTCACAACACATAATATGAAGATCAAGGCATAATATAGGTACTATACGACTAGCTATACACTAAATATAATGAAAGACAAATAAAAAAGAAAGGAAAAATATAAATATCACATTGAGAGAGCTAAATCAGATAAGTGTTGCAACCAACAATTAGCCTGATCAACTAAAATTTATTGTGACTCTTATATGCTTTAAGTTTTCAAAATGATGATTTCCTTTCAAAACTGGGTGGCTCGTGGAAATAAATAATGTAAGCAAGGTACACCAGGATACAACCAGGCAATAACCCTTGAAACCTAAACAATTCGAGCGAGCTCTCAATTGCAGCGGTCCTTGGGCACACGGAAAGGTTTTTTGTTGTTCCGATGTGTGAAAACAATTGTTTGGCAATACATATTAACGCGCAATATGTATTAGCGCGCTATAATAAATAATATATTTTTTGTATCCTTAATAAATATGTTGTATGTAAAAAAAGGTCGGCCGACCGAGAGCGCTAACTATTAAAAGGCGCTGTGTACTTTTTAAAAGACAGGTGACAGGTATCACAAAGTCAGCTTACATTATTAGGCCACAATGCAGACATTACAAAATGGCTCATTGGCGATTAATTATTACAATAATAAACAATTTTCCACAAATCACGAGCAAGAATTAGGTCACAATGCAGACATTACAAAATGGCTCATTGGCGATTAATTATTACAATAATAAACAATTTTCCACAAATCACGCGCAAGAATTCTGAAGGAAAAAATAAATGAAAACCTCAGGGAAAATAATGACACATTAGAATAGCATATTTTTTTTGACAAGCACTGAATCCTTGAGACATCATGATACGGTCAGTTACCTTGCATGAAGGTCCTTGGACACATAGTATGTTTATTAATATAAACATGTGTTAAAAACAGCCTGTAAAAAAAAAGTATATATAAAAATAAAAAAAAACAACTATCAATCAAAACAGAGAAGAAAATAAATAAATAATACAATAAATTATGTACTAAATATATTTATGAATAAAATAAAATTAAAACAAAGAACATTAATTAAATAAAAACAAAATAAACGTAATACCAACATTAAATAAATACCTACAATGATAATACATAATACAGTGATAATAATAAACAAATCAATAAAATAAAATAAAAAAAACATACTTAATTAAAAATAAGTCAAATTATTAAATCACAAAAAAAAATACCTTACATGTAAATACAATACACGTTGTATTGTGTCCATAATATAATAATAAATTAATGAGTTAATGACCAGTTTACATGTCGAAGAGAATTCGCAAAGATATCTAACAACCTACTTACCTACTTACTACAATAGGCAAATGTAATAAAAAAAATATATAAAATAAATAAAATAATACAAAACTTATTTCACTCAAAAGAATACCACTTCATTTAAAAGTTTAGAGTATTATATTAGATTAGATTAGATTAGATTTATTTATTTCACAACATATGATTACAGTACAAATTACATTAATGTCAATTTATAAGAATCTATATTGTGATCGTCAGAAATAAATTTAAATAATAGCAAGATAATCCAAATAAATTAATTTCATTAATAATACATAATATGAAAAATTTCACCTGAAAAGGATCGTCAAATAATAACAATAATAAACAAAGACAATGTCAAGAATAGGTATGCGAATATAAATTATACAGTTATGTCAAAAAATTCACTTATTGAATATAATGGGTTGTCCAGTAAAAAGTTTCTCAATCGACGCTTGAATGTTGTATCGGATGTTTCCGTCCTTATTTCTGCAGGTAATCGCTCATAATAAGTCGGACCGATAACACGCGGGTTTTTTGCTGCAAGCGCCATGCGACGTGGAACTGTTCGTAATCGACCTGTAGTTCTAATGTTTATACCAGATACCTCAACGCGTTTAAACAAAGATAAGTTATTTCTCACGTACATAATGATTTCGAATAAATATAATGAGTAGTGCGTCATTATTTTATGCGTTACAAAAAGGTCTCTGCATGAATGTCTACGCTTCACACCCGCTAGCGTTCGTATTGCCTGTTTTTGCATAATAAACACTCGATTGGCATCCGTAGAGTTCCCCCAAATGAGTACACCATATGTCATAAGTGAGTGGAAGTGAGCATAGTAGACCGATTTTAATGAAACGTACGAAATAAGGGGTTTCAACTTCCGTAACGCAAAGACCGCACTACTCAATCTATTGCATAGCTGGTCAACATGGCACTTCCAGTTAAGATTCGAATCCAACATAAAGCCAAGGAACTTAGTTTCATAGCACATTGGCATAGGGCAGTCTACTACACATGGGGTCGTGTTAGTCATCCGTCCTGAGAATAACATTACGTTAGACTTGCTGACGTTAAGAAGTAACCCATTTGCAGCAAACCACCGCTCCAACTGTCTACATGCCTCGTTGATGTTCTCACCAAGTTGCTCGTACGTTTGCGCGCTGATTATATTTTGTATTTTTTTTTTTTTTTGTATTTTATTTATTTGCGTTAAGTACATGTACATGCAAATACAGTTTTATAGGTACAAAGTAGGTATATACAATTATTTACAATATTTACATTAATTATTATCCATTACAATTTCAATTATGTTTATAATTTAATTGGCACAAAATTAGAAAAACATTGAAAATACATTAAAATTAAAATCGATATAAAATAAATTTAAAGTTACACATACACACATAAAACTTACAAATTACAGTCCAAACTATATAATAATTACAACTATTACAGTCATAATATCTTAAATCTAGCTAAAAATATAAATGTATAAAATAATGTCGGATGTTGTATAAATGTCAAGTTATGATGTAAAAATAAATAAAAAAGTCTACGAAGTTACAAATACAGTTCCTAAAATAATTTTAATCAAGTGCGTTGGCAAAATATTCGTCAATTGTGTAGAATGGTCTATTTATGAAATAATCTCTTACCTTTATGTCAAATGTTCTTAGGTCACTACATTGTTTTATGTCGGTACTTAATTTATTAAAAATTTTAATTCCGATATTGTTAAGGCTGTTATTAAAATGGATAAAGTTAGATTTAATTTGAACAATTTTTGATTTGTTTCTGAGATTAAAATGATGGGTTTCTTCAGCCTTTCTATAATTATTTTGATTGACATACATATAAACGCATATTCGATATAAATACAATGCCGTATGACCGTAGTGTCATCTGCAAATAGTACTGACAGCCCGGTGGTGATGGCAGATGGGAGATCATTGACGTAGGCTAGAAACAGGGTGTTTCCAAGGGCTGATCCCTGGGGAATGCCTAGTTTGATAAGGCCAATGTCAGACTGGAATCGCTTGCCATTTGAGGACAGTTTAACCTGTTGTCTTCGGTCCGACAAAAATGAAGCGATTAAGCGATGCGCCTCACCCGTCACGCCATAACACTTCAGCTTATCCAGGAGCATTGTGTGACTTATTACGTCAAATGCTTTAGACAAGTCACACATAATACCGGCCATTTTGTGTCGTTTGTCTAAACCTGTTATAATTGTATCGACAATTTTGTGAGCTGCAGCGGTAGTTGACATGTTTCGTCTGTAAGCGTATTGGTTTGGAGTAAGCAGATCGTTACATTCCAGGTATGTCATCAGTGCTGATGACAAAATGGACTCCACAATTTTCGAAATGGTCGGTACTATGGTGATCGGCCTGTAGTTATTAACGTCTGTTTTTTCTCCCTTCCCTTTGTATACTGGGCATACCCTTGTACTCTTTAACACGTCAGGGTAGACGCCAGTTTGAAACATCGTGTTGATCAACACAACCAAGATGTCAGAAACGACCGGCCAGATACATATGATTATATTTAATGATATATCATATGTATCTACGGTGTCGCGTGTCTTTAACATTGATTGTATTGTCTTGTGTAAGAGTTCGGGTGTGACAATAGGGAGACGAAATGAGGGTATGTCTGTGCCACTAAGGTGTTGGTGTAGGTACTGTGCAGATAAGGACTCATCACTTTGAACCACAGACTTGGACGCTATTTGTAAAAAATGTGAATTAAAGGTATTGGGAACCTCACTGTCCGAGATTTTTTCGTTTGAAATTGGGTCATTTAAGGTAAACACTTGAGTTTTATTAGTTTTAGTACCTATTTCATCATTGATGACTTTCCAAATTTCTTTAGAAGGGTTTTTGCATTCTTTTAGCCTATTTTTGAAATGAGATTGCCGAGCACGAAGTGTAGCAGACTTAATGAGCTGCGCATAATGTGTAATACATTCTGAGATTAATGCAGTATCCGGGTATTGTCGGCGTATTTCCAGGAAGTCGTTGTATTTACAAATGTATTCGGACAGCTCGTCATTCATCCAAGGAACCTTACGCCCATTAACATTTGTTTTTAAATTCTTAAATGGAAACCGCAAATTAATATAATATGTAAGTGTGCAAAACAAATAATTAGTAGGTTGAAACTTTCAACTGGTACTAGCAAAACAAATAGTTAGTGGGTTGAAACTTTCAACCGGTACTAGCAAAACAAATAATTAGTAGGTTGAAACTTTCAACCGGTACTAGCAAAACAAATAATTAGTAGGTTGATTGTTCAACTGGTACTAGCAAAACAAATAATTAGTAGGTTGATTGTTCAACTGTTGCTAGCAAAAAAAAATAATTAGTAGGTTGAAACGTTCAACTGGTACTAGCAAAACAAATAATTAGTAGGTTGAAACGTTCAACTGGTACTAGCAAAACAAATAATAAGTAGGTTGAAACTTTCAACTGGTACTAGCAAAACAAATAATTAGTAGGTTGAAACTTTCAACCGGTACTAGCAAAACAAATAATTAGTAGGTTGAAACTTTCAACCGGTACTGGCAAAACAAATAATTAGTAGGTTGAAATGTTCAACTGGTACTAGCAAAACAAATAATTAGTAGGTTGACACTTTCAACTGGTACTAGCAAAACAAATAGTTAGTAGGTTGAAACTTTCAACCGGTACTAGCAAAACAAATAATTAGTAGGTTGAAACGTTCAACTGGTACTAGCAAAATAAATAAGTAGTAGGTTGAATGTTCAACTGGTACTAGCAAAACAAATAATTAGTAGGTTGATTGTTCAACTGTTGCTAGCAAAACAAATAATTAGTAGGTTGGAACTTTCAACTGGTACTAGCAAAACAAATAATTAGTAGGTTGGAATTTTCAACTGGTACTAGCAAAACAAATAATTAGTAGGTTGGAACTTTCAACTGGTACTAGCAAAATAAATAAGTAGTGGGTTGAATGTTCAACTAGTACTAGCAAAACAAAAGAAATGATAAGCGAAATCATAACACTTACCTGCGATACAAACAGAGAATAATTAGTAAGTTGAATGTTGGACTGGTACTAACAAACCAAAAGAGTCAAATGTACCTAGTAACTAGTCTAGTAGAAGCGATAGTGGTGGTTGGTACTAACGATAGGACCTTTTGTTATAGGTCGTCCAAATTAGTACAACATAGTACTTAAACCTAAACTGACGCGATATAGTGTTGGTTGGTACTAACGATAGTATCTTGTTTTAGGTCATCCAAAATGTCCTAGATACCACCATTAGATGGATTCTTTAGCCCACCAAAACTTAATAGGGAGGCAAAATAGTCATAAACTGACATTATGTTAGTATAGAGTGACCTCCTAGTATGTAATGTATTTATTGAATTCGAAATTATATAATAAGCAGTTAGTGCCTCTGCCTACTGTTCCAGTTAACTTAAGGCGTAGGTATAGATGGATGGCCTCGGGAATAGGCATATCTACTAATGTAGATTCAGGATAGATTTCAATTATACAAAAAAAAAATACGCCAGTTGGAAAACATTTCCTGTAAAGTATTACAATTTAACCTTCTTCTAACCTATACCCGTATCATAAATTACTGCATTTTGCAGATGTTCGTATGGGTAAGAACTTAATGTATCAGCTTAAATAAAAACGAACAAAGTATATACAAAAATATATTATACGACGACTTAGACGGTAGTCCGGTTAAAGATTGTTGTAGCAATCCTGTTGGAACAGTTAGAAGACGGGTTAAATTATAGTTTAAGAGAAACAAGCAGGTGACCAGGATAAGAGTAATAATGCATTCTGCGTAAGTAGCCGTGGAAATTGTGGAACACAGAGGCATGCCTAAACTGCCCAAATAAAACCTATAAATAGATGAGGAGATACAATTATTCAAAATCGTATATGACCCAGATTTCATATAATAAATCCCAATTCCAATCTATTTTAGAGCCGGAATACATGATTCTGTAGAATAATAATCAGGGTAAAGCTCAATTACAAACCCAAGTACAACAGGTACGTAAATAGACACTGGGCCTGTCATAATACATCATGTCATGTAGTACCTAAAGTCAATGCTGTAAAAACTGAAGTGGCGATGCGGGGAGCCTTACACGGTGAGGAAGCACTGCTTACTTAACTAAACTACGAAACTATACCCAAGGCAACCATGACTAAGGTACTAACAGAAAAAACTCTAGTGACCAGCAGTTAACCTAATGTCTTGTAAATAGACATACGACTTTTGTCGGTTAACAGTGTAGATGACGAAGTTCCTTTTTAACTACCTAGGTAGTAGGTACACCTACTCAGATGAAGATGAGTGATGTGTGTGATGTGATGACTAATTATAATTAAGTGTAATTAAAAAGGCACTTTACCGGAAAATATATTTCCTTATTTCAGTCACATGCATAAACTTACAATAATTAAGGATGCCAAAACGCTTAGGTATGCGGTTGAGACAATACATACATTAGAATTATACATAGTCTCAGCACCGATACATTAAATCAAAACAGAAACAAATAACTAAATACTGTGTGTAGGTACCTACACATTATAAAATAAAAACAATAAGTATTCGAATTAACCGTGATTTTGATCGCTCTCAATGACAGTTTGCCTGATGTTTAATTTGTTGAGGCTAACTAATTAAGTAAAACTAGTAGATCAAAGTTGTAGCTTGAACCACTTCATTGATCTACCCAAGAGTACACATTTATTGTACTAATTGAGCACTAAGACTCAAAAGACCAAAAACCTAGGTCTTATCATTTAGAAACGTTAAACGTAACGATAAAATGGTAAAGGACCTAAACATTCGAACTGTACTCTGGTGTACTCAGTATTTCATGGGATCATGGTTAGAATAATGGAATTCCATTGGTTCGTTGGAAGATGTTTGTTGAAATTAAATGACATACTTACCAATGGCAGGATATAGGAAGCAGACATACAAGGTGTATACCTATGTTTCAGGTTTATAAAATATGTTGCAAGTAATTGAAATAAACCGAAGAAAAAGTGTACAAGTACAAATAATAATATTTATGTGACAGTCTGACAGTAATTATTGTGGAAATAATAATACAATACTTACTGGTCACAATTCAATTGAAAAATCAGCTTTAAATTAGTAAAGTGTTACGTTATTTTCATAACATAAATTGTAATTATGATTCTTCGCATAAGTAAGTTGCTAGAATAATATTACATTCGATATTATATTTGCTGTGTTACTTTTTGAGCAATAAAATTAATAAAATAAATATTTGGATTAATTGATGTCAAGATTATATTATTCAAGTATTATAATTAAAGAACGATAATTAGATATGTATGCAATGCAATTAATAATAATAATGGCCAAATAGGCAGGTAAATCTTAGTAGGTACCTAACAAATTAATAATATATAAATCTATTTATATAGATTATTGTTTGCTTATGCTTAACCTATTCATAAGTAAAACTAATCATACTTGACGTGGTACCTCTACAACGAATGTAACATTCCTACTTTATTAGACCTTGGATTATCTTCAACTATTTTAAATTGCATTATATATATTAACATCATACAAGACTAGTAAAACAGAGTCAATCAGTTATTGCCAATAAGTAACTAATGTCCAAGACGCTTGGCAAGCTTACAATGTTATTGTACCTAAATCATGAAATAGGTATTAATTAGGCAAATATTATATTGTATGCTAATGAAAATACCTGGAAATGTGTAAGCATCAAAAGGAAAAGTAAATCTTTGAGTTATAAGCAATTGAATAAAAAAAATCAAAACTGCAAATAGGAGAAGGAGAGGGACTGACACCTAAGAAGAAATTGTAAAAGTAAAATACTAGTTTTACAGATTTAAAGGCTTGCTAGTGTTGGAAAATATTTATTATTTAACTGTTGTAAAATGAATACATCCACACCTCGCCGAGTTTCTTATGCCGGTTCTTCTCGGGTCTGAGGTTAACCTTTCCGAACCGGTGGTAGTATACCTAGATTGGAAAAATAAATTAACCTAGCGAGTATAAGATACTACGATAAACTGAACTATTGTTGCATGATAAATATATAAAGTAAAATAAATAAATCATTATAAAAAGGGAGAGATGTGACGATTACACAATAAACAGTACGACGCAACTACCCGCTAGCTTCACTCCGTGGAGAAGTGTCATGGCGAGTGGGTAGCTGGCGGAGTGCACGAGTGATAACAGTTGTTTCATTTGATCACCCAGTACACAACGGAGCCTGGACGTCACATAAGGTATGGAAATCCTAACCTAATAGCTACCGTATTTGTCCATTTCCTCCCGAGCTGCCGATTGTATTCAGGTAATACAAAATTTTGGGCGAGGTGATATTCTGTGTAACGATTGACGTACGGTTGTACATAATACGAAAATATTAAAACTGCAACGATTTTGTTAGGCGGTACTTACGTAAGTAGGTTATGAAATTCCAAACTCACGTAAGAGGAGTATTAAAGAAACTAATGCAGAATTTAAATATTACTGTAAAAACGTAGATCTAGTACCTATACCTAATTTTATAGTTTTGTTTACAATCAATGTTAATAAAAACAATTATGTATATGCACAGTTGATTTTGTCGACTGTTTACATAAGAACAGTGGTTAACTTTACAACTATTATTGAGTAAATAATTGATGATACGTAGCTCGGGAGGAATGTTTACTAAGCAAGGAAGAAATATACGCGTGCTTATTACACTAACTCTTTGACAATGGCTACTGTGCGTGAGCCTGGTTACCAAATGTAAATCCAAAAGTGTAATCAATGCAAGATAGATCAATAATTGGGGTCACTACAAAAAATAATGTATTCATGTTACATTATTCCTATGATGTGGCACCGACGTATTAGCCATGAATTTTTCCATGAAATGACAGAAACGAATATGCTGATGGTTTGCGTGTTACAAATACAGATGGTACATGGTTTATTTTCTGACTCAAAATCGTATATTAGAATTCATATGATATAAAGGGTAAATAATCAAACTACCTTCGCGGAAATCATGATTATTATGAGTTGTGTATTTACCGTTCATACTTAAAATATACCGACCTATTTAGTCGTGTAATTAAATACTAAGATATTTTTACATGAGGGAACGTATAGAGAAACCTGCATATCAAGTCGGTATAGTTGTATACATTTTATGGACCTTATGTCCTAAAAGAAATATTGTTCGGTTAAAATAACCAGTTATAATCAATTGAAATGCTATTTATAGCACGATATGGGTATGAATCGATGTTAACTTGGTGTCGATTTAACATGTATTCATATATACATAGGTATGTGCTGTTAGAGAGTGTGACGTCTAGGTTCTGTTGTATTACAAGGTGATAAATAAAACTCAGTTGGTCAGTCACGTGTGCTCCGCGACCCGCCTGTACGCCATGACAGTTGACAACAGAATGTCGACTTGCAGGTAGTTCGCATTGCACTTTTATTGTATAAACGTCACATCTCTTCCTTTTTATAATGATTTATTTAATTTATTTTTTGCGTTAGCCATGCAACAATAGTTCAGTCATCTCATATCTGTTTATCTTATAACTGCTAGGTTAATTTAGATTCTAATTCCGACATACTACCACCGGTTCGGAAAACAGCGTTAACCTCAGACCCGAGAAGAACCGGCGGAAGAAACTCGGCCAGGTGTGGATATATTCATTTCTCAACAGTTCAACAATAAACATTATTTAACAATATAACCTTGGAATATTTACACTATTCCTAGTATCTCTCTCAGTTGCTTAGCGGTCAGCTGGAAGAGATCCTTTAAAGGGATGAGTTCGCCTTTGTACACATTTATTCTATTCTCTTATTGTTATGTACTTGTTTAGCGTAATAAAGTGTTTTAATACAATTATAGTTTTACTTTTACAATATCAGTCTCTCTCCTTCTCCTTTTTTCAGTTTTGAATTTTGAGTCTGCTTTCTTTTATTCAAAATGATAATAACTCGAGGTTTAAATATCTTACGAGTTTAACCTTAATTGATACATATTTTCTTTGGATGCTTACACTTTTCTAGGTATTTTCATTAGCGTTCAAGCTATATACATGTTTCACACAATTAATACCTATTTCGTGAATTTCCAATAAAATTGTAACATACAGGTCGCTTTCCAATAACATCTCGTACATGTACATTATTTATTGGCAACAACTGATTTCCTCAGTTTTACTTGGCTGTTTGATAGGTAATATAGTATAATATATAGATATAATGCAATTTATAATACTTATACGTAAATGGTCCAATGTTAAGTAAGGTAAAAAGTCCTACCAGATATCACAACCTATATCGTTCCCTCATCGCGTCTTCTCTCAATCCACAAATTAGCCTATCTCTTATTAAGTCGTCCTTCAGATCCTTGAACTCGCAAGTCATAGCTAATTTGTTTAACTCAAATGTATATTGTTCAACGGACTCGCCTTCTTGTTGACCTCTCGAAAAAAACTTGTGCCGCTCGATCGTCAGATTTTTTGTTGGTAGAAAATGTTTATCAAATTGTTCAAATAATCCTTTTATTGTAGTTATTTTATCTGTGAATTGTTCATAGACTTCGCGACACTGTTCTCCTACAACATGCAATAAAATGCTCACTTGTACGTCTTCAGTTTTTTTACTGAGCTCGCATGCTTTAGAGTATATCTCAAACGATTTTTTCCACTTTAACCATTGTCTACTTAAGTTGCCCGACGTAACACTCGACAGATTGTTCTCGAAACAAAATGGAGGTGGCGGCCTTAGAACTGTATCCATTTTCCGCTAGTCACAACACACTGTTTTATAAATTTCACTCCACGCAATATCCAAATCACACTAATCCCGTTAACTTATCACGCTTCAACAATTACTTATAACCGGCTGCGCCATGTAAAGTACGGTCTTGGGCAGGATGATGTATTGAAACCACGAGTGCATTGCTAAGACCGTTTATTCGACATCTCACCTACCCACATCTCATACATAAGTCTACCCACACTTCCGTGACCCGAAACGCATCTGGCATAACCTATTTGGCAGAAATATTTTTCGACGAATGTTAAATTTGCAGAAAGCTTCAGTTTGTATAATATGCAATAGCCCGAATGTTTCCAAGTCCGAATCTTAAATAGACTACTACTATCATGGCCGAATTTTGATACGAATAATTTTATTTTGCATTTGTTTAAATGTCCGAAATGTGATTTTCATAATCTGTTTAGCATAATAGGATTTAGGCGAATATTTACATCGAAGAAAACGTATTTAGATTCTTTCTATTTGGTATAACTTGTATGACCTAAAACCCATCTGTCATAAGCTACATTTGGCAGAATGTTTTTCGACGAATGTTAAAATTAAAGAAAGCGTCAGATTGTATAAAATCCAAGTCTAATTTATATTTAACAATGCATAAAACACCTAAATATGTAGCTGACTGACTCATTAACGCAGAGCCGTAACTAAAAGCTCTGCCTACGGTTATAATTCGTAAAAAAAAAACATTATTATTGTATTGTATTGTGGGTGTCATTCTGAATCCCTAACAACGTTTGTCCTAAAGTCACTTGCCCTAACTGGTTTGTCCTAATGGGCACATGCCCTAACGATCAATTGTCATAACGATTATTTTCCATAATGTAATGGTTAGCCTAAGACTCATTTGCCCTAAGCATTTGTACCATAACTATCAAGATCCCTAATGTTTTTTACCATATTCTTCGAAATCCCTAACAATGTTTGGCATAAAATAACATGTTCTAACTGTTTTGACCTAATGGCTATTACCCTAATGATCAATCGTCATAACAGTTACTTTTCCTATTGATCAATTATCATAACAATTACTTTCCATAATGAATGGTAACGAACTGTTGCCACAAAAGTGGGTTAGGTTAGGTTAGAACCGTGACCCTCGCAAAAACGAACTGCTGCCACAAAAATGGGTTAGGTTAGGTTAGAACTGCGACCATTGTAAAAACGAAATGTTGCCACAAAAGTGGGTTAGGTTAGGTTAGAACTGTGATCCTCGCAAAAACGAACTGCTGCCACAAAAGTGGGTTAGGTTAGGTTAGAACTGCGACCATTGTAAAAACGAAACGCAATAGGGAAATTAAAATTAGGGCATACGAGTGTTAGGTCAAGCAACGATAGGCTAAGTGAAATTAGGTAACATGATGTTTAGGATATATAATTTTTAGGCCTAACAATAATTAGGCAAAAAAAGAATTATGCTACATAACATTAGGATAAATACTCAATATGGAAAGTGTCATTAGGGAAAAAGATATTAGGACAAAAAAAAATCGCCCATTCGATAATAGGGAAACCAAAATTAGGGAATACGCGCGTTAGGACATCTGATCATTATGACAAACAATATTCCCCCCGGGATTCCCCCCGCGCACCGCGCGCTTGCCGGTGGCACCGCTAAGTTATAATCGTTTTAAAATTAAACATATCAATATTGTTAGTGTTTACTACCGTAATACGAATTCTTATACGCCAATTTAGTGCGGACAGTGTTATCAAAGTGTGAAAAAACCTGTAAAATCCAAAAAACCGATAAATAACTGAAGTGTTTATATTTGTGTACCCACCATCTCATTATTCTAAAAAAGAAGTGAAATATTTTACACTTTCGGCAAAAAAATAAGTTCTAAGTGTAGCACGTATAACAATAGGAGACTGTTTTGGCGCGCGTGAACTATACTGAACGTAAATTAATTAAACATACTAGTTTTTATTAAGTCAAATTAACTCTTTAGAGATTTAGTGACAAGCGCCATCTATCGCACGTACCCGGAACAAATTACCCGTAACCGAAGGCGAATCAGTTAGCAGACAAAATGGTTCAATGTGCAGCGGCGTGCGGTAAACCCCTGTTAACAACAGGTGTCGCTAAGTGCACTCTATGCATCGCAGTGTACCACAAAGCTTGCCTCAATATGGCACCTAACCACCGTGTTCCCGCCGCGTGGGCATGCCCAACGTGTAAGGCCAAGACTCCCCGACGTGATAACACAGAAACGCCGGTTAAGGCCGACGATCCTGAGGATGGAGAACCTCAATCGCCCGACCAAATGAAAGACGTCGCAATACAGCTACGCTTACTTCGCGCGGAATTAGGAACCGTGCGCGACGAAGTTACGGGCCTTCGACGCGAGATGGCGGAGCTGCGCGAACTGGTCGAGGGCTACTCGGGCCGTATCGGGGCCGTGGAGGAGCGAGTTAAGCATCTAGAGGAGCGGATGGAGGAGCAGCCGGCGGCCTCCGCGAACAACGAGCTGACAGCTACCGTCGAAGCCCTAAAACTGGAGCTCAACGACCGAGACCAGGACTTGCTCCTCAACGACCTAGAAATAACAGGAATTCCGGAACAACCAAATGAGAATACATCCCACATTATATGCCTAGTCGCTCAAAAACTAGGTGTCGGCTTAGAGGATCGTGACGTGGTATTTGCAGAACGTGTGGGTGCGCACCGTCAATCACCGCAGCCGCCTACCGCTGCGTCGGTGGGCGCTCCGAGCGCTGCCGGCGGATCCGGTGGTATAGCGAGCGTGCGTCCACGCCCGCTGGTCGTTCGGCTTGCCCGCCGAGGTCCTCGCAGCGAATTGTTAAAAGCTGCGCGTGTTCGCCGTGGAGTCGACACCTCGGACTTTGGTCTGCCTGGTAGCCCGAGCAGGTTTTATGTAAATGAGCGGTTAACAAGACAAAACCGATCGCTCTTCTACCAGGCCCGACAAGAGTGCAAGCGTCTAAACTGGCAGTATCATTGGACGAAGGACGGGCGAGTTTACGCTCGTCGTAATAAGGACTCTGCTGCACGACGCATAAGGTCGGAAATAGACATTAAACAGGTTTTTGCCGATCAAATTGTTTGTTGAATGTAACTGTCTTTGTCTATATGTTTGTAAGTTTTTACGTGTACAGGAAATATGTATTATTGGCACTTATATTGTGCCAAATAGTATGGTACATAGGTAAAGTAACGCGGTATTTTGTTTTATGGCCAAATGACATACCTACGCCTATAAATATTGATGTAATCTTCACCAGTATTGTTCCTATAAGTATTTTTAATTTGAATAAGACTACACGGTTGATGTTTACAAACGCTATCTGCATCCAATGTGAAAAAATAAGGATAATGATTGTTCATATTAATATTTATCATAATAACGGAAGGCCTTGAGCCGAAAAAAAAATATTTGAAATTAGGGCTGCTTAATGTGAGGTCCCTTAATACAGGTCGCGATGAGCTTCTGGCCTCGGTACTTTTGCACAAGCCGGACATTCTTGCGCTCAATGAGACTTGGATCAAAAAAGGAGCGGAAAGCACAGCGCCATGTTTGCCAGGGTATGTACTAAAACTCATTCCAAGATCTGGAAATAAGAATGGTGGTGGCGTAGGCTTCTATATACGGCGAAGTTTAAAAGTGCGCATTCGCCAACACCCTGAGTCGTCCATGGAACAGATGTGGTTGGAAGTTATACTGCCAGCAGGAGCTCGCATGGCAATTGGTACAGTGTACCGACCACCAGCAACCCTTACTGATCAAATGTTTGACGATCTAAGTGAATCCATAAACTGTTTTTCGCACTGCAACTACACATGCATTTTAACAGATTTTAATGTTGATTTACTGCAGGCCCAGTCAACTAATGCACTTAAACTCACGACATTCATAAATCAACATAATATGACGCAGTTAGTACAGAACCCGACTCGAATCTCAGAAAATTCCCAATCACTGCTTGACCTGGTTATCACGGATGTGCCAAATCGCTTTAGTAATCTTGAAATTCACCATAATCCAATATTGAGTGACCATGCTTTAATTACGACTAACATCAATGTAAAAAAACATAAAGCCCCCCCAAGATATACACTGACAAGAAATTTAAATAATATAGAAATGCCAACCCTAGAATATGATATCGTGTGGACCCCATGGCACAAAATACTAAATCTTACTGACGTGGATGATATGGTTTCAATGTTTAACGGCTTTCTTTTAAACATATTTGACAAACATGCACCCCTTAAACGTAAACGTATCTCAGATAAAATATGCCCCTGGATTACTGAAAATATTAAGTTTATGATGTCGCTTAGAAATGAAGCGCTTAAAACAGCTCATAGTACAAAATCAGACATACATAAAAATTATTACAAGCAATTAAAAAACCTTGTCACCTTGAGTATAGAAAGGGAAAAAGAGGCATATTTCACTCACTATGTAAATAACAATCAGAAAAACTCCAAATCGTTATGGACGCATTTGAAACGAACAACTGTATTCAATAATCCATGTGACGATAGCATCCCTGCCCATTTAAATAAGCCAAATGAGATAAATAAGTTTTTCCTAAATGTTCCGGGTGATTCGACACCGTGTCCCGAAACGCTCAACTTTTTTTGCAAGGAGAGAGCTGTACACCATACGTCTGAATTTAGTCTTCTGCCCACTACTGAAAAAGAGGTTGGAGATATTCTAAACAGTATCAAGACCCATGCGTGTGGTCATGATCAGATCTCTATTGACATGTTTCGCCTTACACTGCCTTTCACACTCTCAGTCCTTACAGCAATTATAAATAAATCTATCGAAACCAATACATTCCCGGCAGCGTGGAAACACGCTCTGGTTAAACCAATACCAAAGAGCGGAAAAACTGAACAACTAAAGGACTTACGTCCTATAAGTCTTCTACCAGTTTTGTCCAAGGTGCTCGAACGAGTCGTCGAAAAACAATTAAAAAGCTATCTAGAGCAAAACAACTTCCTTCCTACAACGCAGTCTGGCTTCCGCGCTGGCCATGGGACTTCCACTGCGCTCTCACATGTTAGCGATGATATCATAACAGCATCCGATGAGGGAAAGAGTTCAGTATTAGTACTACTCGATTTTTCGCGAGCGTTCGATTGCCTTAACCCAGAGTTACTCCTTGCAAAGCTCTCTTATTATGGCGTATCAACTAATGCACAAAAATGGTTCAGCTCATTCCTCATAGGAAGAAGACAACAAGTGGTATCTGAAGATGAGAAAGGAAACCAAACAGCTTCGCAAATACTGAGTCTAAACAGAGGGGTCCCCCAGGGATCGATACTGAGCCCGCTTTTGTTCATTATATTTACGGCGGATATGATAAAAGTTTTGAAGTATACTAAAGTCCACCTATACGCAGATGATACTCAAGTCTATAAATCATTCCATGCCGAAAATGCTGTACAGGCTTTAAGTGAAATCAACAATGATTTGAAAGCCGTGTCGGAATGGTCACAAAAAAATAATCTTGTTTTGAACTCAGCTAAAACAAAATACATGTTAATGGGCACCAAAAAACAGGTTGAATATGTTGCTAACCAAAGCTTGCACCTAAAAATAAATAATGATGTTATTGAGAGGGTAAACAAGGCTCGCAATTTAGGTTTGATCATGGACGAAGAACAGCGATACGTCGATCATATAAACATGAAGATAAAGAACGCGTTTTATAAACTAAAAGTCCTTTACAATATAAGGAAATATTTGTCTTACAAAATAAGAATAATTCTCACTGAACTTTTGGTTTTATCCCCGTTTAACTACTGTGACACTGTATATGGGCCAAGGTTGTACCAATATACCAAGAAAGCAATTCAAAGAGTTCAGAACGCATGTATTCGGTTCTGTGTTGACGTACCAAAAAGAGCTCATATCTCCCCAATATTGGCTGAAAGAAAAATTCTAAATATGGAATCTAGAAGGGAGCTTCACATGGCTTGCCTTACACATAAAGTAGCATACACCAAAATACCTATTTACCTATTTCAAAAATTATCCTTTTATACTGAAACTCGTCGACCTAAAAGAAATACAATGAAGATGAAGTTAATAATCCCGAGATATAAATCTGCAGGATTTAAGGGAAGTTTCAGGTACGCCGCTTCAAAAATCTGGAATAATTTACCACCTCCAATTAGGCTAAAAACCTGCTTGCTGACCTTTAAAAAACAATGCAAAATATTATTATTTAACAAACAGGCTGAAGCGGCGAACCTAAGATAAAGATAAATAAAAATAAGTATCTGAATAAATCACCTGGTTAAAGTACTATATTTTCCACTCTTTAGTTCACTTTTAATTTAATTTAATATATTATGTATTATGTAGATGTTAAAACGCGGTTTACATATAATTGATTTGTGGAGGTGCGAAGGGAATCTGGTTCTGGCTGAAAAACAGCGCTAAAGTGTCACCCATGTGGGCGGGCATTTTCAGCATCATGCTGACGCCAAAACCGTTTGCCACATTATTTAGAATAATTATAACTTATACTTAATATTATTAGAATAGTTAGTTTAAGTTAGTTTAGTTTATATTTTGTACTTCTTTGTGGCAATAAAGCATTTTCATTTCATTTCATTTCATTTCAATATTAGGGAATGCAAAGATAGGAGAAAAGATTTTAGGGATTCAGATATAGATCCTTGTATTGTAACTTTGGGTGGGAACATATTATTGGCATTTTGGATGTATACATATTTTTAGCTCACAAAACAAACGAAAACAAACTGTTGCCAGAAAAGTGGGTTAGGTTAGGTTAAAACTGCGTCCCCCAAGAAAACGAACTGTTGTCTGAAAAGTGGGTTAGGTTAGGTTAGAACTGCGACCCCCAAGAAAACGAACTGTTGCCAGAAAAGTGGGTTAGGTTAGGTTAGAACTGCGACCCCACGAAAACAAACTGTTGCCTGAAAAGTGGGTTAGGTTAGGTTAGAACTGGAACCCCACGAAAACGAACTGTTGCCTGAAAAGTGGGTTAGGTTAGGTTAGAACTACGACCCCACGAAAACAAACTGTTGCCATAAAAGTGGGTTAGGTTAGGTTAGAACTACGACCCCACGAAAACAAACTGTTGCCAGAAAAGTGGGTTAGGCTAGGTTAGAACTGCGACCCCACGAAAACAAACTGTTGCCTGAAAAGTGGGTTAGGTTAGGTTAGAACTGCGACCCCACGAAAACAAACTGTTGCCCGAAAAGTGGGTTAGGTTAGGTTAGAACTGCGACCCCACGAAACAAACTGTTGCCAGAAAAGTGGGTTAGGTTAGGTTAAAACTGCGTCCCCCAAGAAAACGAACTGTTGTCTGAAAAGTGGGTTAGGTTAGGTTAGAACTGCGACCCCCAAAAAAACGAACTGTTGCCAGAAAAGTGGGTTAGGTTAGGTTAGAACAACTGCGACCCCACGAAAACAAACTGTTGCCTGAAAAGTGGGTTAGGTTAGGTTAGAACTGGAACCCCACGAAAACGAACTGTTGCCTGAAAAGTGGGTTAGGTTAGGTTAAAACTGCGTCCCCCAAGAAAACGAACTGTTGTCTGAAAAGTGGGTTAGGTTAGGTTAGAACTGCTACCCCACGAAAACAAACTGTTGCCAGAAAAGTGGGTTAGGTTAGGTTAAAACTGCGTCCCCCAAGAAATCGAACTGTTGTCTGAAAAGTGGGTTAGGTTAGAACTGCGACCCCCAAGAAAACGAACTGTTGCCATAAAAGTGGGTTAGGTTAGGTTAGAACTGCGACCCCACGAAAACAAACTGTTGCCTGAAAAGTGGGTTAGGTTATGTTAGAACTGGAACCCCACGAAAACGAACTGTTGCCTGAAAAGTGGGTTAGGTTAGGTTAGAACTGCGACCCCACGAAAACAAACTGTTGCCATAAAAGTGGGTTAGGTTAGGTTAGAACTGCGACCCCACGAAAACAAACTGTTGCCCGAAAAGTGGGTTAGGTTAGAACTGCGACCCCACGAAAACAAACTGTTGCCAGAAAAGTGGGTTAGGTTAGGTTAAAACTGCGTCCCCCAAGAAAACGAACTGTTGTCTGAAAAGTGGGTTAGGTTAGGTTAGAACAACTGCGACCCCACGAAAACAAACTGTTGCCTGAAAAGTGGGTTAGGTTAGGTTAGAACTGGAACCCCACGAAAACGAACTGTTGCCTGAAAAGTGGGTTAGGTTAGGTTAGAACTGCGACCCCACGAAAAAAAACTGTTGCCAGAAAAGTGGGTTAGGTTAGGTTAGAACTGCGACCCCACGAAACAAACTGTTGCCAGAAAAGTGGGTTAGGTTAGGTTAGAACTGGAACCCCACGAAAACGAACTGTTGCCTGAAAAGTGGGTTAGGTTAGGTTAGAACTACGACCCCACGAAAACAAACTGTTGCCATAAAAGTGGGTTAGGTTAGGTTAGAACTACGACCCCACGAAAACAAACTGTTGCCAGAAAAGTGGGTTAGGCTAGGTTAGAACTGCGACCCCACGAAAACAAACTGTTGCCTGAAAAGTGGGTTAGGTTAGGTTAGAACTGCGACCCCACGAAAACAAACTGTTGCCCGAAAAGTGGGTTAGGTTAGAACTGCGACCCCACGAAACAAACTGTTGCCAGAAAAATGGGTTAGGTTAGGTTAAAACTGCGTCCCCCAAGAAAACGAACTGTTGTCTGAAAAGTGGGTTAGGTTAGGTTAGAACTGCGACCCCCAAAAAAACGAACTGTTGCCAGAAAAGTGTGTTAGGTTAGGTTAGAACAACTGCGACCCCACGAAAACAAACTGTTGCCTGAAAAGTGGGTTAGGTTAGGTTAGAACTGGAACCCCACGAAAACGAACTGTTGCCTGAAAAGTGGGTTAGGTTAGGTTAAAACTGCGTCCCCCAAGAAAACGAACTGTTGTCTGAAAAGTGGGTTAGGTTAGGTTAGAACTGCTACCCCACGAAAACAAACTGTTGCCAGAAAAGTGGGTTAGGTTAGGTTAAAACTGCGTCCCCCAAGAAATCGAACTGTTGTCTGAAAAGTGGGTTAGGTTAGAACTGCGACCCCCAAGAAAACGAACTGTTGCCATAAAAGTGGGTTAGGTTAGGTTAGAACAGCGACCCCACGAAAACAAACTGTTGCCTGAAAAGTGGGTTAGGTTATGTTAGAACTGGAACCCCACGAAAACGAACTGTTGCCTGAAAAGTGGGTTAGGTTAGGTTAGAACTGCGACCCCACGAAAACAAACTGTTGCCATAAAAGTGGGTTAGGTTAGGTTAGAACTGCGACCCCACGAAAACAAACTGTTGCCCGAAAAGTGGGTTAGGTTAGAACTGCGACCCCACGAAAACAAACTGTTGCCAGAAAAGTGGGTTAGGTTAGGTTAAAACTGCGTCCCCCAAGAAAACGAACTGTTGTCTGAAAAGTGGGTTAGGTTAGGTTAGAACAACTGCGACCCCACGAAAACAAACTGTTGCCTGAAAAGTGGGTTAGGTTAGGTTAGAACTGGAACCCCACGAAAACGAACTGTTGCCTGAAAAGTGGGTTAGGTTAGGTTAGAACTGCGACCCCACGAAAAAAAACTGTTGCCAGAAAAGTGGGTTAGGTTAGGTTAGAACTGCGACCCCACGAAACAAACTGTTGCCAGAAAAGTGGGTTAGGTTAGATTAGAACTGGAACCCCACGAAAACGAACTGTTGCCTGAAAAGTGGGTTAGGTTAGGTTAGAACTACGACCCCACGAAAACAAACTGTTGCCATAAAAGTGGGTTAGGTTAGGTTAGAACTACGACCCCACGAAAACAAACTGTTGCCAGAAAAGTGGGTTAGGCTAGGTTAGAACTGCGACCCCACGAAAACAAACTGTTGCCTGAAAAGTGGGTTAGGTTAGGTTAGAACTGCGACCCCACGAAAACAAACTGTTGCCCGAAAAGTGGGTTAGGTTAGAACTGCGACCCCACGAAACAAACTGTTGCCAGAAAAATGGGTTAGGTTAGGTTAAAACTGCGTCCCCCAAGAAAACGAACTGTTGTCTGAAAAGTGGGTTAGGTTAGGTTAGAACTGCGACCCCCAAAAAAACGAACTGTTGCCAGAAAAGTGTGTTAGGTTAGGTTAGAACAACTGCGACCCCACGAAAACAAACTGTTGCCTGAAAAGTGGGTTAGGTTAGGTTAGAACTGGAACCCCACGAAAACGAACTGTTGCCTGAAAAGTGGGTTAGGTTAGGTTAAAACTGCGACCCCACGAAAACGAACTGTTGTCAGAAAAGTGGGTTAGGTTAGGTTAAAACAGCGTCCCCCAAGAAAACGAACTGTTGTCTGAAAAGTGGGTTAGGTTAGGTTAGAACTGCGACCCCACGAAAACAAACTGTTGCCAGAAAAGTGGGTTAGGTTAGGTTAAAACTGCGTCCCCCAAGAAATCGAACTGTTGTCTGAAAAGTGGGTTAGGTTAGAACTGCGACCCCCAAGAAAACGAACTGTTGTCTGAAAAGTGGGTTAGGTTAGGTTAGAACTGCGACCCCACGAAAACAAACTGTTGCCAGAAAAGTGGGTTAGGTTAGGTTAAAACTGCGTCCCCCAAGAAAACGAACTGTTGTCTGAAAAGTGGGTTAGGTTAGGTTAGAACTGCTACCCCACGAAAACAAACTGTTGCCAGAAAAGTGGGTTAGGTTAGGTTAAAACTGCGTCCCCCAAGAAATCGAACTGTTGTCTGAAAAGTGGGTTAGGTTAGAACTGCGACCCCCAAGAAAACGAACTGTTGCCATAAAAGTGGGTTAGGTTAGGTTAGAACTGCGACCCCCACGAAAACAAACTGTTGCCTGAAAAGTGGGTTAGGTTATGTTAGAACTGGAACCCCACGAAAACGAACTGTTGCCTGAAAAGTGGGTTAGGTTAGGTTAGAACTGCGACCCCACGAAAACAAACTGTTGCCATAAAAGTGGGTTAGGTTAGGTTAGAACTGCGACCCCACGAAAACAAACTGTTGCCCGAAAAGTGGGTTAGGTTAGAACTGCGACCCCACGAAAACAAACTGTTGCCAGAAAAGTGGGTTAGGTTAGGTTAAAACTGCGTCCCCCAAGAAATCGAACTGTTGTCTGAAAAGTGGGTTAGGTTAGAACTGCGACCCCCAAGAAAACGAACTGTTGTCTGAAAAGTGGGTTAGGTTAGGTTAGAACTGCGACCCCACGAAAACAAACTGTTGCCAGAAAAGTGGGTTAGGTTAGGTTAAAACTGCGTCCCCCAAGAAAACGAACTGTTGTCTGAAAAGTGGGTTAGGTTAGGTTAGAACTGCGACCCCCAAAAAAACGAACTGTTGCCAGAAAAGTGTGTTAGGTTAGGTTAGAACAACTGCGACCCCACGAAAACAAACTGTTGCCTGAAAAGTGGGTTAGGTTAGGTTAGAACTGGAACCCCACGAAAACGAACTGTTGCCTGAAAAGTGGGTTAGGTTAGGTTAAAACTGCGACCCCACGAAAACGAACTGTTGTCAGAAAAGTGGGTTAGGTTAGGTTAAAACAGCGTCCCCCAAGAAAACGAACTGTTGTCTGAAAAGTGGGTTAGGTTAGGTTAGAACTGCGACCCCACGAAAACAAACTGTTGCCAGAAAAGTGGGTTAGGTTAGGTTAAAACTGCGTCCCCCAAGAAATCGAACTGTTGTCTGAAAAGTGGGTTAGGTTAGAACTGCGACCCCCAAGAAAACGAACTGTTGTCTGAAAAGTGGGTTAGGTTAGGTTAGAACTGCGACCCCACGAAAACAAACTGTTGCCAGAAAAGTGGGTTAGGTTAGGTTAAAACTGCGTCCCCCAAGAAAACGAACTGTTGTCTGAAAAGTGGGTTAGGTTAGGTTAGAACTGCTACCCCACGAAAACAAACTGTTGCCAGAAAAGTGGGTTAGGTTAGGTTAAAACTGCGTCCCCCAAGAAATCGAACTGTTGTCTGAAAAGTGGGTTAGGTTAGAACTGCGACCCCCAAGAAAACGAACTGTTGCCATAAAAGTGGGTTAGGTTAGGTTAGAACTGCGACCCCACGAAAACAAACTGTTGCCTGAAAAGTGGGTTAGGTTATGTTAGAACTGGAACCCCACGAAAACGAACTGTTGCCTGAAAAGTGGGTTAGGTTAGGTTAGAACTGCGACCCCACGAAAACAAACTGTTGCCATAAAAGTGGGTTAGGTTAGGTTAGAACTGCGACCCCACGAAAACAAACTGTTGCCCGAAAAGTGGGTTAGGTTAGAACTGCGACCCCACGAAAACAAACTGTTGCCAGAAAAGTGGGTTAGGTTAGGTTAAAACTGCGTCCCCCAAGAAAACGAACTGTTGTCTGAAAAGTGGGTTAGGTTAGGTTAGAACAACTGCGACCCCACGAAAACAAACTGTTGCCTGAAAAGTGGGTTAGGTTAGGTTAGAACTGGAACCCCACGAAAACGAACTGTTGCCTGAAAAGTGGGTTAGGTTAGGTTAGAACTGCGACCCCACGAAAAAAAACTGTTGCCAGAAAAGTGGGTTAGGTTAGGTTAGAACTGCGACCCCACGAAACAAACTGTTGCCAGAAAAGTGGGTTAGGTTAGGTTAGAACTGGAACCCTGGTAACATTTTTGTCAATAAACACGACCTCCATAAATGAAACATAATATAAAAAATATCTACAGGATTGTAAGTACTTGGGCTCGGTAATGTACGCCGATGCCAAAATACAAACAGATATCGAGTCTAGAAAAAGGACTATAAAGCAAAAATGGAGACCTCTCACCGGTGTACTTTGATAACCAAAGATGCTGATTCTTAAGGATGTGTTTACGAAATCGCGATTTGGCCTGCTATATTATATAGCCTGGATTGTTGACGCGTGCGGGAAGACGATATACAAAGGCTGCATTTAAATGAGCTCAATATGCTTCGTTGGAGTAAAGTTATTACACGCATGGAAAAAGTGAGATATGGGTGGGCTGATATGGCAAGCAGAGAATAAGATTTTTAATTTTGTGCAATTACTATAGGTATATTTTAATCATAGTTTTGCAGAATACCCACTTAAACTTGAGTTGTGTTTAAACTTGTGTATATTGTAATGATTGCTTAGTTAATAGCTATAGGTATGTATTTAATATTCGTTTTTTTTATAGATAAAATAGTGAGTACCTACCTACTCATGTAAACTGCTCTTTTGATGCTCTTGTAATTCAAGATAAATATACTTGTATTTTATGTAATTTTTCTCATTAAGCGAAATGTAAATTTCTTTGAGAAAAATAAAGTTCTTTAAACCTATATATTTGTCTCAACACATCCTGACAACTGACAGAACCTTGGAGACGATTATCAGGACATCAAATTTCGAACTAGGCCCCATTTCAAAAATATGAAGAAATTTCTGCAGTCTAAAATAAATTATTCGGAATTCTTATAGTATATCGGTCACCGCAAAACAGCAACTGTAAGGAGACTACACCAAATTCAGCTTTGGCATCCCCTGTGAAACCCAGCCCGCCCAGCAACAACCAGTCAATGGAAAATAAGGAAAAGTCATCCCCTGTGAAACCCATTAATTATTTATCCTTCTTTAACCATTAAACCGCCACCTCCAGTAAAACTACCCGCTATGCAATTATGCATGTACTTATTTAGAACGAAGTGATTGATAATGAATATCCAAACCAACAAAACTGTATTTTTTTTTCAATCAGCTTGTATAAGTTTTACTCCAGGCACTTGTATTTAGAGTAGTGTGTATACATGCACCCATATTTGGTTGTAACTTTTTGACATTCAACAAACCTGCACGACCTCCATAATGAGATGGTATTTGGGGTTGATTAAATATACCAGTCTAAATCGGAGGATCATAAAGAGAGAAACTAGATGCAATTACTGTCACATAAAAGGTCTGAACTACCTTGGGGTGTTTGTAGAGAAAATACGCATGGCGATTTATATACTTGAATTTATTATCGCAAATTTGTTTGGTATTGTGCGTTCCTGTGAAAAATTCTATAGGGCATTAGTTGCCTAGAAGTCAATTATTCGTGTTTGGATATAAACTCTATAAATAATATTTATACCGTGGTAATACAAGTGTGAAGTGCAAACTATGCCTTTTATTGCTCGAACCATTACCAGAATTTGATGAAATCTTTATACAATAACAATAACCAACGCACATACCATTCTGGGAACAACACGTATATCCTCGTCGATTTAGAAAAAACCCAAGAAAACCTTTGGCTCGACCCTTAATAATCTAAATTGTAATGTCTAGATACATCGGTGCTTACACGTTTCGGTTTGTCTAACAATCTACTCGTAATTTCCAAAACAGTATACACAGCATAATTGCGGATGACGGTTTAACATGCACATGTTAAAGTTAGTATGTAATTCTCAACTACAAAATACAATATCAGAATTTCTATCGACAATCCAGTTACATCCAATCATCTGTGGGAACTTGAATCCCTGATTCTATAAATGTATAACCATATCTATTAGGCAACAATAATGAGAGTCGAACTCATTATACACTCAGCGTCAAAAAAATCGCACATCTTAACTTTATTCTTTCAAGCGGTTTTAAACCTTATATTATATAAGGAAAGATAAGACCATGGGGCATTATTTGAAAGGTTATGAAACCCTCTATTGGAAAATGTCGTAAAATGGACGATCTACACCATGCAAAAAGAAAATTTTCATGAAAAACTAATCAACGTGTATTTAGGTTAAAATTGCAAAGAATAAAAACACTACAAAATCAACAGATACAGAAAAAAATTACTTTAAACTAAACTTAAAACCTCTAATGCTGCCTCCTCTTGCCCTCCGAGTAGCTTCCATGCGACGAATCATGACTGTCATGAGTGCCACAATGCGTTTTTGAGGAAAGTTGTTCCACTCCTCAATAATGGTGTCTTGAAGCCTGTCGAGAGTGGCAGGCGCAGGATCATGTGATCGCACCCGCCGTTTTAGCTGATCCTAGAGATGTTCGATAGGGTTCAGGTCAGGGCTCCTTGCTGGCCACTCCATTACGGTGATCCCAGCCTCACACAGTTAGTCTCACAAAAACAACGCAGTGTGCCAGCGGGCGTTGTCATGCATAGTCATTAATTTATAATATTTTAAATATTACATGTCAAGTTATTAGGCAATAGGTATTTAGTTTTTATATAACATTCAAATTAATTAAATAATCAGCTTAATTAAAATATCAGGATAGGTACAATGTCAATTATTCAATTAAATTATTAAAGTAGATTTAGCTTACATTACATTATTATCAATAAAACATTTATAAATTATTCGGTAGATCAAAGAAATCTTTAATATCGTAAAAAGAGTAGTTTAACAGCCATTTTCTTAATTTTTTTAAAAATATTTGGGTACTACCCGCATTCTTTATCTCTGTTGGGAGCTTGTTGTATACTTTAGGTCCTACGTGTGACATGATTTTAGATGACTTGGTCAGTTTAATAGGGTGAGTGCGGAGTTGGTTTTTCAAGCCTTGTCTAGTGCGAGTGATCTTTTTGCACGGGAATGTATGTAGGTTTTCATTAACGTGTTTTGCTACATCGTAAATGAACTGAGAAGGCAGTGTAAGAATATTGTTCACTTTGAATAAGTCGTGTGCTGGAGTACGAGGTGGAACAAAAGAGATAATGCGTACAGCTCGCTTTTGTAGGATAAAGGCACGTTGCCATTCAGCTGCCATTGCCCACAATTGTAAACCATAACACATCACCGAGTGGAAGAGTGCGTAGTAACTCGACCGGAGCTCTTTCGGTGGTAGTACGCGAGCTAACCTACTCAATGCGAAGCATGCGCCTGAAAGTTTACCACACAAGTTATCTATGTGTGCATCCCATTTTAGACTCGAGTCCAGTGTGATTCCAAGAAATTTAGAGTTTTGCACTTGTGGTAGTGGAGTGTCATTAATAACAATGTTAAACGGATCAGGAGGTCGTCCACCGAGGTTAACGTGGAGAATTTGAGTTTTTGATAGATTTAATACTAAGCCGTTGATGCGAAACCAGCTGAGCAATCTATCGATGTCGGACCTTAGGAATTCTTCCAGCTGCTGCACTGTGTTAGCTGTGATGATGTTGCATGCATCGTCTGCAAAAATATACATGTCGCCGTCGACGGCTTTAGGAAGGTCATTAACCTGGATAAGAAAACACAAATTTGCGAGTGATGATCCTTGTGGCACGCCGATGTCAACGCCACCATAATTGGACTTAACATGGCCATTGCTCAGTACTACAGCTTGTTGGCGATTTGATAAGAAGTCTATCATTAATTTGAGAGCAGGACCGCGTATACCAGAGTGCTCGATTTTTTGAGCCAGTACCTCGTGATTGCAAAGATCGAAGGCACGAGTCATGTCGCACAATAATATGGCAACTTGACTGGCACCCTCTTTGGCCGCCATGATTTTATGTACAATTGGCCTGATGACAGTAACAAAGAATCATGGAAATAATAGTTTCAAAGAAACATATATGTTAATATGGTTCTAAAAATGGCCCAATCTCAGTATAAACATTAGGATTATTAATATATTCAATTATACTTCGCGCCTCGTCCTCGAGATTAGTAACTGAAGATATATATACATGTAGTTACGCCGGTAGGTGTCACCACTCTGCACTTAGTTATTAGGGATCACCGTAATGGAGTGGCCAGCAAGGAGCCCTGACCTGAACCCTATCGAACATCTCTAGGATCAGCTAAAACGGCGGGTGCGATCACATGATCCTGCGCCTGCCACTCTCGACAGGCTTCAAGACACCATTATTGAGGAGTGGAACAACTTTCCTCAAAAACGCATTGTGGCACTCATGACAGTCATGATTCGTCGCATGGAAGCTACTCGGAGGGCAAGAGGAGGCAGCATTAGAGGTTTTAAGTTTAGTTTAAAGTAATTTTTTTCTGTATCTGTTGATTTTGTAGTGTTTTTATTCTTTGCAATTTTAACCTAAATACACGTTGATTAGTTTTTCATGAAAATTTTCTTTTTGCATGGTGTAGATCGTCCATTTTACGACATTTTCCAATAGAGGGTTTCATAACCTTTCAAATAATGCCCCATGGTCTTATCTTTCCTTATATAATATAAGGTTTAAAACCGCTTGAAAGAATAAAGTTAAGATGTGCGATTTTTTTGACGCTGAGTGTATAATGAGTTCGACTCTCATTATTGTTGCCTAATAGATATGGTTATACATTTATAGAATCAGGGATTCAAGTTCCCACAGATGATTGGATGTAACTGGATTGTCGATAGAAATTCTGATATTGTATTTTGTAGTTGAGAATTACATACTAACTTTAACATGTGCATGTTAAACCGTCATCCGCAATTATGCTGTGTATACTGTTTTGGAAATTACGAGTAGATTGTTAGACAAACCGAAACGTGTAAGCACCGATGTATCTAGACATTACAATTTAGATTATTAAGGGTCGAGCCAAAGGTTTTCTTGGGTTTTTTCTAAATCGACGAGGATATACGTGTTGTTCCCAGAATGGTATGTGCGTTGGTTATTGTTATTGTATAAAGATTTCATCAAATTCTGGTAATGGTTCGAGCAATAAAAGTCATAGTTTGCACTTCACACTTGTATTACCACGGTATAAATATTATTTATAGAGTTTATATCCAAACACGAATAATTGACTTCTAGGCAACTAATGCCCTATAGAATTTTTCACAGGAACGCACAATACCAAACAAATTTGCGATAATAAATTCAAGTATATAAATCGCCATGCGTATTTTCTCTACAAACACCCCAAGGTAGTTCAGACCTTTTATGTGACAGTAATTGCATCTAGTTTCTCTCTTTATGATCCTCCGATTTAGACTGGTATATTTAATCAACCCCAAATACCATCTCATTATGGAGGTCGTGCAGGTTTGTTGAATGTCAAAAAGTTACAACCAAATATGGGTGCATGTATACACACTACTCTAAATACAAGTGCCTGGAGTAAAACTTATACAAGCTGATTGAAAAAAAAATACAGTTTTGTTGGTTTGGATATTCATTATCAATCACTTCGTTCTAAATAAGTACATGCATAATTGCATAGCGGGTAGTTTTACTGGAGGTGGCGGTTTAATGGTTAAAGAAGGATAAATAATTAATGGGTTTCACAGGGGATGACTTTTCCTTATTTTCCATTGACTGGTTGTTGCTGGGCGGGCTGGGTTTCACAGGGGACGCCAAAGCTGAATTTGGTGTAGTCTCCTTACAGTTGCTGTTTTGCGGTGACCGATATACTATAAGAATTCCGAATAATTTATTTTAGACTGCAGAAATTTCTTCATATTTTTGAAATGGGGCCTAGTTCGAAATTTGATGTCCTGATAATCGTCTCCAAGGTTCTGTCAGTTGTCAGGATGTGTTGAGACAAATATATAGGTTTAAAGAACTTTATTTTTCTCAAAGAAATTTACATTTCGCTTAATGAGAAAAATTACATAAAATACAAGTATATTTATCTTGAATTACAAGAGCATCAAAAGAGCAGTTTACATGAGTAGGTAGGTACTCACTATTTTATCTATAAAAAAAACGAATATTAAATACATACCTATAGCTATTAACTAAGCAATCATTACAATATACACAAGTTTAAACACAACTCAAGTTTAAGTGGGTATTCTGCAAAACTATGATTAAAATATACCTATAGTAATTGCACAAAATTAAAAATCTTATTCTCTGCTTGCCATATCAGCCCACCCATATCTCACTTTTTCCATGCGTGTAATAACTTTACTCCAACGAAGCATATTGAGCTCATTTAAATGCAGCCTTTGTGTATCGTCTTCCCGCACGCGTCAACAATCCAGGCTATATAATATAGCAGGCCAAATCGCGATTTCGTAAACACATCCTTAAGAATCAGCATCTTTGGTTATCAAAGTACACCGGTGAGAGGTCTCCATTTTTGCTTTATAGTCCTTTTTCTAGACTCGATATCTGTTTGTATTTTGGCATCGGCGTACATTACCGAGCCCAAGTACTTACAATCCTGTAGATATTTTTTATATTATGTTTCATTTATGGAGGTCGTGTTTATTGACAAAAATGTTACAACCAAATATGGGTGTGTGAGAAAAGCGAATTAAAAAAATAGCTGTCTAAGTAAATAAGGAGAAACCCCACTTCCATGTAAATAAGCAAATTTAAATATTAAACTCAAAATAAATAATCAATATTACTTCTATTCTCATTACTGCCTAATAACACTATGTTTGGTGTATAATTTAGGCATAACTTGTCGTTAGTTATTTATTTACCTTGATACAAAGTATATACAACTGCTAAAACAATGACTGGTTGTTATTGGGGTTATAAGTATCATAAATAAAATAATAAACAGATGTAATTGAAAATAAAACTGTTTATTAAAGTCAATCATCCTATTTATTCACCTTATCATCAACAACTAATAAATATAATTACTAAGAGTAATTATTCACTAAGATATGATTGAATTAATTAATCCATCAAATTAATCAAGTAAATACTTAATTATTATAATACATATAATTAATTATCAACATGGTATTTACTTAACTTTCAATATTCCTTTGGCGACGATTAACTCAGTGCTGATGCTCAAAGCAGAATGGCCCAAATGAATTTGGTCGGGCCCTTTTATGCCCATCGCTAGCCAGCCACTTGCACCTGGTTAATCATGCCACTTGACATTCCAGAAATGACGTCACAATCGTGGTTTCTCATGTACCTCGTCCATTTATCGAAATATCCCAAATAAAATGATTATAACATCTTTTCATTAGATTCCGTTATACATAATTACTAATCAGTAATATAAATACATAATAAATCACTTAAAAGGAATGTACAAATCTTAGTATTAGGTTAACTACTATATTATTATTAAAGTTACCACTACCCCTGTTTCTCTTATCTACCGTGGTTTCGTATCGTACCCACATAAATCACCAATTGTGTAAACTTCACGTGAAGTTGTGTTTAAGTGTTTCTTCTTCTCCGTCGAATTACTCTTGACAGAGCAGTCGTGGTCACGTTGAACGACGAACGATTCTACGCCAGTTCTCCCTGGCAGATGCTTCTCTGGCACATGTGTTAAGTGGGGTGTTGGTAAGGGCTTTTATCTGATCCGTCCAACGCATTGGGGAACGTCCTCTTGACCTACAGCCATTGACCCGTCCCTGGACAACAAGTCTCTCCATGGCCTGCTCTCCACGTCGCGTCACATGTCCGAAGTATCTGAGGATACGCGCTCTGACCGTAGCTGAGAGCCTCTCTTTCACCTTAAGTTCTTCAAGTATGGAGACGTTTGTACGGTGTTGTGTCCAAGATACTCGCAGCATTCGTCTCCAACACCACATTTCGAGTGCGTCGATTCTTTGTCTCTCTCGCTCCTTCACTGTCCATGTCTCAGCACCATACAGTAATATAGGGAATACGAGAGACCGCACTAATTGGACTTTGGTGGCTTTGGTGATATTTCTGTCCTGCCATATCCTCTTCAACTTCAAGTTTAAGTGTTTAAATAGTGCAATATATTATAACCATTGGACTTCAAAGAGAAACAGGTCAGTTTCATACGTAATACAATTTGTACATAGGATAATAATATTCTAACACGGCCATACTGACTTGTACTTCGTTCCCGAAGTACACCTCATTATGGTCTGTTAGGTAAGTATTGTATGATCATACAATTTGGATACCCATTACTATAGTTTGGCCAGGGACTGTCTCATCTCAAACATAGATAGAAAGAATCATATTGTATTTGCCTTATGCTAGTACTAGCACCCAAGAAATAAATATAAGATAAACATATACATATATATATATATATATGTGTCGAATACCGATGGTCTCAAAGGCGGTGGGCGCGTGGGGGTAGTACGATAATGTATTACTCCACAGCTAAACCAGTATGCTACCATTGCTACCAGTGCATGAAATAAACATTAGGACTCGTTAACCATACTAGTGCCTACTATACTTCAGTACTAAATGTTTAAAAGAACTAATTGATATTTGTAACTCAAGGGAGCGATATGAAAGTAAAAAGAAACCGTTTAAATCTTTATTCAAGTCAAACTAGGCCGGCTTCAACCCTACATATCTGACCTGAGAAGATTTAGCCCTATATGGGACCGGCAACAAACTCAGAAGGACAAATCTTTTCAAAACAAGTTAAAACAACACAACACATCATTTCTTTATTTCACAAAAGTAAGCTTCTAATGAAACATAAGAAATCAAAATAACACTTGAAATAAAACTAAATGGTTAAAGAACGCGGGATTCTATAAGCTATCAGAATAATCCTTCAGGTATAAACCTTCAGGAACGTAGCGAGTTAGGCACGAGGTTGGCTAACGAGTACGTCCGATCTCTAGCGCGGTCCGTTCAAGAAGAACTACCAGCGGCGGAGCCTCTCCGCTCCCGCCGCAGTCAAGTTGGCAAACCTGTTCGACCAGTCTACCAACATACCGACAAAAACGCCAACTCGTGCCTACGCTCACTCGAGAGAAACCTCTTGACGTTCCAAAGCCTTCTACCTGTCATCTCAGTTAGGGTGATTCACTTTTGTATGGAGAAAAAAAAGTTGTAATATTTTTCCTGACTTTGCTCACCAATGGAGTCTCCCCACACTAAAAACTATCTATTTCAATTTTCAAAAGAATCGAATAACGTTTAGAGGTTGCACAAGTTGAAAAGGTAGAGTGAGAACCCCATACATTGCGTGAAAATGAACTATGTTCTAAAATGACAAAATATAATGATCTAATACTAAAATCGAATGAGAAAACTGAATTTTGCGTCTAAAACACGATAAAAGCACTTTTCCTTTGGAAACAGGTGAAAAAACTGGAAAATCTTAATTAGAACATTTATCGAGTAACCAAAATCCAAGTTTACTACTAATTTTAAAATTTATTTATTATATGTAGAAGGTTCAGTATCACACTACTCTCCGCTTTGATGGTAGCCGCTTAAACCATTTTCTACCCTCCGATGTAGAGTCGTTGGTTATTTGAAAAATCTTTGTTGAAGTTGTGCAACCTCTAAATGTTTACCGATTTTAATTTTTTTTAACATATAATATTTTCTTATCAGTTAGAACAAGAATTCGAGCAAAGTCAGATGAAAATCGAAAATTCGGAAAAATTAAACACCCTAATCTCAGTTCAACAACACGCCAATAGATGGCGTTACTCTCTACGCAACTTTATTTCAACAATGCGCCAATAGACGGAGTTACTCTCTACACAACTTAATTTATTTTGTTACAACCAAATAATACGTAGCTCAACATTGCTAATCGATTTTATACAGGCGTCTAAAATAATGAACTATAACGCTGCAATACGTCTTTCTGGTGTCAGGGTCCGACACGGCCGTCCTGCGCTACACACGTCCTCGTGTGTGGGTGTATGCATTTGATTCTGTAACAAAGTACTCAGCACAGTATCTCATCGCTCGGTCATTCCTGACCCACAATTTAGGTCTCACTCAAATTACTATTAAAATCAAACTTTGTTATCAATCAAACCAGAAAATAGTTCAAAGTCATTAAACAATCCTCATTTCTCTAGTCAAAAATAGTCCATCGAGCAACGACTAAATAAAAATAGTCATCAGTAATCATCGCCGCTATCTAGCGGATACACTTCAATAATCATCGCCTCCATCTGGCGGATACTCTCAAATTTACGTGAAAAGAGAACAATCTCAAACAACAACAACACTAATCGCAACAGCTCTAATTCATTGCTCGACAGTATCACTACTATTGTCATCAATATCAATTTACGGGAAAATTATCTGGCAAAAAAAAAAATGAAAAATTCTTTGGTCATATGTGATAATAATCGTTGTAGGACATCTTAAAATAAATAGCACTCTGACTTAATAATTTCAATTTTACTCATATGAACACAGTACATCAACGGAAATTCATTTTTAACAAAACAACACCAGTCCTTCGGTGAATTGTCAGTCCTTCGGCAGGTCCTTGCAAAGAGCATTCTGCACATAAAAAGCAGACCACGTGCACCTCTTACATGCTCTGGCACTTCTGATGCGGTCACTAAACAATACCCAGTCCATCTAAAGCAAAATAGTAGTGCCCAGTCCATTGGGCGTGCCTTCAGTCCATCGAAAGCAAAACAGTAGTGCCCAGTCCATCGGGCTTGCCTTCAGTCCATCGAAAGCAAAACAGTAGTGCCCAGTCCATCGGGCTTGCCTTCAGTCCATCGAAAGCAAAACAGTAGTGCCCAGTCCATCGGGCTTGCCTTCAGCCCATCGAAAGCATGACAGTATTGCCCAGTCCATCGGGCGTACTTTCAGTCCTTCGAAAGTACAAGCTTTCAGTCCATCGAAAGCAAAAACAATTGTAATATGGCGATTGTCCACTTTTAGTGTTTAGCAGTAACACTTTGGTTTACTGCGACATAAACGCGTATTGCTTGTGTCAGCGCAACCTAACGTGTATACATAGGCAGGCATTTAGAGAATATACGTTCTTATACTATCACACATAAGGTGTTTGACTTCTACTCCCATCACCCGCTCGAAACAACATAACAAGATCTCTCCTGTTATTTGATGGCGACCCAGACCAGCGAACCAACGAACTAATACTCAAGAAAGAAGAAAAAATCTACCAAGACTACAACCCAGATAACCAATCACACTTTCAACGCAAGAATCCACGCAGTTAGAACCAACCACCATTAAGAACCAAGAAAAAAGAAGAACCACCCAACATCAAAAAACGGAAACCAAGTTAAGAAGAGAAATCAAGAAGAGCGAAGATCGAAGAGCGTTGTCCAGGGTTTCCCGGCTCGCAAACCAAGAGGTGTCCAGGGTTATCCCGGCCCACCATAATCATCGGAAGCAGAGCCAGCCAGCCATATGAAGCGTCAAGCGAGTGCCACGTGGAGGTGCCAGCTCGCCAGGCCGCGCCAACAGCTGCCAAGAATGCCGGTCGCGAACTCGCACCGGACCGGACGAAGACGAAGCCGAGGACGGCCAGCCACGCAGCAATAGGATGTAAATCCTACGTGTAATTTAGTATTTTATTTTATTTTCTCTAAAAGCCAGCATTTTTTTTTCCAATTCAGTAGCAGTCATATTTAAATCATTCATAATTATTAAAGGTTGTCGCTAAACTCAATTTCGTTTCGAGCATAAATAATTTTCATAAGAAGTCATAAATTCATAATATAATATAAAAATTAAAAGTGTCGAATAGTGTCCTCAATTATGTATGTTGCAATTTGCAGCGCGTGCCACACGTTGTGCGCACGTCGACAGAAAACTTAACTAGGCCGCGAGACTTTGCCGCGAGTTAGAATATTTTAATAAGCGATGAATGAAATTTGATACATCGCATAACGATTAAGTAATAAACAACTCAATTCAATAAAATTATTTAATTGTTTTTGAGTAATGATTAATACTTTAGCTACGTGTCGGACTGATCACCTGATATACAGCGAAAGTTTGATTTATTACATAATTTTTTTTGAATTTTGGAAGTTAAATAAAAGTGTTTATTTTATAAAAAACCTTACAGTACGGTACAAGTTTGAGAAGTTTTAAGGAGTTTAATAGGCACATTCGTACAATGTGACCTTATAGCTAGAGCACTAGTCCTTCGTACTTGGTCATAGTGTGATATACAGTATCCTCCGTGAAAGTTGTAGGAGAATTTTAAGTCTTAATGTATTTGTGTCTCTAGGTACAGGCAGAGCCGTACAGCCTGGCCTGATATGCCGCTATTATTGTGTTTTAGGGTGACCATGCCCTCGGGTAGCCAATCCCGCGTGTAGTTATGAAGTTCGGGTACGCACGGGAGCGTAGCCCATGATGTATTGATTATAGGGTGACCATGCCCTGGGTAACCATTCCCATTCATTATGTTAGGAGCTTAGGACTCCGTCTTAATACGGCATTAGTTATTTTTATTACGAGATTTATAGGGTACCGTAACTATAAACAGCGAGAGTGAATATTTTAAAGTTGAATACCAAATGTTTTTAAATGTTAATATATTTTAAAGTTGAATAGTAAATGTTTTAAAGATGAAGAGTAGGTAAATGTTTTTAAAGAACGAGATTTATATTTTATGAGAAAAGGAAGTAAATTAATATTTTAACGTTTGAGAGATGATAACATTTTAAGTGAAGATAATATTTTCTTATTAAAAGATAACGATATTTTTTTACAAGGACTACGACATTAATACGACACATAAAATCGTTAAATAAATAAAGATTGTTTGCATTATACCTATATAAATTATTAACATTTTTTTTTATTGATTTCAGAAAAAATTGTAAACAAGTAACATGCGTTTAAATTTTTTCTTCTGCCACCCCGGCGGTGAGAGGAACTTTCGGGGGAGGTGTAATATGGCGATTGTCCACTTTTAGTGTTTAGCAGTAACACTTTGGTTTACTGCGACATAAACGCGTATTGCTTGTGTCAGCGCAACCTAACGTGTATATATAGGCAGGCATTTAGAGAATATACGTTCTTATACTATCACACATAAGGTGTTTGACTTCTACTCCCATCACCCGCTAGAAACAACATAACAAGATCTCTCCTGTTATTCTTAATGTTAAGAGTGAATTCCAAAAAGAAAATAAAAACGGTTCTTTAAATCATGTTACTCAGAACCATTGGTACTATCAGCGTCAACTGATCAACTGAAACCGAACATCACTGATCAAAATCACTAAAGATAGCTTTCTACTTTAGCTTTAACAACAGAAACTCAGCTTTCTACTTTAGCTTTAACAACAGAAACTCGCTCAAAACTTCTATGCAGAAGTAAATCCTCTCAAAATAATCCCAACAAAATGGGAACTGCTCACCAGATTAATAAAGCATGATGCACGCGTCCCAGTCAAAGGTGGTGGTGAAGTCCAACCCAAGCACGAAGGCTGATGCTTTCCGCCGTGCAGTTGCCGTTGCTGCGGCAGATGGCGAGATGCACGATGTAGTTTAACATAGCTGGCTGTTACTGAAATCATCATTAGCACGGCATCAGGTTTGTCATGTAAGCAGGATAAACTCAAAGGTTTATTAAATGCAATGTAGCAGACAAAAAAAACATGTTTCCAATGTATACGGGACTTCAAAAATCTCAGAATAAAATTTAAACTTCAATGAGTGCATTTTATTTCATTCTATGAACAAACAAACATGTGTTCCAAAAATAAGTAACACGGTAAAATGGGCCAATACGACAAGTGACAGCTAATTAGTTACGTTAGACTGTTATGCTTCGCCATTACACTGAAAATAAAATTCACTAATAAACAGTTGGAACGAAACCTGTCCTTCTATTTCCAAATCTCCAGAACAGACGATACTGCACAGCTGCTTCTGTGTTACAGGTGTGATGGCGTCTGTAAGTTGTCCCTGCTCAGGTTGCAGCACACTGTAACATTAATTTTCATATGCGTAGCTCATGCTTTCATAGTATGCACGATTTGTGATCTATCACGGCATTACGGGTAATAATTTGTAGCAATTTTACTAATTACTAAACGTTACAGGATAAAGATAACATAGTCCTATGCATTGGCAAATCAGCAGGATCAATTTCTAACGGTGAATTGTATTTTCAAAAAAATATTTTTGAGGGTAGAAGCACAAGTGAGCGATGAAATAATATCACGTCGTGATAGCCGATATTTGGTTGTAATTAACAACATGGATTTCACTTCAAAATAATTCAAGATCACTTAGATTTAAATGGAATATAAAAATTAATTGTATCTTCATAAAAAAAAATATTATTTGAATGGATTACAAAAATTAATTACAAAGTAACGTAACGATCCCAGAGATGACGTCACGTAACGACCGCTATGCTCGACTGCCTCAATCACAATTTTATTCACAATTTAACAATCATTCTCACCAAATAACAATGAATTACACTCACCTTTCAATCAAGGTTAGACACGTGAGCTTACCCATACCGCGTGTCCAGATTATGGAATGTAGGTCACCAGAAATACACCACGCTCCCAGGTGGCTGTGTAAGCAATACATGATACCTTGACAATCCCACTTGCTGATGTCGAATACCGATGGTCTCAAAGGCGGTGGGCGCGTGGGGGTAGTACGATAATGTATTACTCCACAGCTAAACCAGTATGCTACCATTGCTACCAGTGCATGAAATAAACATTAGGACTCGTTAACCATACTAGTGCCTACTATACTTCAGTACTAAATGTTTAAAAGAACTAATTGCTATTTTTAACTCAAGGGAGCGATATGAAAGTAAAAAGAAACCGTTTAAATCTTTATTCAAGTCAAACTAGGCCGGCTTCAACCCTACATATCTGACCTGAGAAGATTTAGCCCTATATGGGACCGGCAACAAACTCAGAAGGACAAATATTTTCAAAACAAGTTAAAACAACACATAACACATCATTTCTTTATTTCACAAAAGTAAGCTTCTAATGAAACATAAGAAATCAAAATAACACTTGAAATAAAACTAAATGGTTAAAGAACGCGGGATTCTATAAGCTATCAGAATAATCCTTCAGGTATAAACCTTCAGGAACGTAGCGAGTTAGGCACGAGGTTGGCTAACGAGTACGTCCGATCTCTAGCGCGGTCCGATCAAGAAGAACTACCAGCGGCGGAGCCTCTCCGCTCCCGCCTCAGTCAAGTTGGCAAACCTGCTCGACCAGTCTACCAACATACCGACAAAAACGCCAACTCGTGCCTACGCTCACTCGAGAGAAAACTCTCGACGTTCCAAAGCCTTCTACCTGTCATCTCAGTTCAACAACACGCCAATAGATGGCGTTACTCTCTACGCAACTTTATTTCAACAATGCGCCAATAGACGGAGTTACTCTCTACACAACTTTATTTATTTTGTTACAACCAAATAATACGTAGCTCAACATTGCTAATCGATTTTATACAGGCGTCTAAAATAATGAACTATAACGCTGCAATACGTCTTTCTGGTGTCAGGGTCCGACATATATATATATATATTTTCGCATTTCTCTTTTTTTTTCAGGCCAACACGTGTAAAAATGCACCATTTATTTTTTTACATTTCTTTCTCTTTTTTTTCAGGCCAACACGTGTACAAATGCACCATTTATTTCTTTTTGCATTTCTCTTTTGTTTTCAAGCCAACACGTGTACAAATGCACCATTTATTTCTTTTTGCATTTCTCTTTTTTGTTTCAGGTCAACACGTGTAAAAATGCACCATTTATTTTTTTTGCATTTCTTTCTCTTTTTTTTCAGGCCAACACGTGTACAAATGCACCATTTATCTCTTTTTGCATTTCTCTTTTTTTTTCAGGCCAACACGTGTGGTATGATTGCTCCAATCAATCATAACTTCAACAAATGCACCATTTTTTTTTTGCATTTTTCATATCACCATCATCATCGTCAGTCATATGACCAACCAACATACATCTCTTATATACATCTCTTTAGCTACTTTGTCTTTTTGTTAGTTTTTTTTTAATAATACATAAATTATCACCATAAGTATATAAAACGTCTTAGTCCCATAGCAAGTTCAACCAGCTTATATTTCGGGCACTAGAAGATGATAGAGATGTAAAAATATATTTATGCATATGTACATAAGTTACATATTCATACTTATATACATTAAAAAAAAACATTCACGACTAAGGAACAAATCCTTCCGATAAACACACAAATAGATGTACCCACTGGGTGTCGAACCCTGGACCTCCAGCTTGGTAGACAGTGACATCTCTTTTTTTTTGACAAATAAAAACGCCAACACATGAAAGTTACCAATCCAAGACCTCCAATCTCCGTAAAAACTTACTAAGTTCTTGTGCACTATAAGCTTATAACCACAATAAATAATGAATTTAAAAGTGGGGGGAAAAAACTAAGCTTTATAGTATCATTCGCAAACGTATCTGTTTAATACAAAATTAATTTGGCATTCAGCTGGCATTAGACGGTCGGGGAGGCCTTGTACAACATGGAGGCGGTCAGTTGAGAAGGAGGCTGGCTCAAGTGGACTCGACTGGAAAGAGCTGGAAGTAGCCGCTCAAAATGGCGACAAAGGGAAAATAATTCTGCGAGCTCTATGTCCCTAATTAATTTACAATAAATTATGTTTCAAAACCATTCTCCTGCCACTGGTAATGTCTATCCTACAAGGAGATCTTAACCTTTATTGTTTAACAGAAATAATCATTTTTTTTTCATTTTCATTCTATTAGAACTTCCTACGTTGCATCACTCCTATGAATTTTATATAAACCTAACCTAACATAATTTTTAACTCCGTTCGGCCATCCCACAAAACAACTAGGTACTCTAAAAGTCAGTGGTCAGAATTCTCTATAATGTATTCAATATGTATAGATCTATCTCTGAAGCTTCCGTGGCAAAAATTCGGTTACATATATGTAATAGGAAACGTACTTCTTTTTATGAAATGTTATTTTAGAGCTTCGATCGTAACTGTATTTAAACCTATTTAGTAGATAACGCGATATTCTCCTAGTTGAATCTTAATTGTACAAAAGAACTTATCGTACAAAGGCGTACTTTTCGTACAAAAGTCATTCTCTCAGTCTGGCGTGCGCAACGATTACGTTAGGACGCGTTCCTTTGTTTACCTTATTGTAATACCGATTTTTTTTTTGTTTTGCTAAGAGTATTATAATTCCGAGTGTGTAAAAAGTGATTATAATGACTATAGTATTGATAATAAGTGAAAAACTAAGTTAATTAGTCGTTTCTTTTCGTGTAAACACAATTTTAGTGGTTTTATCGAACTACCCTCAATTTGTGATTATGAGTGATTTGGGCGAGGAACCGGCCCCGCAGCCGGCCTCGGGTGCCGAGATGTCCCCAGAATCAATCAGGAAGGTTATCATGGGCTCCGAGGAATCCTTTCCTCAAGGAGATGGCGAGATGGACTTACAATGGGATGAAGGAGATTTGAATGCCGGTAACCAACGCGTTGTGGTGCCGGAGCCGGACTCTGCGGACCAGCGTCGTGATAAGCGACGGTTAGAGGTGGAGGAAGGTGGTGATAATGATGGGTTTACGGTCGTATCTAGGAATAAACGTAGAGATGTACGTCGCTCACCCCCTTCGATTAGTCCTCTACCGCAGTCTGATGATATTATCTATGAGGTTTCAGTTAGCTCCAAGAACGTTCTCCCGAAACAATTGGGATTTGCAAAGATATTGTTGGGTCATAATGTGCAGGGCGTCTTAGGAGTAAAATATAAGAGTCCTTACAAATTACTAATCAGATTTAATACCGATACTAACGCAAACAGTTTCTTGGAGAGTGAAGTTGTGAAGAAATATGAGTGGATTTGTAGAAATACTAATGAGTTGCCATTCTGCTACGGGGTAGTAAGAGATATAGATTTTGGGGTTGATGAAAAGGACCTAAAAGATATTTTCGTGTGTGATTCAGATACAGAGATTCTAGCCGTCAAACGATTAAACAAAAGAGATGAGCAGGGTAAGTGGGTAAAGTGTGAAACTGTACGTATTTGTTTTCGAGGGTCAATCCTGCCCCCTTACGTTAAGGCGTATGGATGTCGTATGGCGGTAGACTCGTATAAGTACCCAGTCACGCAATGTTCGAAATGCTGGCGATTTGGCCATGTCAGTAATTTTTGTCCATCCAAGGTACAAATCTGTCCTAAATGCGGAGAAAAACATGAAAATTGTGAAACAAAGAAGTTCCAATGCGTGAACTGCAAAGGAAACCATTTATCTTTGATGAAAAGCTTATGTCCCGCATTTCTAAAAGAGCGATCCGTTCGCATATTTATGGGGCAAAACAATTGCACATATAAAGTAGCCAAAGAAAATCAACGAAGAAAAAAAACAGAATACTGATGTAAACAGTGGCTTCCAGGCGAGAGAAACTCTTCTAATGAATCCTAATCCCCCAGTATTTTCAACTGGGGAATCCTCGAAGCCTTCTTATAGAGATATATGTGCTGGGGCTTCAGTTAGTAATTATAATTTTGAAGAAGAGCATACTGAAAGCGAATTAGAAGAACCCCAAAATAAGAATATTGGAAGCAAACCCAAAAAACAAAATGACAAAAAAAGCCGCAAATCGAGGAGAAGAGAGAAACATAATATGAGTGCCGATGAATCATCCGAAACAGAAAGTACCCGACCTCCAATTGATGTAGTCCCCGTTCAGCAATCTCGAAGAACTCGCAAAGAACGAAAGTCCTTAATAGATAGGTTTATAGACAAGATAAAGGAAGCAATGTCAACCGAGGGAGATCTTGAAAATAAAATTAAGGTATTTATGGAATTTATCTGGAGCGAGGTTAAAAATTTAGTTCAGAAGTATTTCACTATAGAGATGTTGTTAAAGCTATACCAAAATCACAATAATGGACAGTAACACAACAAAAAAGGGTTTGATAAGCATCTACCAATGGAATGCTAACAGTTTAAAACCTAAAGCTCGAAACTTTGAACTATTATTACTACAAGATAAAATTCATATGGCATTTGTGAGTGAGACTTGGCTTTCTACTGAAACTACTCTCAAATTTAATGGATATAACGTAGTAAGAGCAGACAGGTCCGATTCTTATGGTGGCCTGTGCGCCATCATACACAGATCAATTAAATTTTCACATAGACCTTATAATGTAACGAATCCTCAAATGCAAGTTATGATTATTGAAATATTTAATATCCCTGGCCTTAAACATATTATATCGATATACTGCCCTCCCTCCGTAACCACTAATCAGCATGATTGGGACTCAATCTTCAGTTTTGTTAAATCAGAGTGTCTCATATTTGGTGATATGAATGCTCATCACGCCCTGTGGTCATGTAAATCCGATCGGAGAGAAGAGGCTGTGTACAAAGCTATGTTTGATAATGATTTCGTGTGTCTAAATGATGGTGCATGAAAGGAGCCTCCCCGCACGACGCACTCGAAGTTACGGCGATTACACATTGCTAAAGCGTCTGGCGCACCCCGGGCAACGTTCGGTACTACTACCGAGCGGCGAATCCTTTCCACACGATGGTTCCTCCAAGAAAGAATACATGCGATCACCAGCGGCGCTTCTCGAAGCCTGCCTTGACTGTTATCTCTATCAATATAGAGGGCTTCTCACAGGACAAAGCGCTACTCCTATCGGAAATGTGCCGCGAGACGCAATGCCATGTCCTATGCGTCCAGGAAACTCATCGTGACACAGGCCAAACTCGGCCTCAGATCCCCGGACTGACTTTAATAGCGGAAATACCACACCCAAAACACGGCAGTGCCATCTTTGCCAAGCCGGATTTAGTGGTGACGGCCACTTCTTCCGTTTGTCGAGAAACAATGGAGCTCATAACTGTGGACATCTGCTCATGTACAATAACATCGGTGTACAAACCCCCAGCCCAACCGTTCCGCCCTTGGGACCTTTGCGAACCGACCGACGGCCGCACCAAAATTGTTGTCGGTGACTTCAACAGCCACCACACGACGTGGGGCTACCGCGAGACAAACCTTGATGGTCAGGCAGTTGAAGCGTGGGCGGAGACCAATGGACTCTTCCTTCTCCATAATCCCAAGCTACCGGGATCTTTCAATAGTGGTCGCTGGCGGCGCAGTTACAACCCCGATCTCATATTTGTCAGCGAGAATATCAGCCCCCAATGCTCCAAGGATGTCTGCGGTCCTATCCCCAGAACACAACACAGGCCCATAATGTGCCAAGTGCAGGCTGTCGTGCAGCCTATCACTGTCCCATTCCGTCGTCGTTTCAACTTCGAAAAAGCAGATTGGGACAAATACTCTCGAAGCATCGACGAGAAGCTCGGCTCCCTGCCACCTCTAGCTGAGAACTATGACACGTTTATCGACATTGCTGCCCTCCTAACGAAAAGTGCAATAACTCGAGTTTTGGGTCAAGTTGAGTTATATACATATTCGCGTTGAGCATAACGAGTTCTATATTTTCTTCTTAGACAGTTTTAAGGTATCTGTAACGTAAACATGTTTTTTATTAATCAAAACTGCAATATCTGAGGCAATGACTTGTGATTTACTTATAAAGAACGACATAACTGTAGTTATCGCTCTTATGCTTAGTAAAATTGTGATAACAAATGTTAGTCCAGTAACTAATCATAAACGCAATAAGTGAAGTTGTTACACTTATGTTTAGGATTGTCGAAATTTTAAAGATAAGTTTATTTAATAACAAGGCAATACAACTAAGTTATTGCATTTATGTTTAGGACGATGGGGCACAGACAGTATAGTTTTACCAATAACGGTGCAATATGATGGCAAGTTGTCGCATTTATGAGTAGTAAAATGTTCACTGCGGGCGAAGGGTACGGAATAAGTTTCCATTTTGTGCCATGAGCATCCATCAGTCGCCTATTTTTGTTAGATTTTTTTACCGAATAATATAATTGCAATAGTGAGACATGAAAAACTAGTATTATTTACCAGAAGTAATAAAAATAAAATGTTAATTTTTTTTATTACTTGTGTTATTGTAATGTTATGTCATATAATCTTTAATAGAAAAAAACCGACTGCTCAAAATAGTTTGAAATGCCATATATACATTATTGGCTGGTATTTAACTGATATAGTAATCCACCTCGTCACCTTTTTCTCGTAGCATATTTCGTTTCTGTAAGGGTCGCAGTTCTAACCTAACCTTACCCACTTTTCTAGTAGCACTTCGTTTCTCTAAGGGTCGCAGTTCTATCCTAACCTAACCCACAAAATCGAAATCGCCAAACTATGCATCGTTGAAGAGTTCTGTTCTAATCATCATCAGCAGTTCCACTTCATCAAATGCGACAGTTTTTAATGTAAACGCTTGATTTTCTGTTGAAAATACAAAAATCTCTATACGTATGCCTTTAAGATTTGGGGAGTTCCCTCCACCTCATGGATCCCATGTGCAGAACTCGAGCCTGACAAAAATATGGCTTAAAAACTTAACTTGCTTAACAAACATAACGAAGAGGACCAATCGTCAAACGTGAACTATATGCGTCGTTGAAGAGTTCTGATCTGTATGTACTTTTGTGTTTTACCCAACTTTCTTTTCTATCAATATACCATCTATCCCATCCTCGTCGCCAGATGATACATATGGAACCGGGAGCGATAGCAAGTAAAACGACCGTTTGCATTGACAACTGATTTATTACTGACTTGTAGGTAGATCACAAAACTACATACAGATCAAGTTCCCTTCTGATCATCATCAGCAGTTCCACTTCATCAAATGTCACTTTTCTTAATGTATATGCTTGATTTGAGGAGTTCCCTCAATTCCTCATGGATTCCATCATCAGAACTGGGTTTTGACAAACACGGGACCAATCTGTACGCATATACATCCAATTAAAAAAAGAATTTTCAAAATCGGTCCTGTAATAACGGAGGTATGGAGTAAAAAACATAAAAAAATAAAAATAAAAAAATATAAAAAAACATACAACCGACTTGATAACCTCCTCCTTTTAGATTTGGAAGTCGGTTAAAAATACACTTTTGCAACAACCATAATAGAAAAAAAAATTTAACACATCGTCTTACTAATTAAAACTGCAATAAGTAAACTACTTATTGTACTTAAGATTCAAGCATACAGTACAGCACCATACTATAATTGCTTAAAATAATCGTAATATCTTGAATTACTAACGATAAGTGCAATAAGTAGACTACTTATTGCAGTTATGGCTTGTAATTATATCATGTCTGTATTGGACCATCCTAAGCATAAGTGCGTTTGCTCATTTTTTATAGTATAAATAAATAAATAAATAATTATTAGGTACGTACAAATAAACTCAAAAATATTATCTATTTTTTGGTCAAAGTTTCAAGTCAATAGGATGTGTAATATTGGAGATATCAACTAAACAAATTTAAAATCTTTTACCGCGTTTTTCTCGAAAGTAGCTTGACTCTAGTTATTGCACTTTTCGTTAGGAGGGCAGATTGTGCGAAGAGTGTCATGTCGATCGATACCCAGAGGTTGCCGGGCTAACTATATCCCCGGCCTAAGTTCAACGACGACAAAGCTGCTGCATGAGTACGAAGCCCAATTCGCAAATGATCCCTTCTCTGCTGAAACCATACAGACAGGCATGCAACTAATGGAAGAAATAGCCAAGTCGCGCAGAAAAAAATGGGAAGATACTGTTGCCAACATCGACATGACGCACAACAGTAAAAAAGCTTGGTCAACCCTGCACAAACTCACCGGTGACGCGCCTACTGCAGTGCGCCCAGGACTAATCAAGGCCAACCAAATTGCGAGCCAGCTGCTGCTGAACGGAAAACCACCCCACCGAATAATACCTCGACCTCCTCCTATTCCAGAAGACCAGGAAGACACCAACGCTTTAAGTAGGCCATTCTCGCTAAGCGAACTTTCCACTGCGGTTAAAAACCTGAAAAATGGGAAAGCGTCGGGAGTGGATGACCTCACGGTGGAGCAAATCAAACACCTCGGTCCGGCGGCAATGTCATGGCTTCTCAACCTCTTCAACAGCTGCCTGATAACGCTCAACATACCAAAAGCATGGAGAAAATCTAAGGTAGTCGCGCTGCTGAAGCCAGGAAAATCCCCCGATAACGCCAAAAGTTACCGCCCTATCTCTTTGCTGTGCCATACATACAAGCTGTTTGAGCGTTTGCTGCTAAATCGACTGATACACGTTGTGGAGCCTCAGCTTATACCAGAACAAGCGGGATTTCGAGCTGGAAAGTCATGCACAAGCCAGACACTAAAGCTAACGCAGCACATCGAGGATGGTTTTGAACTCGGCATGGTTACTGGAGTCGCGTTTGTTGACCTATCAGCGGCTTATGACACATCAGGATCCTGCTACATAAAGTTGCTAGCATCACGCGGGACAGGGGTTTTGTCAGGATTCTCAGTGAGCTGCTTCGTAACCGCTGCTTTCAGGTCCAACTCAATGCGGAAAAGAGTCGGTGGCGACGGCAAAAAAATGGTCTCCCCCAAGGAAGCGTACTGGCTCCGACCCTCTTCAACATCTATACAAACGACCAGCCCTGCCCGCCAGAAACAAAGCGATTTCTATATGCTGATGATCTGGCCCTAGCAGCACAGTACCAATCGTTTGAAAGGATCGAGGAGATCTTGTCGGGAGGGCTGGAACAGCTCGGGACATATTATAAGGCCAATTGCCTTCGGCCGAATCCGAGTAAAACGCAGACCTGCGCATTTCATCTTCGCAATAAACAAGCGCACAGGCCCCTAATCGTAATGTGGGACGGAGAGGCAATAGAGCATTGCTCCCAACCAAGGTACCTGGGAATCACGCTAGATAGGGCACTGACTTTTAAGAACCATTGTGCCAACACCCGTATGAAGGTCAGCGCGCGTAATAACCTGCTGCGGAGGCTGACATCTACAAGTTGGGGTGCGACTGCACATACTGTGCGCACCACTGGACTGGCACTATGTTTTTCTGTCGGTGAGTTTGCTTGTCCAGTCTGGCACCGGTCCGCACACGCAGGCCTGGTAACCGCCGCACTCAACGATACCTGCCGCACCATAACTGGTTGCCTACAGCCGACCCCGCTCAACAAGTTGTACCCGCTTGCGGGTGTGGCCCCACCAGACATTCGCAGAGAGGTGGCATGTGCTACCGAAATGCGGAAACAACAGACTGACCCACGCCATCCGCTCCACGGCCATAACCCGCCGCCTGGCCGCCTTAAAAGCCGCAAAAGTTTTGTCAGGTGTACCAGCCCGCTGCTGGGCGAACACTCCGACGCTCGCTGTTCACTTTGGCGGAGCCGGTGCCCGCCACCAGACATATATGTACCAGTGTCAGAACAACTACCACCCGGCCACAAGGAACCATGGCCCATCTGGAAGGCGCTGAACAGGCTCAGGTCCCAGGTCGGCCGTTGTAAACAAAACATGGCCGTTTGGGGACTGCTTCGCGGCCATTCGACTCATTGCACCTGCAACACAGCACCGCAAACTATGGCGCACCTGCTGGCGTGCCCCGCGTGCCCGTACTCCTGCTCGGAATCTGACCTGAGGGACGCGACGGTCAGGGCTGTCAGCACCGCTGCTTTCTGGGCATCCACTGTTTAAATTTAAGAGGAACCTCGACACGAGAGAAGAAGAAGAATGATGGTTCGCACACTCGCATAAAATGGGTTAATGGCAGCCTACAGACATCTTCACCTGACATCTCATTCGCTTCAACGGATATTGCTACTAATGTTAGCTGGCAGACTTGTAATGAAAATTTAGGTAGTGATCATGTGATATTAAAGATGAACTGTGGTTATATCCGATCGAAAATGTTTACCAAGAAGAGGAATTATAAAGAGGCTAACTGGGTGGAGTACAATAAAGAAGCAGAAACAGTGTTTGATGTTTCAGTGAGTCATCGTTCAAACTAGTTATGATATATTTTTGAAAAACATCCAATCATTAGCTGATAAACATATCACTTGGATCAAAACAAGTGAAGACCCTTCATCAAAATTTCGACCAAAACATTATTGGAATTCAGAAATATCCAAAGCTGTAGCAGAGAGACGTCTAGCCCTGGCAAAAGTGCGACGCAATCCTACTCCATCAAATCTTTCTTGCTGGCAAAACAACTTGTCAAAAGCCAATGAAATAATAAAAAGGGCTAGCTCGAAAGCGTGGAAAGATTTCTGTACGAGCATCGACCATGAATCATCACCTACTACCATGTGGAGGAAAATGAGATGGATGAAAGGAAACTCTGGAGGCCGGGCTGGAGTCGATCCCGACAACGCCAGAAATCTGCTACATTCGTTGACCCCGGATAGTGTTGCTGAACCGGACCCGACCTTTTCTAGTGTACAATCTTCTGTGTTAGAAATCCCGATTACTCTCCCTGAATTACTAAATTGTTTAAAAAAGAAGGATACTTCTCCAGGAGTTGATAGCATATCTTATTCTATGATTTTTAATCTTTCAAACAATGGTAAATTAATGTTGCTAAAAATATTTAATCTCATAATTCAGACCGGGGTTGTACCGGATCAGTGGAGAGATGTCCAAATAGTCCCTATACTTAAGCCGGGGAGGGACCCTGGCTTACCATCTTCTTTACGTCCGATTTCTTTAATGTCTTGTCCGTGTAAAATTCTACACTTGATTCTTATGAAGAGAATTGAATGGTTTGTGGAGAGTCGGGGTCTCCTTCCCAGTTCATCGACTGGTTTCAGACGGTCTCAGTCTTGTTTGGATAATTTAGCTTTACTTACATGTGATATTCAGCACGGATTTGGTAATAAACAACCTACTGTGGCTTGTTTTATCGACATCGATAATGCATATAATAACATAAATATAAGCTCATTAATTAACATTTTACAAAGCATAAGCATAGGTAATAAGATATGTAAATATCTATGGAATTTCCTTTCTGATAGGCGCTGTAGAATTATTCTGAATTGTGGAGGTAACCCTTTAATTAGACATACACACCAAGGATTAGCCCAAGGAGATCCCATCTCTCCTCTTTTATTTAATATCGCAACCATGGAAATAGGTAATAGTATTAATAATGTTTGTATCTCACAATACGCCGATAATTTCGTGTTGTATAAAACAGTGGAAAGAGGGCGTACTTCAGATACAGTTAGTGTTCTTCAACTTTCTATTGATTGTTTGATTAGATGTCTAGAAAAAGTTGGCTTGTATCTATCTGAGAATAAATCAAAAGTATGTGTTTTTAAAAGATCACGAAAAGCTGTTAATGTTAACATAGTTGTTAATGGCAAATCTCTCGAGGTGGTTGGTAAAGCTAAGTATTTAGGATTATGGTTGGATTCAACCTTGAGATGGGGGCTCCATATAAAAGAGCTGTGTGAAAGAAATTACAAACACATTAATATTTTAAAGGTTCTAGCGGGTAGGTCTTGGGGAGTTCATCCTAAACATCTCAGGCGCCTCTATATATCTTTCATAAGAAGTCGCCTGGACTATGGTAGTTTTATTTATGGAAGCTGTGCTGTTTGTCATTTACGGAAATTAGATATTTTACAAAATAGAGCTTTGCGTGTGTGCGGAGGCTTCATTCGCAGCACTCCTGTTATAGCTATGGAAAGTGAACTCTCCATTCCTCCTCTGGTTGTGCGTCGTTATTGGTTGGGTTGTAGATTTTTATTAATAATAAGATCAAGATCAAACAGCCCCATTATTTCCGCGTTACAGAGCATTTTGGCTAAACGTAATCTATTTTCTGATAAAAATTTTCCTTTGTTAGCAAACATCTATGATGAATGGAAAGATTTACCTGTGCATCACTGTGACAAATTGGATATGTACTCTTTGAACACGTGGGTGTCCTCGGTCAACACCAAGTCATGTATACAGGATAGCATTGATTATATTGATGTTCCTAAGCGGCATCAACAGAATGAGGCTTTAAGAAATTCTACATTGAGGGTGCTCACTGAGCAGTATATCCAATTTTATAAAATATACACTGATGGTTCGAAATGTGTACAAGGTGTTGGAGCAGCTCTGTTTGATCCTCAGTGCAATGTTTCTCTCATGTGGAAGCTTCATGATGACGCGTGCGTTATGCGAGCTGAACTTGTAGCTATTAAAGAAGCTCTGTGTTATGCAAAGAATCTAGTTAATAGTGCTCCAGTTGTAATACTATCCGACTCAAAGAGTGCACTTCAACACCTTAATCGTTGTGTTTATGGACAAAGAGGCATGCCTATTGCGTATGAAGCTCTCCAGTTAATTCATGAGTATATTTGTAATGATAAGGTTGTCAAATTACAGTGGATTCCTTCCCACGTAGGGTTAGCAGGAAACGAGGCAGTAGATAAGCTTGCTAAAACCGCTGTAATGGATGGCTCTGTATTAGATTCTATACCATATCCATGTGAAATAATTCCCAGAATTAAAAAAAAATGTTTACAAAAATGGGAATACCATTTTGGAGAACAAGCTTTATCAAGGGGTGTAGGAATCTGGTACAGAACAATCCAAGCTAGACCCTTGTGGATACCCTGGTTTGATTCTGCCAATTTCGCAAGAAAAGTGTTAGTCTCAGCTTTCCGAGTCCGGTCCGGACACATCCCTACAAATAAGTTTCTGTGCATGATGGGTGTTAAACCGTCACCTCTGTGTCTAGTCTGTCAGAGGACTGATGACTTGTCTCACGTGTTGTTGGACTGCGTCCGGAATTCGGATTTGAGAAAAAGAACTTTTGGTAGTTTGGGTTCCATGCACAATGGACAGATCAATTGTTGGTTGGCAGAACCTTTATCTGATAATGCAATCAGTGTATACCACTTTATTGATCTCTCCCTTGAGTAGGGAACTATGAAAGCACCCATGAGGCTGACATGTTCACCTAGAGTGTCCAAAGCCTCTATAAAAATCAGATTAAAAAAAAAAAAAAAAAAAAGTCATTCTCTAGGAGGTCTAGGATGTTCTGGGCTTCTGGGTAGGATCAACATTTTAGATTGTTATTCTATCCCGTTGTCCGATGGACAGCAGTGGCCCAATTTATTAGAAGACGTATTATTTATATCAATCATGCTTAATGAATGTTTCATTATGGAAATGGATTACAAATTAACAAAAATGCATGTTTGATAAATGCTATAGAATCAGGATTATACGATTAGTTTTACTCCTGAATAGATCAATGTAAACATAGCAACAAGTGACACCAAAAGATTAATTCACCTATCTACATTCCGTATGGCTTTATCAGCTGTCTTATGTTTTCTCGTAAGTATGTACCAAAATTAAAACATAAACATTAAACAACGGAACAGCAGTGGTATTATGGTCGCATCTTTATCACCCGCCACTCCATGCGTCACTTTCGCACTTACATATTTGTTAGAACGTAACAGGCATGGTGGCAAATGATAAAGAGCCGACCGTATTAGCCCTACAGAAGATCATAGGTACAAAATTGCCTGGTACAATTAATTACCACCTGACCATGTTAATGGCGGTACATATACCCAATGGTGGCCATGTGAGCTTCAACCAGAACTGGTAATGTACATTTACGTTCCTTACAGGTCAGCTAGACGAATTGTCCTAAAGGAATACGTTTATCTTGTACTCATTTATCGCACCTACTCTATGTTGTGTATTTCCTTTTTTTTTTTATAAATTAATTTTATTACCAAGAGAATATGTGCTTTTTTATTTATTGACTAATTTGCATGTGCAAAACAGTACCTTTCAACTTTCACGGTTTCAAAACATTATTTACTAATACGGGACTTCAATTACCTCTGATAACCACAAGAACAATACTGACTATTCTACTTTTTGTATGACGTAATTGTCTAAGGTTATCCCTGAGGTATCCCTTATCTTTAGTATTCATTTAATATTCAATCAATCAGTAAATTTATTAAGCATACTATCAAGAACGTTTTTATGTTAACGTTTTAAAACACGTATTACTATCTGTACACGGAACTCGCAGTAAGCCTTCTATCTTACGACTGTAGGTTCAAAATTGTAAATAACCATTATTACTATTTATGCAAGTATCACGACTACAGACTGTTGTATATCGATAAGCTTACGAGGAGCTTGTAAATGAAAACCAATTAGCATGCCGACTTTATCCTATACAGTAAACACTTTAAAACGACCTGACAATTGAATATTATTTTATTTACTGTTTATACTTATTTAAACAGTGTTTTGTTAAGATCCTAATCGGTGAGATAAAATCTATCTTTAAGATACTAACCTAAGTAACCGGCATTATATAAATATTAAGTACCTAACTGATATTATATAAATAATTATTCGTGTCTATCGTAACAAAAATAAGAAATAATGTGACTATACGAAGAACGTACAAGGGCATTTTCACTTTCCTGTATACCATTAACGGCCGGTTAAGAAAAGTCACAAAACTGACGATCAATATCAAAACCATGACACTTAAATAAAGTATCAAATTCGTAACTAAACCGGCAGCTGAACGTGACTTGACACGCAACACGCAGTTGCATTTACATTTTTTTTTTATTATAATATAATATAATAGTTGCTAGTTATTACTTAGTTTCAAAATACTTCTTAGTGTTATTTTTATGAGTTATATAAACCTGACTATTTTTTATTATCTTAACATTTGGTGACATATATTCTATGACCTTGTAAGGTCCATTATAAATAGAGTCTAATTTATCGCCTACTTGGTTTTTTAAAAGTATTAAGTCTCCTGGTTTATATTGTACAGAATTCATTTTCTTATCATACATTACTTTTCTATTTACTTTACTAGACATTAAATTATTTTTAGCTTCTGACTGAGCTCTTTGTAACCTATACTTAAATTCTTTAGGATAACTATCATAATTATAGAGAGGGTCGACAGAAGAAATTAAATTATTCGGTAAACGACAGTGTTTGCCGAAAACTAATTCGAATGGCGTATATTGCGTCTCGGTATGTACGGTGGTATTATACGAAAAACACCAATAGCTTAACCAGGTACTCCAGTCTGTGCGGTTATTACTACATTGTATCCTAAGGTAAGCTCCTAGGTTCTTGTGCGTGTTCTCGAGTGCTCCTATAGTTTCGTGGTGATAAGCAGTCGAGTGTAGCTTATTTATACCTAATAATCTACAAATATCGCTAAAAACACTGGACATAAATTCGGTACCTTGATCCGTTATAACGTCGCTTGGTACGCCATATCTTAAAATAAAATTATTTACAAATGCTTTACTTACAGACTCAGTGTCTTTCCTCTCTAAAGGATATGCTTCGACGAACTTAGTCAGTTCACACTGAATTGTTAATACGTACTTATAGTTAAAATTGTCTATTTCTAAAGGTCCTTGAATGTCTAAAGAAACTCTTTCGAAGGATGAACTTGGCGTTGTAGTTATCACCATTGGCTCCTTAGTGTATTTATTAGTGTGTTTGTTGTGTTGACAATGTGCACATTTCTTTACGTATACATCGTGGCTCATTCTTGGCCAGAAGTAATGACGTTTAATATTATTGAGCATTCTATTAACCCCCGCGTGGCCACTGGTGGGTAATAGATGGAAATCGTTTAAAATAACTCTTATTTCCTCTTTATCGTATACTTTCGTGACACCTTTCGTTACTAGGATCCTAGGAATATCACATTTGTAGCTAGCTAAAAATTCATTTATTTCTTGCGCATTTTGTTTATTTTTTATTATTATAACTTCATTTATGCGTTGCTTCTTGCAAAATTCTTCTAATTCCCTCGCTAACACGCCTACGGTAGATAACGATCGGGATGTTAGATATATGCATGATTCGCTTGGTACGTACTCAAAATTTCCTTTACTACTCATTATTTTATTTTGACATGTCTTACTTAATTTGTAATCGGAACTTAATATGAGTTCAATACAATTTTTTGGTGCTTTGATGATTTCCACAACTCTAGGTTGATCAAGCCTATCGTTTGCGGGTACGTCTGTCGCTAAGTCACCTTGATCGCAAGTTTGTTGCGCGCGCAGTTTCCGTGTTTGAGCTCTGGTCAGGACTAATACAACGTGTGTTCTAATATTTTTTAAATCTTCACTATTCATCGGTAAACGACTCAATGCGTCTGCAGCTGCATTGTTTCGCCCCGGAATGTACTCAATATCAAAATTGAATTCTTCTAAATACAACCTAAATTTGGTTAATCTACTCGAGGGATCAGTCATTCCAAAAAGATAAATCAATGGTTTATGGTCGGTGACAATTTTAAACCTTTTCCCAAAGAGATAGGGTCTAAAATGTCTTGTCGACCAAACTATGGCGAGTAATTCCAAATCTATGATTGGGTATCGCGACTATCGCGTCCCGGCTGGCTTAAGATTTCGACTTGCGTACGCGACTACTTTTCCGTTGGAATTTGATAGTACTACACCTAATCCTATTTTTGATGCATCTGTATGTAGCGTAAAAATGTTATTTTCTGAAAAATCTGGATAGTCTAAAACTTGTGGACTCGTAAGAATATTTTTTAATTTTAAAAATGCTGCTTCACACTCTGTAGACCAGTTAAAAACTGTGTTTTTCTTGGAAAGCTGGTTTAAAGGATAAGCTATGTTCGCGAAATTTGGAATAAACCGTCTATAGTAATTGGCAAATGCTACGAATCTTTTGACCTCGTCTGTATTCGTTGGTCTTGGGTATTTGGTTAATGCATCTACTTTCGCTGGGTCGGGCTCTACTCCCTTTGAAGTTATTTTGTGCCCTAAATACATTATCTCTTTACGTAAACATTCGCATTTTAATGGATTTAGTGTAAGATTGGCGCTCTCAAACGTTCTAAAACTTGAGTGAGGTTATGGTTATGTGACGTTATGGATTTACCTATGACAATGCAATCGTCTAAGTATATGAAACATTGTTTGTAATTTAATCCGGACATGGCTATGGTCATAAGTCTTGAGAAAACACTACCGCTTGTTCGGAGTCCCATGGGACATCTCTTCATTGAATACATCTTATCGGTAGTAAACGCGGTGTATTTCCGGGATTCCTTGTCTAAAGCTAGTTGGTAATAACCTTGGGAAAGATCGAGCTTTGAAAAATATATGCTACCTGCTAGGGAATCTAATATTTCTGTTATGTTGGGCAATGGGAATTTATCATTCTGTATTCTATTATTTAGTTGCCTGTAGTCGACAACCAATCTCCATTTCTTTTCTCCTAACTTATCACTCTTTTTAGGAACAAGCAAAACTGGGCTGGACCACTCGGAAGTAGTCTCTTCTATTATGTCGTTATCTAGCATATCTTGGATCTGCGTTTGAAGTTCTTTGCGTAAGGCATGTGGTATCCTGTAAGGTTTTACGTATACTGGGCTTGCATTTTCTTTTAAGTTAATTTTGTGCTCCAGCAAGTTTGTTGTGGTAAGCTTGTCGCCTGGCAGATGAAAAACATCTGCGTATTTTGCACAAATTTGTTCTATACTTAATTGTTCCTCTTTGTTTAAATAAGTGTGTAAATTTAAAAGATCTAATAAGGTTTTTACTCTATTGACGCTAATTTTCCCTGTGTCAAAATTGCAAATATCAAAATTACATAATCGGTTTACCTTCAACTTTGATAAATCTAAAGTAACTGGCTTATCAGTCGTATTCAATATCCGTACGGGTATTTGACCTTTGTCTGGTCTTGAAATGACACCTGCTACAAAAACGCCTGCTTGCATTTCCTCGGCTAGTACCACACAATCGTCTACTAATTGTGACGTAATGTGAGTCATAACTTCGCATCGCGGAGGTATATTATGGACATACGTATTATTTAAATGTACTTGCATAGGTATCAAAACGGACTGACCTCGGTCCTCTAAAATTAGTGCATTGCGTTTATAACTTATGTCTGCATGGTAACGTTTGAAAAATTCTTCTCCTAAAATTGCTTTCCCCCCCAAACGCTTGACATGAAACGCTCCCGTGCGTACCCGAACTTCATAACTACACGTGGGATTGGCTACCCGAGGGCATGGTCACCCTAAAACACAATAATAGCGGCATATCAGGCCAGGCTGTACGGCTCTGCCTGTACCTAGAGACACAAATACATTAAGACTTAAAAGTCTCCTACAACTTTCACGGAGGATACTGTATATCACACTATGATCAAGTACGAAGGACTAGTGCTCTAGCTATAAGGTCACATTGTACGAATGTGCCTATTAAACTCCTTAAAACTTCTCAAACTTGTACCGTACTGTAAGGTTTTTTATAAAATAAACACTTTTATTTAACTTCCAATATTCAAAAAAAAATTATGTAATAAATCAAACTTTCGCTGTATATCAGGTGATCAGTCCGACACGTAGCTAAAGTATTAATCATTACTCAAAAACAATTAAATAATTTTATTTAATTGAGTTGTTTATTACTTAATCGTTATGCGATGTATCAAATTTCATTCATCGCTTATTAAAATATTCTAACTCGCGGCAAAGTCTCGCGGCCTAGTTAAGTTTTCTGTCGACGTGCGCACAACGTGTGGCACGCGCTGCAAATTGCAACATACATAATTGAGGACACTATTCGACACTTTTAATTTTTATATTATATTATGAATTTATGACTTCTTATGAAAATTATTTATGCTCGAAACGAAATTGAGTTTAGCGACAACCTTTAATAATTATGAATGATTTAAATATGACTGCTACTGAATTGGAAAAAAAAAATGCTGGCTTTTAGAGAAAATTAAATAAAATACTAAATTACACGTAGGATTTACATCCTATTGCTGCGTGGCTGGCCGTCCTCGGCTTCGTCTTCGTCCGGTCCGGTGCGAGTTCGCGACCGGCATTCTTGGCAGCTGTTGACGCGGCCTGGCGAGCTGGCACCTCCACGTGGCACTCGCTTGACGCTTCATATGGCTGGCTGGCTCTGCTTCCGATGATTATGGTGGGCCGGGATAACCCTGGACACCTCTTGGTTTGCGAGCCGGGAAACCCTGGACAACGCTCTTCGATCTTCGCTCTTCTTGATTTCTCTTCTTAACTTGGTTTCCGTTTTTTGATGTTGGGTGGTTCTTCTTGTCTGTTGGTTCTTAATGCTGGTTGGTTCTGACTGCGTGGATTCTTGCGTTGAAAGTGTGATTGATTTTCTGGGTTGATCTTGACTGCGTTGGTTCTTCTCTTCTTTTGTAGCCTTGGTAGATTTTCCTTTTTAAGTGTTAGTTCCTTGGTTCGCTGGTCCGGGTCGCCATCAAATAACAGGAGAGATCTTGTTATGTTGTTTCGAGCAGTAGCAGGGAGTATGTATTGAAACACCTTATGTGTGATAGTATAAGAACGTATATTCTCTAAATGCCTGCCTATATATACACGTTAGGTTGCGCTGACGCAAGCAATACGCGTTGATGTCGCAGTAAACCAAAGTGTTACTGCTAAACACTAAAAGTGGACAATCGCCATATTACATACCTAACTTAAGACACGCGGTAAGTTACTATTTAAATGCCCATTATACGTAACGTAGCCTTTAATGGAGACCTCATAATCTTATTATAATGAGATTCGAGTTGTAGCTAACTGAATTCGAAAAATATATATCCGGGCTATAAATAACGTTATTTCAACGTTTTCACAAATAACCCTTTTTTTTATTCGTCTATTCAATCATTAACTAAATCGTCGTTTTAAATAGAATATATTTATTTACGTCTCATTATGGTTGGATACATACGATAGGTTATAAAAAGAGCAGATGTTTACGTTTATCCAAATTAGTAACTATTCGTAGGTAGTTTGGCGGTGAAGGTAATAATACTGATGTTGACGATGTTTAAGGTATTTAACATAAACAGTCCTACTTTTAAGTTAAACCAAATTTTAACATACCAGAAATAACATGTCATCCTTCCAGAAAGGCGCCACTCCGCAGCGTCTCACAGGCGCGGCAGTTTCTGTTTCGCGATTTCCTTTAAGCTGGTTGCTGCTGTTTTCCATAAAAAGCGTCATGCTTAGTATACCAAATATCTTGTTTCACCTGGGGTTTTCACTGAAAGTGAAACACCAGCAGTGTCCTTGTGTCCAGTATAATAGCGCAGCTAAAGAGTTGGGTAGCGTCCGGCTTTTGACTAGCAGAAGCAGTCCTTATACTCTTACTGCTCCTGAAACATTAGTTTTGTAGGCATAGAATGTGTGTAACATCCCACTTCTGATGTGAGAAAAGCGAATTAAAATAGCTGTCTAAGTAAATAAGGAGAAACCCCACTTCCATGTAAATAAGCAAATTTAAATATTAAACTCAAAATAAATAATCAATATTACTTCTATTCTCATTATTGCCTAATAACACTATGTTTGGTGTATAATTTATGCATAACTTGTCGTTAGTTATTTATTTACCTTGATACAAAGTATATACAACTGCTAAAACAATGACTGGTTGTTATTGGGGTTATAAGTATCATAAATAAAATAATAAACAGATGTAATTGAAAATAAAACTGTTTATTAAAGTCAATCATCCTATTTATTCACCTTATCATCAACAACTAATAAATATAATTACTAAGAGTAATTATTCACGAAGATATGATTGAATTAATTAATCCATCAAATTATTCAAGTAAATACTTAATTATTATAATACATATTATTAATTATCAACATGGTATTTACTTAACTTTCAATATTCCTTTGGCGACGATTAACTCAGTGCTGATGCTCAAAGCAGAATGACCCAAATGAATTTGGTCGGGCCCTTTTATGCCCATCGCTAGCCAGCCACTTGCACCTGGTTAATCATGCCACTTGACATTCCAGAAATGACGTCACAATCGTGGTTTCTCATGTACCTCGTCCATTTATCGAAATATCCAAAATAAAATGATTATAACATCTTTTCATTAGATTCCGTTATACATAATTACTAATCAGTAATATAAATACATAATAAATCATTTAGTTCTTAATAGGTACATGAATATTTGCATTAACAGGTAGTTTTATTGGAGGTGGTGTCACGTAAATTATCCTTGCCCGGCAGGGGCTTTCCCTGAGGAAACTCACGGACAATTAAAGTTACTAAATTAAATAAAAACTAAATCTTACCAAAAGCTCAAGCAGGTGCTAAACTTATTTCCATCAGCTATTCAGGGCAATAAAGGATATGAAATGAAAGTTAGTCTTTGTGACACATCATTTATTACTAATTCGAACACGGGCAGTTATTCTACATGTAAATCATTAAGCTAGCATAAGCACCTTATTTTAATAATGTCAGAGGATAGAGCTGGGTCGTGCCAGAAATGGTTCTAAAATGATTTACAAGCAGACCTATCTAAATTTGTTAGTCCCTAAATTATCATTTGCCATCACATATGATTCTACTAAATTCTTTAACTTTAAATTTGGAAAGCTTCTAGGATGGAAGGAAAGCGTACACCAACCTCATTACATGTTCCACCAGTTCAAACCCGACGTGTCATCCTCCGCTGTGCCGGAGCCGATTTGCAGCAGCAGGAATCTGACCTGACACCGCAGAGCACCACCGAAGGACTACGGCCTCAGTTTGAAGGTGACTTCTCCTCCACCCCGCAGAAGAGCGAAATTCTCATGGCAAACTGCTCACCAGACACACTTGAAGTTTTAGGAATATGGACAGACTTACATACTCTGATATGCGAACTGACTTCACATTCGTAATAACATAAAAACAAAACCCCAGTCAGCAGCTGGAAATTCCTAGAGTGGACTCATCTCACAGCTCTGATACTCCCTCCCAACCACATTGTTTTACCAGCAGATGTTTGTGGCAAAATAACAACAGCATGAGCTCCCTAGCTCATGGATACAGCGGCTACTGCATAACCAAGCCTCTGATCGATGCTACCAGAGCATGATGTACTTCGCTTCACTGTTCTATGTATAAAAGATGCCCATCCAGGGCGAAAACCAGCCAGGAAAAATCTCAAGCCTAACCATCCCTGGGATGACACAATCAAAATAACAGTAACTAATGAAATTCATGGAATAATTTTATATGCAAGTATAACCCAAAGAAATAAATCATATTCAATTATTTGAATATATTTCAACCTATTTTGTATTTATAAATTAAGTTTTTGATTTAAATATTTCATAATATTATTCCACAAATTTAGGATTTAATTTGAAGTAGCAAGTCTAAGGATTTGACAGCATGGACAGAGACTCCCCAGAGGTCATTAGTTTTTTGACATTAATTGATTTAAACGCCTTTATTACATCTGAGGTACAAATATGTTCAAAATGAAGGTCTCCACAACACTCTGGAGCGTTATGTTTTAATAATGTAACAGCAGATGAGGGTGATGAATTTAAATCCTTAGTTGTGGATACTGGTACCTCGGTGAAAAATTTTTCAAATTCTGTAGCTACTTCTAAATTGGAATCTATAATTTTGTTATCAATGTTTAGTTTAAGTTCTTTAATTGTATGTTTCGAGCGACCAGTCTCCACATTTATAACTTTCCAGGTTGCTTTAACAATGTCGGAACTACTTTTTATTTTCTGACTTAGATAATTTCGCTTAGCTATATGACAATCTACTTTAAACTTCTTCGAATACTCCTTCACATGTTCTTTAAATTCATCACTCTGATTAAACCGCCGTTCCTCATATAAGGCATACAGTTCACGTCTTCTTTGATGTAAGTCCGCAGTAGCCCACTCACTAAAAACTGATGCAACACTAACTACGACCGATTTTGAGGTGAATATCGCATTATAATGATCCATAAAAGTGTGAAAGAATGAATTATACATACTATTAGGACTCATATCGGAAGACAAAAAGGGTAGCGCCTGAACTAAACTTAGCTTCATTCTTTCCACGCGGTCCGAGGTTACTGGTACAAAAGTTATTTGTTTTCTCATGGTATTTTTCCTTAATGCCTCAAATACCATTAATTGACCTAAGTGGTCTGATTCTAAATTGCTGATAACTTTTTTAGCAATAGGAAAAATATCTGTGAAAATATTATCTATACAGGTTGCACTAGTAGCAGACACTCTAGTGGGCTCCATAAACATGTGGTTGAGATTACAAGATTTAAAAAGATTCAATAATCTACAAGACATTGTTGAATTTTCCATAATATTTACATTAAAGTCGCCGCATATAAGCAATTTCTTACTAGAAGATGATATTTTAAGTGGGGCAGATTCCATTATGTTTTCAAATAATTCAAAATTACTTAATGGCGGCCTATACACACAGACAACAATAAATTGCTCTAATTCTACTGCACTTAGTTCTATAGTCCGTTCAACAGACATGGATACAATGTCCTTACGTTCCTTAAATTTTAACTGACTATTTAATATAATTAATGACCCACCATGTATGGAACTAAGTCTGGTGAACGAACTTCCTGCCTGGTGATTATTAAATTGGGGCATTAATTCATTATTATTTAACCAATGTTCAGTAAGACATAAAATATCAATATTAAAATCATTCAAAAAAAGTTCTATCTGTAAATTTTTTCCTCTAATACATTGAATATTTTGATGCACCAGGTGGATATACTTTCCATGTTTGCAGTATTTTTCATTATATTTATTTAAAACTAAATTGCCAGAGACAGAATCTTTTGTCTTAACAGCTAGTTTAAATCTATTAAATCATTGGTTATGACTGGAACCAATTCCATGTTCATACTGGGCTGCTCAATAGGAGCAGAATTGTCTGCCAAATTCTTGGCAGAAATGTCAAGTAAATATGATAGCGATAAAGCTATTTGTCTTTTGTAATAATTTGAAAGGCAACACTTGCCTTTAGTCAAAAACACCATAGGCATATGGTATTTACTAACAAAATTGTTAGTGTCAATTATGCTAAACTTACTACTATATGTACAAAGATTATATAGAGATATATTTAACTTATGTCTAGTGGTATTTTCTGCCTCTGACATTTGCTCACAATAGGGGAATGTGAAAAAAATAATTTCATGCACTGCAAGCGAGTTTAACTGTTCAAAGTATTTAATTAAATTATTTTTGTTCACATTACCCCTATTCCCCATAAGAATAAGCAGTGTTGTCTTAGAATTAATATTACTGTCATTTAAAATTTGTTTTAAGATATTTTCAAAGCTACTGTGAGGCAGACAATTGCTGATTGTACTAAGTCCCTTTAGGTAAAAGCTTAAAAATGAGCTCATATTGCTTCCAATTTCATCAGAATACATAATAACATTAGGTTTAGGTGTGCTTTGTTGTGTAGTGTGGAAGGAGCTATTATCATTTACATGCTGTTGTGGTAAACCGTCACACAGGCTTAGGTCGAGTAAACTGGTCGACGAATGTTCAGTCACTTGCTTACAAGCACATGACTGGGCATTGGTCAGTGACTCAAACCGTTCTGAATTAAGCTTAATCTGGGATATTAAATCATCCATGGCCAAAGAATATTCATTAATCACCTTTTTAGAACTCTCATTTATTTTTTCTAAGGATTCTATGGAATCCTCCAAACTCTGAATTTTTAATTTTAAAGTCTGTGTGTCGGTTTCATATTGCAATTTTGTTAATATAATCTAGTTTTACCAACAGAAAGGTCTTAATGTAAGGTTGTTTTAATTTTTTTGAAAAGTAACAAGTTTTAGAAAATACAGATGTAGTTTTAAACACTCAAGTTACGGACTTTATTTTGAAAAAATAATGATTTTTTTGATGAATGCTTGCTTTCCTTGCAAAAATGTAGTAAAAATCAGGGACCGTTACCGGTATCCGGTATAACTAATAATAAAATATCACATAGCATTCACAGTATTTTTTTATACTTTAGAATAGTATTTAGGTAAGGATAGTGATTGATAAGATAGCTAAATTAAATGCAAAAATATAGTGAATAGAATCAGGAATCAAAAATATAAATAAATAAATATTAGGGGACATCTTACACAGATCAACCTAGCCCCAAACTAAGCAAAGCTTGTACTATGGGTGCTAAGCGACGATATACATACTTATATAGATAAATACATACTTATATACATAGAAAACAGCCATGACTCAGGAACAAATATTAGTGTTCATCACACAAATAAATGCCCTTACTGGGATTCGAACCCAGGACCATCGGCTTCGCAGGCAGGGTCACTATCCACTAGGCCAGACCGGTCGTTTGCATAAACAACCGTGATACCGAAATTGAATACCCGTTAATTTGTATGAAAAATATACTGGTATTCGGTCCCTGGTCAGAATTGTATCTTTAAGATATTTTTGTATGCAACAAATTATTTTTTTGATTTCAGGTGCTCCCATTCTAGCTCCTATCACCCGAAAAGCGAACGATCGGAAATATTTTTTAAATTTAGAAGGGGAAACATGTCGTTATACATCATACGCCTGCTAACCAATGGATAGAGTTACTACTGGTCAATGTATTATATCTGACTGAGCTGGAACGAGGCCAAGATGGATGCTCAAGACAGAAAAGCGTGGAAGGATGTTGTGGAGGCCCTACACACCTCCGGGTTGCCGTTGAACAATCAACAACAACAATGTATTATATCTGAAAAAATGAAGTGACAAAATATAATTTATATGGAATAAGAGGAGAAACATGAAAGAGTCAATTACTGCTTCAATGGATGCAGATCGATGCAATGAAGAATTTTTAATTAGTTATTAATACCCATTAATACATTTTATCCTTATTTCAATCCATGCTTTATTTTTGTCTACCCACCTTCATTATATTTGCTGAATTGCCACAACTGTGTTCTGTGTTCAATGATAGTTGACAACAGGATCCTATTTGCTGTAACTATAATTTGTAATATGTGGCTTTCCATCACAGAAGGGTCCTTATGGTTCAAGTACAATAAGGTCCTTTCCATCTGAAATTCCAACTGAAATTCTGATAAAAAGGTCCTTATTGTACTTGAACCATAAGGACCCTTCTCTGATGGAAAGCCACATTTATACTCTGGTACACCAACATTGTCAGTAGAAAAAGGCAGCAAATTTTAAAAATGTAGGCGTTTAGTTACTGACAAGGGGGTTGTGTTTGTAGTTTAAAAAGTATTCTTTGTAATTTAAAATATTAATTTCTTGTAAGTGTGTTGGCGTAGGCTGTAAAAATATGAAACGAAACAGAATAAGCCTAAATAAAGTTTTACATGAAAAGCCATAGCATTACGAGTAGGTATTCTAGTTTCTGACGTTAGCGCCAAGAGGGGAGTTTAAATTTTAAGTCAACGCTGTCAAAACATAAGTTTGGTTGTGTCAAATATTTCATACAAAACCCAACTAAAGTAAGGGAGCTTTTTTTCGAAACTAAAGTGAAGGAAAATGAGGTTGGTGTCCAGGGGACAACTGCAATTTTAAGTTTGTATCTCAACATATCTCAATGATAGGTAAATATCTAGATTCTATTTGTAATAAGTATTATTCGTTGCATCACTAAGAAAAATCTATAAATCAGGAACAACTAATATTAACTATTTGAGAGAAACATATTACATACGTATCGGTAATTCGGTATATTCTAGGTCCAAGGACTTCTTGTTTTGATATGATATATGAGCACAAATTAACATAAGATTATTATTGCTTTCATTTCGGGAAAACATATTTTCGAGTATTGTAGGTATGTCTTTTGTATACAATTATTTGAGATACAAAATGTAATGTATAGTGGCAGATACCATGGTATCTCCCACTATACAATCACTGTAGAACAAACGCTCTCACATTATAAATACATGGCGTTAAATACAAAGATATTTTTTACATATAGGATGTTTCTGATTTTTTTATAATTTTTAATATGTAGGGGTTTCTTCAGAGACATTTTTGGATGTAACAATTTTTACTTCATGAATTGTATGATACATTTAAAAAAATATTTTTGATTAAAATCTTTCGGATAATGTAAAATAAAATAAAAAAAGTGCCACCGGAGCTGGGTCTCGAACCCGAGTACTCAGAATTGCAAGTCAAATACTCAAACCTCTCGACCAAAACTGAAGTGGCGCAGGCGTCAAAATATTAAATCAATTCTTAGATATGGTTACTTGATGGTGTAATTCATTGTTACCTCACTAGATGTCACTATTATTTATTGATAACAACGCCATCTAAAAATAACGCGAAGACATTCGAGGTACCGGCGAAGATAACGCGATTTACGTAAGCCGTGTAGCAATGTACTGAGTTACTTTTCTTCGTTACTTTTTTATTCTATGATCGCCAACAATCGACTTCATCGTCCTATCTATTATTCCATAAGATACATAAGATGAAATCTATACGCGTTACTCTATTATATCGTATTGATTCATTTAGGAAAATTTTCTCATGATTGGTACATACCTATAGTCTGTCAAGCTGGATATGTTAGTAGCAATGTAAAGCGACTAAAGTATGGTATACCTAGGAACCGAACAAAAAGCAGTAATGTACACCGAACAACGATGAAATGTAAACAAAACAGTTCCACAGATAAGATATAAATGACACGCGATTTCCGAACAATTCAAACGTAGTGTTGCTAACCCGCGATTTTTTAAATTTGCCGCCTTTTTCTACTGACAAGATTTGCTTGATATAGGTAATAGTTTTCTATCAGTTCATCAAATTTACTTTTTCTCTTCAACTTATCTTCAACTTCTGGCAAAATATTCTTATACTTATGTTATATGTGCTAGATGTTGATGATTGAGATGAAATCTCAGTTTTAAAGCAATTTACGGCAACCGTCACATATTACCATATCAAATCATTCATCACTTTTTTTTCATGAAGTAAAAAATAGGTGTACATGACCTGATGTCCAGTGGCGCGTGACCATCACAACAGAACTCTGCTTCGCTCTAGATTCCTTTTCACTTCCGCGGCAATTCCAGCTACATTCCCTTTCGCGAAGACTGAGACTTCTGGTGTTCGCAAGCGCCGTTGATCATCATGAGACATCGTCAGCCATATTTTCCAACAACTCGGCATGAAACGTAAAAGTATTCGGTGTTATATATACTATATAAATTATATAATATACCTTATAAGCTTAAAAAGGAATTATATAAGTACATAATTATGTTTAATACATAGTAGTTCAAATTATAAACATTCATTTATCTCAAAAACGGTGCGTCGTAGCGAAAAACGAATGAAAATTCAAGCCCCCTTTAATACCTCGTATGCAAAGTAAGCATCAATTTACATTCCACAATTTTGACAATAACGATCAAAATTAAAACTCAAAATCATCAAATCTTTTCCGATACCTAGTTATAAAATGTAAATATCCATTTATCTCGGTAGCTATGCGCCGTAGTGAAAAAGTTATGAAAATTTTAGGCCCCCCTTAATACTCCATAAACAACACATTCATCAAGACCCACGTGTTGACATATTATGCATAATTTCCACATATATGTGGGTAGGGTATGTAGCAAAATAAGTTGCTACCGTCACTTTATTCATTAGGAAAACAAGTGTGGTTTCATTTTGTTAACTGAACATTTATATCTAGCTGATGGTGGCATGCGTGCATAGGGCCCGTTGAGTACTCAAATGGGTAATTCCACCATAACTAACGTTACATTTGAAGCGAAGTTGCGAATTTCAATTTGGGATACAACGTAATTATAAACTTTCAGAAATTGAATGTAATATAAAAAGGCCCTTAAAGGATGACTCAAAATAATAGAGAAGTCTTTTGCATGTTTTGTAAAATATTGAATTTAATTGTAAGTTTGTTTAGCGAAAGCCTTTAATTGATAGAAATCTATTATTATCTATTAACTGTAGTTACCATCGAAATCAGCAGTAATATAATATGTCCATATGTATATATGTATGTCGGGGCGTGACTCCATAAGGACGTATTGCAGCGTTACAGTTCATAGTTTTAGACGCCTGTATACAATTGATTAGCAATGTTTGGCTACTAGCAATGTTTGCTGTTTGGAAGTTGTAACGAAATTCATAACGTAGAGAGTAACGCCATCTATTGGCGTGTTGTTGAACTAAGATGACAGGTAGAAGGCTTTGGAACGTCAAGAGGTTTCTCTTGGGTGAACGTAGGCACGAGTTGGCATTTTTGTCGTTATGTTGGTAGACTGGTCAAGCAGGTTGACCAACTTGACGTTGAGGCGGGAGCACTGGAGCAGCGAGGCTCCGCCGCGGGTGGTTCTTCTTGATCGGGCCGCGCTAGAGATCGGACGTACTCGTTAGCCAACCTCGTGCCTAACTCGCCACGTTCCTGAAGGCTTATACCTGAAGGATTATTCTGAAAGCTTATAGAATTCAACGTTTTTTATCCATTTAGCTAAGTGTTTTATTCCAAGTGTTATTTTGATTTCTTATGTTTCATTAGAAGCTTACTTTTGTGAAATAAAGAAAGGATGTGTTGTTTTGAAAGAATGTGATCTTTTATTTTACAACAAATCAGTTTGCATCGGAATAGCAATTGGTTCTTTTTATCATTTAGTACTGAGATATCGTAGGCGCTAGTATGGTTAACGAGTCCGAATGCTTATCTGATGCACTAGTAGCATACTAATTTAGCTGTGAAGCCTGTGAAGTAATACATTGAGGTACTATGCCCACTGCCGTCGCCCGTGCCTCCGTCATCAGAAGTGGGATCCCGTGTCTCATGGATTGCTTGCACAGCCACCTGGGAGCGTGGTGTATTTCCGTGTGTTTTGGTGACCTACATTCCATAATCTGGACACGTGGTAATGGTAAGCTCACGTGTCTAACCTTCATTGAAAGGTGAGTGCAATTCATTGTTATTTGGTGAGAATTATTGTAAAATTGTGAATTATGATTGAGGCAGTCTAGCATAACGGTTGTTACGTGACGTCATCTCTGGGATCGTTACGTTTCTTTGTAATTAATTTTTGTAATCCATTTAAATCGAAGCTATCTTGAGTTATTTTGATTTGAAATCCATACTGTTAATTAAAACCAAGTATTAGCCATCACGACGTGATATTATTTCATCGCTCACTTGTGAATCTACCCTCAATAATTGATTTTTCATGAAAATACAATAAATTTTTAAAATCTATTTAAATATAAGTGATCTTAAGTTATTTTGATGTGAAATCCATATTGTTAATTAAAACCAAATATTGGCTGTCGCGACGTGATATTATTTCATCGCTCACTTGTGCATCTACCCTCAAAAAATTTTTTTTCATGAAAATACAATGCACTGTTAGAAATTGATCCTGCCGATTTGCCAATGCATAGGATTATGTAATCTTTACCCTGTAACGTTTAGTAATTAATAAAAATGCGACAAATTATTGCCCGTAATGCCGTGATAGATCACAAATCGTGCATACTATGGAAACATGAGCTACGCATATGAAAATTAATGTTACAGTGTCCTGCAGCCAGAGCCGAGCGAACTTGCAGACACCATTAGGCCCGTGACACAGAAGCAGCTGTGCAGTATCTTCTGTGCTGGAGATTTGGAAATAAAAGGACAGGTTTCGTTCTAATTGTTTATTAGTGAATTTTATTTTGAGTGTAATGGCGAAGCATAACAGTCGAACGTAACTAATAAGCTGTCACTTTTCGTATTGGCCCATTTTACCGTGTTACTTATTTTTAGAACACGTGTTTGTTTGTTCACAGAATGAAATAAAACGCACTCATTGAAGTTTAAATTTTATTCTGTGATTTTTTAAAGTCCCGTATTCTATCGCAACATGTTTTTGTGTCTGCTACTAGGGCACATTCACAAAGCCTGAAGTAGAACCTGCATACATGATAAACCTGATACCGTGCAAATGAAAATGATGATTTCAGTATCAGCCAGCTACGATAAACCACATCGTGCATCCTGCCATCTGCTGCAGCAACGGCAACTGCAAGGCGGAAAGCATCAGCCGTCGTGCTTGGGTTGGACTTCCTTTGGACACGTGCATCATACTTTATTAATCTGGTGAGCAGTACCCATTTCGTTGGGATTATTTCGAGATGTTTTACTTCTGTTTAGAACTCTTGAGCGAGTTTCTCTAGTTGTCGTTGTCCTCTGGGGCTGACCAGGAAGTTCGGTCGTCCTTGAGGATTGTTCATGTGTTTTGGTCTTTCTTAGGGGCTGTCCATGGATTTCGATCACCCTTAAGAGTTGATCGGGAGTATCGGTCGTCCTCAGGAACTGTCCATGGATTTCGGTCGTTCTTGAGGATTGTCCAGGAAAGTCGGTCGTCCTGGGGTTATCCTCGGAGTTGCCTAGCTAAGGCAAGGTAGCTGTCGGTTACCCCAGGATTGTCCAGGAATGTCGGTCATTTTCCGGGGTTGTCCATGTGGTTGGGTCACCCTGGAGGATTGTCCAGGAATATCGGTCAGTTAAGCAAAGAGTTTGAGAGAGAATAGACTTGTAATTGTGTATCATGTTTAAGGTTAATGAACTATCTGTTGTCAGTTATCTTCATGTGAATACTTATAGTACATTACTGTCATAAAATAAAGACAATACCTTGTGACATCGTCAACTCTTTATTATTATTCACATGGTCAGGTTGGCCGAGCTTAAGAGCAATTACTGTTGCAAATTTATTTTTCTTTAGAGATACGGCTCGCTCACACGGGGACGTGTGAACCGCAGGACGGCCGTGTCGGGGCGTGACTCCAGAAGGACGTATTGCAGCGTTACAGTTCATAGTTTTAGACGCCTGTATACAATTTATTAGCAATGTCATCTTAGTTCAACAACACGCCATCTATTGGCGTGTTGTTGAACTAAGATGACAGGTAGAAGGCTTTGGAACGTCAAGAGGTTTCTCTTGGGAGAACGTAGGCACGAGTTGGCATTTTTGTCGTTATGTTGGTAGACTAGTCAAGAGCAGGTTGACCAACTTGACGTTGAGGCGGGAGCACTGGAGCGGCGAGGCTCCGCCGCGGGTGGTTCTTCTTGATCGGGCCGCGCTAGAGATCGGACGTACTCGTTAGCCAACCTCGTGCCTAACTCGCCACGTTCCTGAAGGCTTATACCTGAAGGATTATTCTGAAAGCTTATAGAATCCAACGTTCTTTATCCATTTAGCTAAGTGTTTTATTCCAAGTGTTATTTTGATTTCTTATGTTTCATTAGAAGCTTACTTTTGTGTAATAAAGAAAGGATGTGTTATTTTGAAAGAATGTGATCTTTTATTTTACAACAAATCAGTTTGCGTCGGAATAGCAATTGGTTCTTTTTATCATTTAGTACTGAGATATAGTAGGCGCTAGTATGGTTAACGAGTCCGAATGCTTATTTGATGCACTAGTAGCATACTAATTTAGCTGTGAAGTAATACATTGAGGTACTATGCCCACTGCCGTCGCCCGTGCCTCCGTCATGTATATTATTTTATCATATATGAGCGTTGTTTATGTTCCTTAACAGAGTCAGTGGAATATTGCCATTGCCTGAGGAGTCATGATGGAGGAAGTAGATGTAGAATCCTCTGGGCCTAAAAGGCTTAGTTCCTTCATTAAACGACTTTGAGCTTCTTGGTATTACAATCTAATGAATATTACTCACCTGTATGTTGGTATACATATAAGAAACACTTTTCATAAAGGTTAATCAAGTCACTGCAAACACTACTGGCAAACGAGAGTAATTTTGCACTAAATTCATTCCAAATGGGTTTGAAATATACTTCCACCTTCAAAGCAAATTATGAATACAAAAAGTGTTGCTGTCTCGCCAGTTGACTTTTGCCTATTTACGTGGAATTTAACCGAAATGGCAGCTGCCAGGTGGTTACTTTGTTTTCTCGACCAACTGACGCGTATATTTTTATGGTTACACATTGATATTATGTCCATTTAATTACATTCATCGGTCAAATTAACTTAAGTTTAACTGACATACAATTAGATAGTCTATAATATAATAATGTAGGTATTTAAATAAAATAGAAACGTAACCAGTACCATATTTCTTTCGTATTCCATTAGAATTTTGTATATTTAATTATTTCATAGCTTTTCGGTGAAGAAAAACATCGTGAGGAAACCTGCATACACCTGCGAAGAAATTCAAAGGTGTATGTGAAGTCCCCAATCCGCATTGGGCTAGCGTGGGGACTATAGCCCAAGCCCTCTCGCGCATGAGGCCTGTGCCCAGCAGTGGGACGTATATAGGCTAAGTTATTATTATTATATTATTATAATTATCTCAAATTACAAAATAAGGGTCATGTTGTTAATCAGTTATCTCACTAAACCAATAAGTTATAGCAGTAGACGTGTACTTACGTATCATCCCACTTCTGAAGATGAAACCTCTACAGGGATAAACACAAAAACAACTTTATAATATAGCACTTGACTTTATTCTAACTTCGAATAATACGACTTATTCTAACTTCAACTTCACTTTAAGTGTTTACAGTTTCAATCGATGGTGACGACTGACTACTCCGGGTAGGAGGGCCGCGTTTTATACCTGATCCTGGATCCTGGCAATGTTGCCGTACCAGCAAAATTTAATAAAAATTAAATCAATCAGAAATTATTACTTAAGATGTGGGTAGTCTGCCGTGGTTGTTACACGACCTAGCACGGTTTTATTATCAACAGCGTTGGTTGACCTTTATTTCGAAGGCAATAAAATTGCTACCATTCGCTGTATGTTAGATGGGGGTTCACAAGCAGCTCTGATTACAGAATCGTGTATGCAACGACTTAATTTACCGCGACAACATGTTAGCGAGCCGCTGGTCGGTGTCGGCGACTTTCCGCTGGAACCTAGGGGTACCTTCGTGTACCTAGGGGTACCTAAGGGCAAACAAAATCCAATCATTCCGTTAGAGGCTTCTATTCTGGCGAAGTTAACTCGTCAAATGCCTATAATGTACCACTAGCACCTCTCGCTGATTGACTTCATTTGCAGGGACTCGCTTTAGGCGACCCTGAATTTCATAAACCTCAGCCGGTTGACATGATACTCGGCGAGAACATCTTCATGGATATTGTTTGCGATGGCATTGTCAGAGGTAAACCTGGCACGCCCACCGCAATTAATAGTGTATTTGGTTATTTGCTAGGAGGTACCTAAAGTGAACTTTACTTCCAATGTTTTGACTCCACGCCGTACTTGCTTTACGTCGTTTGACAACGACAATCTTCAGAAGTTTTGGGAGCTGGAGTCAGTACCAGAGATGCGGAATTACACTTCCGAAGAAAAGCTATGCGAATCCTTTTTTCAAAAGACATTTACAATATTAGATCTATTATAATAATTGTGCTTATAATTTAAAGATCTGTAATATTTTCTAATAACAGTGCGTGCGTGCGTGCGTGCGTGCGTGCGTGCGTGCGTGCGTGTGTGTGTGTAGGATTCATAATAGTGCCTCCACTTCTTCATAATCTAGTGTTTTCAGCCATGATCTTACTCTATCTCTACAATTGTGATATGGCATTGGGTAAATGTTAAGTATTTTATTGACCGCGTTATATATCTTAGCCGATTGAGTTGGAAATTGGCGTTCGGCAAATTTTGATTTGGTGGACGGAGTAGTAACTACATTGGGTATTCTCCTATGTTGAATTAAGGTTTCATTTACAAACTGTACAGCCTTGTGTTGTTTAAGGAGCAATGCTTCAATATAGAGTTTCCTTACGGAGTGTAGGTCGGTAATCCTATATAATTCAGTGGTAGGGAATCTAAAAGGTTTAGAGTAAATTACTTAAACCAAACTCCGTTGTGCTCTTTCAACCTCTATAATTTTAGTTTTATTTGCCCCACCCCATACTGGGATGCAATAAGTAATTATAGATTGAGCTAGTTACAAGTATACTTGCTTTAGCAGTTCTATAGGGGCTACACGTTTCATAACTTTGAATATCCATATTAATTTCCTGATTCTCCCATTTAAATGTTCAATATGGTTATGCCAGGAAAGTCGTGAGTCTATTATTATTCCGAGATATTTAGTAGAGTGAGACCTGGAAATGATCGTGCAGTTGCAGTTTGGTGTGTTTTCAGGACAGCTATGAACTCTTAAATTAATGTCTGCAGGAGGCTGTGTGTTGCTATATTTTGTGAAGCAGATATAGGTTGTTTTTGAGCTATTTAGTGTAAGGAGGTTAGCGGTAAGCCATGTAGCTATTTTACGTAGGCCTGTTTCAGCTGTTTTATACACAGCTCCCCAAGATTTATCATGGAAAACCACTACTGTGTCGTTTGCATACGACAACACACAGCCCCTGTTAATGTCTAAATTTGTAAGATCGTTAATGTATGCTAGAAACAAAGTGGGCCCGAGAACGCTCCCCTGTGGCACACCAAAGGAAATCTGAGACTCAGAACTACTGTAGTCACCAATCTTAACAGTTTGCGATCTTTCCTGCAGATAGCTTTTAAACAACTCCAGTGGAGTGCCTCGAACGCCAAGTTTTTCGAGTTTTAGTACAAGTACGGAGTGAGAAACGGTGTTGACACGGAGGCCTTACGAAGATCCAAAAATACTGCAAGGCATTTATTACCACTATCGGTTTGACGTGTGATTTCCCTGGTGAGCGCCAGGACAGCATCCTCTGTAGATCTGCCTTTACGAAATCCGAATTGTCGATCTGATATGATATTATATTTATTAAAGTAATTGGTAAGCCGGTTGTTAATCAATTTCTCTACTATTTTGGAGACAGCAGTCAAGACGGATATCGGTCGAAAGTTATTGACATCGTCTCTCGCCCCGGCCTTGTGTACAGGTGTAACAACGGCCTGTTTTAACTGTTTGGGAAAAACCCCGGTATCAAAACACATGTTAGCTAGTCTGCAAATGATAGGAACAACATCTTTCTTCGCTAGCTTTAGAAATGTTGTGGTAACTCCATCCCATCCAGGGGCACTATCACTCTTTAAACTCATCAGAATGCTGTCTACTTCGCTAGGGTCCGATTCTAGCAGTAGGTACAAAGGACGTGGGGTTATTTGTCAGGGTGGTAAGGGAAGTGAAGGTCCTGACTGAAGAGCATAGACTTAAAATTTGTTCTGCGAGTATTTTTCCGGTATTTGAAAAGAATTCGTTCACATGATTTACCGCAATGCTAGGTGAGGGTTTAGAATTCAGCAACTCTAGACTATGTTTGTTAGTTGTTTTATAGAAAGTTCGTTTTTTAATGGTAGTCCACAATGGTTTTGGATTTTTTGCTGCACGAGCTAGCAGTTCTCTGTCATGTTGCCTCTTTAAGTTATTAATAAGGTTACTACAGTAATTCCGGTACCTTCTGAAAGTTATTTTTAGAGTTTCGTTAGCAGGGTCTAGTCTAGATTTGAGTTGTAGCTTGTTCCGGTTTCTAATGCATCTCAGTACTCCGGAGGTCATCCAAGGCTTAAGAAATCGCTGTTTCCTGGGAACTGTTTTTACGGATTTGCTACTTTCTAGGGATTCATTAAGCTTTTTTGTTAGGTGGAAGGCTATTTCAGACAGATCTGAAATTGACAGTAGGCTTTCCAGATTTTTTCTGACAAATATGAAAGTGCTACAGTATAGTTAATGGGCTTAGTTTTAATAAAGATATCTCTATTGGTTTGAATTTTGGATAAAGTTAAAAAGATGATCCGTGATAGAAGTGTTAAGAACTATGCTGTGTGCTGTCAATTTGTCTACTGCAGTTTTCAACATAAAATGATCTAAGCAGCTCCCGTCTCTGGTGGGAAGTGTATGACCAGCCAAGAATCCATACACAGAGAGCATATTTAAATAATAATTTCTGTTTGATCTCTCTTGAGGCGATTCCTGAGGACGGGGTATGAGATTAATATTAATATCGCCAGTAATTACTATATTATTGAAGGACTTTATTGTATCCAAATGTGTACAAAGTGAGTCAATGAAATCTGAGGCGTTGAGGTTCGAAGGAGACCGATAGATACCCAAAATAATGACGTTATTTACTTTTAAGGAAGCCTGCTTAAGTATTATTTCGCTAGCGACTGCATTTAAAGTTCCACATGCATAGCTAACCTACTACTACTACTACTGCCGTGGCGCAGCGATCCGAAGTGGATCTTGGCCTCTGATACTAAGGAACGCCATGCTTCTCTGTCTAGCGCCGTTTCTGTCCAATCGACGGCACCGAGCTCGTTTAGATCTTTCACGACCTCATCGCTCCAGCGATACCTAGGACGCCCAACCGGTCGTCGACCATCCGGACGGCCTGAGTACGCTCTCCAAACTGCTCGATCTTCACCCATACGGACCACGTGCCCGAGCCACCGGAGTCTTGAGGCTTTCGTTTCTCCTACTATGTTGGGCTCGGCCACCAGATCTTCGATTTCCTGGTTCCTGCTTATCCTCCACGAGCCATCTTCTCCGCGAGTGGGTCCCAGTATCTTCCGGTAGATCCTCCGTTCAGCCACCAGCAGCGCGTATTCCTCTTTTTGTGTTAGGGTCCAGGCTTCGCATCCGTACATCAAGATCGGTCTGATTATGGTCTTGTATATACGGAGTTTCGTGTTTCTGGTCATTAGCCTGGACACCAACACTTTGTGAAGAGCAGCTGTGCACCGCAGAGCGTTCTGAATTCGGGTTTGGATCTCCTCTTCCCTCCGATTGCTGTCAGTGACGATACATCCAAGATATTTGAATTTCTCTACACCTTTGTAAGAGGTTTGTCCTATCGTGAGATCTTTCCTACGAATAGAGTTATTTCTGTATCGCTTCATATGAAGGTACTCAGTTTTTTCCTGACTAATTCGTAGGCCAACTTTCACTGCCTCTTCCTCTAGGCTCTGAGCAGCCCTACGGACATCCGTCTCGTTTCCTCCCAGGAGGGCTAGGTCGTCTGCATACCCAATAATTCGGTGGCTACCGTTCAACTCAACTCCGCCACCAGAGGCTATAACTTTCTTGGTGACATATTCGAGCACCAAGTTGAAAAGTATGGGAGAGAGCGCATCCCCTTGCTTGAGACCCGTTCCGACATCAAACTGGTCTGTTAGGCCGACTCCCGTTTTCACCGTCATTCTGCTCGTTGAAGTAGCGACTCTCAGCATCCTCACCAGCTTATTGGGTATTTTAAAAGATTGCAGAATGCTGTACAGCGACTCACGATCAATACTGTCATATGCCTTCTTAAAATCGACGAAGAGGATATGACAGCTCTGGGCATATTAGGTTTAGGTTTAGGTTTAAGATGTTTATTTCTCAAAAGATTACAAGAATAATCACTTCCTGAGAAATACATGTCTACACTAACATAAAACTAAGGAGAGGGTAATTACTAATTAATAATTATACAAAAAATTTACAAAGCCAATTCTAAACAACTAAGTATACAACTATCTAAAACTATTGTATTACTTGTTAAAAATAAAGCGGGTAGATATAAGCAACGAGACATGCATGCGCTTCTACTAAGTAGCATTATAACAGGGTTGGTTAAACAAGACTAGTAACTAGTGATTAACCGTCGGTTACGATCGGTTGGTTAATTACATTAACATTATAGTTTATACAAACATAATATTTTGTACATTATTTATCATTGTTTTATATGTGTATAGGTATTAAGTTTATATTTATATTAATTTATAGGTTTATACAGAGCTATAAATTAAAAATCAAGGTAAGTGTTAAAAATATATTGTTTAAGTGCCTTTTTGAACATTTTCATGGATTTTGCGTCTTTAATGTCTTTTGGTAGTTTGTTATATTATTCCCACCCTATATTATTCCCACTATATTATTCCCCAAGTATATATATTCCCACCTCTTCTCCATTATCTGTTTAAGAAGGAATATCTGGTCTACTGTGCTCCTGTTTCTACGGAACCCGCACTGGTAATGCCCTATGGTTTTCTCGGCGTAGGGTTCAAGCCGCGACAGTAGGACATACGACAGAATTTTATATGCCGTGGGGACTAAGGCAATGCCCCTGTAGTTTGCGCACCTTTTTCTGTCTCCTTTCTTATGAAGTGGGCATATGACTCCAGTGTTCCACTCATCAGGCTGACGCTCCTCCGCCCAGATCAGTTGGATGACCTCAAAGATCCTGTTCTTAATCGCTATACCACCATATTTCCATATTTCACCAGGCAGTCCGTCAATACATGGGGCCTTGTGGTTTTTCAGCCTCATGATCGCCTTGAAGACCTCATCAAAGGATAGCTAACCACGCCATTATTTTGGTTCAAATTGTTAGTAGTGGCCATGTGAGTATAATTCTCCAGACAGGGAATGGGCTTGTTTGGGCTTAATCTACATTCAGTTAAAATTATTACCTTGACGTTGGTGTTTAGTTTCGTTAAAGTCAATTGAAAATCATCAAAATTTCGGTAAATACTGCGAATGTTCTGTGATATAACCGTGAGATCGCTGTTTGTTATAGTAATCCGTTTTGTGAGTTCACGAATGAGTGCGATATTTCACTACAATCTATGTCATCTGTAGTTGATAGTTGACTTCTATTCATTTTCAATTATCAGATACCGAATGGGATAATCACGGGGTCGGATTAGCGATTGCAAATCCGTGAACATTTTTTCAAATCCGGATTTTCGGATTTTGGTTTGACCGAAATCCGAAGTTCGGATTCAATCCGGATTTTAAGAAAGGAATATGTGGCATAAAGGCAAAGTGAAACAAACAATCAAATTAAGTTGTTTTTATTAAAAATAAAAAAAACAGAATGCGTACACTGCTACGCCAATAACAAAATCTTTAATAAATAATAAAAACAAAATACATACGTACACTGCTACGCCGATAAAAAAATCTTTAAAATATAATAAAACCAAAATACGTACACTGCTACGCTAAGTACGCTATTTAATAACAAAATCATCTATTGGTTGGTAAACATGATCGCAAAATACAAATTTTATATTTTGTTTCCACGTTTTGATAAAAAATGAAAACGAAGAAACATCACCGCATCAAGAGATTCGTCACTTAACCTCGTCCTCATACGGTTACAGAACACCCCAGCTGCCGAAAATGCCCTTTCCGACTCCACACTTGTTGGTGGTATTGATATTAGCTGGTTGTATACGGAGGATAATGTATGCACTTCTTGCTTAATTTTAATAATGAAATGTATTATGTAAAATAATGTATTATAAATATAGAATAGTAATGTACTTACCGAATAATATGACGTGTAAAATTGTATTGGTTTTATGAATAAATTATTGTATTGTATTGTATTGTATAAAATGCTACCGATTTTTCCTCCGCCCTCGTGGACGGCCATTTCTATGTGGATTAGGGTAGCGAAATCCGGGGCATCTGGTGAGGCAACCTGGGCAACTCCTGGATTATTTTGGTCGAGCAAAGACAGCTGCTGATTTAATTGCTCTTTAAAACTTAGCTCTCGTTGGTCTTGTCTCTGTTGATTACCATTAACAGTTGTCATTGCACTCGTGGAAGCCACCGAGGAAAGAGGAGAAGTCGGAGTCGATGTCGCGGCCATGGTGCAGATCAATTCTTTAATCTCCTGAAAGATGGGTTTTCTAAATACTTCATCAGTTTTTTGCGCATCAAAGTTCTTAAAGTTATTTAAATAAAGTAAGGTCCCGGTTACTACGTGTAGACGCCTTTCAGTAATTCGTCTCTTCAAAGTCGCCGTAATTTTTTTTGTAAAGGCATCTTCGCGGCTCTCTAATGTTTTCAACATAAATTTAAGGCTCGTATCCGCTGTTAAAAGATTTGCATCTTTACGGCACAGAACTTCCACAGTTTCCTTCATAATGTTGAGCGACGTGTACATACACTGAATTAAACTTACTTCATCAACATCAAGATTGATCGTGGATTTCATGTCAATGAGAGCTTTTTCCACACTATTTTTCAACATTAAATAGCGTCCAATCATAGTAGCTAAGCTACTCCAACGTGTTTTGCAGTCAAGGAGAAGCTGCAATTCATGTCCAAAATCTGCTTTTACATGTTTTTGTAAAATATCGTCATTTTTAGTTGCAGATCCACGAATTTTTTTTACCACAGATCTAACTTTTTTTATTACACCTTTTATTTCTTCATTTAAACTCCATGGTCTACCAGTGTGTTCAATATTTATACCGTCGTTGTCATTTTCATTATCCGAGTCGGAGTCATCGTCACTAGTTTGAAAGGTTTGGTCGAAATCGTTAATAGTTTCTTTTTTGTACATAACATCATGGATCGCTAATTGAATGCCATGTGCCAGGCAAAGTTGATGATTAGTTGATGTCAGACGACCTACTTTTATCATAACGCTGGCTCCGTCTGTAGTCATTCCTATAATGTCTTCATCTAAGGATATCCCAAATGAAGCTAATCTGGATTTTACAAAGGACACACAAGTCTCAGCAGGCATAGATCCAACGATTCTTATAAGGCCAAGGTTTTTGACCAGACTGTTGTCGTTAAATATGTGGCTATGTACATTGAGGTTTATATATCGCCGATTTTTGCCTGACGTCCACTCATCAAAAGTAAGAGCTAATTGGCGGGCGTTGATGTTTGACTTTTTCAAATCCTGAATTTGTTGAATTACTTCAGTTTTCACAGAAGTATACGTGTCAAGCACAATTTGCCTTATAGTATTGGGTGACTTTGGTAAATCTTTACCATATTTTTTTTTAAACAATCTTCTTATGTCTTCTGACGTACAAAACAATTACATCGCTACGCCGTCCAAAGCCACCATCCTACATATTGTGAGTTCATAACAGTCATCGCTTTTGAAGAAATCAGTAATTTTCCTTTTTTTTGATAAGGATTGAACTAAACTGGATTCAGTCTCAGCCGTCTCAGTAGGAGGCTCAACACGTTTTATCAATAAAGCGTGAACGTTCCTGAGATGATTTAGCAGTGTTGAATTGTTGATGTGCTGCCTTTAATTTGAAAGCATTTTTTGCATTCCTTGCACTGAGCTTGCAGACCATCTCGAGATCTTATACAATAATGCCAGACGCTTGTTTTATCATTGCTTTTTTTTTTAGTACTCTTCAAACTTCCTATTCCCAGTCTCAGCACTCTCAGCCATAGTGTCGCTCATTTTGTAGTTATAGCAGCATCTATAAAAAATACCATAAAACCAATACAACCATGCAATGCCACACCACGTTTTAGCAAGGACATTTAAATTAAGTTAGGGTTAGTTAAGATCAGGGGTAGGTAAAAGGCAGCTGCGTATAGAGTTGCAACATTAAAATTTACTCTTCCTCAAAAAAATGCTGATTCCTGAATTAGACGGTGTTATGAAACTAGTAGGCAGCACTTTGTCAATAACTTAAACGTATTAGAATGTAAGAACGGATCGCTCGCGTATTAAACGTCGAAAACTGCTCGACGTATTTCGGCTCAATTCGTGAGCCATTATCATGAGCTCGCAACAAATTGAGCCGAAACGTGTCGAGTAGTTTTCGACGTTTAATAATAGAGTGACCCGTTTTTTTACATTCTAATAGACTGAAACTCACGCCAGTTTCCTAATTAAAATTAAACGTAGTTTCAATTTCTTATTCTGGGTATTATATTAATACAATACAAAATTGTTTAAACGTTTTAACTTGAACTTACAACTCTTACAAGAGTTACAAGCTTTTGAAAACTTGTACAGAATTTGTTAATAAACGGTATACTACTTTTATAATAAGTATAATAAATAAATTTTAAAAATTTTAGTATTCAAGACAAGGGGTATACAAATCATTGTGCTCAATCCATATACAACAAATAGAGTAAAATATTTTCCATAAAGTAATGACAACTATCCCGAACGAAAAATGGGGACTACGCTTGTACCTATAACTTTTATTGTATGGCTAGAGCAGCAGTCTTGTACACATTTACTGTTAATAGAGCCAATAACAAACGAAAATAGTGCAAACAAGCATACATACGGACACGATAAATTAAGACTGCATTTCATCCAACATTTAACCCTTTACCTACGGGCTATTAAATCGCTCCGTCACCGCCCAATACGGGCATGTTTTGGCGAGAGTCAGCGGTTAGGCATAATTTCACTTACTTGTAACTTTTGAAGTATTACAGCTACACACTTGAAACTTCACACACACAATAAGTATAATGTGTTTAATCAATAAATAATCACTTGGAGTAATAATATTCACTTGTTTTTCTGCTATCAAGCAATATACCAGTCACTAAGAAATTGAAGATTTTTAAGTTACTACTCGCGGATTTCACAAGTTTACGTTTAAGAACATTAGTTTATAATATACTTAACACAAATAAACACTTAAATAACGATAATTATGAAAATAATGCATAAATATCAATCACAAAAAACGTTGCACTAAAACAATTTGCCACTTATGGAAAATAGTGATGTGCGTCTATCGACGCATTTGTCGATATATCGATAACCTAGTAAATGTAAAACTGAAATTTAACAAGTTATGATTGTGGTGAAATTATTATTAGGTACAATAGTACCTAATAATGATTTTATAACATGTTAAATTCCAATATTTTAACCAAAAACGGTAAAAAAACACTAAAAATAACACTCCAAACACTCCCCCGCCATACTCTCATATCGACAACAAGTCGATGAAATTTGAAAACAACACTATTGTCCGCCATATTGAATTCAATTATTAGCACCTCTGCAGTACGGGTGTCAACTCCAGTTGCCAGCAAAAAAGCGGTAATTTTAAAATTATGTTAATGTCAGAGCCATCTACCGAAATATTATGATATTTTTTTCTTTGTATCTATACTAATCACAGTGCATAATGTGACCGCTATTACCAAGCCACAAGGTCTCGTTTTGTTTTAAAAAAATGTTGAACACGACCATTACTTCGATCAACTATAGTTGACACCCGTAGGTACTGCAGCAGTGTTGCCTTACTGGCAACTCTGGTTGACACCCGTAGGTAAAGGGAAAGGACATACCTAAACATAACCATTCCCGCACCGTACGGTACTTAGTACGTATAAACTACAAGTCCACAACACAACATTATATAATTTCAGCTATGATTATAAGATAATAAGCACTTTTAGGTTAGGTTTAAGTACATTTAATAAGCTCACATTATCGTTTGCAGTGAAATAGGTATTTGTTAAAGGATAATAGGTACAGCTTTGTTAGTAGGTAGGTACTTATGTTATGTAGCAGTAAAAACATTTCTAGTACAAACGACCACGCCAGTCACGCCACACTACGCTGCCCTTCTTAAGCTTAAAAGTGGTATTTTATAAATTCTAACAAAAGAATAGATGAAAGATGAACTAGTAAATGGAAATTACAAATAAAGATTTTAATTTAAGGTATGTACCTAACTACCTAAGTTGTAAGGCTTGTATCTAGATCTGCAAGTGTTCATGTAATGTAACTACTAATAGTTTTAAACTTAGTAGGGCGAACGTGTGACGATTTAACGAACAAAACAACACGAACGAAAACAGCAGCTCAATGTATTAAACTACTAGTTCGCCCCGAACTGAGAACTCGCGGTTTGCCAAAAATTATATAGAGCGATTGACTTTGTTGCACCTACTTACTCGTATAGTTCGACATAAAATTGTAAAAAATAATTTTCAAGAAAAAAAACCGACTTCTATGGGGGCCGGTGAAAGATTATTGTACATAGATGGTGCACTATGTAGAAAAGGAGGTAAAACCACCCACTATTCTAGTAGGTAGCATTTCGTTTCTGTAAGAGTCGCAGTTTAAGCCTCACGAACCCACTTCTCTGATAGCAGTTCGGTTCTGTGAGGATTGCAGTTCGAAGCTAACCAAAACCACTTTTCTAGTAGCATTTCGTTTCTGTAAGGCTCGCAGTTCTAACTTAACCTAACCCACTTTTTTTCGGTTCTTCTGTGAGAATCGCAGTTCAAACCTAACCTAACCCACTTTACGGCGCGTGCGGTGCGGTGTACGGGGGTTTGAGCGGGCTAGTAAGTTTGGCATCATCATTATACTTTACTAGACGGGCCCCCAGCTCCGCTCGCGTAAATGAAATAAAGAGTTTGTCTTATGTTTAGTTAAATACCGATATTATTATGTATTGAACCCTGCCAGGGTTTATAACTGTGATAGGTACTTCTTATTTGTAGCCGATATTTGGATAACTTAATTCGCAACTTTCTCAAAAAATGATGTCATTTGATAAAAGGCAAGATTGTATTTTTTCATCTGCGTAGGTATTTATTTAAAACTTGTTTCAACATAAAATTATTATTTATTTTTGTAAGCTCAATTGCAAAAACGTTCATTAGATTAATTTCCGCCTTAAGACGAATATGTATGACCACCGCCCATTATCGCATTTTCATACAAACGTAAATAGTCCCCATTTCCCTGTCTGGATATTGACATTACTTACGATGGCTACGGTGACGCAACGACCCAAAATGAGTCCTGGCCTCCGGCACCAGATCACGCCATGTTTCCCGGTCTTGCGATAGCTCTCGCCAGTCGCCATGGCCGAGGTTGAGCAGATCTTGAGCAATCCTTGAGCTCCAAAATATCTGAGCATGCACTTTAACTACACTAGTAGTTCGCCCCGAACTGAGAACTCGCGGTTTGCCAAAAATTATATAAAGCGATTGTTGCACCTACTTACTCGTATAGTTTGACATAAAATAGTAGAAAATAATTTTCAACAAAAAAAAACCGACTTCTATGGGGGCCGGTGAAAGATTATTGTACATAGATGATGCACTATGTATTAGAAAAGGAGGTAAAACCCACTTTTCTAGTAGGTAGCATTTCGTTTCTCACGAACCCACTTCTCTGATAGCAGTTCGGTTCTGTGAGGATTGCAGTTCGAACCTAACCAAAACCACTTTTCTAGTAGCATTTCGTTTCTGTAAGGCTCGCAGTTCTAACCAGGCTGACGCAACTAGGAACAAAAAAAGGTTTTGTATGGACTTCAGTGACCTAGCCATAGCCAAAAAAACAAAATAAAACGTCAGTGCTATTTATCTGTCAAGTCAACTGTCAGCCACATTGCTTTGTTGCTTGTCATGGCGGTTCGTAGGTTTTACTTACGTATTTCTTGCAATTTCTTTTTTAAAAGTCTTCGTTATTTTCCAAAACAGTCAAACGTGATAAGAACATACAGTGAGGCAATAGATTTTGTTTAAATGCCACCGAAAACTAAGTTGTTTCAGTGCGAAATATGTGGCAATTGATACGCTGGCGAAAATCGCAAAAAAGGAAGTTTATGGCGAAATTTCCATTAGATGAAGACCGTTAAGTATTGCTTTAGATGTCTGCAGCCTAGTTTTTTATCAATGTAAATAAAATAAAATGAGTGAATATCCTGGTATACAACATGACTATAATTATTTCTCCAAATATTTTTAGTGGAAAATTATTTATCATCTGTGCATTAATGGAATGGACATTATATTATATATTTTTGGAATCAAAGTAATAGGGGATATTACTGCAATGTTCTGCCGCCAGAGTGCAGTACTACCGACGCCAGTAAATTCATAGACTAACTTATACATACTCTGCCTTAAACTATTTTTTAACAAGTTTTCACAGACAATAAATTATTATGACATTGATGCATCAAGGCGGTTTGTTAACAAGGTCCTAAGTATTGGTAAGCGCGAAAATCGAAATTTAGTTGTCTGCCTTTTTATCGCTCGAATATGCAAGAGTGATAGAGAGAATAACGAAATTTCGGTTTTCTTGTTTCGCGGTAGACCCCCAGATTGTGACAGATAGTGGTAGTGGCGCTACCTACGCAGAGTTTTGCGTGATATTCTCTATTATTTAAGATTTTAACCTAAAATATAAGAAAAAGTATGTGTCTCTGTTTTAATTATTAAATGTTTTTAGATGCAGGCAGTGGTGCAAAAAGTTGTAAAGGAAGACTTAATTTCATTATTCAAGAATATTATACATAGAAAAAAAAACATTTAATCAGGTGAGGGTAGGCGGCGCGCGCTAAAGAATCAACATCGTTTTACTGTCGCTCCCCGTCTTAAATCTAAAAGTCTAGTAATAGTGATATTATCGGCTTAAAAACACTCATTGTGATATTTAAACATCCAAAGAACAAAGTGTTGTAAACAGTGCGTCTCTAAGTGGATTTGCTCAACGACTATATCGATATTCTTTTTGTTAAAAATCCAATCGTTTACCGTGCGCGCAAGTTACTCGTGCGGTGAGTCATCCCCGCCGCTCACTCGACTCGGTTGCCGCGCGCTCCCGTACCTCGATACCAGCGATAGCTTAACGATAGAATAACGACAGTTTCAACTTTAAGTGAAATCTCGTGGTACAGAGGACATTGAAATGAGCGGAAAAAGCGGAAAAACTTGTGCCGGGTGTAATATCAAAGTTACTGATAAACTTTCCATCATCTGTAGCTCAGTCACTTGTAAGAAACTTTATTGTAACCAGTGTATTAATCTTGCTTCCTTAACCAAAGACGTCAGAGACAAATGGATTTGCCCTGAGTGCCGCAGCATTGAGAAGAAGGGAGGTGACAACACCACTACGCCCGTACGAAGTAATCTGACGGTGGATAACGTGACTCGAAGAAAGAAGGACACCAGCGTTCCAGCGGCAGTGGAGGAGCCCGCGGCCGTTAGTGACCCGCTCACCGCACTTACCACCGAAATTCAGCTGCTGCGGCAAGACGTCACCTGTATGAAGACGAAACTAGATAACGCGATCCTGGCGATAAGTCGGTGTGAAACTCAATTACAGCAGGTAACGTCAAAACTTACCGATTTCGAGGGGCGGCTAGAGGCGGCCGAAGAAAAAGCTGCTGAAGTTTTGATTCTTAAGAACAAAGTATTTGAACTGGAGCACCAGCTCAACCACCAGGCTCAACAATTTCTAAGGAACGAGGTCGAAATTGTTGGCATCCCGGAGAACCAGAACGAGAACCCGCAGCACATTGTTATGGTCACAGCTGCAAAAATCGGCCTTAGCATTACTGAAACGGACGTTGAATATGCCGCCCGAGCTGGCCGGCGTAGAGATGGCACTAGTTCAAGACCCCTCGTCGTTCGCTTCACCACGAGGCGGACGAGAGACAAATTTTATAAAGAGGCAAGATCAAGACGCCTCAACACCAATGACATCGACATTAACGGCTCTGCTGCCAAAATCTACTTCAACGAACGTCTCACTCGAGAAAATAGAGCCTTGTTTCGCGAAAGCAGAGCCCGGGCTTCCGAAGCTAATTTTAAACACTGCTGGACCCACGGAGGGACAATATACATACGGAAGCGTGAAGGCAGAGGACCAGGATGCCAAGCAATCCCCATTAAAACTTCAGACGACCTTGATCGGTTTTTGGGAGTGGACGCTGTCAGAGATCCGGAGCAGCCAGAATCAACACTTGCACTCGGAGAAGCTTCTGCACCTGACGCTTAGTATTTTCTGCTTTATATCTATATTATGCTGTATGTCTAGGTCTGATGAGGTACATTCTCCACTCATTTACACAAAATCTCACATTAACACACTACTGTACACTATGTCTATTTACAATTTTATATGTTGCGTGGCAGGATTTTCAAAAATCATACTGAATATACTCATGCTTGCAGTTCTAATATATTATAAGGGGAACATCCGTACACATTCTGAATGAAATTGATCAGGCTGAAATTCCATGCCACTCAACTGACTTACCTGAAAACTGTCTGAACATAATTGATAAATTCTCCTTCAAAGTGCTTACTTTAAATATACGAAGTCTAAACAAAAATTTTAACGCTTTCCTCGTACTTCTACCTAGGTTAAATATTAATTTAGACGTAATCGTTCTTACTGAGTGTTGGATACACGATGATTCTGTAATCCCACAAATAGACAGTTACACTTCTTATAGAACAACTAAGTTTATCAACCAAGCTGGTGGCGTCGTGGTGTATGTCAACGATCGATGGGAGTGCGAGGTAAAAGAGCCTGACTTCACTGACGCCAACTGTCTGTGCGTTAACTTAAATAAACAGGTTATTCTGTACGCCATATATCGGTCTCCCTCTTTCACTAATATTGATCCATTCATCGATTCTCTCGAAAATAACCTCAAAAGCACCGGCAATAATCAGTGTAAGATAGTCGCGGGAGATATTAACATTAATATATGCCCTGATAGTAAACAGGATAGCAGTGCTCGTTACCTTTGCTTGCTGGCAGAACTCAACTTGTCCCCCACAGTAACCAAGCCAACGAGAAAAGATACGTGTCTTGATCACATTAATATCACCTCTAAATATTATTCTGAATCCTTAATATGTAAATCAGATATTACAGACCGTGATCTTGTTCTTGCCGGTATTAATTTAAATCAACCGAAACCCATAAAAAAATCACGTATTATGAAAAAAATTTACTACCATGCAATCGAAAGTGATCTGGAGAAGATTGACTGGTCAACCGTTACTTCCAAAAAGCTGGTAAATGAAGCCGTCGATGAGTTTAATGGAATATTAACTAAAATTATAGAAGTTCACTCGCAGACTATCACTGCTGTTAGTCGGTCTAAATTCACAATCCAGCCTTGGATGACCCCAGGCCTTTTACGCTGCTCTAGACACCGAGACCTTCTACATGCTAAATCAAGGTGCAATCCTAATGATCTCACTGCAAGAACCATTTATACTCGCTACAGAAATTTCTACGTTGATTTACTGCGAAAAGTCAAAACTTCATATGATTCCCACGCTGTAAGACAGCATAAAAATGATACTAAAAAGCTATGGAACACTATAAGAAAAATCACTTACAATAACAAACCTAAAATAAAATGCACAGACCTTCTTAAAACAAAGAATACTGAACGCGAATCGATAGACAGTTGCAACGAGTACTTTACTAATGTAGGCCCTAGCTTGGCTACCAAAATTCTCTCTGAAATTAACACGAGCCAAGCCGAACTTGCTAATAGCATAAGGTTAACAAATGCTCCATCTGCTTCTCTTTTTATGACTCCGACTGATGAAGCAGAAATTGAAAAAATGATTGCAGAACTTAAGTCAGATAGTGCACCGGGTCTCGATGGCTTATCTAACGTTCTCCTGAAAAAAATTAAAAACTATATTATTTTGCCTCTCACATTCATATGCAACTTGAGTCTTGCAGAGGGCACATTTCCCGACGCATGGAAAGCTGCAGCTGTCACACCGGTGTACAAAAGCGGGGACAAAAATATGTACGGCAATTACAGACCTATTTCGCTGCTAGGATCATTTTCAAAAATCTTGGAGAGGGTGGTTAACAAGCGCGTAGTCAATTTCCTAGAAAACAATAATATATTATCGCAAAAGCAATTTGGTTTCAGGAACGGGAAATCTACCGAAGCTGCTATAACTCAATTAACAGATAAGATCGCTGACCATTTAGATCAAGGAAAGACCTGTGTCGGAGTGTTCTTAGACCTAGCCAAGGCCTTCGACACAGTGTCGATCCCAATCTTGATTAGGAAATTGGAGATGTCCGGGATACGAGGAACTCCGCTAAAATGGATGCATAGTTACTTGTCGCGTCGCACACAATGTGTTAGAGTTAATGAACAGGTCAGTAGTCTTAGACAAATAACTTTTGGTGTGCCTCAAGGCAGTATACTTGGACCAACTTTGTTTCTGATCTACATTAATGATTTGACCTTCTTGGACTTGATCAATGCGGACATTGTGTGCTACGCAGACGACACTGCAATCCTATTTCACGGTGCTTCGTGGGATGAAGTAATCACCTCTACAGAAACCGGTCTAGCCTCGGTGACAAAATGGCTCCAAAACAATTTACTGACGCTTAATGCAGACAAAACAAAATTTTTATGTTTTCACAAAACAGCTGCTTCCGCTCCTCAATCTTTAAGTGTCTTAAAAGTTCACTCATGCACTGGTAATCGGATGTCATGTGACTGTAAATCTATAGCAAGAGCCTCGTCTATAAAATATTTAGGTGTTATCTTGGACGAGAAACTCACCTTTACAGAGCACATACGAACCACAGCGAATCGTGTCAGGAAATTGATATATACCTTTAAAAATCTTCGGGATGTCATGGATAAGCCACTGCTCAAATCGACGTACATTGCTCTAGCTCAATCTGTCATTACGTATTGCATCTCAGTATGGGGTAGTGCAGCAAGTGGCAAGTACTTATCTAATACTTTTAGAGAGAGCCCAACGATCGTTACTAAAGGTTATTTTTTCAAAACCGAGAAGTTTCTCAACCCAATGTTTGTATTCAGAAAGTGAGGTTCTCACTGTTCGCCAACTGTTCATATTGCGTAGTTCCATTATAGCACATAAACATATACTTAGTATGCCAAATTATGAACAATTACTGAAAAAGCGCAACTTTGTCTTTCCCTTACCTACACTTAAGTCACACTTTGCTAAAAGATTTGGTTTATACAATCATTTAGCTGTTTACAAGGTTGTTAACAAAAATTGCGACATTAAAACCTGTTCGGTTAAAGAGGCTCAATATAAAATCAAAATATGGTTAAACACTTTGAATTATAGTGAAACAGAAAAAATACTAACATATTAATAGACGCACACACACTTTGACATACACACACCTACACACACACACACACACACACACACACAAACATACACTTTAAACACACACACACACACAGACACACACCTGACTCATAAGTACCTCCTCCTTCCTTGCCTAGTTCTTGTAGTTTATTAGCTTTAAGCTTTTAATTTTAATTTTACTAAAGTTAGTGTTATAGTAGATACAAAAATTGTAGTATACTTAGTACTCTTAGTAGTAGACTGTAGGGTAGCATGCACTTTGTTAATTTAGCTCTTAGTAGTGAATTCTTTAGCGCCTAATGTAATCAATCAAAACTGGCAAACTAGAAAAAGTGCCATCCTGCGAGACAGGCATAGCCTAGTGCAGGTGTCACGGGCAATTTTCATACCATGTAACAATTTTAGCAGTGTTAAACTAGAATAAGTTTACCTAACCTTGTTTAATCTTGTTTCACTGTATCAATAAACTATTTTGATTTTTTTTTTTTTGATTTTGGTGAACACACATTTTTCTCTGTTACCTGTGGACCGTCGGACCGTCAGGATGTATTTTAAATTAATTATATTAAATTATTAAAAAAAAAATCATTTTACATATTTTTATTTTAACAAATAAAAATCGTGTTCACATTTAAGTCCAACCATGTATTAGTCCACTAAAAGTCCACACTATATATAACATACGACTTAAATGTGGACTCGATTCTAACCTGATTTCTAGTACGAAATTTGTTGACAGGGGCCCATGTTTCAACCCTCCCCAATTTATCGATATCGATAAAATACGCAAGCGTGTGGCATACTACACTATTTAAGTCTGTTATGTTGGTCCTATTGTTCTTTGACAGTTCTTTGTCATACATGTTGGTAATGATTGGAACACCAAACATACACACAGACTAATCAAATCGCTAGTATGGAAGTCCCGTCTCTTAAAACGTAGTGATTATCGTCACTTGTAATATGAATTAATGTAACCGCCAAAATTACAAAATTGAGTTAAGTATACAGTTCGACTGCAAATTTGATTATCTGTCGATTACTGCTATTAAAATTTCGATAAGTACCTTGAAAAAAAAGTCGATTACGTTAACCAAAATCAGACCATTTTTTTAATTTTAGCGACTTTGAATTAATGTAAGACACATTTTTTATAAATAACTTACTATAGGGTAACGTAACGACAAGCTTTTTTAGTTTCGCATTGACTAGTATGATGGTACTGATCAGACAAGTTTCAAACTTTAAACCGAGATTACAAATACTTCTATTATAAAAAAAACCCAAGCTACAAGTGTACCTTACTAATGACAAAAGGCTTCGGCGAAGAACATTTATATTTCAATGTAGCTTTTAGCAAGTTTTTGATTGAAACAAAAATGTGACATAGTTATAAACTAAAATTATAGTTTATCTTAACTTTAATTATTAATTTAAGAGACCAATGAGTACATAAATCACCTCGAGGAAAAAAAATCATGCTACAAACGAGCTGAAATACATCGTAATATGTTATACAAAGATAACTCGACAGTGATGGCTAGTTTCGATCTTCAGAAAGTTCTGAATACCCCACATGGCCAGAGTATGCTGCTATACTACAGCAGAAAGTATGCTGTTTACAATTTAACTGTGTTTGAATCCAATACACAGAATGGATTCAGTTGCGAAATTGGGACCTGTTTATATCAATATCTCCTTGACGGGTGTGTAATGTTTAATATAATTATAAAAAAAAACTATCATACATTTGTTATAACGCCATTTGATATATTATTGTATGTTATAATGTAATTTTTATTATACGTTTCCTTTATTATATAGTGATTTCATCTAAACTTTCATTGATATAATGCCTAATGTAATATAATTTTCAAATAGTATATAGACATGTTTTATAATGACATTTGTTATATTATATTTTTGTATAACGTAATACTTCATACAATTTTATCAAGTATAAATACATATATCGTATAACATTTTTTGTCATATTTCATTTACTGATAACGTAAAGTTTTACATACTTTTTATAACTAGTACGCAGGCCTACTGCTTTTGCTAGCTATTTTATTCTAGGGAGGTCGCAGTTCTAACCTAACCTAACCTATTTTTTCACGGATTTCGTTCTGCGGAGACCGCAGTTCAAACCTAACCTAAACCACTTTTTTGATAGAATATTTTATTCTACGGAGGGTCAAAGTTCTAACCTAACCTAACCCTCCTTTTGTTAGGTAGTTATTCGTTTGTGCGGAGTCGCAGTTCCAACCTAACCTAACCCATTTATGTCATGCAACTATTATGCTACATAAATAATTATGTGATGTCACTTGTTATAACAAATAATATGCTTTAGAGTATGTAATAAATATGGCAATGTATATTAGACGAAGTGTAAATATACCTTATGACCATTATACCAATAATAACATTATGTATACCGTTAATTAGGTATTACGGTAGTATGCCATTTATTACGTTAATCAAAACAACGATATATCAAACTATAATATATGAAAAGTAATTATAACAAATGTAATGCACCCCTCCTTGACGTTGACAAAAAAGGAACAAAATATGTAATTCTTTATTGCGATTCTTGCTGGGGTCAAAATAAAAACCAAGTAATACTGACCATATTGAAATACTTTTTAGAGAACGCAAAAAATGTACAATCAGTGCAAGTAAACTATCTCCTACCGGGGCACACTTATATATCAAATATCAAATATCAACATTTATTCAGCAAATAGGCCACAAGGGCACTTTTACACGTCAACATTGAATTTACATACAAGCAAAAATAATAACAAGACATTAACAATTTTATAAAATACAACTAACAATTCAAACTAACGTATTACAATTACTTAGAGACGTATATGGTCTCTTAATGTCGAATTACATAAAAAATACAGATACAAAACACAAAAAAAAACTATAATATTTAGAGGTGTAAATGTCTCTAGGTGTCAGAACTATAAGATTATATAGTTTATCAAATTATCCTTAGAGATGTATAGGGTCTCCAAGAGTCAATATCCTGTATAATTAACACATTCATTAAGAGAAAAGAAGCATACGAGAGCAGAATGAGGCGTCTCACCGTAATTAATTAATAAAAATTAAGTTACTAAGTATAATAGCTCGTGTAAGCTTAAACAGACCAGTCTCCACAAACAGCACCCGTTCACGAGTATGACGCGTATCTCAGCCATCGCCTCCCTCAACCTCCATTCGGGAAAGTGGCGACCCGATCAACGACGCCACCTTGCAAAGACTTTTAAGCGAGCATGACATGTTCAAGCTACCGGCCTATATTAATATTAAAATAGTAATAACATGTAGCTGTAAGTGTAAGACACAGCATTTTGTGCTCGTATGTTACATAAAAAGACAGTATAGCATCACATAATTACTAGCCTAAATTGACTTAGAGATGTAAAGGTCTCTAAGTGTCAAAAACATTAAAAATATAGGTATGTACAATCAAACATAAAATAAATAAATACTTAGAGATGTATAAGGTCTCCAAGTGTCCAAAACTAAAATTAAATTAAACAATATAATCAAGCGAGAAATGATTGTCTCATGTGTCAATTCTACTGGAAACTAGCATATTTAATTCACAATTAAAAAAAAAAAAACAATATTTATTATTTAACTCTTATTATACTAATGAAATCAAGCTACCGGCTTAAAGGCATCTCTATCATTTATAAAATATTTTATACTGTAGTACGCCTTACAAGGAGCGCTTAATGTGCGACTTAAATTTATGACGTGGTAAATTCACTATATCAGTGGGGACTTTGTTATAAAAACGTGTACAGTTTCCGACGAAAGACTTACTAACCTTACGGAGACGGTGGGCGGGCACAGCAAGTTTATGTTTGTTTCTAGTGTTATAGTTATGGATATCACTGTTAACCTTGAATTCGTGGATGTTTTTCCGAACATACATAATATTCTCTAGTATGTATTGAGATGCAACGGTAAGGATGTTAACTTCTTTGAATTTCTCTCTTAGGGATTCTCGAGCGCCCAGTCCATAGATGGAACGTACAGCTCGATATTGCAGCACAAATATTGTCTGAATGTCTGCCGCTTTTCCCCACAACAGAATTCCATACGACATAACACTATGGAAGTAACTAAAGTATACCAGCCTGGCCGTCTCTACGTTTGTTAGCTGTTTGATTCTCCTCACTGCATAGGCTGCTGAACTAAGTTTTCCGGCTAGAGTGCCTATATGTGCATGCCATTGCAGTTTGGAGTCTAGAGTGACTCCCAGGAAAACAGTTCGATCTTCAAATTCCAGCGTATCACCTTTTATTTTAATCTTGCTGTTATTTACCTGCTTGACGTTAGGTAGCGTAAACTTGATGCATTTGGTTTTCTTGGCGTTCAAAAGCAAATTGTTTGCCGTAAACCAGTTTACTATGGTAGATAGCGCGTCATTAATGCTTTCGAAGCTATTTTCCTTTCTGTCCACTTTAAATATAAGGGAAGTGTCATCTGCAAATAACACTATATCATGTCTATCTTGCACAACTTTTGGTAAGTCATTAATGTATACCAAAAACAGGAAGGGACCAAGAATTGAACCTTGAGGCACTCCGAGGGCTACCGGGGACCCCGCCGATTGAGTTCCATTAATAACTACTCGCTGAGTTCTATCCGAAAGGTACGATGAGACCAGGTCAAGGGCACTAGCTTGTATCCCATAGCGGCTTAATTTTCTCTTTAAATTTTCGTGATCAACGCAATCAAATGCCTTTGACAGATCACAGAAAATTCCAACAGCATCTTGAGCTTTTTCCCAGGCATCAAAGATGTGTTTTAGAAGTACCGCACCGGCGTCAGTAGTTGATCGACCTTTGGTAAAACCAAATTGATTGCTATCAAGCAGTTTGTTTCTGTTGAAATGTGACAATAGTTGATTCAGAATAAGTTTCTCGAACACTTTGCTTAATGCCGGTAGTATTGAAATCGGTCTAAAGTTCGTGGGATCTGTTCTCGTTCATGATTTAAACAGCGGGATAATTTTGCTATGTTTCATAATATCTGGAAAAATTCCGGCATCAATGCATCTGTTGAAAATCTCAGCTAAGTATGGTGTAATTGACTCAATAATGGAATCTAATACTTTGACTGACAGGCCCCAAAGATCTTCAGTTTTCTTTCAATTTAAAGACCTAAAAGTCTTAAGAACTATGTTCGGAGTGACATACGAAAATTTGAAGATTTCTGTACATTCTGCCACATTTGTCTTCAAAATTTCTTCAGCGACGTCTGGCGATGAATTAAGAGATCTTGTCGTTTCTACCGGGATATTCGAGAAAAACCGCTCAAAATGATCTGCCACTTCACGGTCGGAACTTACTAAAGTGTCAGCAATTCGTAGGTTGTAGTGCGGATCCTTCAGTTTACGTTTTCCAGTTTCATTGCTGATTACTTGCCATACAGTTTTGACTTTATCGCTGGAATTTAGGATCTTGTTCGACAAATAATCGGCTTTAGCAGCGACACACAACATCTTAAAAGTTTTAGAAAAATTCTTAACGTACTCCAGAAATTCCGGTCTTTTATCAGTTGCCTTTAAATCATATAAGTCATAGAGTCGGCGTCTTTTCTCGTGAATATCCGGTGTAGCCCAGTCGCTAAATTTAGTCTTGGCCTTGCTTTGCACCTTTTTCTGAATGAAACAGGCATCAATTTCCTTTTTAATACAATTAAACAACTCGGAACTCAAACAGTCAGGGTCTTCCTGGGTACATGAAAGACAACATAATTGTTTAGTAATATTACGATTGAATAAACCTAGGCGACTTTCGGAAATCGGCCTGCACAAAGTGTCTTGAGGAATTTCTTCAGTTTTCCCGCTGAAAGAAGCTTTTAGTCCACAGTGGTCAGAACATAGGTTGTTAATAACAGATTTACTAATCGCATCATTATTACTAAAGTGCACTGGTTGCTGTGATTCGAGTGGGCTCACAAAATAAATTGACTAAATTGAAGGATTTAAAAGTATTTAGTAACCTTCCACATAATGGCGAATTTTCTAGCAAATTAGTATTAAAATCACCACATACAATTATATTTTTGTGACTTCTAAAAACACTACTAAGTACTTCATCTATGACTGATTCGAATAAGTTATAGTCTGCCGACGGGGGCCTGTACACGCATATAATTATAAATTGTTCCAAATTCCAATTCAACACAAGAAAGTTCTATAAGGCGTTCCACAGACATGTCAACAATGTCTCTACGCTCCTTACTTTTTAAATTATGTTTAACCATTATCAATGACCCGCCGCGATTGCAAGATCTCCTAAAAAATGAACATACTATACTATGATTATTGAAATTAAACATAAATTCATGACCTTTAAGCCAGTGCTCAGTTATACAGAGGATGTCAATATTCGAGTACTGTATAAACAAATCAATTTCGTGTTCCTTACAGGTAAATCCTTGGATATTTTGATGAACTAAGTTTAATAAATTGGTTTTACCAAACATACTAATATCGCAGTGATCAATAGGAACGGAGCCGGCTGGTGCACACGTTGTCGTAGCGGTTAGTTTAAGGCCGTTCCCTGAGCCAGAAATGTAAAAATACCCCAATAATTATCCTATTTTTCTAAGAAACGGTGATATTTGTAGACGTGGGAAAAATAAATATAATTCTTGATTATATTATCTTTAATAACACAGCTTTCGATACACGATTCATAACACTTCGCTCGATACAATTTATTCCCAAAGTAACCTCCAATTCGAATTTTTACTCCAACTTTACTCGTTTCTTTACTATGTGACACTATGAAACAAAAAAAGGAGAAAAATCAATCATAAGTATAACAGTAATTTGACAGCTTTAGAAAAACGATAATTAGAGGCAATATTTTTAAAATAAATAAACATCAACTAATTCTATCGTAACAAAATACCGACTCCGGCCTGCATGCTCTATCTCCGTCCGTCTTTCGAAATGAGACAGTGATGGCTGAGCGCTCGTGCCAGACGGACCTGTACTAGGTGTCCCCAAAACAAATATAAGATTTACTTATAAAAACTGTGCTGTGTTGTGTGTCCTAGTGATATACCGTGTGCACCAAAACCTTTAAGTTATAATGGGTAACAAGCAATTGAATAAAAAGAAGACATCTCGAAAAAGACAACTCGGAAGATTCCAACAAACAATGGAACTAACGTAAATAAAAATGTATATTTATTACACAGTGAAATACGTAATTATTGATATTTCGATTTCAATTTATTTGTGTTTGGGAAATTGGGACTCTGGAGGTAAACGGTATAAATGTTCGTGATAATAAAACCGTTCTTCAAAATTGACAGCTTTTTATTGACACTGTTTACAGACAACATTCAACACATGATTACATACAGCACGATAAATAAATAACAATGAGCAAAAACTATCGTAACTTTAATTTGTGTAATATGATGGCCAAGAACTCTAACGACTTGCCTCTTGAATACCTACCTACTAAATCATTGTACTGACGAGTGACGACACATTCTGAATTGAAACGATTGGAATTGATTCAAAAGAAAAAATAATAATACGTGACAACAGTTTACACTGCACAGGCCTGCGCTATAAGAACTTTGCCACGCCGCTACGTGGGTTCTGCGCTAGTAACTCGGGCACACGAGTCGCGGTAAATTATATGCGAAATCGCGCGACAGCGCGCCGGCGCCAACCACCGCCCACCTCGGTGAGCATAGCCACAGGCAGGCGGGCTTGCCGAGGAGCGCGACGACGCGCACCGCCGTATCCGCGATAGTCGAGCGGAGTTTCGTTCCGCGGGTCCCCACGCGCGGAATGCCTCGACCGACCGAATTGTAGCGCGGCTCTCCACGCCCGTCGCATCGACAGCACACCTCAATCCGTTTCGGCGCCACGGCGGACGCGAGCAATACGGTCCTAGCCGAGGTGCTAGGTGTTCGGCGAGACTCGAACATTTGTATGGGGCAGCGCGGGCGATGCCATGACTTCAGAGTGGCGCGACCGGCCTAGAAGGCGAGTCCGTCTCGCCGTCGGCGGGCCGCGCGGACAGCGCCGTCCACCGCCCACCTCGAGTTTAGCCAAAGCGCCGCGGCTGCATGGGTTCTGCGCCGCGGCAAATGATATGCGAAATCGTGTGGCAGCACGCCGGCACTCACCTCGGTGAGTTTAGTCTCAGCCGGCCCGATTTTCAGCACGCGGGCTTGCGAGGAGTGCGTCCACGCCGCGCGCCGCCGTACGCTTTCGCCGCGATGGTCGAGCGGCGATCGCGCGCCCCGTGATGCAGACTCAGCACCTCGGCTAGGACCATATTGCTCGCGCCCGCCACACCGATATTTTCGCGGCCGCCGCGAGCAATACGTTACTAGCCGAGCGGCGAATCTGCATCACGGGGCGCGCGATCGCCGCTCGACCATCGCGGCGGAAGCGGTACGGCGGCGCATGTTATCGCACTCCTCGGTAAGTTCGCGTGCTGAAAATCGAGCCGGCCGAGACAATACTGACCGAGATGAGCGGTGGATGGCGCCGGCGCGCGATCTCGCATATCATTTGCCGCGGCTCGTGTGCCCGAGGTACTAACGCAAAGTCCACGTAGCGGCGTAAACCGCCTCGCAGCCCCGCGGCGTCGTGGGCATCTATTATTCAATATCTGAAGTCATCAGATATATCAGAGCGGCCAGTATGCTCAAAATTATCTGAACAACCCTGTAGTCGACATCAGATATATCGGAGCGGCCAAGGTGCTCAAAAATATCTGAACACGCACTCTAACGCCTTGACAACAGAGGCGTGTTCAGAAATTTGTGAGCACCTTGGCCGCTCCGATATATCTGATAGTGACTGTACAGTACAATCGTCATCAGATATATCGGAGAGGCCGAGGTTCAGATATTTGTGAGCGGCCGAGGTGCTCAAAAATATCTGAACACCCAGTCTAACACCTTGACAATAGAGGCGTCTTCAGATATTTGTGAGCGGCCGAGGTGCTCAAAAATATCTGAACACACATTCTAACGCCTTGACAATAGAGGTGTGTTCAGATATTTGTGAGCGGCCGAGGTGCTCAAAAATATCTGAACACCCAGTCTAACACCTTGACATTAGAAGTGTGTTCAGATATTTGTGAGCGGCCGAGGTGCTCAAAAATATCTGAACACACATTCTAACGCCTTGACAATAGAGGTGTGTTCAGATATTTGTGAGCGGCCGAGGTGCTCAAAAATATCTGAACACACATTCTAACGCCTTGACATTAGAGGCGTTTTCACATATTTGTGAGCACCTTGGCCGCTTCGATATACCTATCTGATGGCGGCAATGACCCTTCTCTAATGAAAAGCCACATATCTTGTTGCGTTCCATGCCTGAAGGGTCCTTCATGTGCATAAGAACCGTTCTTTGATGAAACCCCGAGATGAGCCCGAAGTCCGTCTCGGCACCGAGGCGGACGCGAGAACGGTCCTAGCCGAGAGTACGTTCTCAGCCGAGAGTACGGTCTCAGCCGAGAGTACGTTCTCAGCCGAGAGTACGTTCTCGACCGAGAGTACGGTCTCAGGCGACTGGCGGGATGGCGCGCGGCGTCAGCGAAATTACCGCGGCGCGACCGGCGTAGACGGCTGGCACCGTCTCGCCGTTCTCGCCGTCTAGGCCGGTTCACTCTGAAGTCACGGTATTTTCGATTGTACCGTATTTTCGGGCTCATTATTATTAGGATTGGGGTTGGTACAGAACGGTTGTAGAACTTTTTTTGGAATTAACGGTTAAGTTACCTTACAGCTTAAACATAATATACAGAGTTCAAAACAGAGACCCTTATTTTGGGCGTTACAATAACCTAATACGCAAATAATTCAAGCTTAATATGTAGGTACACTTGCCTCTCGCGCCACTTGTAGCGTTGTTGCTGTAGGGACACGAACTCTGCCGACCAGCGATTCCAGAAGTGTTGCCGTAGTTGTTCTAGCCTCAGGAAACGGTCCAGGCGGTTCGGGTTCCGGTCTTGCAGTGGCGGTGCCGGCAGCGACGTGAGCGGCCTAAAAATGAGAAAGTGCCCGGGAGTAAGGGGGTAAAAGTCATTAGGTGAGGAGGAGAGTGGGCAGAGAGGCCTACTGTTCAAAATTGCTTCCACTTGGCTAAAAAGAGATGAAAGCTCTTCAAAGGTAAGGTGTGTATTGCCCAAAACTCGTTTGAGGTGAAATTTGGCGCTTTTAATGCCGGCCTCCGCGTAGCCGTTAAAGTTAGGACCATAAGCTGGCGCGAATTTAAATTTTATACCTTGACTAGCTGCAAAATCTGATATATCGTTTTCATGTAACTTAAAAAAATCATTTATCTCTTTAGCTGCAGCTACAAAGTTTCTACTATTATCACAAAACAGCTCCGCAGGTTTGCCGCGCCTGGCGATAAATCTGCGGAGTGCCAGTACAAATGCATCTTTAGACCATGGTATAATAATATACTCCGCCTGGTACTCTATTCCGAGATTCGCGTATGACCTAACTGACACGGGCCTACGTCATCATGCTGTTTACAGGTTCTCAAACTTTAAAATGTGGGAGAATTTTAACCAACGGTGAAAATTATTTTAACGGCATTAATTTTAAGTTATTCATGTAGAAACATAGTAAAATAAAACAAATCTAATGTATTAAATTAAACTTTATTTATCTATACAAGACAAACGTTTAAAAAACTAATTCACAGTTACACATTCATTACCAAGCTTACGACGTGAAAAATTTGGAAAACACTGCGACTGCTGACACTGAGCGAGAAGGAAATAACAATTAACACGCGTTCGACAAGGATGACGGTCAGGGCATGAAGTCATATATATATATTTTCTGGCAACCCCAGCCAAGTAAACACAGGACAAGAGAGCTCTTTGTGATTTTAAACAAGCAAAAATGTTAAAAACGTAACAACTTGTGAATACTGTGCATTACCTGTTCGGAGGAGGAGTCTGCTTCGGGATTTTTAACATTATACATATACAACACACTGCACTATACTTGAAGAACGAAACACCGGTAAGATAAAGCTAAAGCCGTTAAACATTCAAAATTTCTTTTGTTTGTATTTGTTATCAACCGAAAATTATAACGGTACAACATATGACTAAGTACTGGTTGACAGATGACAAATAAGATCATATGTGATGTGACATAAGTGACAAGTGTGACCAGTACGAAAAATATTGCGTTCAGAAATCATAAAAAAACGATTTACAATCGATTTGTCATAATCGATTACGAATAATAAAAGTATAAATATAAAATGTCTGGAAAATGTGCAGAATGTAAAAAAATTCTAATAAATAAGAACATATTGACCTGTGCACAATGCCGTAATATATATCACGTCAAATGCACAGAAGTGTCACAAAAATGTTTTGAATTAATGACTAAAAAAAACAAAACAGATTGGAAATGCTGTATCTGCTTATCAAAATCTGCAAAACCGGAATGTAGTACCTCATTACCGTCGCCTATCCATAGCACAGCGGCAGGTCAAGGAAATGAAGGCACAAAAACAGAACAGGAAACTATGACTCATTCAATAGAAATTAACTCTCCAGTACCACCGTCAATCCAAAATTCAATGGCAACTCAAAACAGTGTGAAACCACAAACGGAAATGAGATATTTAACTCGCCGAAAAAAATGTACCCTTCCTGTACCTGTAACTCCGCCAACTCCGTTAGAAAAATCTTCTGAGTCATTATCCCACCCCCCACCCCAACCTAATACAGACCCTATAAATGTAGACCAAAATGTGGAGATGAAGAACATGGAGGACCATATTGATGAAAGTTCACAAAGTGTTCACGAAGTACAAATCCCACAAATCCCGTCCACTTCAAAAGAAGCAAATGGAGCCTTATGCGACTATGGGAAAAGTTTTCAGACTGACAATGTTACAAAGAGAAAAAAGAGTCCATCATTCCATCTTTCCGAAGACGATCTCGAGACCTCTTCAGAAGATGAAGACCTCGAGGACGAGGACTCTACATCAGTAAATAGTAGCATCCAAAAACATTTAAGTTTGCCTAATATTTCAGACATAACAAATGATTCAGAGGTAGCAAGCTTACAGACTGAAAATAAGCAGCTGGCGATCCAACTACTGAGCGCCCATGAAGAAATCGCGCGGTTAAACAGTGAGATCACGGAACTTAAATCTAGAAAAATGTTGCATGAAAGTAAATACATATAAAAAACTACTGAGTGAAGACAGATCAACATCGACCGGAAAAAAGAAAAAAAATAAAAAGATCATAGATACTCACAGACATCAGAGAACTATATCACGGAAAATGAAATGAAATGAAATGAAAATAAAATGAAATGAAATGAAATGAAAATGCTTTATTGCCACAAAGAAGTACAAAATATAAACTAAACTAACTTAAACTAACTATTCTAATAATATTAAGTATCACTCACTAATCCTTACGCCTAAGGTACTTATAGGAAGTAGTACACCTATTCCTAATTCGTCTCCAAATAAGCAACCGATAAGAAATAATATTCAAGACTGTATACCTCAAGTCCAAAGTCCATTGGTAATAAAAGTAAACGAGAAAATACATAGTGAACCCGTTGAGACCAACACAACACAAACAGACGATTCGACCCAAAACAAATTAGTGATAATTAGTAGCAATAATACCAATAAAATTTCGAGTATCGTTAGACATGAGCCTACCTTGAAGAATTACGATTGTTGCCATTATATTACACCAGGAGGAAGTATATACGAATTGCTTAAAAACATTGAAAATAAATTATCTGGCCTAACTCGAAGTGACTATTGTGTCATTATGATGGGAGAAGAGGATGTGCGAAGCAATGTAGACTATCTGAACCAAGTTGAATTTATAAGTAACACTTTGAGCTCAATAACAAAAACAAATATTATTATAACTACTGCGACTTATATACTTGGAAAACAAATATACAACACAAGAGCAGAAAATCTAAATAATCTGATTCGCAACAATATACCTCTTCATAACATACATTATTCCTTCGACTCAAACCTAAACCTAAACCTAAACTGGAGATGTTTTCGTCCAAAACAGGAAAACTAAACAACAGTGGTATGTCGTGCATCATAAACCACATAGGAAGTTTTATTAATTCGTACCAGAAAAATAATAGAAAACATCCCAGTACCTACGTACAGAAGAAAATGGCTTCCCTTTATCTTGCATAATATTGTTTGTCCGAAATACACTTCGCATAGCAGGTTTCGCAGAAACATTTTTAACCGAATGATACTTTTGCATAATTGTATAATTAGCATAACTTTCATGTCGCATAACATTCATTTGGCAGAATTTTGAATAGCAGAATACTAATATCGTCGATTTTACATACGCAGAATTGTATGTAGCATAAATTACATTTCACCGAATTTCTTATGGCATATTGCTCATATTGCAGACTTGAATTTCGCAGAATGTTATTCAGCAGAATAAAAGTTCTGCCGAAATTGTTACCGCATGATACTCATGTCGCTGACTGAACCTACACAAAAGGATTGCTGCCAGAACTACAGGTTAGGTTAGGTTAGAACTGCGACCCCTACATAAAAGGAATTGCTGCCAGAACTGTAGGTTAGGTTAGGTTAGAACTGCGAGCCCTACACAAAAGAAATTGTTGCCAGAACTGTAAGTTAGCTTAGGTTGGAAACTTGGAACTGCGACCCTTACACAAAACGAACTGCTTCCAGAAGTGTAGGTTCCCCTACATAAAAGGAACTGCTTCCAGAACTGTAGGTTAGGTTAGGTTAGAGCTGCAACCCCTACATAAAAGGAACTGCTTCGAGAACTGTAGGTTAGGTTAGAACTGCGACCCCTACTCAAAAGTAACTGCTTCCAGAACTGTAGGTTAGGTTAGAACTGTGACCCATACATAAAAGGAATTGCTGCCAGAACAACAGGTTAGGTTAGGTTAGAACTGCAACCCCTACATAAAAGGAATTGCTGCCAGAACTATAGGTTAGGTTAGGTTAAAACTGCGACCCCTACACAAAAGAAATTGTTGCCAGAACTGTAGGTTAGGTTAGGTTAGAACTGCGACCCCTACTCACAAAAAACTGCTTCCAGAACTGTAGGTTAGGTTAGGTTAGAACTGCGACTCCTGCACAAAAGGAACTGCTTCCAAAACTGTTGGTTAGGTTAGAACTGCGACCCCTACACAACAGAAACTGCTTCCAGAACTGTAGGTTAGGTTAGGTTAGAACTGCGACCCCTACACAAAAGGAATTGCTGCCAGAAGTGTAGGTTAGATTAGGTTAGAACTGCGACCCCTGCTCAATAGGAACTGTTGGAGTAGGTGTTCATTGGTGGAGTAGGGTACGGAAAATATTAATCTCATCAACACTATGCCAATGAATTATTCTGCCTAAGGAAATCCTGCGAAAAGACAGTATGCCAAGTAAATATAATGCGACGCAATTTTTGGCAAAACAATTATAAAATAATAAAATAAATAAATATTAGGGGACATCTTACACAGATCAAACCTAGCCCCAAACTAAGCAAAGCTTGTACTATGGGTACTAGGCGACGATATACATACTTGTATAGATAAATACATACTTATATACATAGAAAACAACCATGACTCAGGAACAAATATTAGTGTTCATCACACAAATAAATGCCCTTACTGGGATTCGAACCCAGGACCATCGGCTTAGCAGACAGGGTCACTATCCACTAGACCAGACCGGTCGTCAAATTATAAATTATTCGGTTATAGGATTATTCTTCAAATTGACATTATGCAATTGCATTATTCAGCTTTACAAAATTGTGCGAAACAACAGTATGCCAGGAAACTTATGCAAAAAGTAATTCTGCGAAATGATGATTCTGCCAAAGGTTGCTATGCGGAAGTAAAATATGACAATAAATTTTATGCAACATATTAGTAATCCGAAGAAAATACCGGATTTTTTCAAACACAAAATCAAGCCCATGAAGTCTAGCAGTAGAACTGTACAGAAAAAAATGTTTGATTTCTTCGATATACTACAGTCTAAACAGAACACTACTTTAGAGGAACAAAATGTGTTACAACCAAAATTGACTAACCTGTCCTGCAGACCTCAAATGTGTACAAATAATTCCTTTCGTGAATAACTTAACACTTTTACACCAAAACATAAGTGGTTTTCTTAGCAAAAAGGACACACTCGAATTATGTTTGCAAGAATTTAAGGAAAAAAACGTGCCAATAGACTTCATATGCCTATCTGAAACATTCATCAAATCAGGCGAAGGAAAAAATATCAGTGTAAAAGGATACAAAATTTGTGCTAGTTTTTCAAGACAAGGACAAAAACGTGATGGCGTATGTATATTGTCTAAAAGTTTTATTGAGTCTCGTGAACTGTCCTTTTTAAAAGACTTCGCGTGTGAAAAAGACTTCGAATGTTGTGGTATAGATAGATCCCTAGGTGTAAATGCATCATAATTTGTATTTATAGGATACCTAAATCTAATATAGACATATTCTTCACTAACATTCAAAATATATTACATAGATTAGCTAAACGCAAGTCAACTAAAATAATTTTAACGGGAGATTTTAATATTAACACTCTCATAGATTATAAGGCGTCCCGTGAACTACGGGCTATATTACAGAATTACGGATTCCATCTCCACATTGATAAACCAACAAGAATGACTTCCTATATAGACCACATAGTCAGTAACCTGTCAAATGTAAAAGCTGAAGTGCATGCTTTGGGCCTGTCTGACCACAATACGGGGCAGACTTTATGTTTTCAAGTAGATGATAAAGATGAGGAAATGGAATTTTGGTACATAAACAAACGTGATTTTTGTGAAGAAAATGTTAGGAAATTTTGTGATTGTCTACGCATTCTAAAATGGTCAGAGACATACGCACAGAGTGACTTAAACAATGCTTTCAATAGTTTCCACGATACGTTCTCACTCTTCTATAATTTATGTTTCCCATTCATGAAAATTAAAATTAGTAACAAAGACAAAAAATCGAGCTGGATTACAAAAGGTATTCAAAAGTCCACGAGTACAAAAAGATATTTACGTTTTAAATACTACAAGACTAAAAATCCAGATGATAAGGTGATATACTATAGATATTCTAAAATACTAAAAAACTGTATAAATCAGTCACAGAAGGAAGACAATCTTAAATACTTACGTACTGCTAAAAACGTTTGTAAGGCATCGTGGAACCTAATTGGAAACCAAAGGTATCAACGCCAACGAACAGAAATCGTCAAAATTAATAACAATGGCAATATTATTCATTGCAAAAAACAAATTTCCAACACATTTAATGAATTTTTTATTAACCTAACAAATAATGATTACGATCACAACAAATATAAATTAAGTCTAGAGTCAAATCAAGCTACTATCTTTCTTTATCCATGTCATGAAGAAGAACTCATTAAAATAGTAAAATCACTGAAAAGTACAGGCTCTGTGGGACCTGATGGATTTTCTACGATTATCATAAAAAAGAGCATTGATACTTTTGCCTCGGTGCTATGCTTTTTGATAAATCTTTCATTTACAACTGGCACATTTCCAGATAGATTAAAAACCTCCATTATTAAGCCATTATACAAAAAAGACAATAAAGAGGACCTTAATAATTACAGACCTATAGCCTTATTATCTATTTTTTCGAAAATTTTTGAAAGAATAATGCATGCGAGGATCGTTTCTTTTTGCAATAAGCATGACACAATTAATACTCAACAAAGCGCTTTCCAAAAAGGTAAATCAACAACCTTAGCAGCATTTAACCTTGTTAAGATAATTACTGATAACATTGACAACAAAGTACCTGTAGTAACTGTTTTCTTTGATATGAGCAAAGCGTTTGATTTTGTATCTCATCATCGCCTGTTGCGAAAATGTGAACTGTATGGTCTCCGAGGATTAGCCTCGAGTTGGATAGAAAGCTATCTAAATAATCGAACTCAATTTGTGGAGATAGACAATATTGACGATAAAAAAATGGTATGTTCTGCGAGATCTAACATTATGGAAAACAACAGAGGTGTACCCCAAGGCAGTGTCCTTGGGCCACTTTTGTTTCTACTGTATATTAACGACCTGCCTTCGGCTACAAGACACCACTGTTTACTCTTCGCTGATGACATATCTGTAGTTATACCATGTGATGATATTAAATTATATAATACGGACATAAACAATACGATTAGTGACATTATACAATGGATGGAATATAATAATTTGCAACCTAACCTGACTAAAACCAAATATATACAATTTTATAATAAAAAAGGACCAATTGATTTAAGTGTTAAATATAAAGGAATTGACATTATTGAATCAGAACAAATTTCATTCTTAGGCATACTATTAGATAAAAATTGCTCTTGGACACCACAAATACAGGAAAAATGTTGTAAAATTAATCGTTTTATCTATGTCCTTAAAAGATTAGCTACTACTGTTAATAAAGCTACCGCTCTTACTGCCTATCACGGTTACGTAGCTTCAGTTATTCGATACGGTCTTCTGTTATGGGGAAACGCAAAAGATATTAAGAGAGTCTTTATTTCTCAAAAAAAATGCGTTAGAGCAGTATGTAACGTACCACCGCTAACACCTTGTAAAGACATATTCAAGAGCCTAAAAGTTCTAACATTGCCGTCTTTATATATACTAGAAGCGTGTAAATTTGTAAGGTTGCATCCTGAATTGTTTACAAAGCTGAGAAATGTGTGTAAATTCAATACAAGATATCCAAACAGGCTTGTAGTGACAAGTAATTATAACAGTAAGCTTTACAGCAAAAATTGTTACCTAATGGCCATAAAAATTTATAACCGTCTACCTAACGACATAAAAGAATTAACTTATGCAAGGTTTGTGTCAAAATTGCATAAGTGGTTACTGGAAAAAGCTTTTTATTCAGTACAGGAGTTATTTTTAGACATTTAGAACTATTTTTATATTTATTTCTTATTTTATTATGTTTTGCTTAATTTGAAATATTTTTATCAAGAGCTGTAGATTTAAATTAATGATTTATATTTGCCAGTCTAATGCGATGGTGAGTAATATGATATGTCACGTCTTGGCACGGCCGTGCCCCCAGATTATGTAAATAGTTTGTAAATAATGTATAGTATAATATAGGTTAAAACAATACATAATTTGCATGCCTAGATTATTGGCGAAATGTGCTGAACTCGCAAAATTGCATGTTAACACCAAATTTCTGTACCTACCACATTTCTAGCAAATAAATTTCTATTTCTATTTCTATCTAGATCCGAATTGTCAAATGTGACAGCGCTATCCTGTGTTGCCAGTAATGTAAACAGAATTACCCGAACGTCTGAAATTTCTTACGTGAATCGGAAGATATTGCTAACGAATAATTAAAAATGACGTGTTATTGTAAAATTTAAGATAAAATACATATAAATGAAAATTATAAAATTATAAAGAAATATTTTAACTTATTAACCATAGCTATAATGTACCCATGTAACATGTTATGTTGAAATTAAGTGGCAATGTTATTGTGACGTAGGCCCGTGTCACTCTGGGAATAGAAGACCATGTTTTATTAGACCATGCTTTAGACAAGTCGCTCACAGCTTCTAAATGAACACATTTATATCTTAAGCATATAAATAGACACAGATAACATTTAGTGATTTTACATCCACGTCCACGGCGATCTGTTATTAAATAAGGACCGGCTAAGTCTAGTAGTTGACGTGAATGGAAAATCAGCCTTTATGCGCTGCGCTGGTAAATTGCCCATTATATTTTTTAAAGTTTGGCCATCGATTCTTTTAAAAGTGACACAATTGTGGGCCGTGCTCCTTGCGAGGTTTCTGCCCCCGACCGGCCATATCAAGTCCCGTACTGAGCATAGCAATAGCTGTGGTCCTGGATGTAAGAGACGTATGTGTTCATGTGTAAAAATGAGTTTAGTTAGTGTGTGTTTAGCACGTAATAACATAGGATGCTTCTGTTCGTAACTACAATCTGAAGCATCTAGCCTTCCCCCGACTCGCAAGAGACCTTGCGAGTCCAAAAATGGATTCAGAGTAATAGATAATGTGTGACTTAGGACTCAACCTGTGACCTTTGCGCATCGTTTCAAGCTCAGAAGCAAATGACTGCTGTTGTGCAATTTTAACTAAAGTATGTAAAGAGTCTGTAAGCTCTTGCGGCGATAGTGAGCCGGTTAGTTTAGGCAAGCCAGGCTTACAGTTATTGATGAACCGACGCACATAAGCCACAGTATGTTGTAGCCTTTTATATTTTGAAAATCTATTAAAGTCAATGACAGATGGTGCATCGTCTGTGCTTGTAAGCATAGACGTTACCTTGATTTCAGGCAGGACCTCCGGCTCTACAGAATTTAGCTCTGGCCATTCATTTTCAGGCTTTAATAGAAACTCGGGGCCCCTCCACCACAGAGCGTTTCCAGAGACATGCTGTGGATCCACACCACGTGTTGCAAGATCACTTGGATTTTCTTTTGTAGGTACATGTCTCCAGGTGGCTCCGGGACTGAGACTGGTTATAGCGGCTACTCTGTTTGCTACAAATGTTTTAAGTTTGGATATGTCTGTCTTTAGCCAAGCCAGGTAACAGCTAGAGTCAGTCCAGAATATAGTGCGAGAGACAGGACGCCTCCAGGCTCTTACTACGGCTGCATATGTTTGTGCTTCTAACAAGCACCCGGCCAATTCTAATCTTGGTATACTTGTACGACGGATTGGAGCTATTCTGTCCCTCGCACACAGCAGGTGGACTTGTTGTTCACCCGAGTTGAAAATGGTTTTTACATAAATGCAGGTTGCATATGCAGTCTCTGCAGCGTCAGAAAAGCAATGTAGCTCTATTGTAGAGGGCGCCTCGCACAATACATATCTAGGTATACTGAGTGCTTTAATGTGATGCAAATTTTTAATAAATCGCGACCAGATTCGCTGTATTTCAGGCGAAACTGGCTCGTCCCAAGATTTGCCTTCTTTCCACAAAGTTTGAATTAATATTTTAGGTTTGACTGTGCACAAGCTTAAAAGACCTAAGGGATCAAATACTTGGAACGTTTTAGACAAAATTGTTCTTTTTGTAAGTGTTTCATCAGAGTGATCATTTTTAATTGAAAAATTTAATATATCTTGGCTGGGTTGCCACCCTAGTCCAAGTGTTTGACAAGCTTGACTCAAAGCTAGATGATCATTTGATTAATGAAATCAGACTTTAATAATAACGCGTTTGAATTTGAACGGTATTTACGCAATTTGAAGCAACCAGAGGCTAAAGCCTGTGAGACGCCGGCCTGTATATGAAGCAGCTCTGATTCAGAGTCTGCACCTGTTAGTAACTCATCACAGTAAAAATCATTTTGTATTATGGTCCTAACCAAAGGATCCTTGCTTTCAGCCCCTAACTGCCACAAACAGCGAGCCGCTAGCCAGCTCGCTGACGCAAAGCCATACGTAACAGTATTTAAAGTGAGAGAGCGTATAGGTAGGTGCTCGTCTTCGCGCCATAGAATCACTTGTAGGTTTCTGTCCATTTCATTCATTAAAATTTGCCTGTACTGTTTTTCTATGTCACCAGAGAGCACGTACCTGTACTGACGGAATCTAAGCAATATGTCAAACAGGGAGTTTTATATATTTGGACCTACCAACTGGATATCATTGATAGAGTAACCAGAGGTAGTTGGACAACTAGCGTTGAAAACAGTTCTTAATCGAGTAGATTCACTTTCCTTCAACACAGGGTGATGAGGTAGGTGGTTCGCTGTGTAACATTGCCTAGACTCCGACAGGTGCCCTAAGTCTCTATATTCATTTATAAAATCAACGTACATTGATTTAAGTTCAGGTTGTTTACTAAAGCGCTTTTATAAATTAAATAAGCGCTTCTTAGCTATGTTAAATGTGTTGCCTAGGCAGTCTGGTGTGTCTTTTAAAGGTAAACGCACTACAAACCTGCCGTCAGATTGGCGATAGGTATTTTCAACAAAGTGTTTTTCTATAGGGTGAGACTCGAACTCACTCCCATTTTTGATGGAGTCCGCGTCTGACGGCAGCTCCTCTGTCTCCCAAAACTTTGTCATTTGGGCCGACAGATCAGTTAAACAAAGATGGCTACGTGTGGTTACCGAATTTACATGTGTAGTGGCTCCCTCTACCGGGCCAGCTACTAGCCACCCAAGTTTAGATGGGATTAGGAAGGTGCGCTGGCTCGTTGGCATTGATTTTGCAGCACCTGTTACGATTGACCAAAACATTTCCACTCCCAATAGCATATCAATTTGGGATGGGACATTAAAAGTTGGATCTGCAAGTTGCATAGAAGCAGGTAATTTAAAGTGACTAACGTCAACATATTGAAACCTCCACAGGGATAAACACAAAAACAACTTCATAATATAGCACTTGACTTTATTCTCACTTCGAATAAAGTCAAGTTCATTTATTCTAACTTCAACTTCACTTTAAGAGCGCTATTACATTTCGGCGTTGAGCGAGTTTAGGTATATTACGCGCTGCGGCTGGCGGTGCGAGCTCAGTACGCCGATCCCTTCTACCACACTCGCACTACAATGATGGATTAAACATTCTTGATCCTTCGCGAAGCATATAGAAATCAACCATAACAACACTAACTGTACTTAACTTTTAAAGTTCTAAAACTGTTATTTGGTAAGTACGAAAATACTAAATGCAGTGCAAATGTACATAGGGGCTGTTCATAAATTACGTCATCTATTTTTGACGATTTTTGACCCCCCCCCACCCCTCAAATCATCCAAAAATCAAGCTTAGGATGAATCTGTTTCCTCCTACGTCATGTTACCATCATCCGATGTCCAGACCCCCCCCCTCTCCCATTTGAAACGACGTAATTTATGAATAGCCCCATACTCGTACTTATGAAGGTATATTACTCGAAAGAAATTATAGGTACCTACTCGCTTATTTACATGTTTCGTCATTGCATTTGGTACCTATATGTTGTAAAGTTTGTATCAACGAGGGTTTAAAAACGAACTGGTACTGAGGATCTGATGATGATTAAGGTGGTCACGGATACCAATCAACCATGTAGTAACATGATTAGGCTCGTTTGATTCGTCTCAACAAGATCTTTGACACTGAAGATACACAGGGTCTGATGATGGAGCTGGAAGGTGGCCACGGGTACCATCAGTCTATCATGTAACTAAACAACTTCGTGTTTGGGCTCGTTTGATTCGTCTCAACAAGATCTTTGACACAAGACAGTACTCAGGGTCTGATGATGGAGCTGGAAGGTACCATTACCAATCAACCATGCAACTAAACAACATCGTGTTTAGGATCGTTTGATTCGTCTCAACAAGATCTTTGACACTAGGTGATACTCAGAGTCTGATGATGGAGCTGGAAGGTGGTCACCGGTACCAATCAACCATGCAACTAAACCACTTCGTGTTTAGGCTCGTTTTATTCGTTTCAACAAGATCTTTGACACAAGATAGTACTCAGGGTCTGATGTTGGAGCCGGAAGGTGGTCACCGGTACCAATCAACCATGCAACTAAACCATTTCGTGTTTAGGCACGTTTTGTTCATCTCAACACACAAGGCACACACCTTGTGTCACATCTTTGACACAAGGTAGTACTCAGGGTCTGATGATGGAGCGCGAAGGTGGCGACGGGTACCTGTCAATCATCATCAGCTCCATCATCAGACCCTGAGTAGTATCTTGTCTCAAACATCTTATTGCGAGGAATCAAACGAGCCCAAACACGAAGTGGTTCAGTTACATGGTAGACTGGTACCCGTGGCCACAGTCCAGCTCCATCATCAGACCCTGAGTACTAACTTGTGTCAAAGATCTTGTTGCGACGAATCGAACGAAGCGAAACACGAAGTGGTTTAGTTGCATGGTTGATTGGTACCGGTGACCACCTTCCGGATCCATCATCAGACCCTCAGTACTACCTTGTGTCAAAGATCTTGTTGCGACAAATCAAACGAGCCCAAACACGAAGTGGTTCAGTTACATGGTAGACTGGTACCCGTGGCCACAGTCCAGCTCCATCATCAGACCCTGAGTACTAACTTGTGTCAAAGATTTTGTTGCGACGAATCGAACGAAGCCAAACACGAAGTGGTTTAGTTGCATGGTTGATTGGTACCGGTCACCACCTTCCGGATCCATCATCAGACCCTCAGTACTACCTTGTGTCAAAGATCTTGTTGCGACAAATCAAACGAGCCCAAACACGAAGTGGTTCAGTTACATGGTAGACTGGTACCCGTGGCCACCTTCCAGCTCCATCATCAGATCTTGAGTACTATCTTGTGTCTAAGGTCTTGTTGAGACGAATCAAACGAGCCTAAACACGAAGTAGTTTAGTTGCATGGTTGATTGGTACCGGTGACCACCTTCCGGCTCCAACATCAGACCCTGAGTACTATCTTGTGTCAAAGATCTTATAGAAACGAATAAAACGAGCCTAAACACGAAGTGGTTTAGTGGCATGGTTGATTGGTACCGGTGACCACCTGCCGGCTCCATCATCAGACCCTGAGTACTATCTTGTGTCAAAGATCTTGTTGAGACGAATCAAACGAGCCTAAACACGAAGTGGTTTAGTTGCATGCAGGGTTGGGCAAAATACTGGCTTCCACGTATTTCAAATACAAATTACAAAATACATTTTTAAAAGTATTTGAAATACCAAATACAAATTACTTTGGTGACGGGTATTTGAAATACAAATTACAGTGTTTAAAATAATGTATTTCAAATACAAAATACAAAATACCTTTCAATTTTTTTGTTTAATCATTTAGTTTTTTTTAACGAATATCCTTTCCTAAAAACTTATAGGGACATTGCGCTAGTTTTCGTCCACTTGACGAAATTTGAATATAAACCTACATTGCTGCACAAATTTGGACTGATTTCAATCCTTAATGTCGAAACAATATATATATCTGTCTACATATCAAAATTATGGACCAGACCAGGACTGGTCCATAAATTCAAAGTCGCTCAGCGAGCTATGGAAAGGGCTATGCTCGGAGTCTCTCTGAGGGATCGTATTCGAAATGAAGTTATCCGTCAGAGAACTAAAGTCGTCGACATAGCCCACCGGATTAGCAAGCTGAAGTGGCAGTGGGCCGGTCATATTAGCCGTAGAACCGATAACCGTTGGGGTAGACGAGTTCTCGAGTGGAGACCGCGCATCGGCAAACGTAGCGTAGGACGCCCTAAGACTAGATGGAGCGATGACCTTCGCAAGGCGGCTGGCAAGAGCTGGTTCAGAGTTGCCGCAAATCGTGCTCAATGGCGTGCAATAGGAGAGGCCTATGTCCAGCAGTGGACGAGAGCAGGCTGATGATGATGATGATGATGATGATGATGATGATCATCATCATCATCATCTCAGCCATAAGACGTCCACTGCTGAACATAGGCCTCCCCCTTAGACCTCCATACGTGCCGGTTGGAAGCGACCCGCATCCAGCGTCTTCCGGCGACCTTAACAAGATCGTCTGTCCATCTTGTGGGTGGACGTCCTACGCTGCGCTTGCTAGTCCGTGGTCTCCACTCGAGCACTTTTCGACCCCATCGGCCATCTTCTCTGCGTGCAATGTGGCCTGCCCATTACCACTTCAGCTTGCTAATCCGGTGGGCTATGTCGGTGACTTTAGTTCGTCTACGGATCTCCTCATTTCTGATTCGATCACGTAGAGAAACTCCGAGCATAGCCCTCTCCATAGCTCGTTGAGCGACTTTGAGTTTTGAGATGAGGCCGATAGTGAAAGACCACGTTTCGGAGCCGTAAGTTATCACTGGTAACACACATTGATTAAAGACTTTCGTCTTGAGGCACTGAGGTATGTCGGACGAAAAGACATTACGTAGTTTCCCGAACGCTGCCCAACCGAGTTGGATTCGGCGGTTGACCTCTTTCTCGAAGTTGGACCTACCTAATTGGACTACTTGTCCTAGGTAGATGTACGAGTCAACAACTTCGAGTACCGAGTTCGCAACAGAGACTGGGATGGGCACAACATTGGCATTTGACATAAGTTTCGTCTTTTTTCAAGCCCACCCGTTGTGAAACTCGGTTGAAGTCATCGAGCATCATGCTGAGTTCCTCCATCGACTTTGCCATGACTACGATGATGATGATATCAAAATTATATTTCGCAAGTAGTAAATTAAAAATGAAATATATTATTTGCTAATCCGTCAAGTAGTCTAAAACTAGAGCATGGACGGAAACTACTGCAATGACCCTATACCCTGGCTGTTGACGAAAAGTTCCGCGCAGAATAGCTTGCGCATTGTATTTGCCCTCGTACAAGTCGTACATTATATTTAAATAAACGTTCCATTTTAGGATTATAGAATTTAATTAAATGTATTTTGTAGAAATGTATTTTGATGCTTGAAGTATTTGAAATACAAAATACATGTGAGTTCAGTATTTGAAATACCAAATACAAAATACTTTTCCAGGTAGTATTTGAAATACAAATACAAAATACAAAAATGTATTTCAAATACGTATTTCAAATACATGTAATTGAAATACTGCCCAACCCTGGTTGCATGGTTGATTGGTACCGGTGACCACCTTCCGGCTCCATCATCAGACCCTGAGTACTATCTTGTGTCAAAGATCTTATAGAAACGAATAAAACGAGCCTAAACACGAAGTGGTTTAGTGGCATGGTTGATTGGTACCGGTGACCACCTGCCGGCTCCATCATCAGACCCTGAGTACTATCTTGTGTCAAAGATCTTGTTGAGACGAATCAAACGAGCCTAAACACGAAGTGGTTTAGTTGCATGGTTGATTGGTACCGGTGACCACCTTCCGGCTCCATCATCAGACCCTGAGTATTATCTTGTGCCAAAGATCTTGTTGAGACGAATCAAACGAGCCCAAACACGAAGTGGTTTAGTTGCATGGTTGATTGGTACCGGTGACCACCTTCCGGCTCCATCATCAGATCCTGAGTACTATCTTAAGTCAAAGATCTTGTTGAGACGAATAAAACGAGCCTAAACACGAAGTGGTTTAGTTGCATTGTTGATTGGTACTGGTGACCACCTTCCGGCTCCATCATCAGACCCTGAGTACTATCTTAAGTCAAAGATCTTGTTGAGCCGAATCAAACGAGCCCAAACACGAAGTGGTTTAGTTGCATGGTTGATTGGTACCGGTGACCACCTTCCGGCTCCATCATCAGACCCTGAGTACTATCTTGTGTCAAAGATCTTGTTGAGATGAATAAAACGAGCCTAAACACGAAGTGGTTTAGTTGCATGGTTGATTGGTACCGGTGACCACCTTCCGGCTCCATCATCAGACCCTGAGTACTATCTTGAGTCAAATAAATACATATAGAATGTCAGGTCGTTTCAAAAAATTTTAATCCTGTCCGGTAGTTTATTAAACTGTACCATTATAAATTATAATACTATAAAAACAGTGCTAGGATCAAAGTCTCTCGTTGCGGTTTACACGCACACAGTATAGCGTTTTACACGGCGCCCGCCGCACACAATGATAAAAAACCTCGTCGTCGCCGTTGAAAATGTGCGGAGCCGACCGACACACGTCCTGCCTCTACAAGCTCTGCCGCGGCACTGAGCTGGCGCAGCGCGCGTCATCGGTAATATAGAGTAGTTTTCAAAAAATTGCCAATAAATTATAGTAGAATTTCATAAACACTAATGTATACCAACAGTATAAGCAAACGTTGCAGATTGCTTGAGTATGAAAATGACTTCGATATTAAGTAGATTTTCGTAGGAATTGACACTTGTTTCGGAGAGAAAATCGAGTTCGTTTTACTTTGATTTTCTCTTTCTCAAAGGTATGTAGGAAAAATATAGTTTGATATGCCTAAAGTACAGGGTATTAGTAATACAAAATAGCCAGGTTTAGCAGAGTAAAATTCTCAACATTTCCAAATAAGCGCTCGCCATTCAGTGCTTCACGGGGTTTTTCGGAAACGACCATCAGAAAAAAAATCATTACTAATTTAATAAGTCCTTTTTCTAATATTTACAACGATATTTATAAAGATAAGAAGACGCTTTTACTGGAACAAGTACTCATTGTTTCTAATAATGAGCGCAAAGTCCTGAATTTCGTCGACTAGTATCATCAATTTTGCATTATTTCGACTTTTCTTGTAAGAGCGCTCTTAAGTGTTTACAGTTTCAATCGATGGCGACGACTGACTGCTCCGGGTAGGAGGGTCGCGTTTTATACCTGATTCTGTCAATGTTGCAGTACCCGCAAAATTTCATAAAAATGAAATCAATCAGAAATTATTACTTAAGATGTGGGTAGTCTGCCGTGGTTGTTACAGTCGGCCGTCCTTTCCGAAACGAGTCCCTTCGTTTTCGTATTTATTAACAATATAAATTAGCAATAATCTCATTACGTAGGTATTTAATCTCTTGACTTAATATTTTACAACATAATATATACTAAATATATGAGTCGTCATCTCGAATGGCTGGAAACGTTACATTAATAGTCATCTCTAATGTACAAGATATTATTCAGCTTGAACACAAATAGTCATCACCAGCTACAATTTAATCATTAAGGTGACAGTCCATTTCCAACGCCAGCAGCACTACCATTCATTTTACTATGAAAATTGACAATAACGCCGACACGGTGACCGGCCGACCGCACCGGCGTTCGCACTAGTAGTGCAGCTGCGGTCAGAAATGGAATGTTACCCTTAGTAGTCATCTCTAATTGCTAATCATATTTAAATAGCAACAGTCATCTCTAATGCCACTGATATTCTTAAATTTAGTCATCAATAATCATATTCAGATATCAATAGTCATCTCTAATGCTACTGATATTCTTCAATTTAGTCATCTCTAATGCTAAATCAGATTCAAATATCAATAGTCATCTCTAATGCTACTGATATTAGACATCAATCTCTGCTGCTAATGAAATCCCATCGTACATACACGCATAATTTGGTTGACTCAGCATCATACTTCTTGATCTTTTGTACCAGTCGCCATTCCTCTAGCAGTTGTCCTACGGCATTCTGATTCCAATTGGCCCATCAATTCTCCTCGATCTCGGTTTATTGTGGTGATCCTGTTTTAGTAGTTTACAACCAATCCAGTTCTCGTAAGTACAAACACGTTCAACCCTGCCGTTAATTCGATATAGAGTGCTCGTAAAATGTCAATCTGAAACTAAAACAGCAATCTTCATTATCTCTTATATCACACACATAGGCCGTTTCGTCTATAGCAGACGATTTATGGTGTAACACCGGAGAAACACCGTTTTTGGTCCGACATGGTCTACCACAGGTCTGACAAGAGAAGTTTGCGGAAACCGGTACTGAGACACCTTGTCGTCGTCTTTGCCTCTTGTCAGCGAGTGTGGCGAACCAGGTCTCATCACAAAACTTGCGACCCTCCACAACACGTTTGCGCCATTCCGTCCGCTGCTCTGCGAGCCTCTCCCAGTCTCGGTGGTCGATATGGAAGGCAATCATGTCCCTCTTTGCGCAATCTTTAGAGCGAAGCAATGGCCTCCCAACGTTACGTTTTGCATTCGCAACCGCACCAAGAAGAACACGACGAGGTAGTCGAGAGGGTTCCATCCTGTGCACATGCCCTAGCCAACGCAAACGTCTCTGCTTGAGAAACGCTGTTAAGCTAGGCAGCTGTGCAATTTCTAGAACCCTTTCGTTTGTCACCCTGTCTTGCCATGTTATTCCTAGGATCTTACGAAGGCAACGCATGTAGAAAGAGTTAATACGACGTTCTATTTTTGCATACGTCGTCCAGGTTTCAGCTCCGTACAAGATGGTATCTTATCTCCGTATGCTTAATATAGAAGCCTGAAAAACCAACATTTTGGTCTTTGTTGTGAGATGCTTGTTTTGCCATACTCGAGTACTAAGCCTCCCAAACGTGGTCGCCGCTTTGCCGATACGTATGTCGACCTCCGCATCAAGCGAGAGGTTGTTCGTTACGGTCGACCCTAGGTAGCAAAATCTGTCAACTACCTCTAACAGCGTGCCATTCAGTGAGATAGCTGGTGCCACAGAAGTACCTTGTGCTAGCACAACGGTCTTCCTCGTGTTAATGGACATAGCAAACAGGGAACACGCCTGTGAGAATTGACTCACCATAGACTGAAGCTCGCGTTCAGAGTTAGCAACGAAGGCTGCGTCGTCGGCATATAGGAGGCTGTCAACGAAAAGATCCTCGCGGTTTCTTTTGGACTTGAGGAGAGAGATGTTAAATATCTTTCCGTCGGCCCTCGTGTGCAGATGGATACTCTGTTGGTTATCGCCGAAAGCGGTACGTAAAATAAGCGAGAAGTATATACCAAACAGGGTAGGAGCCAAGACGCAGCCCTGCCGCACTCCTCTGGAAACAGCAAACGGCTCTGATGACTTGCCATTAAAAGCCATTGCCATTAAGGCAAAGAGTTTCGAAAAGTCTCCTGGAAACACCCGCGATCTGGTCGCTGGCATCAGTTGGACGTGATTCTCTCTAGAAGTAAGGATCTCCGCGACTTCCTTCACACACGCACATACCATAGCGCTGACTGTGACACCGACCACTCTTTAGTAGCAGCAAATGTAGCCATCGCTCAAAAAAGGATACATTCGTCCAAAACGCCAGGTAGGAGAAAGTTTATTCTTTCTAATACTAGGGATGACGAAAAATGCCGTCAGTTTGGGTGTTTGGCAAATAACGAGTTGACTGCTTGGGACGCCAATACGCCCATAGGCGTTGAGTGGGAGAGTGTCAAAAAGCTACTGACTTCAAGCGCCGCTGAGGTTTTCGGATTTGCTGAGTCAAAGTCCCAGGACTGGTTCTCGGCTAATATAGAACATTTGCAACCTCTGTTGGATACTAAGCGTGACGCCGCCCTTAAGCACCGCATGAATCCCTGTTCGGACACTATGGAAATACTTCGTAGTGCTAAAGCTACACTTCAAGTACACGGTACTTTGCACATTCTGAATCCCTAACAACGTTTGTCCTAAAGTCACTTGCCCTAACTGGTTTGTCCTAATGGGCACATGCCCTAACGATCAATTGTCATAACGATTATTTTCCATAATGTAATGGTTAGCCTAAGACTCATTTGCCCTAAGCATTTGTACCATAACTATCAAGATCCCTAATGTTTTTTACCATATTCTTCGAAATCCCTAACAATGTTTGGCATAAAATAACATGTTCTAACTGTTTTGACCTAATGGCTATTACCCTAATGATCAATCGTCATAACAGTTACTTTTCCTATTGATCAATTATCATAACAATTACTTTCCATAATGAATGGTAACGAACTGTTGCCACAAAAGTGGGTTAGGTTAGGTTAGAACCGTGACCCTCGCAAAAACGAACTGCTGCCACAAAAGTGGGTTAGGTTAGGTTAGAACTGCGACCATTGTAAAAACGAAATGTTGCCACAAAAGTGGGTTAGGTTAGGTTAGAACTGTGATCCTCGCAAAAACGAACTGCTGCCACAAAAGTGGGTTAGGTTAGGTTAGAACTGCGACCATTGTAAAAACGAAACGCAATAGGGAAATTAAAATTAGGGCATACGAGTGTTAGGTCAAGCAACGATAGGCTAAGTGAAATTAGGTAACATGATGTTTAGGATATATAATTTTTAGGCCTAACAATAATTAGGCAAAAAAAGAATTATGCTACATAACATTAGGATAAATACTCAATATGGAAAGTGTCATTAGGGAAAAAGATATTAGGACAAAAAAAAATCGCCCATTCGATAATAGGGAAACCAAAACTAGGGAATACGCGCGTTAGGACATCTGATCATTATGACAAACAATATTAGGGAATGCAAAGATAGGAGAAAAGATTTTAGGGATTCAGATATAGATCCTTTGCAAACTTGTACTGGTCAGATCCATTGCCATTGATTGCCATTTTGCCATTTGTCTGATGATTTTCACACTTCGCCAGATACAGGAGAAGTGTCGTGAACAAAAGACCCCCTTGGTTATGGCTTTCGTTGACCTTAACAAGGCCTTCGACACGGTCAGTCGGGAGGGCTTGTACACAGCACTCGAGAGCATTGGGTGTCCACCTAAGCTTCTGAGGCTAGTGGCATCCCATATAACCATTCCAGTCGCAGAATCATCAAAGTGGTAACTAAATGTCAGATGTGTCGTAACAGAGTCCACACAATGTGTCTAGAATTGTTTCGAAACAAAGTGTCGTCGCCGTGTCTACACTTTTCCGTAACAAGGTGTCGACACATTTGTGTGCACTTTGCGTGCGGTTTGCGACTAAATCTGACAGCAAATTTGTGACAGCAAATGTCAATATAAAATACCTCTTGAAAACCAAGGTTTGTCAAACTACTATTAGTGTCTCGTGTGCTCGTAATTCTAGTAAGTCATCATGGGCAATGCAAATGATAATAATCGACCGAAACCAAATAAACACCCAACACCCGTCAACCTTTTACAGAAAAGTTTTTAAAGAAATGCAATAAGCTACTTAGGTCAGGCAACGAATGCTCCAAAAGTTGTAGAGGGAAATGCTCGGAACACAATTTTTGACTCCGTAACTCGGTTTGACAAGTTAGGAGGTGAACATATCAAAAGTCCCCGGCCGTAGCCCTTGAGCGGGGGGGAGAGAGGGGACTTTGAAGGTCCCATTTTCCGGTTTTTCGATTATATCTCGGAAACTATGCATCTCAGCGACATGACCACTTATACAAAATGAAAGTTAATTTAATTTGTTACAAGTTTATTCAGTCAATTTTTTCGATATGTTGAATAGTTTTTGAGATATCCGCCCTTGAAAGTTTATTTAGGGCTCTCAATTTTATCTTGATATATCTATATCAGTGAAGGTGCTAGGCCGTGTTTGGTATCGTTTTCGTATAAATCTGGGGTGCTGAATCCATTTAAGATATCACATTGACACCATTCCACAAAATAAAAAAAATCTTTTTAGGGTTCCGTACCTCAAAAGGAAAAAACGGAACCCTTATAGGATCACTCGTGCCTCTGTATGTATGTCCGTCTGAATACACAAAATAGTTCTTTACCTATAGATGACAGGAAAACCTATTAGAAATGTGCAGTCAAGCGCGAGTCGGTCTTAATGTACGGAATTTGACATTTATATTTTAACTCTGATTATGTGTTCTCTTTTGTATTTCTTCTGTTTTAACTTATTTTCTTATTTTCTTAATTTTATTGGTAATCACGAATTAACTGACATTTAATATATGTATAATTTATTTCTTACTATGGTTTTAATTGTAATGGATTTTTATTCTTTTGATTTTTGTAATTAATTTTGACATTACCGGTGGTGTAATGTTAATATAATTGTATTTGCATGCATTGTACCTACTATGTTTTATCTGCAAATAAAAAAATAAAATAAAAAAAAACCCTCAATACGCGAGTCCGACTCGCACTTGGCCGGTTTTTTTGAAACTCCTCTTGACGCTTAACCGCTGAACCGATTTCGTTGAAATTTGGTATAGAAATAGTTTGCGTCCCGGAACAGGACATAGGATAGATCTTATAACCAAAATCATCTTTTGAAGGTGTGAAAAGTGGCGTGGAAATTTGTACGGGAAATCAATAACCGCTGAACCGATTTATATGAAATTTGGGATGGTCTACATCTTTGATTTAGTTAAAAATGATAAAAAAACATGACTTCAAACCTAAACTTAAACAGTATTAACTTCAAGAAGTCAATTCTGAATTCCCCCCTGCACCTCATTTCACACTTTTAAAGGATGATTTTTGAGATAACTTATTATATCCTGTCTCGGGACTCAAAATATATGTGTACCAAATTTAAATTAAAACTGTTCAGCAGTTTAAGCGTGAAGAGGAGTTTAAAAGAAAGTATTTTAATAAGTTTATATGTTTTTACTTCGGAATGGTGTCAATGTGATACCTTAACTAAATTTGGTACTGCGAATTTATACGAAAAGGATACCAAACATGGCCTCGTAGCTTTACTGTTGTAGAAGTCAAAATAAAATTGAGAGCCCTAAATTCTTATTACTTGGCCAAACTTGCGTAAAAGGAAAAGGTAAAATAAAAGTCTTCGGCAGGAATATAAGACACAAATATAATTTTTTTTTGCGTTACTATTTCAATCATCAAATATAAACATACCTTGATTATACTATTCTAGTGAGATCCTCATAGATAAACAAAAACGTTTACTTAAAAAATTACAAGGTCGAAATGTCACGGAACTTGTGAGAGTAATATTAGACCAGCGGTGGAACAAAAATGGGTTTTGATAACATTAAAGTTTTTTCTTTTTTGATATGTTATTGCATGCATGTTAAATAACATTTATGTAAAATATTAGAAAATTATAGGTGGAGCGTTCGGCCATATTTAAATATTTCAATTTTGCTAAATAACTATGTAAATATAAAATTAAAGTTACAAAAAACTGCAACATGTTCAATAACACTTTAATTTATTCACAGTATTCGGTTTTTAGAAATCTGGAACAGCTGCTTTCTGGTGAACGTAAAAACACGAATTACTTTGTCAATAAAGAATTAAAGTAGCTGATATTGTAAAATTACGATATTATCTATCAACTTAGTATACTTGTAAAAAGTTAGAAATGTAGACAATGTGCTTGTCTAGATATTGATTTCTGGTTAAGCAGTATAGCCAATATTTAATTAAAGTTTGTAGAGTTAATATTACACGGTCATAATAAAGATCTTAGTTCCCACACAAAATATTAGAAATATAAAATCACGGCGACACTAAATACTGATACGTAAGTATGCATTCCGCGCTTATATTGAGTTACATTTCAAACGCGCGGCGTTTTCGCGCGCCGCGCTGTGCGCCATGGCAGGAGGCAGCGATCGACGGTGGCGGGCTAGCGATTAGCGCCCGTAAAAAATACGCAAAACGTTTATAAAATTATTATCAATGGTAAATAGTTATATTGTTAATAGTAGGTACACTAATGGAAACTTACCTACACTTATTTATTTCTATATGTACTAGGGATTGCCCGCGGTTTGGTTTACGTAGAATTCGTTATCGTGTTAAGTATAGAAATAATAGATACATTTGAAAATTATTTTAGGTGCATTGTCATACAGATAACCACCCTTGTTAAAGTAAGTATTCTTCAAATTCAATAGACAGGTGTCATTTCAATATAATTTTGCGTAATTTGGCGCTTTTAGGTTATAAATGACTAGCGACATATATTTTTTGTTTAAGAGCGATATCCGATATATATATCTCCGATAATATTTACTTTATCATTTAAATCAATTTCAAACTAACGTTATTCAATATTTATCATTTTAAAGTCAATTTTACCAACCAACTGAGCTTTACGAGTATACCTACGGAAACAACTCAAAATTTGCATCAAATTAAATGCCACTCTTCTTATCCGTTTCGAACAATCAAGAGGGCCTTTACGAGCTGATGCAGTGAAAATTTTATTTAACCCTCGTCCCTTGAAACCTTCACTACGCTCGAGGTTCAACTTTACGAACCACTCGCTACGCTTGTGGTTCAATTTTAGAATGTTTCGCTTGTTTGGGTATCAATATTAGCACGATTAATCAACAAATTTTCCCCTTGTAAAACAAATAAATAAGGTAGGTGAGGTGCAGGCATATGAGGCCCGGCGGGTAACAAGGCCCAGCATTCAAAAATAGCAGTTGCTCCCTATTATTTTGAATTTGTACTTGTTGCTAAGAAGATCCACTTTCAGTGCAGGTAAAAAGGTCCAGTCCCGGGCCTTATTGAACGTATGAGATGAAATAATAGATTAAAATATTTTAAGATAATTTTGAATATTTTTAATCTCTCATTAATAAGGCCGATTTGAAGAAACTTCTATGAAATTATGACTTATAAATAACACCTTCACTGCGTGGGTTGTCCAAATCGCTGCAGACTTTTCTTGGTCTAACTCTAATAATTTTTCACTTGCTTTATTGACCTAAAGACGTTTTAAAGAATCAAAAAGTCTAATAACATTTAGACACTTATACTTTTTAAAGGCAGTAACTACTTACTTATATAGGTAACTTTTTTTATTAATACATAGGTAGTTATTTACGATAGAAGTGCGAAAAATAGAAATTTTTGCAACGAATGACGAATTTTAAAACACGGCCAAAGGGAGTGTTTTAATGTGCTTATTATAGCACCGGTGTCGTAATGTAGCACCAGGGCCCTATTTCACCAACGTGACATTGTTGCTGACGTCACAGGCATCCATGGGCTACGGTTATAGCTTACCATCGGACGGGCCTTATTCCTGTTTGTCACTATCATTGTATTATTAAAAAAAAACTTTATTATATCGGCAAAAAACAGGTATCTTTCTTGTGATGTTTATGATGATAATGATGACAATTGACACAAGATTTCAAAGAACTTTCGGTAATTCTTGACAGTAAATGAGTTCTGTGTCGGAATTTCGTGAAAACTGTCGTATTTCTTGTGACAATTGTCCAAGTCCCAGCCCCCCCTTTGCTACAGTCCAACCCGAAAGGCACCTTAGGTCGGCGCTTACGTCATTATTACCGGCGCCCCAATACTAATGCGGTGCTACGCGACGTAAGCGCCAACCGCCATATTCAACGTGGTTTGTCACATAGTACCCTGTAAAGGTATGATTCCAGGGATAAAAAATATGTTATAACGTTATCCAGCGTATAATGGAATTCATAAAAGTTTTTATAATTACTACAAGTAAATTTGTTCTTATTTGCATATTATTAAAAAGGTAAATGAAAAGTAATTGAGTAATTTAATTACTAATTAATGTAATCACAATTGCAAATTACACAGAAAAATTAATTACATGTAATTAAATTACAAACATTTTAATTACATGTAATTAAATTACAAACATTTTAATTACATGTAATTAAATTACACGAGTAATTAATTACGCCCAACACTGGTTGGTGGCAAACAACCACACCGCTCGTCTGATGGTAAGCGGTTACCGTAGCCTATAAAGGCCTGTGACGTCAGTAACAGTGATGTCGACAAATGTCGCACCTGTCACGTTGGTGAAATAGGGCCCAGATGTACAGTAAAAATCATGTTAAAAGATAATACTAACTGTTACGAATAAATATTTATACTGTAAAAAATTATTCCACCAAAAACATTTTCATGTAAAATGTTGCTAAGAAGAAACCATAAGCCTAAGACTGGCACTGTTAAAAAGTTATCAGATCTCTTGTCGAGCCAAGCTTCAAACTCTACAAGCCCCTTCACTAACTCTACACCTTAGTCAAAATATGTGGCTTGGCTGTTTTGCTACCGCCACATGGGCATAAGGTGAAAAACTTATTATAATCATTATTTTTAGGGTTCCGTACCTCAAAAGGAATAAAACTGAACCCTTATAGGATCACTCGTGTGTCTGGCTGTCCGTCTGTCACAGCCTATTTGCTCCGAAACTACTGGACTAATAAGTTGAAATTTGTCTATAACCCAAAGACATACATGTAAAGTAAATATGTAATATAAATTTAAATAAAGGGGTCACTTTTGAGATGAATGATAAATAGAAGAAAAAAAACTATATCTTTGTTATATATCAAATGAAGGGGCTCATTTTAGAATTAGAATCTCAAATATATTTTTTTCATAATTTTAAAATAAATAGTTTAGAAGTTATTTAAGAAAACAGGCAAAAAATTAACATTACCCTTATCTCCGAAACTACTGGGTCTTTTTATTATGAAAAAAATACACATATTAGCTCTTTACCTATAGATGACAGGAAAACCTATTAGAAATGTGGAGCTAAGCGTGAGCAGGCCTATGGAACTCTCTGCGCGAGCTCGGATTAATACCTACGAATCTGCTCCCGTTCACGGTAGAAAAGCAAGCCAGTTGGTTGCCACACGCGCTCACGTACGCACGTCACCGCGCGCCGCACTGTATTGACAGTGCGGCGTAAAAATTGTTTTACGATAGTTACACGTATGGCGGGATTCGGGAAATGAATTAGAGATGCACTAGATAAGAAATAGTAAAGATATGTGACGTTCCACGGCAAAAGGTACCGTAGCCCCGACTGAATATTGGAGTGGCGATAATAATAAGCGTAAGCGCCAGCCGCCATAAGCTACCTTTTGCCGTGGAACGTCACATATCTTTACTATTTCATATCTAGTGAATGTCTAACGGCGCGATATCTTAAAGTTCGAATCGCGCGGGTAGTAGGTACCTATCTACTATTGAATTTCTTTAATTAAACATGTAATGTTTAATATGTGTGACAAATGTATAGATTTAGATATCTATCTATTTGAAATAGGTAGTAAATTTTTAATTTATTTTGGTAAATGTTTATTTTAACGACAGTAAGTTTACACCGGAAAGTGCCTACTCATTTTTGCTCTGGTTAACTTATAATTAATTACATTTATTCATGGGGTTTCTATTATTTTTCTTTACTATGTAACATTAATTAACAGAAACTGGAGCATAAAGTGAACCAATGGAAGGGTGCGCTAGAGAACGGCGGTCTGAAACTAAATGTTGCGAAGACCGAGTACATGGCATGTGGCGGCACGGACCCCGACCCCATAAAGGTAGGAGACGATTGTGTCGTGAAAACGAATAAATTCAAATACCTTGGGTCCGTGCTGCACGAATCGGGTGAAATCGATCACGACGTCCAAGCCCGAATTAGCGCTGCTTGGGCAAAATGGCGAGAAGTAACCGGTGTCCTCTGCGACCCCAGGATACCGGTGAAGCTAAAGGGCCTTGTGTACAAGAGCATCATCCGACCAGTCCTACTATATGGTAGCGAGACCTGGCCTGTCCTCGGAAGGCATGTCCAGCAGCTTCACGTCACGGAGATGAAGATGTCCCTGGCGCCAGGCCGGGAAAACGCTAGGTCGAAGAAGAAGAAGAAGACTATGTAACATTAATCTCTATCTGGTTTTAAATTACACGAAGTTTTAAAACTAATTCTTGCTGGGATTATTGCGCGGTTTATAAAACGGCGTAAACACTGCGGTTACTGCAGGGACATATGACCTTTTAAAATGACTATTTCGCAAACACTAAAGCATAATCGGAATATTAGGTATAATTTAAGATTTAGCTTTCCTTTTATTTCACTCCTCTGTTTAAGTGGGTATTTATTTATCATTTCCAAGCGTCAGCAACCCTAGCGTTGTGCCGGTGCGCGCGGTGCGGGGAGCGGCGCGTTGAAGGTCACTCCATTGTATTTTTGTGTAGGTATCAAAACGGTAGGTATTTGCGTTTTGTTTGAGAGATAAGTATCTGTTCGTAAGAACTATTGTATAATCTGTGGCGTGAGTCGGACTTAAGTACTTAGTTTTTGATCCGATCCCTACGGACATTTTACTCACTTTTCACTAAAAAAACATATTGTTAAAAATTGTGTAATGTACGGAACCCTTGGAACGCGAGTCCGACTTGCACTTGGGCGGTTTTTTTTATTATACATACAATAGTTCTTGTAGAAACGAAACGGCCGAGCCACATACTTTGACTAAGGTGTAGAGCTAGTGAAGTTAGGGCTTGTAGAGTTAGAAGCTTGGCAAGAGATCTGATAACTTTTTGACAGTGCGAGCCTTATGGTTTCATCTGGGCAACATTTTACATCAAAATGTTTTTGGTGGGATTTCACTTCTTTTTGTAAGTTGCTTATGACAATCTTCCATCCCCTAATTTAAAGGGTTGGGGGTGATTTACTATTAAAAATCCTGAAATAAGTATCTGGGGGCAACTGTTACACAATGTACTTCTTACTGATTCCCCATATAAACCCTTCACCCCGTAAGGGTAAACTTTGGGGTTGAAATCTGCCTTCACCCCGTAAGGGTAAACTTTGAGGTTGAAATCTATTCTATATCCTTCCCCATAACAATACCTATCTACATACCAAATTTCAACTAAATCTGTTCAGCGATTATTGATTCCCCATACAAGATTAAACCCCCTCATCATCCCCTTAGGGATTAAAAAATTCAAGTTTTTGAATTTATTTGTTGTTTGTGTACTAAAACTATCTTACATATCAAATTTCAGCTTCTTAGAGGACTTCAGGAAGTACCCTAAAGGTATTGATAATCATCAAGTGAGTGAGTCAGTGACGAAATCGAAGTTTTTAGATATGAATAAAATCTAAAGTATAAGAGCTATGCAATTGATATGCTTAATAAGTCCGAGAACTTTGTTTATCTAGTATAATCCAACCCCAAGTTATGAGGGTTCCAAAAAACGACGAAGCGCTTCGAGAAAAGGTAGATACTGTAGATAGTGCCCTTGCGCTTTGCTCGTCTTGGCGGGGGCACTGCCGTGCCGCCAGATGTTAAAACATAATAATAATAAAGATTTATGTTTAGTGACTTTAGTTACCTACTATTTTCGCGTAAACTAGACAATTTTTATATCTTTAGTTAATAAGGCCCAAAAGAATTATTTTTAACTTATTATAAATATCCTCTTGTTGTGAAGTACCAAATATTGTTATTTGTATATGTATAACTCTTAAGTTAAAAACAATAAAATCTGTTATTGTCTACTGTCAAAATGATTATTTTTTGCGGGATTAAGTAATACCCTGCTAGTGTTCAATAAGGCCCACAATAGGACTTTTATAAAAGGTATATTTTCCAAGAGTATCGTAATATTTTTATAACTATTTTGGTATAATGAAGAAACTTCAAAAATAAGATACCTATTTGAGTGAGTTTTTCATACTTCATATCCTGTTTATTAAAAAAAAAACATTTTAATTTAACGTGGGCCGTATATAGGCATATACGGCCGACACGGAATATACAATAAGGTGAGGTCACTTACCTTATTGTATATTCAATATGTATACGTGTAATATTGAGCAGTTGGTTTATAATATACATAATATATTATGATATTGACGTTGAATAGGACAGGACATGACAATAGGAACCAGAAATAGGTATAGTCGGTCAAACCAATTTGTCAGTAAATAAAAACAAAAAACTATATTCATCCTGTTCTTTTGGGTGCTAGTACTAGTGTAAGTCAAAGATAGTATGATGATTCTCTCTATGTTTGAAATGAGACAGTCCTTTGACAAACTATGGTAAAAAATAGTTGTGAATATCATGTACATTTTTATTACAATTTCGAAATTCAAATGTTCTTCCTAATCAACTCGGCCACTAAACTAACTGATAACTTGGTATCCGATCCGCTAACTCGGCGAATGAATCGCCAATTCGCCAACTCTCCGAGCCGAGTCAACGCTATCACACTGCTACTAAGGCCATTCAAAAATAAACCTTAATTCGAGAGCCCGAAGTTTCTTATATGACAAACAATACATTATGACTTAAAACTTTATGGGAAACAAAGGGACCCCTTTAATTTCACGTAATGTCCGCATCTAATTTATATATGTCCACAGTAAACAAACAAATGAATGATAAGAAAAGACAGACAGTGCTGTGAGCGGCAGGTGGGGCGAGGCGAGGGGCGAGGTATAGGTAGGCTATGATAGGGTCTCGGGCGCCGCGCCGGCGACACTGACGGACCAGCGCGGCGTATGTATGAATTTCGCGCCTTTTTAAATATATTTTACTATTACAATGCAAGCTACACACCGAAATTTCTTATTTTCCATAATATGGCTGCGTATATTATTTTATAGTAATAGACTTATTTTTACAGACTCTAATTCAATATTAGATATTATAGGACAAAAAACGCATATTAATTCTAAAGCATATATCTTATTCTTCTAATTTTTTAGCTTGCCTATTAACTTAAGAATTTAGATATGTTGTTGTGGATTTATTAAACTTTAATTCAATATCGACAAAATAATAAGCTAATTTGTAGTTTGACTAAGAAGCACGTTAAAGAAATTTCTAATAATTTTACATTATAAAGCGTCATACATATTATAAACGATGGAACTTAAACATTGCACTTTAATTCAATATTAAAAAATCATTACTAAAAATATATAAATACCTAATTTATATCTAACGCTCGTTCTAACTTTTCGTCATATTTTACAAATATGCTTAAAAATATGTCCCATGTCAGATAAGTATCACTTTTTCATCTTTAGAATTATCAAAACTTTTAGTGCAAAAATCCGGTCCCACTATTGGTCTAATATGTGAAAAATAAAAACTTTTATGACAAAAAAAATCTGGACACAATTTAAGAATCACCCAATTGCGTCGAGGAATCATCTGTATTTTTGCTTGTTTCATTACCTCCTCGCTTCTTTTTTGTCCTTTGTATTCTGTAGCAATTTGTTAGATCTGAAAATAAAGATAACTTGCGTCGTCACGGATGTCGATTTATAGGTTTTAGGGAGTGCAGAATTCAAAAACGATGATCATTTTATAATCCAAGATGGCGGCTACGTATTTTGTCATAAAAGTCGTCATGAATATCGTTTTCTAGGTTTTAGGAAGTGCCGATTTCGAAAATGATGACCAGTTTGGAATCCAAGATAACTGCCGTGCACTTTGTCATAAAAGTCGTCATGGATATCGTTTTATAGGTTTTAGGGAGTGCAGAATTCGAAAATGATGACCATTTTGGATTCCAAGATGTCTGCCGTGCACTTTGCCATATAAGCCGTCATGGATGTTGATTTATAGGTGTTAGGAAGAGTAGAATTCGAAAATGATGACGTGCACGGCAGACATCTTAGATTCTAAAACGGTCATAATTTTCGAATTCTCCACTCCCTAATACCTATAAATCGAGATCCATGACGACTTTTATGACAAAGTGTACGGTAGACATCTTGGTTTCCAAAATGGTCATCATTTTCGAATTCTGCACACCCAAAAACCTATACATATAGTAGTTCGCCCCGAACTGTGAACTCGCGGTTCGCCAAACAGATCAATTGAATGCAGTGCTACTTAGTCTGAGATGGGCATTTCGTAATTGATTCCTGATTCCACGACTACTTGAAATTACTTTGTAATCTGATTACCGATTCCTAGATTACTTTGTAATCTAACAATACCGAATTACTAAGTACAATTCCATTTGAGGAATCAGGAATCAATTTTTCGAATACTACAATTACTAGTAATAGAAATCAATGTCGATTCTTCATTAGGTACAGGAATATATATTACTTGATTCCTTTCAGATTACATTGCGTACTACTACATAAGTACTATCAAAAGTACATTTCGATAGTAGATATAGATGTTGTTGACTTACTAGGATGCATCTACCGATACCTTATTTGAAACAGGTGTGCAGATTTCGAAATTGATGACCATGACCAATAAAACGACATCCATGACGACTTTTAACATAGTGCATGGCAGCCATCTTGGATTCCAAAATAGTTATTATTTTCGAAATCTGCGCTCCCTAAAACCTATAAAACGACAGCCATGACGACTTTTATGACATACTGCATGGCCGCCATTTTGGATTCCAAAATGGTCATCATTTTCGAAATCAGGGCCCCCTAAAACCTATAAAACGACACCCATGACGACTTTTATGACATAGTGCATGGCCGCCATCTTGGAATCCAAAATGGTCATCATTTTCGAAATCTGCGCCCCCTAAAACCTATAAAACGACACGCACGACGACTTTTATGACATAATGCATGGTCGCCATTTTGGAATCCAAAATGGTTATCATTTTCTAAATCTGCGCCCCCCAAAACCTATAAAACGACACCCGTGACGACTTTTATGACATAGTGCATGGCCGCCATTTTGGATTTCAAAATGGTTATCATTTTCTAAATCGGGGCCCCCTAAAACCTATAAAACGACATCCATGACGACTTTTATAACATAGTGCATGGCCGCCATCTTGGAATCCAAAATTGTCATCATTTTCTAAATCGGAGCCCCCTAAAACCTATAAAACGACATCAATGACGACTTGACATAGTGCATGGCCGCCATCTTGGAATCTAAAATGGTCATCATTTTCGAAATCTGCGCCCCCTAAAACCTATAAAACGACACCCATGACGACTTTTATGACATAGTGCATGGCCGCCATTTTGGAATCCAGAATGGTCATCATTTTCTAAATCTGCGCCCCCCAAAACCTATAAAACGACACCCATGACGACTTTTATGACATAGTGCATGGCCGCCATTTTGGATTTCACAATGGTCATCATTTTCTAAATCGGGGCCCCCTAAAACCTATAAAACGACATCCATGACGACTTTTATGACATAGTGCATGGCCGCCATCTTGGAATCCAAAATGGTCATCATTTTCGAAATCTGCGCCCCCTAAAACCTATAAAACGACACCCATGATGACTTTAATGACATAGTGCATGGCCGCCATTTTGGAATCCAAAATGGTCATCATTTTCTAAATCTGCGCCCCCCAAAACCTATAAAACGACACCCATGACGACGTTTATGACATAGTGCTTGGCCGCCATTTTGGATTTCAAAATGGTCATCATTTTCTAAATCGGGGCCCCCTATAACGTATAAAACGACACCCATGACGACTTTTATGACATAGTGCATGGCCGCCATTTTGGAATCCAAAATGGTTATCATTTTCTAAATCTGCGCCCCCCAAAACCTATAAAACGACACCCATGACGACTTTTATGACATAGTGCATGGCCGCCATTTTGGATTTCAAAATGGTCATCATTTTCTAAATCGGGGCCCCCTAAAACCTATAAAACGACATCCATGACGACTTTTATGACATAGTGCATGGCCGCCATCTTGGAATCCAAAATGGTCATCATTTTCGAAATCTGCGCCCCCTAAAACCTATAAAACGACACCCATAACGACTTTTATGGCATAGTGCATGGCCGCCATTTTGGATTGCAAAATGATCATCATTTTCAAAATTGGGGCCCCCTAAAACGTATAAAACGACATCCATGACGACTTTTATGACACAGTGCATGGCCGCCATTTCGGATTCCAAAATGGTCATTATTTTCGAAATCGGCACTCCCTAAAACCTATAAATCGACACCCATCTCGACTTTTATGACAAAGTGTTTTGCTACCATCTGCATGCAAGACATTTCTATTATTTTAACGTACAAAAATGGCCCCCTGTCAATGTTCAATCGAGATTTAATCCATAATTTATTCGATTAATATTGAGATTAATTCAATTTCAATCTATGTTAGGTCGACTAAACTAATCGCGATTAAAATTTGAGAATTAACTTTTTTTATTCCATTAATTAGTCGAATAAACAGTTAATCGATTAATGCCCATCTCTGACCACGGCATTTTTACAGTTTGAGAATATCTGAAAACAAATCAACACAAGGAGCCATTTTGTAAATCCAGTAACATACCAGTAACTTTGTTATTACTTTTGACAGCGCGTGTCATGTGTCAACACAGAGTCGACACAAAGTCGAAACATTGCGACTACTTTGTGACTGCAATATTTCTCAGCCTTAAACCATATTTATACATCATAATTAACAAGTTTCGTAGTATGTAAAGCGTTATTTCTGTTATTTAAGTATAGTATACGCATCGAAGTACTAAAAATGCTTCAAATAATATAGTTATGAACACAGGCACTGAGAAGTAAACAATTTCATTTCCGGCTAAACTAAAACAATGTGGTGGCGCGTTGATTATATTACACTTTGTTTATCAAATCACTCGAGCATTTTCAAAATCAAAAATCAAAAATCAAAATATTTTATTGATACAGTGAAACTTATGATTAAACAAGGTCAGGTAAACTTATTCTAGTTAAACACTGCTAAAGTTCTTGCAAGATATGAAAATTGCCCGTGACACCTGCACTAGGCTATGCCTGTCTCGCAGGATGGCACTTTTCCTAGTTTGCCAGTTTTTATTGATTACATTAGGCGCTAAAGAATTCACTACTATCAGCTAAATTAACAAAATGCATGCTACCTTACAGTCTACTACTAAGAGTACTAATTATATTATACTACAATTTTTGTGTCTACTATGACACCAACTTTAATAAAATTAAAATTAAAAACTTAAAGCTAATAAACTACAAGAACTAGGCAAGGAAGGAGGAGATACTTATGAGTCGTGTGTGTGTGTGTGTGTTTGTGTGTAAGTGTGTGTGTGTGTGTCAGAGTGTGTGTGAGTCTATTAGTATGTTAATATTTTTTCTGTTTCACTATAATTCAAAGTACTTAACCATATTTTGACTTTATATTGAGCCTCTTTTACCGAACAGGTTTTAATGTCGCAATTTTTGTTCACAACCTTGTATACAGCTAAATGCTTGTATAAACCAAATGTTTTAGCAAAGTGTGACTTAAGTGTAGGTAAGGGAAAGACAAAGTTGCGCTTTTTCAGTGATTGTTCATAATTTGGCATACAAAGTATATGTTTGTGTGCTATAATGGAACTACGCAATTAAAAATGAGATAAAAAAATATGGTTTTATGAATTATAACTCCTATAAGTACCTACCTAGCAATAAAAATAAAAGTACCTAATCTTCGTTTTAACGTTATCAACATACTTCAATAATGTCATGTAAAAAACACGTAGGTACGACTAAAAATAAGTACATACGTTTATGATCAATGCAACTACACCATTGCTGGTTGATAAGAAAATATTGGTACTCTCACCAGAAACCAAGTTCATAACATAAATAAAATGTGTGTATCTCATTGTACCTATATAAAAATACAAAGTTTCGTACGTTTGAGAAGTCTGCTGGAGACGCTTGCGTCCTGGCGACAATTAGGTAATTTAACTAGCCATGGCTAACTCAATCAACGTTAAAAACTGCAGTACAATTTTTTTTAGGCGTCTTTTTTGCTAAAAAGTATGTATTTACGTGAATTTTCTTTAATTAAATTTTGGGGTTGCTGGGGAGATGCTCTACAGCAAGTCCGAATTGAGTTAATTGTACTCTCGATCTATTGAGGTACAATTTTTTTTAAGTATGTACTAATTCAGTACATATTGTGTACATCAGCATTACGTTTCAATAAATCACAAAACAGACAGTGGGGTTTCCAGGGAGCATGACGTTGGGAATCATGATGTTTTGACTTTTCGCAGTAAATCAACGTAGAAATTTCTGTAGCGAGTATAAATGGTTCTTGCAGTGAGATCATTAGGATTGCACCTTGATTTAACATGCAGAAGGTCTCGGTGTCTAGAGCAGCGTAAAAGGCCTGGAGTCATCCAAGGCTGGATTGTGAATTTAGACCGACTAACAGTGATACTCTGCGAGTGAACTTCTATAATTTTAGTTAATATTCCATTAAACTCATCGACAGCTTCATTTACCAGCTTTTTGGAAGTAACGGTTGACCAGTCAATCTTCTTCAGATCACTTTCGATTGCATGGTAGTTAAATGTTTTCATAATACGTGATTTTTTGATGGGTTTCGGTTGATTTAAATGAATACCGGCAAGAACAAGATCATGGTCTGTAATATCTGATTTAAATCCTTAGATTCAGAATAATATTTAGAGGTGATATTAATGTGATCAAGACACGTATCTTTTCTCGTTGGCTTGGTTACTGTGGGGGACAAGTTAAGTTCTGCCAGTAAGCAAAGGTAACGAGCACTATTATCCTGTTTACTATCAGGGCATATATTAATGTTAATATCTCCCGCGACTATCTTACACTGATTATTGCCGGTGCGTTTGAGGTTATTTTCGAGAGAATCGATGAATGGATCAATATTAGTGAAAGAGGGAGACCGGTATATAGCGTACAGAACAACCTGTTTATTCAGGTTTACACAAAGACAGTTGGCGTCAGTGAAGTCAGGCTCTTTTACCTCGCACTCCCATCGATCGTTGACATACACCACGACGCCACCAGCTTGGTTGATAAACTTAGTTGTTCTATAAGAAGTGTAACTGTCTATTTGTGGGATTACAGAATCATCGTGTATCCAACACTCAGTAAGAACGATTACGTCTAAATTAATATTTAACCTAGCTAAAAGTACGAGGAAAGCGTTAAAATTTTTGTTTAGACTTCGTATATTTAAAGTAAGCACTTTGAAGGAGAATTTGTCAATTATGTTCAGACAGTTTTCAGGTAAGTCAGTTGAGTGGCATGGAATTTCAGCCTGATCAATTTCATTCAGAATGTGTACAGATGTTCCCGTTATAATATGTTAGAACTGCAAGCATGAGTATATTCAGTATGATTTTTGAAAATCCTGCCACGCAACATGCATCGTTGTAAATAGACATAGTGTACAATAGTGTATTAGTGTGAGATTTTGTATAAGTGAGCGGTGAATGTACCTCATCAGACCAAGACATACAGCATAATATAGATATGAAGCAAAAAATACTAAGCGTCAGGTGCAGAAGCTTCTCCGAGTGCAAGTGTTGATTCTGGCTGCTCCGGATCTCTGACAGCGTCCACTCCCAATAACTGATCAAGGTCGTCTGAAGTTTTAATGGGGATTGTTTCGCATCCTGGTCCTCTGCCTTCACGCTTCCGTATGTAGATTGTCCCTCCGTGGGTCCAGCAGTGTTTAAAATTAGCTTCGGACGCCCGGGCTCTACTTTCGCGAAACAAGGCTCTATTCTCTCGAGTGAGACGTTCGTTGAAGTAGATTTTGGCAGCAGGGCCGTTAATGTCGACATCATTGGTGTTGAGGCGTCTTGATCTTGCCTCTTTATAAAATTTGTCTCTCGTCCGCCTCGTGGTGAAGCGAACGACGAGGGGTCTTGAACTAGTACCTTCTCTACGCCGGCCAGCTCGGGAGGCATATTCAACGTCCGTTTCAGTAATGCTAAGGCCGATTTTTGCAGCTGTGACCATAACAATGTGCTGCGGGTTCTCGTTCTGGTTCTCCGGGATGCCAACAATTTCGACCTCGTTCCTTAGAAATTGTTGAGCCTGGTGGTTGAGCTGGTGCTCCAGTTCAAATACTTTGTTCTTGAGAATCAAAACTTCCGCAGCTTTTTCTTCGGCCGCCTCTAGCCGCCCCTCGAAATCGGTAAGTTTTGACGTTACCTGCTGTAATTGATTTTCGCACCGACTAATCGCTAGGATCGCGTTATCTAGCTTCGTCTTCATACAGGTGACGTCTTGCCGCAGTAGCTGAATTTCGGTGGTAAGTGCGGTGAGCGGGTCACTCACGGGCGCAGGCTCCTCCACTGCCGCTGGAACGCTGGTGTCCTTCTTTCTTCGAGTCACGTTATCCACCGTCAGGTTACTTCGTACGGGCGTAGCGGTGTTGTCCCCTCCCTTCTTCTCACTGTTGCGGCACTCAGGGCAAATCCATTTGTCTCTGGCGTCTTTGCTTAAGGAAGCAAGATTAATACACTGGTTACAATAGAGTTTCTTACAAGTAACTGAGCTACAGATGATGGAAAGTTTATCAGTAACTTTGACGTTACACCCGGCACAAGTTTTTCCGCTTTTTCCGCTCATTTCAATGTCCTCTGTACCACGAGATTTTACTTAAAGTTGAAACTGTCGTTATTCTATCGTTAAGCTATCGCTGGTATCGAGGTACGGGGGCGCGCGGCAACCGAGTCGTGTGAGCGGCGGGGATGACTCACCGCACGAGTAACTTGCGCGCACGGTAAACGATTGGATTTTTAACAAAAAGAATATCGATATAGTCGTTTAACAAATCCACTTAGAGACGCACTGTTTACAACACTTTGGTCTTTGGATGTTTAAATATCACAATGAGTGTTTTTTATGTCGATAATATCGGTTACATATCAGAATACCGAAAGTTGATTTACCTAATGTCGAATCACCTATGCTCGATTCACCTATTTTTTTAAACACCTAATGTTTTATTAACCTAAGCTCATAACACCTAATGAACGAATTACCTAATGCACGTTTCACCTATATTTTTTTTACCTAAGCTCAGAATGCCTATGGTCGATCTACCTAAACTTGATACATCTAATGCTTGAAATACCTAAAACCGATTTACCTAATACATGAAACACCTAAAGCTGACATACCTAATGGACGATCCACCTAAAGCTGATATACCTAATGAACGATATACCTAAAGTTGATTTACCTAATGGATAAAATACCTAAAACTGTTATACCTAACGAACGAAATACCTAAAGTCGATATACCTAAAGGACGGAATACCTAAAGTCGATATACCTAATCCACGTAATACCGAAAGTCGATATACCTAATGTCCGATATCCCTAAAGTTGATTTACCTATTGAACGAAATACCTAAAGTTAAAATACCTAATGCACGTAACACATAAAGTTGATATACCTATTAGGTACTGTTAACTGTAAAAATATGGGTGCACAAATCATCTCAAAAATATGTCCCATAGCTCTTATGTCAGCGAATTAAGAACTATGGGACATATTTTTGAATAAGTTGGCTACACCCATTGACGTATAATACAGTAGCGTAGCGCGCGTAATGCGAACTCATCAACCAATCGCGCGCGTGATGCGAACTCATCAACCAATCGCGTTGTAGCGGTTTCACACCGCTATACTGGCCCCTGTCATGCCTCATTATTATTGCCCGTAAAGCCAGTCCCTAGATATCTATGTCAATGGCTACACCGATATTTTTACTGTTGACTGTATGTAATGAACGAAATACCTAAATTCGTTATAAAAAATCATTTACTGCAGATAATGTAAGTAAGTACCTAAATATAACATTAATAATAAAAAAAAAAAAAAAAATGACGCTGTCAACGTCAGTCGTGTTTTTATAAATTTTCTCAAATTATTTTCTAGATTTTGTATTTACATGTTGCTTTCTACATTATTTTTATGAAAAATATAACCCAAGACTGCTGCGTACTATTACATATATATAAGGGTTATAATTGGCCATAGAATATGATGTCCTAACATGTACGACAAAACTTCCTAAGTAAAAGAAAATGCAAACGAGAAGCAAAACACGAGCTCAACTAGCGTCTCCACGAAACGCACGCCCACCACCCCCGTCCGCATCATCCGTCTCCTCGCAATCGTCGTCGGGCGATGAATTCGCCACCGCGCCCGACACCAGCGAGTCGAGCGATGAGTGCGGGCCGCCGCCACCGCCGTCACGACCACCTGCGCGGCGCGGGCGGCCACCGCTGTCGGCACGCTTGGGGCCTGCGGGACATCCTGCCCCGCCCACGGCTCCCGCTGCCGGTGGTGTAGTGCGTCGCATGCGATGGTCTCAAACCATTAATGAGAACGTCATGCGCGCCTACTATGGGGCTACAGAGGGGGGAACCAACTTATGCGCGTACCGTGTCCGAATGCTTCCACTGTTTCAGGCCCTCGAACCGACCATCGACGTGACTGCGCAACGACTATCGGATCAGGTGCGAGTCATCCAGCGGCAAAAGCGGTTGGATGACTCGACACTTGATCGGCTTCGCCTGGAGGCTCTCTCTGCTCGCGCAGCTTCTACCTCGGCGCGGGATCCGCCCGCCACGTCGCCGGATCCGGTGCCGGCACCCGACCAGGCACCGGGGGCGCCGCGGGTAGATCTCAGTGCCGACGAGGAGGAGTTCGCGCAGAGTGTGGGTAGTACAGCCAATGAGCAACTGAGGAGGACTCTGGACGAGGCGATTACGCGGTACCGCTCCACACCCGATACTAGGCCACGATTACCACGTTTGCCTATGAATAGACACAATCTAGCGCTAATGGGAGCCCTAAACGCTTTACTAGAGCCATATTTGCGGACTTGTAAAGATTTAGGTGATACGCACGCGATCATGTATTGCGGAGCCATCGCGGCGTGCCATGTTGCACTAGTCAAAAGCCACCGAAGTCTTCAGTAGTGCCATCAACATGGAGTTTGGTGTCGATAAATGTGCGGTTATGCATGTACAGCGGGGGAAGGTTGTAAATTCAACAAATTTACAACTTTCTGAGACAATGTCTTTCAGGTCTATCTCTGAATCAGAGACCTATAAATACCTTGGTATGTCACAGTCGTTGGGTATTGAGGACGAGGGTATTGGACGGTCGGTGAAGGAGCGCTTTTTCAGTCGGCTCACAAAAGTCCTTAACAGTCATTTGTCAGGAAGGAACAAAGTGCGCGCCTTCAACGCCTGGGTAATGCCTCTTCTCACATACTCCTTTGGCATACTAAGGTGGACTCAGACCGAGCTGGACGCCCTGGATCGGAGGGTCCGGTCACTGCTCACCACACATCGCATGCTACACCCACGCTCGTCAGGGTTACATATCAGAATACCGAAAATCGATTTACCTAATGTTGAATCACCTATGCTCGTTTCACCTATTTTTTTAAATACCTAATGACCAATTAACCTAAGCTCATAACACCTAATGAACGAATTACCTATTGCACGTTTCACCTACAATTGGTTTACCTAAGCTCAGAATACCTATGCTCGATTTACCTAAAGTTGAAACACCTAATACTCGAAATATCTAAAGCTAATATACCTAATACATGAAACACCTAATGTTGATATACCTAATGCACGAAATACCTAAACTCGGTATTCCTAATGATCGAATTGCCTAAAGTTAACATACCTACTGCACGAATTACCTAAAGTCGGTATACCTAATGATCAAATGACCTAAAGTTAACATACCTAATGAACGAAATACCTAAATTCGATACACCTAATGCACGAAATACCTGAACTCGATGCACTTAGTGAACAAAATATGTACCTAAAATCAAAAATATAATTATTGTTTAGTAGAATATTATTAGGACATACTTACAACATTTGGTATATTTTTTTTAGCCAAATCATTCAATTGACTTACTATTTTTTATTATAATATAAGGTCTAGTCATTTGCCAGAGTCGAGATAGGTGCGACGACGAGCAAAGCGAGGAGGAGCGTGTTAGGTTAACTGCGACCAAACAGTACCAAAACCGACTTTTATTTCATCGTCATGATGCTAACTTACAAAAATTAAGATTTTGATAAGATAAGATAACTAATTTTGTATTAGACTTCAGAAATCATTCTACTACCTAAAAAGAAGCGTTTCAAAAATTGTATTTTTAAGTTGTTATCCAAACAAACAGTTTCTACTGTAAGGTTGGGAAATCATACGATTTATTGGGTGGAGTTGCGACTTGATCATTCGGCAAAATGATATGAATTTTGTACTAGGTATATAGACTTTAGGTATTCCGTGCATTAGGCATATCGACATTAGGTAATGCGTGCAGGAAGTATATCAACTTTAGGTATTTCGTGCGATAGGTTTAACAGTTTTTGGTATTTCGTCCATTAGATAAATCAAATTTAGGTACATCGTTCATTAGGTATATCAGCTTTAGGTGTATCGTCCATTAGGTACATCAGCTATAGGTGATTCGTGCATTAGTTACAATAGCTTTAGGTGAAACGTGCAGTAGGTAAAACGTGCATTAGGTATATCGTGCATTAGGTATTTCGTCCATTAGGTTATTTAAGCTTAGGTATTATAAACTTAGGTCAGTCAATGTTTAGGTAAAATGATTGATAGGTAATTTAAAAATAGGTGAATCAAGCATAGGTGATTCAACATTAGGTAAATCAGTTTTCGGTATTCTGATATGTAACCCTCGTCAGTTATGAGATTGTACATCCCACGGAAGTGTGGAGGCCGAGGCTTCCTAAACGCCAAGGATCTCCACAACCGCGAGGTGTACAATCTCAGGAATTATTTCCTTAACAACGAGTGTGGGATGCATCGTGATGTGGTGGCAGTAGACAGGAACCTCACACCGCTCTCCTTGGCAAACGAGAACTGGCGCAAACCTGTGGTACTAAGTACTGCGGATCGCAAGGCGGCATGGGAGAGTAAGGCGCTACACGGGCGGTTCTACAAGGCCCTCACGGGACCCGATGTGGACCTGCTCGCGTCGGTGAACTGGTTACGATTCGGGGACCTCTTCGGAGAAACCGAGGGTTTTGCCTGTGCAATTGCGGACGAAGTGATGATGACGAACAACTATCGGAAATATATCCTGAAGGACGGTACGGTCGACATTTGTCGGGCATGCCGCCGTCCCGGAGAGTCACTCAGGCATATCATTTCCGGTTGTTCTCATCTTGCTAACGGTGAGTACTTGCACAGACATAATCTCGTAGCCAGGATTATTCACCAGCAACTTGCTCTTCTATACGGCCTTGTGGACCGCGAAGTACCGTACTACAAATACTTACCTGCGCACGGTGGTCTGGCCCTAGGCCATAATTCAAAATATGTTATGTGTTATTTTTAAGTGTCAAATGCATTAGTATTATTCACTAATAAATGTACTTTAAGGAGGTATAAATAGATCCTGGATAACTCATTATTTTCATTCTCTAATTAACGTCGAAAGTGAACTGAACTCCCGGTTGTACGCGCTCTCTTATCGGCAACTAATTAAGTGATCGGTCATTAGTGGTGAATTTCTGCTGAATTTGTGTATTTACTGATTATTATGAATATGGAGCTTCAAGAATCAGGTATGTAGTTTTGTTTATCACCCTAACTTTCACTCTTTTTAGAAAAACATAATAATAATAAAGGGTCTACGCCATGACAAATTGTAATGAGATTTGTTTTAAATGTTATTTCTTTACTTGGAGTTTTAGTTATTTTATTAATCCAACGTAATGACAAGATTTATACCAGTTTAAAGCTTATTTTTTCTAGATTTATAATCATGAAAGTCTTGCTGCGTAAACTTGCGTATTTAGTTTTTAAAAGCCTGCTACGCCTGCGTAGCCGGCTTCGTAGCAGTGCTACAAAAATAATACGTAACGAAATTCACTATTATTTTTTTATTTTCAGATGATAAGTACGTGGGATCCTTTACAAGAGGCTTCATATTTGAACTCTGGCTATCTTTCAGTGGTTCGGACAAAGATAAACGTCTTCAAATTATACAACATGTGATAGAAATGATACCAGATGCTGAAAACGTGGACACCAACAATTTGGATAACATCATAAAGTATATTTGTGAACGAATTACAGTTATTTGGAAATCCGCTTCGCGAAATAAGTCTGCGGTTCTCAAGAAACATTCTGAGTGGCTTAATAAAAAGCAAAGTGTTAATATGCCAAAAATAAAATTGGGGGCCGATAAGTCCTCAACTGTTCAATTCGTTCAAGAATCATCATCGCCGGGAACCTCATCTGCAGTTGGACGACCTAAAAAAGAGTTTACTGCTTGTAGCAAGCGGTCAAAACGCAGAAGATTAGCAGCACTAGCTGATCTTGATGGATCAGCGGTCAGCGATTTAACGAAGGCATCAGACAACGAGACCAAAGAAATAAACCCTGACGACGTGCTTTCCCTTCTGACAGGCGCTAAGCTCACCAAGCATCAATATTTGTTACTGCGTGAGTTTATCAACTCGCGAAAAAATCCTGTTTTACCTTCATATGAAAAAGTTCTTAAAGCAAAGAAGAAATGTTATCCAGAAATCATCAGAGTTACGGAATCAGCAGGCGAAGTGGAATTGCAGAGTTTATTGAATCATACTGCATCTCGCGTAGAACTACAAAACGAAGTTTTAAGTACTATACCAGAGGAATCGATGGCCATAGTGAATATAAGCAAAACTTCGCCAGTTCAGATATGACCGGAGACGGAAGCCTATTCGTAACATCGTATGTACCTCTTCGATTGATTTCAACCACTTCATCATCGGATGACGCCGTGCTGCTTTGGAAAAACCCGCGCCCATCGTCGACTAGATACTGCCGGCCAATTCGATTTCAGTTTATTAAAGAAACTAAAGATTAGACTGTTAACGAACAAACATACTTTCAAGAAAAAATTGAGCAGCTTGTGCCTACGATAGTGAAGTACGGAGACGGCAAAGAAATAAACATAAATCACTGTTTGCAACTCACCATGCTTGATGGGAAAATATGTGCCGCACTCAGTGGCACTTCCAATGCAACGTGCACCCTTTGTAAAGCTGTGCCAACTCAAATGAGAGACGTTCCTTCTAGCATAGAAAGGCCTATTGATTTTAGTAAATTGGAATTTGGACTCTCGCCGTTGCATGCGTGGATTCGGTTTTATGAATATTTTATTCATTTATCGTACAAACTTGAAACAAAAAGATGGTACGCTACATCAGAGGAGGATAAAAAGCACATAGCTTTGAGAAAGAAAAAAATCCAGGATGAGTTTCGGCAGAAGTTGGGTCTAATTGTAGACAAAGCACGAAGTGGAGGGAGTGGCACATCCAACGATGGAAATACTGCGAGGAAATTTTTTAAGCACTCTGATGTGTCTGCTGAAATCACAGGTATCCAGCAAAGCCTTATTGAACATTGTGGAACTATTTTGGAGTGCATATCGTCTGGTTATACAATCAATGTAAGAAAATTTGAAGAATATGCCACAAAAACGGCTGGCCAACTCATGGATGCATATGGCTGGTATCCTTTGCCTTCATCAGTACACAAAGTGCTTATACATGGTGCCATCATTATAGAAAACGCTCTAGTTCCTATTGGAGAGCTGTCCGAAGAGGCAGCTGAGTCAACAAATAAAAATATAAAGATGTTCAGGCGAGACCATACCAGAAAAATGTCACGAACCCACACCAACGAAGACCTTATTCACAGGCTTCTTTTAAACTCGGATCCATTAATAACCTCCAAGAGGAAATTGCCGCGTAAAAAAAAAACTACACTTTCTTGTAACGTATTAAGCTTATTAACTAGTACTGAATAGAATTTAATGCTTCACTTATTGTTTTCGTTTGCTTTACTGTTATCTTTTCTATAGAAGTATACTCTATCTTTATGATTGATTTTTCCATTTAGTATTTAATTTTTTTTGCCCGCGGACAGCGAATCGGGGCAATTTTTAGGTTAGGTATTTATTTGTATTAGTTTAGTTATTTTGTTTTAGTGTTTCTTATGCATTTTTAGTATGTATTAATAGTTAAAACTAACAAAGACTTCAGGTTTTTTATGATGTGATTTTTAATGGAGAAAAGTTTAATATACTTATCATGTTATATACTGAAACAAGTGTTTTATTTTATTAAAAACAATATTCGTTACATCATATACTCATTCCCGAAAAAAAACTACGATAATTAACATTTTTTTTAATTATGGCCGCCTTTACAAGGCGCGCCGACCACCGTGCTGCGCCTGTTCTCGAGAATGGTCGTGCCACGCTCTATTGGGATCGATCTATCATCACTGACAGGACTATTGTCGCCAATAAGCCTGACATCGTGCTGATAGACCGATCGCAGCGCCGGGCCGTGCTCGCTGACGTCACCATCCCCCATGATGAGAATCTCGTGAAGGCCGAGAAGGACAAGTCCAGCAAGTACCTAGACTTAGCTCACGAGATTACCGCCATGTGGGATGTTGACTCGACGATCATTGTTCCGATAGTTGTGTCAGCGAACGGTCTCATAGCGAAGAGTCTCCACCATCACCTAGAGAGACTCTCGCTGGGTGGTTGGATCAAGGGTCAGATGCAGAAGGCGGTAATATTGGACACGGCGCGTATAGTACGTCGGTTCCTCACTCTGCGGCCCTGACCACCGGCAGCTTGGGCCAAGCCCCGCTGCCGGCGGCACCCTAGGTTAGGTTTTTTATAATGTGTTTATATGTATTTTTTATTGTTTTGTAAGTGTTTTTATATTTTACTTTTATATTCATATTATAACAAACCTAACTTAAGACGAAAAATAAATAAAGAGAATAATAAAAATAATATTATATCTAATTAATAGATACCTATAATAAAATTATTAAATTAAAAATGATAAAATTCATACATTTATTGATTAAATTCAGATTAAAATTAAAAACTCTAAAACAAAAAGCAAAAAATAGTTTAAATCATATAATGTTTATGCGCAGTCAAAAATAAATTAGAATGTGAAACTTAAAACAGGCAGTAAGAAAAAACGCCTCTTCTTTGACAGGCGTTTCGACAGCTATTCCGTTCCATTCAGACAACTTATTAAGAACGGTTTTTCAATATTCAATATTAAAGAAATAAACGTGTTATAATGATGAAGAGGTAAGTAATAAAATATGAAATATGTATATTTTATTACATTAACAGTAGGTTTTTATGTTGATTACGACGTTTAAAGGAAACTAATATTAACACTCATCAATAAGTAGTCATGAATTGGACAAGTATAAATTAAAAAAAAATGGAAATGTGAAAAGCACTAGTTCGCGAAAACCAACTTTCCGCACGCTTAACAGCTACGTAAAGTAGCACTTTTTGAGCTGTATATAACTGTATTAAAAATATTTATTTTAATTACATGTAAACTTATTTTTTTATCGGGTTCTAAAAAAACTATGGCCTACTACCCTGGAATTACCCTAACTACAACATTTATGGCCACAAGTTCAAACCCTTAATAAAGCAATAAACTATTAATACCAATTTTCTTTTTGCTGATTTTTTCATCACTTTATGAAAACATTTTCCTTAAAACTCCGGCATTCAATAATAGTCACACCTGATTGAAGATATTCGAGTTTATTATGGCCCAAATTTTGGAATGTAGGTACCTACATTTATGGTACCTACAATAATGTAGGTACCCTACCTGTTTGAAGGTAGTTAGGCATAATCTTAGATAAAATTAGCTATAGGTATTTCGTTCATTAAAACATATACCAGCCATATAGGTATTTCGTGCATTAGGTATATCGACTTTAGGTGTTACGTGCGTTAGGTATATTAGCTCTAGGTATTTCGTTCAATAAGTAAATCAACTTTAGGCATATCGTCCATTAGGTATATCGACTTTCGGTATAACATGCATTAGGTATATCGATTTTAGGTATTCCGTCCTTTAGGTATATCGACTTTAGGTATTTCGTTCGTTAGGTATAACAGTTTTAGGTATTTTATCCATTAGGTAAATCAACTTTAAGTATATCGTTCATTAGGTATATCAGCTTTAGGTGGATCGTCCATTAGGTATGTCAGCTTTAGGTGTTTCATGCATTAGGTATAATAGCTTTATGTAAAGCGTGCGTTAGGTAAAATGTGCATTAGGTAAAACGTTCATTAGGTGTTTCATCCATTAGGTTAATTGAGTTTAGGTATTATAAACTTAGGTCATTCAATGTTTAGTTAAAATGATCGTTAGGTAATTAAAAAATAGGTGAATCGAGCATAGGTGATTCGACATTAGGTAAATGAATTTTCGGTATTCTGATATGTAACCATAATATCACTATTACTAGACTTTTTGATTTAAAACGGGGAGCGACAGTAAAACGATGTTGATTCTTTAGCGCGCGCCGCCTACCCTCCTAATAATTTTTTAATTCCCCATAATAATTTAAGTCCTATCGTCGCAAACTCGTAACAATGTGTGCACACGGCGACCACACTTTATGTCACTTTGTGTCATGTGTCGACCCTTCCCCATTTCTGGTAACTGTGTCGACACGGCGACGACTCTGCGACTGGAATTGTGACCGAAACAGACGGTGTCGACACAAGATGTGTCTACACCGCGTCGTAACGGCGACTGGAAATGGTTGTATGGGATCCTTCCACGATAATATGAAAGTCACAGTAGTCTCTTATATCAAAGTCAACATTTTAAAATCATTTAATTGTAATGCTGCTACATTAACTCAATAATAAACTCAATGATTCAACAATTCAATAAGTCAATGATTAAAATAATGCAATAATTCAATGACTCAACAATTTGAACACTCAATAATTCGATAACTCAATAACTCGATAACTCAATAATTCGATAAATCAATAAGGGAATAACTCAACAAGTGAATAACTCACCAATTAAATAACTCACCAATTGAATAACTCACCAATTGAATAACTCACCCATCCAACAATCCGATAATTCAACGGCCCGATAATTCAATAGCTTGATACTCGATATTCGATACTTCAAGTCTTCAATCAATAAATAAATCAATAAATCTTTAAATCAACAAATCAATTAATTCACAGGAAATGTATCGTTAATGAGCTAAGTATTGGATACTTTCCTACTAGTCAAATCAGCTTCTTTTTTTAGAACTGTCAAAACGATTTGCTAATATGGAATTTATATGAACACGTGTGTAGTGACGTCACAGTCAACTCACCTACTTTTTATACTTCCATCCGATATTAAATATAAATTGTGTTTAAAAATAACTGATATCTATGTTTTTCTAATAATGATCTGGTGCTTTAGTTATTCCGTTCACGGTGTGAAATAATTTATTTTAAGTAGAGGAAAGTACCCAATTGTCCATTTTGTTTTTTATCGCCAACAATCGACTTCATCGTCCTATCTATTATTCCGTAAGATACATAAGATGAAATCTATACGCGTTACTCTATTTTATCGTACTGATTCATTTACGAAAATTTTCTCATGATTGGTACATACCTATGACCTATAGTCTGTCAAGCTGGATATGTTAGTAGCAATGTAACGCAACTAAAGTATGGTATCCCTAGGAACCGAACAAAAAGCAGTAATGTACATCGAACAACGATGAAATGTAACCATAGATATAATATACTTAAAGACGAAGTCTAAGCGAGCTGTCACTGTTACCACTTTTGTTTAGTGTACTATTAACAATGTGAATCCACCTAGGGCTTGCAATTCGAATATTCGAATATTCGAATTTGTCGAATATTCGGCCTGTTTTGATATTCGAATATTCGGCCGCTCAGGTTTCGAATATTCGAATATTTTTTATTACTATAAAAAATCTATTTAATCCGCTGCAGTTACAGTACTTACAGTTTCTGTGTGTTTTCCGGGTATTTACAGTGAATGAGTAATGGGTAGGTACCCAAATACGAAGGAAATAATATTTTTTACTGTATTCCTCTCGATAGACTTCGTGAATATAGTGAAACCTAACTCAATTTGAAAGAAAACGAAATCAAAAAGTATGTTATTTTTACGGTGCATAAGTTTTAAGTTAAAGGGTCATTCTGTTTATTAAGACTAAACCTTGCCCGCACTTATCGCAATTCTCAAATTTGATCATACCAAACCTGCCCAACTAGGTAATCTAACTATGCACCTTTAGCTGACGAATAATCCAGTAGTCAACTAACTTTTTCCCTTAAATATTCCAATATTATATAATTAAGCCGACCATTAATTAAGGCCTCTGAGTGACTACAAGTTAATTTAAATCAGAAAATAATTACCTACTAAAAAATAGTACATTTCGATGCTAGTGCGGAAGGTATGTCATTACTTCACGAGTACCGAGATATCTTGCCACGAGCCGCAGGCGAGTGGGAAGACTCGGGACGAGTGAAGAATGACATTTCCGCACGTGTATCGAACGACGTTTTTTAATACAGTTGCGAAAAAATAAGTAAAACATTGTTAATCGTACACTAAACAAAAGTGGTAACAGTGACAGCTCGCTTAGACGTCGTCTTTAAGTATATTATATCTATGGGCGTTTGGCAGCTATTCCGTTCCATTCAGACACCTTATTAAGAACGGAATTTTCAATATTCAATATTAAAAAATAAACGTGTTATAATGATGAAGAGGTAAGTATTAAAATATGAAATATGTATATTTTTCATATTCTTACATTAACAGTAGGTTTTTATGCTGATTACGACGTTTAAAGGAAACTAATATTAACACTCATCAATAAGTAGTCGTGAATTGGAACAAGTATAAATTTAAAAAAATTGGAAAAGTAAAAAGCACTAGTTCGACATAACCAACTTTCCGCACGCTAAACAGCTACGTAAAGTAGCACTTTGTGAGCAACTGTATTAAAATAGTACATTTCGATGCTAGTGCGGAAGGTATGTCATTACTTCACGAGTACCGAGATATCTTGCCACGAGCCGCAGGCGAGTGGGAAGACTCGGGACGAGTGAAGAATGACATTTCCGCACGTGTATCGAACGACGTTTTTTAATACAGTTGCGAAAAAATAAGTAAAACATTGTTAATCGTACACTAAACAAAAGTGGTAACAGTGACAGCTCGCTTAGACGTCGTCTTTAAGTATATTATATCTATGGGCGTTTGGCAGCTATTCCGTTCCATTCAGACACCTTATTAAGAACGGAATTTTCAATATTCAATATTAAAAAATAAACGTGTTATAATGATGAAGAGGTAAGTATTAAAATATGAAATATGTATATTTTTCATATTCTTACATTAACAGTAGGTTTTTATGCTGATTACGACGTTTAAAGGAAACTAATATTAACACTCATCAATAAGTAGTCGTGAATTGGAACAAGTATCAATTTAAAAAAATTGGAAAAGTAAAAAGCACTAGTTCGACATAACCAACTTTCCGCACGCTAAACAGCTACGTAAAGTAGCACTTTGTGAGCAACTGTATTAAAATAGTACATTTCGATGCTAGTGCGGAAGGTATGTCATTACTTCACGAGTACCGAGATATCTTGCCACGAGCCGCAGGCGAGTGGGAAGACTCGGGACGAGTGAAGAATGACATTTCCGCACGTGTATCGAACGACGTTTTTTAATACAGTTGCGAAAAAATAAGTAAAACATTGTTAATCGTACACTAAACAAAAGTGGTAACAGTGACAGCTCGCTTAGACGTCGTCTTTAAGTATATTATATCTATGGGCGTTTGGCAGCTATTCCGTTCCATTCAGACACCTTATTAAGAACGGAATTTTCAATATTCAATATTAAAAAATAAACGTGTTATAATGATGAAGAGGTAAGTATTAAAATATGAAATATGTATATTTTTCATATTCTTACATTAACAGTAGGTTTTTATGCTGATTACGACGTTTAAAGGAAACTAATATTAACACTCATCAATAAGTAGTCGTGAATTGGAACAAGTATAAATTTAAAAAATTGGAAAAGTAAAAAGCACTAGTTCGACATAACCAACTTTCCGCACGCTAAACAGCTACGTAAAGTAGCACTTTGTGAGCAACTGTATTAAAAAATATCTTACATACCTAGGTTTGGTTTAGATGATTAAAGTTATATTATTTCACTCAACGGCGCATTTATAATAAAAGTTTTATCTAGAAATATTGAATACGTCTTATTTTGGCGTTTTACTTGTTTTTATAAATGTGGGCATCTCATAGTAGGATGATAAAATCTAGTCAATTAAGTGGATTTCTGCAAAATATCATTAGTTTTAGCAATATGTGAAATAAGCTTTTGAATAAAACGATAATAAACCGATTTCTCGTTCTTTTTCTTATTTTTTATAATATTCGAATAATTATTCGAATATTCGAATATGTCGTCAGAAAAAGTCGAATATTCGAATACCTGAAAGTTTCGAATATTTGCAAGCCCTAAATCCACCTTGCTGTAGCTATGTCGATAAAGTCATATCGATAAACTATCGACATTTCTTGCAATTTTAATTTTACTTCAAAGGTTTAACGATTACCAAAAAACAACAAAAACGCTTTTATTCTTTATTGTGGTAATCAGATCACAATTTTATCGTCACGCCGCAGCAGGAACGAAGGGAAAGTTCAGATATTTAATTAAAATACATAAATACCTACTAACATATGTTCCGCAATAATTGAATTATTTTATTATATTACGATATATTCATTATCCATTAGCATTTCAATTATGTTTATGTTTAACGAAAATATTGAAACTTCAATTATGTAATCGCTATTTCGTTCCGCTGTGTAGCGTTTATCGATATATAACATGATTAAAATCGGTTTTTCACATCCCTAAAAGAGCACACATACGTTTTTACGCACATATACACAACTTGACACCACCTAAAACGGTAACACCTTGATTTGAAGTCCATCTTGTCAACAGTATGGTTGTTCCTTTTTTGACAAACGGCATTTTTAAAAGAGCGAGGAGAGAGAAATGATACCTACTAGTTGCTGCGCCGTCAAAGAGATCAGACAACGTTGGGGCCTTGAATAACAAAACAGTTCCACAGATAAGATATAAATGACACGCGATTTTCGAACAATTCAAACGTAGTGTTGCTAACCCGCGATTTTTCAAATTTACCGCCCTTTTTTTTTCTGATAATATTTGCTCGACCAACTATAGGTAATAGTTTTCTATCAGTTCAACAGATTTACTTTTTCTCTTTAACTCATCTTCAACTTAAAAAAAAATATTCTTATACTTATGGTATATGTGCTAGATGTCGATGATTGAGATGAAGTCTCAGTTTTAAAGCAATTTACGGCAACCATCACCTATTAACATATCAAATCATTCATCACTTTTTTTTTCATAAAGTAAAAATAGGTGTACATGACCTGATGTCCAGTGGTGCGTGACCATTACAACAGAACTCTGCTTCGCTCTAGATTCCTTTTCACTGCCGCGGCAATTCCAGCTACATTCCCTTTCGCGAAGGCGGAGACTTCTGGTGTTCGCAAGCGCCGTTGATCATCATGAGACATCGTCAGCCATATTTTCCAACAACTCGGCATGAAACGTAAAAATATTCGGTGTTATATACACTATATAATATACCTTATAAGCTCAATAATAAATTATATAAGTTAAGTATGTACCTAATTATGTTTAATAGTAGTTCAAATTATAAACATTCATTTATCTCAAAAACGGTGTGTCGTAGCGAAAAACGAATGAAAATCCAAGCCCCCTTTAATACCTTGTATGCATAGTAAGCATCAATTTACATTACACAATTTTGACAATAACGATCAAAATTAAAACTCAAAATCATCAAATCATTTCCGATACCTAGTTACAAAATGTAAATATCCATTTATCTCGGTAGCTATGCGCCGTGGTGAAAAAATTATGAAATTTTTTTAGGCCCCCCTTAATACTCCATAAACAACTCATTTATCAAGACCCGCGTGTTGACATATTCTGCATAATTTCCACATAACGTTACCAGTACCAGATTTCTTTCGTATTTCATTAGTGTTTTGTATATTTAATTATCTCATATTACAAAATAAGGGTCATGTTGTTTATCAGTTATCTCACTAAATCAATAAGTAATAGCAGTAGACGTGTACTTACGTATCATCCCGCTTCTGAAGATGATTTTATACCTGATTCTGTCAATGTTGCAGTACCCGCAAAATTTAATAAAAATGAAATCAATCAGAAATTATTACTTAAGATGTGGGTAGTCTGCCGTGGTTGTTACAATATTTAATTGGGAAGCGATCAGTTATTTGGTCTAAAACTAGAAAGTCTAGATTGGCATTGAAATCGCTTATTTTAGATTTAATATGAGCTGCACAACGTACAGGCTTATAGGTCAGGGGCGTGTTTCCTATTCCTGTAACATTTGAGGCAGTTAGAGGCTGAAGATCAAGTTGCAAACGTTGTCTTAATGCTTCAGTAAGATAATTCGACTGTGAGCAGCTATCTAGGAGACACTTCACAATTTCCTTTTTATTGTAGAAAGGGTTAACTATTTCAATTAGAGCTGTTGAGAGCAATGCTTCACTATTGCTAAGCAAAGTATTAGCAGTGAAGGTATGAGGCACCTCTGCACTGTCAGAAGTTAGCATAGTGGAGGAGCATGCGACATTAACCCGAGTACTATCGGTTGACTGGGCTGTCTGTTCCATGTTAGCTCCACTAGAAGAAGTGTTAGTTGGTGTGGTCTGTAGGTATGTGTTGTGACGTCTTTTACATACACGGCAGCCATTTAATTTGCATGCTCGGGTCTCGTGGTCCGGTCGGAGGCAGACATGGCACAGCTTCAGGGTGGACGCCCGCGACCAGCGCTCGTCGACTGACATTTTTCTAAAAGCTGGGAAGTCGTACACCCTGTGATCGCCTTGGCACACGACGCACGGCCGACCCTTGTTGTCACTTTGTTTCTCTGAAGTCATGAAGGTTTTTATGTTTTTATCATGTTTAAATGAAGTTTTATTAGCCACAGGCTCTGGCTTGTGGTTAGTTTGTTTATCCCGCTTTGAGCGGTAGAGGTTTCCCAATATATCTGCACGATTCTTTAAAAATTCCCTAAAATCTTCGAGTGTTGGCCACTCCTTAAGTGTGTTTCTATGTTCTTTCCATTTTGAATTAGTATTAGTGTCCAATTTTGCAGCTAACAAATGTACTAACATTGTATCCCAGTGCTCTGTTGGTTGACCCAATGTTTTAAGGGCCCGCCCGGAGGTTTTTAGTGACATGGTCGCTTAAAAATCTTAATGATTTATCAGATTCTCGCTGTATGGGCTCTAAATTGAATAACGCATTTAAGTGGTTAGTAATTAGTTGCCTTTTGTTACTGAACCTGTCGCACAAAAGTTTCCAGGCTTCAGTGTAGTTGGCAGCGGAAACTTCTAAATTTGCTATGACTCTCGAAGCCTCTCCTTCAAGATAGGAACTCAGATAATGAAACTTATGGATAGGCTTAATGTGTTCATTATTATGAATTAATGATTCATAAAGGTCTTTGAATTCCATCCATTTATAATAAGATCCATCAAATTTAGAGATTTTAATTTGAGACAGCTTGAAGCCGAGATGCTCCGAGTGACAGCCGCCTGATGAACAGGTTTTGACAGAAGTCTCCGGTGATACTTTTTGGGCCTGAGAGCGCTCCAGTATACTCTGGGCTGTAGCTATGGCAATGTTAATATGGGCCTCATTAGTATCTCGTTCTGAAAGTTCACTGTCGAGATTGTCAGAATTAGCTACTTCTATCGAAGTTTGCAGCTCGTCAAGGCGCGTGGACAACTCTATAACTTTGTTTAATCTTAAGGTCAGCTCATTAAATTTAACACCGGTTAGAATTTCATCATCTGTAATTGTTTTTAAGTAGCCACGGAATTTAGAAACCTGGCCTTTTATGGAGCCATGTTTAACACGTAGTTCTGCCAAAAGAGCTTCCCTTTTTGCAGCTTCAGTCATGTTGAATTATGTTTTTAGCTGAGCTAGCAAGTTCAACAATAAAATTTTAAATAAAATGCAAGTTTAAAGTTATCCATGTCAGAAAATAAAAATTGGCAAAACAGCTTACGCCCCTTATTGACTTCAACAGCTACGCAGAGGTCCCTTGATGTGTCGCGGCAGCTTGCGTCTTTACTCTGGACAACTTGCCACGTGATGACAGAAGTGGGCGTGGCACGGTTCCGTGGCACGCACTTCGACAGGCTGTCCACTGAAATCGTGCAAAAGAATATGTGCATATGCGAACACAAAGCAAGATTCAAGCAGGGGTGAAGTTAAAAAGAATCTGAAAGATCAGCGTACGGGAAAAACTATTTATGTCAAACTTAAAAGAACACAAGTTTGGGCCTTTCAATGCGAAGAATTAAGCGTGAATGAGTGATCAAATGGTTTCGTCACGAAATGAAAAGGCACATGCAATTTCACTGGTTTTTTTAGAAAAGTACGTCTTTAAATTTAAAATTGAATTAATAATAGCACTTCACTATAGTTTATGTAATTAAGAAAGCCCTGATAGGCGTTTAAGCAGAATTAATAAAGTTAACAGTAGGCATATGCCAACGTGGTTTGAGGTTAGGAAGCGAGCTCACACACGATATCACACTTTGAAGAACTATTCTGAAAGTAAAGCACAAATGAAGGCAATAATTACACAATAAGTACTCTTTTAAGGTTAGGTTGTAAGGGAATTCAATGATATTTAAGTTTAGATTTTAGAGCAAGTTGTCAAGTGAGGTTAAGTAAAGGTCAGAGATGTCAGAGTCAAAGTACTAAGGTATCTATGGGAATGTTGAATTTACGTTACAATTTAGGCAAAGGAATTTAAGTTGAGTTTTATTAAAGGAGTTTAAGTTGGATTTAGATTTTAAGCTGAATTTAATTAGAGGATTTTAAGTTGAAAGTTAAGTTAATGCAAAAGGTATTTAAGGTAAGAATGGCAAAGGTAAGTATAGTGTTTGTTAAATTAGTAGTTATGTAACTATGTAACACCTAAACATAAACACCGGCTCGGCAATGCCCTCGCAAACACAATATAACTTCACTTCCACAACAGCAATCGTACAGCCCGCGGCCATCGTGCCATAGACAGTGACAGTTACTATTTTATGGCATTGCAGCCAACACAAGGACACACGAGACGGCGTATGTATGCTATTTAAGCTACTCGCATAATCGCATACACTACATCCCTCCCTTGAAGTTAAATTAGATAATTAACAACAAGAGTTTTATGACCACAACAAATATATTTCTAGGTACAATACTAGAATCAGTCTTCCAAATTAAACAGTAATGAAACATATTATATGTACTTTTGAAACAGATAAATCAGGTACATATTATATTTATAAAGTATGAAAGTACATACTAATTAACAACATTACAACCACAACCAAGAAACAAAATAACCAAATCATGGCACATTAAATCACAGCTACATTCGCTCATTGTCACTATCATTGTGTTCTCTATCAGTTCCTTCTTCCTGATCCTTCCTCTGAACATCTTCCCACTTTTCAGATGAACCATGTTCCTTCTGAGTATTTGCCCTGTTACATAATTCTCCACAGATACATCACCTCTATTAAAACTCTGTACAGTATGAGGTGTTGGGTTGTAGTTCGATCTGAATTTATTTCCTTTATCCATATTCTTAACATATATACTCTATCTCTTTCAGCTAGACTCATACTCTCCCCCCTTTTCTTTATGTATCTTCGCTCACGCACATCCAGGTCAACATCAGTGCTTTTAAGTCTATCAATCGATGGAAGTTTGTTCCTGTTCTGCCATCTAATGAACAGTTTTTTTTTTCTGTGGATGAATGAGGCTGTACCTACATACATTAATACGCTAATATAATATAATTTTCACCACACCAGCTCGGAAAGGCTTACTTTGCACTTCAAAAACTGATAGCAAAGTTGCATTTTATTCACATTGTGAGGCAAAGTAATCAAATGCAAATTTTGAGTTGTTTTCTTATGTTTGCTGGTAGAATTGACTTTTAAATGATGATTTTGGATGATAAATATTTAAAAACATTCATTTGGATTTGATTTGGTTTTGCGTGCTTTGAAACCCTCGCAACGCTCAAGATTCCATTTCCGAACCACTCGCTACGCTCGTGGTTCAACTTTGGGATCTTTCGCTTGCTCGGGTATCAATATTAGAACGAGCGGTTAAACAACATTGGATCCTTATGTTGTGAGGTCTGGAGTAAGTCAAGGAAGCAACCTTGGTCCTTTAGAATTTATTATAATGGTAAATGACTTGCCCCAGATTATCAGACATGCAGGATGCTTACTGTTTGCGGATGATTTAAAGTTATTTTTACCCATAAATAGTGCTGCAGATTGCGTTAAATTCCAGAGCGATATAGACAGGGTCGTTTTATGGAGTGAAAGTAACAAGTTATATTTTAACTCATCCAAGTGCGTGACTATTACTTTTTCTCGTGCGCACACCCCTATCTATCACGACTACTATATCCAAGCCGAAAATTTAAAAAAAGTGACAGAGGTTAAAGATTTAGGTTTAAAATTTACATCTGATTTGAGATTTCGGGATCATATTAAAAATATTTGTAAAAAAGCTTACAGGATGCTTGGTTTTGTACTGCGTCGGTCTCACAGCTTTACGAACATTGGAGCAGTTGCGGCTTTATATAATGCTCTCGTCCGCAGCAATCTCGAATGTAATGCAGTAATCTGGGCTCCGCATGAGGCGAAATACCAGTTAATGATCGAACGTATACAAAATAAATTTATTCGTTTTCTGTATTTACGACAATATGGAGTATATCCTTTTTACCCTCTTATGTATCCCACGTTGTTTATCCTGGGCATGGTGGGATACAACGAGTTGCAGGTGCGCAGAGAGCTGTGTCTGGCGACATACTTGTTCCGATTGCTGCGGGGGAAAGCCTACAACAGTGTTGTGTTGAGCTGTGTGAGCCTGTACGTGCCCGACAGGTACGTGTGGCGGCGGCTCCGGCCGCGGCTGCTGGCCGAGCAGCGCGGGCGCACCAACCTGCTCGGGAAGGCGCCGCTGACGCGCGCGGTGCGGACCCTTAACCTAGTCGCCGAGAACATTGATTTGTTTTGGTGTTCTCTAAAACTAGCATACATATTATATAAAAATATATTTTATAACTAAACTTTAAAAAACTAAACACTACATATCACATTAGGTACTCCATCAGACTTTCTTGAAAGTCCTTTGTCTCCATCCTAAATTACTAAATTTGAAACATTTCACTCATTCATATAGGGCCAATATAAGTACTAAACAATGATATTACACTCTACACAGAACGATCAAAACTCCTCCCTTACAACCTGCTAGAGCTGTCTGAATTCAAACTTCAACATTTATTCAGCAAATAGGCCACAAGGGCACTTTTACACGTGAACATTGAATTTACATACAAGCAAAAATAATAACAATACATCAACAATTTTATAAAATACAACTAACTGCAACTACCAATTCAAACGAACGTAGGAAATTAACATAAGCTAGCAGTTGTAAGCTTAGGAAATGGTTGTGACGTGACATATTCATATGAAATTTGATTGGGATGGACATTTGGTTAATTGCTCTAGCTTCTAAACTATTCAAGGCATTCAAGGTTTCCAATTTTTCTACAGTAATAAGGTTCGGTTTACAACCAGAATTAACCAGCAATATTTGTCAATCAATACATATTAAAAAATGTAACCTACTTCATCTCTAGCTTTTTTGTTTCCTCCTTCCATATTTGAGTGCCTTTTCATACCACAGAATTGGCGAAAATGTCCCATTTTTCCACATATAAAACAAGTTTTTTCTAGTGCAGGGCAATCTTTGCAATGCATTTGATGATTTTTATTTCCACAACGTCCACAAGAGTTTATATTATTATTGATGTGTGTCCCTTCCCTTTTAGTTCTGTAAGTACCATATATTTTATTATTTCTATTGACTTTATTGTAAATAGCATTACCTTCTTCGTCTTCTTGTTTCTAATCTAGGTTTCCTTGTTTTTATCCTCGTATATGTATTTCTAATTTATCAGTGACATCCGCCGCATTCAGATATATGAACAATGACCTCTTCCATCTCTTCCATTTGCTGCCGATGGAACTTCGGTCGCCTTCCAAATCTAACCCCTCCAGGGTCAGCGATGGTTGTTGATCATGATATGTATGTAATCACTTTAATGCAACCTGAAATATCAAATTTGTTGGTAACCAATAGGTGACCCATCAGACTGTTCTCAATTTAATGAAGGTTGTCAACCCGTTCCAATTTAATGGAGGTATTCATTTGAACTACCAGACATTTTCCAATTTAATGGGGGCTGTCAACCAATTCCAATTTAATGGAGGCATTCATTTGAACCACCAGACATTTTCCAATTTAATGGAGGCTGTCAACCAATTCCAATTTAATGGAGGCATTCATTTGAACTACCAGACATTTTCCAATTTGATGGAGGCTGTCAACCAATTCCAATTTAATGGAGGCATTCATTTGAACTACCAGACATTTTCCAATTGAATGGAGGCTGTCAACCAATTCCAATTTAATGGAGGCATTAATTTGAACTACCAGACATTTTCCAATTTAATGGAGGCTGTCAACCAATTCCAATTTAATGGAGGCATTCATTTGAACTACCAGACATTTTCCAATTTAATGGCGGCTGTCAACCCATTCCAATTTAATGGAGGCATTCATTTGAACTACCAGACATTTTCCAATTTAATGGAGGCTGCCAACCAATTCCAATTTAATGGAGGCATTCAATGAACTACCAGACATTTTCCAATTTAATGGCGGCTGTCAACCCATTCCAATTTAATGGAGGCATTCATTTGAACTACCAGACATTTCCCAATTTAATGGAGGCTGTCAACCAATTCCAATTTAATGGAGATATTCATTTGAACTACCAAACATTTCCTAAGTTAATGGGGGTTATGTTAACCAATTCCAATTTAATGGAGGCATTCATTTGAACTACCAGATATTTCCTAATTTAATGGGGGTTATGTTAATCAATTCCAATTTAATGGAGGCATTCATTTGAAGTACCAGACATTTCCTAATTTAATGGAGGTTATGTTAACCAATTCTAATTTAATGGAGGCATTCATTTGAACTACCAGATATTTCCTAATTTAATGGGGGTTATGTTAACCAATCCAATTTAATGGAGGCATTCATTTGAACTACCAGATATTTCCTAATTTAATGGGGGTTATGTTAATCGATTCCAATTTAATGGAGGCATTCATTTGAACTACCAGATATTCCTTAATTTAATGGGGGTTATGTTTATTAATTCCAATTTAATGGAGGCATTCATTTGAACTACCAGTTATTTCCTAATTTAATGGAGGTTATGTTAATCAATTCCAATTTAATGGAGGCATTCATTTGAACTACCAGATATTTCCTAATTGAATGGGGGTTATGTTGGGGGGGGGTTATTTCTTTATTTCAAGACGAGGTAACAAAATATAAATTGGATACATGCGTATATATGTGTATACCTTACCTTGCAAGTTAAATAAAACTGAAATAAATGTTTACTTATTATTTGAGACAAACTCATTCCAACCAAAATAGAACATTTGAACCTTGATTCCTATTTCACCATCATTATCATCATCATCATCATCATAGGCCTTTTCACTTTATGGTGTCACCAGTGAAACACCGTTTTATTTTGGTGGCTGAATAGACCGATGCGAGACCAACATGGTCTACCACATGTCCGACAAGAAAAGTTTGCAGAAACCGGTACTGAGACACCTTGTCGTCGTTTTTACCTCTTGTCAGCGAGTGCGGCGAACCAGCGGGCTCAGCACGGTTCCATTTTTATCGACTATCACTATGCGCGTCCCTTTCGCACTTACATACTTGTTAGAACGTGACAGGCATGGTGACAAGGGATAAAAACGCGACCGTGCTAAGCCGCCAGGTTTCATTACAAAACTAGCGACCCTCCACAACACGTTTGCGCCATTCCATCCGCTGTTCACCGTCAGTTAAGTTGAAATTTAATAAAGTATGCAATACATGTTTCTTATGGTGTGATTATTTAGAGGCTCACTGTGTAATTATAATTTATCAGATAATAGATATGTGTGCAACTCACAGAAAGTATTGTTTCTTACACCCATATGGTATGACCCATATACAGTCAATGAAATGATTTTCCTTAATTAAACTAGTGTTTTAAATACTATATTCTTATAATATAATTACCATTAAAATAAATGTGTTTATAACAACCCAGGAATCATTTTGTATCTGTAGGTACTACCAGTACTTGTCATTATGAGTGAATATGGACAACTTATTTTTTAAGTACTTAATAGCAGGAGGAAAGTAAAAACCACAAGTTAAATGCAATGTTAACATATAAATGTAATAAGATTGTAGAAATCCCAGAATGAAACACTATCTGGTATTTGTAAATACTAAATAAACTAAGTAAACGCTGTCTAGGTTCCTTACTTTGTTTATATACGAGCCGGGTAAACAAACCTCGCATTTGCATTAAAAACCCCAATTACATCATAATGTATGGAATTTAATGTTAGAAACGATCGAATATATTGTAAAAACAGTGTTTTGTATACGATGCTACGCAAAATAACGAAAAAATCTTGATTTTGGAATGCAATTATAACCTTAAGAGCCAACAGGAGTGGTCATTTCTCCATACAAACGTACTCCTCGTTTTCCTCCGTGGTTTTTGAAGCTAGAGCAATGATTTTTTCAACACAGATTAATATTGTCAATATCTGTGTCGGACCGTTTTGCTTTTTTTGATATTTTTGTTTTTTAAGGCGCTAGAGACCTTCAAAAATGGCCAAAATGGCCTAATTGACTATGCCGCAATGAAAGGCGTGGCATTCAAAACTGATATCAATTAGCCAAAAAAGCAAAACGGTCCGACACAGATAATTTCATAGTCATTTAGATTTCCAAATTTGGTTACGATTGGTTAAGTTTTGGAGGAGGAAACAGAGGAGTACGAAACCTCGATTTTTGAGATTTTTACGCAGGATTTTTCGCCTTGTCCTTATCGCACTACTTTTAGGTGCCGCTTCCGTTAGCGAGACGGGTATATTGACCTAAAGTATTTAAAACTCAGCTCCTGTTTCGTCTTAATTTTGTATCGAGACCGGTCATCCCCTTCCTTGAAATTTTAGCCTTAAAGCTTACCTTTTTCTCGTCGCCACTTATAGTGTTTGTTAAATTAGTAGTTATGTAACTATGTAACACCTAAACATAAACACCGGCTCGGCAATGCCCTCGCAAACACAATATAACTTCACTTCCACAACAGCAATCGTACAGCCCGCGGCCATCGTGCCATAGACAGTGACAGTTACTATTTTATGGCATTGCAGCCAACACAAGGACACACGAGACGGCGTATGTATGCTATTTAAGCTACTCGCATAATCGCATACACTACAGTAAGGTAAGTGGTTAGGTGGTAAGGGGGTAAGGTAAGAAACGGGTTATGTTGGGCACCCCTCACGGCACTTTCCTCGTTTCGCCAGCCGCCACGCGCTGCCGCCTTGTTGCTATGCGCCTACGCTCCTCTTGATTTTGACCCGGACCCAGTCGCCGCTGCCTTCCCTCGTTGATCTTCGGTTTCTTGGGCTGACGGCGATAGTTGGCAGTGTTGGTCGTTGGTGGTTTGCGTCGGCGCCGGCTCCAGGCCCACGGCGTCCCAAGATGGCGGCCTTTGCTCAGGCACTGTAAAAATTCTTAAGGTATTCCGCGCGTGTCCTGTCACGGGTCGCCAGTTTATGTCTGCGCCTTTTGGGCTATTTAAATAAAACAATTAACTAAATAAAAAATATACCATTCTTTTAATGGTGAAAATGTACAATTCAAGGTTCGTAATTATTGTCTAGGACACGCACGATAGGTTCGGTGGTTAGATTGCAAGAGAGAGATGACAGTGGTCCGCTGCCTGGGGATGAGTCTTATAGGCGAAACATTGGCGCTAGCATCGCACTTTCTGATTGGCCGCTGATCTCGCCGTACATGTTGGCATCTTGGGCTGCATCTCCACACATCATTGGTTGGTTCGAAGCTGGCTGGGTTGCCAGAGCGCTAACACATGTCTTTTAAGAAAGATCATCGCTCTCTTAAACTTAAGTCGCTTGTAAATTCCCTTAATCTTAATATTCTGCCCCTTGGGCCAACTCACTTTCCACACAACGCTCCTCCTTCATTTAGTTTAGATTTAGTTCTAACTTCTTCCCCTGATTTAGTTACTTCGCATGGGCAATTTAACGCTGCACGGTGGCTCGGCTCCTTGTATGGAGAAAGTGTCACAAATCGATTTCTCCGAAAGTATCAAAGATATTCAAAATAAAAATATGTTCATGTTTGTTGTTTAAAGATCTAATAAAAAAACAATAATAAATAGCTGTACTTTGTATATTTTATTATTAAATTTTTTTTACTGATAACAAAAAAACATGCAAAATACGTACAATTTTAAAGCCTTATAAAAATACAATTAAAAATAAATTACAATGTATTCTTCAACAATATAATAAAACAAATAGTTTTTATCAATTATATTGTAAAAAATCTATATTTAAAATCAAAACTTGTGTATTTACAGAGATGCTAATATCGTACAAATTATGCAATGCAAAATATTACACGTCACGTGTCAGTCACCTTAAAAAACTAACTTAGATCAACTAATACTTTAGATGTGAGAGTCAGGATGGCGGGTGTACCTAGATAAAAATAAACAAAAAGCATACCATATTTTAGTACCTAATTTGTACTATTTGGTACCTCCTTTAAAAAAATTAGTACCTCACGGTATTAAAAGTTATCACCAAAAAACATTACACCCGCCATTGTGACAGTCAGAATGGCGGGTGTATTTTATTACGCAATGATCCCGCGATTATTGATAAATTCTATAAAAGACAAATTTTAGTACCTTTTTAGTACTTTCATATTCATTTATAAATTGAGCCACATTATTTGTGGTTTCCGAGTTTTACTAATTTTACACTTTACATTGCTATTACAATTTTACAGGCGCTTCGATTTTTCACCATATCGATTTCGTTTTTAAGAAAAAACGCTACGCTACAACTATTGTTATTACGCCAGGATTTAGTACCTTTTACGTTTAATTTGTTACCTTTTCACGTTTAATCTGTTAAGTTCAATTAACTATGAAAATTACCTCTTACAAATGGCCAGGCGCGATGTCAAAGAATTCTTCCTATGAAAAAATTCCGCGTACCGTGTACCTATACCTACTCTTAAGTATATCGTGATTACTGATTAATCAAATAAAACCCGCAAATTATGTCTGTTTGTCAGTATATTAGTGTGATGAATATACTTCTTTGTGGGATCCCGTTGATTTTGCTAAGAAGACATACGATTGAAATACATACCTTTTAGAAATACAAGCAATTATTTCATTTAACTATTACATGATGTTTTTCTATCGTCTTGGTACAGTTTTTCTTCTGACAAGGTCGCTGTGTCTGAGTATGAATATGGCACGGAAAGCGACCCCACAGGGAATATTACGCAAAACTCTGCGTAGAGGGCGTCACTAGCACCAACACAGGGCCTACCGCGAAACACGAAAATCAAAAGTTCGGTTTCTGCCTCTCTATCACTCTTGCATATTCGATCGATAGAGAGGCAGATAACGAAGTTTCGATTTTTGCGTTTCGCGGTTAAGCCACTTGTACACAAACCGCCTTGAGTATCAATGTCTAGCCTAGTTCGGACTACATAGTCGAGTGGCGAGTTGCGAGTATTACGTGTCTGAACACCAACAATTTAGTCGAGTAGATTAGTCAGTAAATTAGTCGAATGGATCCATTTTGTTCTATTTTTTCTGGCGAGTGAGCCTCCCCGTGGCCTCACTCCACCACTCTTACTAGTCTTCTCGACTAAATTTTTGGTGTTCAGACACGTTTAGTAACTAAAATACTCACTGTATGTATGTTGGTTTGGGGGGGGGGGGGGGGATTTAAGGTCAATGAGGGCATTCCCGTCATAGTTTAAGTTCACTTTGGCCGGTCATAACTATGATGAATTGATGATATTAACTTTTTAATAAACCTTATCACTGTAATAGATTAAGCATTTATTTAACCTATGAGATATAGACGACCAGTCTGGCCTAGTGGGTAGTGACCCTGCCTGCGAAGCCGATGGTCCTGGGTTCGAATCCCAGTAAGGGCATTTATTTGTGTGATGAACACTAATATTTGTTCCTGAGTCATGGGTGTTTTCTATGTATATAAGTATGTATTTATCTATATAAGTATGTATATCGTCGCCTAGCACCCATAGTACAAGCTTTGCTTAGTTTGGGGCTAGGTTGATCTGTGTAAGATGTCCCCAATATTAATTATTTATATATTTTATTTATTTATATAAAGGTACTCATATTAAACTCCTAGTACTGCTGGTTATTTAAATATGATTTTTTTTAAAGACATGTCAGTTGACGGATTTTCCCTAGGGTTTGGGGCATTTCTGTCAACCAACGATTTTTCTTGTATCGTGACGTATTACAAACATGTAGGTACTTACGCCAAGTGAACATAAATACCACTATACCCTTAATCGAAACTAAACCTTAGTGAACTCAATTTAAGGTTAAATTTAGATTTTATTCCCAAATATATTCATGGGGCAAATCCGTCCTATTTTTAAATTAAACCTTTAAAAAAAGTTTAAAAATAAAATCTACTTTTTAATTTTAAATAATACAGCACAGATATCTTAGATTGATGTACGAAAGCTACCACGAATTTATATGAGGAATTTGACAATTCAGTAAAAATCTCGCATCACTGCATCAGAGTATGATATGAGTTATACTTACCTAAGTGAGTCAAATCAAAAAAGGTTGGCAATATATGAAATAGGGAAATTCCGGCACATGACGATTTTTCCCGTTTCGTAATTGACGGATTTGTCCGCTCGATAGTTTTGTAAACACAAATTTTAACCACCCATGGTTTCTCACCAAGAGATTATAATGTAAAATGGATAAAAAGACCGATAAACATGCATATCGAACAATAATAAACATACTAAGGGCTGATTTAGACTGCGCGCGAACTCGCATGCATTTTAGTTACATTGCGGACTGTTGGTTACGTCCAATTCAACCGACCGATCAAAAACCGCAGTGTAATGAAACTCGCATGCGAGTTCTCGCATCGTCTAAAATTCTAAATAAGCCATTATTAAGGCCTAACTTACATCGTCTCATCCCAACTTCACAAAACAGAGCAGCACACTTAGCTCGATATCAAGTTCGGAGCGCACCTGAACTTTAATATCGTTATTTTTTTTAATTTACTGGCGACTGAGCGCTGTTTCTGACTACTGTTGTGATCTGTTTTTGACTACTGGTATTAAATATGCTCTCTGCTTTAGCAATCGAGTCAGCAAGTGTATACTGTTGTTAGAATAGTCGCAAATGTTGTTGGACGGATTTACTCCTCTGACGGATTTGGCCACATTGACCTTAATAGTTTTGTTTTTCACATTTTTCCTTCAAATATAAATTTATTTTTCAGTGTGAAAAAGAAATGTTTTGTAATGTTCAATTCGAGCGCTTTCATATCCTACTCGACCTAGTAACTATAGACTTGTAAATTTTGCCCCCTCTTTATATTGGGCATTTTCCATAATTATTAAAAATTCATAAACAAATAATCATTCCAAATTTTAAATCGATAGCTTCCGTAGTTCTCGATATATTTAGCGATGTGACATACGGACGGACAGACGGACAGAGTCGCACCATGAGGGTTCCTTTTGTACTTTTTTGGTACGGAACCCTAAAAAGGACATCAACGGGACGAGAAGTCATATACCGACAAACAGACATAATTTGCGGGTTTTATTTCATTAATCACCATATACTTAAAAGTAGGTATTAGGTACACAATTACAAGCACAATGAAGAGCAGAATTTTTTCATATGAAGAATTCTATGACATGGCGCCTGGCCATTTGTAAGACGTAATTTTCATAGTTAATTGAACTTAACAGATTAATCGTGAAAAGGTAACAAATTAAACGTAAAAGGTACTAAATCCTGGCGTAATAACAATAGTTGTAGCGTAGCGTTTTTTCTTAAAAACGAAATCGATACGGTGGAAAATTACAGCGCCTGCAAAATTGTAATAGCAATGTAAAGTGTAAAATGAGTAAAACTCGGAAACCACAAATAAAATGGCTCAATTTATAATTGAATATGAAAGTACTAAAAAGGTACTAAAATTTGGCTTTTATAGAATTTATCAATAATCGCGGGATCATTGCGTAATAAAATACACCCGCCATTCTGACTGTCAGAATGGCGGGTGTAATGTTTTTTGGTAATAACTTTTAATACCGTGAGGTACTAATTTTTTTAAAGGAGGTACCAAATAGTACAAATTAGGTACTAAAATATGGTATGCTTTTTGTTTATTTTTATTTAGGTACACCCGCGATCCTGATCCTGACTCTCACCTTTAGATTAATCTAAAATGTATTTTGAATATCTAGTTAAATAAGTACACATTGTGACAACTATTGATTTTTCGTTTTTGGTAGTTTGTACGGCCCGTAATCATAGGTTCCGAATTTACTAGAAAATGATTTAAGAGATTCGTATTAGACTTGGTGCGCGCACTCAATTACTTTACCATACGAAGGTAAAACAGGATTAACCCGAAAATTTATAAAAGCACGTAGTAACAAATATTGGTGTTTTGTTAGTTTAGCTTCTGTGAGAAGAGATAGCACATCGTAAGGATTGATTTCATTGGTCTCTAAATTAGCTATATTCGTCAGGTTGTTGACTGCTGATGCATCCAAGGATGCTAGTGCTGCTAACCTTTTGCGTTTTGACCGCTTACTACAAGCCGAAAAGTCCTTTTTTGGACGTCCGGCTGAAGTAGAGGGTTCCGATTCGAATTGCCCGATGATGACGGTTGTCCCAATCAATCGATCAATATTTTTTATTGCGAGAACATAGTTGAATTATGTACATAAGGTGATAACATTTTTAAGAGCGTGTCTTATGTTCTACCAAAGAAGGCATGCAATAATATTTACAATAAGTTATCTACAAGTACAAAAACAAACTAACAAATCAATATATACACTAATGTCAAAATATTACAGAAAATTCAATGTCTAAATATTACACAAAAATAAATTACTTGGTCAAATCAAAACAATAGGTACCTAACAATTTTATAGTATTAAGTAATGATGTCAGATTGTATGGTTATTAGGATCTTGGCAACTAGATATTATTTACTAAATAGTCCTTTACGGAGTAAAAACATTTGTCTAGCAGCCATTCCGTAAGTGTTTTCTTGAAGCGATTTGTAGGACATTCTATGATACATTTAGGCAGCTGGTTATAAATTTGGATAGCCATACAGAACGAGTTGTTTTTGTGAAGCTTAACTCTAGAACTCGGCAAGAATAATTTGCCTTTGTTTCTAGTGGATCATGGATAGAAAGTACTCTGCTTTTCAAAAAATTCAGGATGTTCTCTTACAAACAAGCACATCTGTTTGATGTACAAGCATGGAACTGGTAATACTTTTATTTCTTTAAATAAGGGTCTACATGGTTCTAAGTAGTGTGTGTTACACACGGCTCGTACACATTTTTTTGTACCAAGAATGCATCATTAATATCTACCGAATTTCCCCAGATAATCAAGCCATAGCTTTATTGGTGGGTGAATTTCAACAGGTCCAAAATTTACCTAATTTTGGTGGGATTTTTTATTTTTGAAGTTTATGTCTAAATTATGTATCGATAATACGTAACTAGTCACAATCGATGTTGTGTAGTAATGACCTTTCATTTGTAAGCTTCTGATTATTAATAGTCATATTTTGACTAAACGAAACTCGAGTGGAACCCCTAGTGTGAGAATATGGAACTAAAATATTGTCCTGTGTTTAAATATATTGTTTAAACATACTAAATAACGCATACAGTTAATTAAAAATAATAGTTATTCTAAGTTACAAATATTCAATGTATAAATATAATAGTTAATACGGCTAATGAAAATAAAGTAATGTCACTGACTTGGAAAGTTCCGGTTCGCGCGCTGTTATTGAACAGAGTGGGAGGGTTGAGTTGTCAAAACTGGTAACCGACACCAAGTCCGGGTCATTCTGTGATTGGATTTCAAGGTGTGAACAAGTGTGCCAAATATAGTTGCTGAGAAGTGAAAACTGTGGTTTGGATTATTTCGATTAACCTATCAATTCCAATCCAGTGCTAGCGTAGATTTAGGTGTGAGTAGATAATGAGTTTACATATGTCAGAAGTGGGATAAATTAAAGGTACGTGTTACTTTCATTTTTTTTTTATGGAAGGTTTTGCTGTATAATTTTGACCTATGGTGATATAGTTAATAATTTCGTTTCGATTACTATTACCTAACGATTTATTTACTACTGCTTATCGGTGGTGGTAATTACATTATTAGTTTGAATCTTTATCATAATTGAATTGAATGCAGTACCAAAAACGAAATAACGAATATTGTAGAAATGATAACCTTCAATTCCACGTGTAAGAAAAGAAAGAAAATTTCAAATCTTAACGGACAAGTGATGAGCGAATGTTGAGTCAGTTATAGACTGGTACCTTAAGTACAAGTAGTAAAGTGTAAACAGTAGTAAAATGTAAACATTTGTAAAATGTAAACATTTGTAAAATGTAAACATTTGTAAAATGTAAACATTTGTAAAATGTAAACATTTGTAAAATGTAAACATTTGTAAAATGTAAACATTTGTAAAATGTAAACATTTGTAAAATGTAAACATTTGTAAAATGTAAACAGAATTATAAAAAAAGTATGAGCATATCATGTCCTTGCATATTTTGTTTACAGCTACAAATGAGTGACCAAGATCAAGCACCACTGCCGGCTGAAGCCCAAGCCGATGCAGTCGATGATAACCAGAGTCTCGACGATGCTCGCGGACGCAGCATGAGACGAACCCCACGAAGACGAGTGCTGCGGAGCCCTTCACTACGGAGGGTACGGCGCCAACGCTCACCATCAGCGAGGTCACGCTCCCATTTACGTCGAAGCCGTACTCGAAGCCGGAGCCGTTTCTTTGTTGATGAACGAGGAAGCGGAGACCACGCCGATCAACGGGAATCACGGCATCGCAGTAGAACCAGGGAGTCTCCTTCCTTTGTTCATGAACAAGGAAGCGGAGACCACGGCGATCGACGGGAACCACGGCGTCGCAGTAGATCCAGGGAACCACTACGACGCTATGACCGATCCAGAGAACCATCGCGACGACGAGGCAGATCCAGGGAGTCTCCTCGGCACCAGCGATCTTCAGCCACAGAGGAGACCTCACGTGAGTTTTTGTCTCAATTTACAAAGCTATTAGACAACCTTGGATCCTCTCGCAAAAGTAATAAGGAAACTTTTTCAAATATTAACGTAGTGCCAGAATTTGATCCTTCATTGAAGAACCAAACAATTAGGAACTGGTTAACAAAGGTTAATGAATGCGCAAAGTTGTACGAATGGTCAGAACGTCAAACGATACATTATGCATTACCAAAGTTGGTGGGCGTCGCAAAAAAGTGGTACGAAGGTCTACCAACTTTGTTATACTCATGGTCCGAGTGGCAAACCAAACTTAAATCTGCTTTCCCTTCGGAAGAAAATTATGGTCAAATGTTGACGGACATGTTGGCCAAGCGAGCTAAGTTTGGAGAGTCACTCGAAGAATATTATTATGAAAAAGTTGCCTTATTAAATCGTTGCGGCATAGTGGGAAAAAGAGCGGTTGAATGCGTCCTATTTGGTATAGACGACAGGTCGGTGCGCCTTGGTGCGGAGGCAGCACAATTTACAGATACAGATAAGCTTTTAGCATATTTACGAAATGTTAAAACCAGGGACAGGAACCGGTTACCTTAACCGGGGTTTTTCATAGGGTTATTTTAGAGGTGTTTATAAAAACCCCTACCATAACGGTAACCGCTTAATAAGGTAACACTTTGATTCGGTAACCGTATCAGATCGAGTTAACCTCTGTTACCGGTAACCGAAATAAAAACCCAGTCTATTCAGTTACCTCATTATGAGGTTTTTGACCAGTTCAAACGATTGTAATCTTTACGCACACTTAAATTCAACTTATTATTGAATAACCGAGGTTGGCATGGGCGGTCTATGAAGCCTCCAGCACAAACAAGTTTTTTTGCCTTTCCTTTGTTTATCTTTATACCTACTTGTGTGGTGTGTTCTTATTATAAATATTATTATATTATAACTAAAATAATTAAAATAAATAAATTAACTAAATAAAATAAATAAAATAAATAAATTAACTAAATAAAATAAATAAAATAAATAAAATAAATAAAATAAATAAAATAAATAAAATAAATAAAATAAATAAAATAAATAAAATAAATAAAATAAATAAAATAAATAAAATAAATAAAATAAATAAAATAAATAAAATAAATAAAATAAATAAAATAAATAAAATAAATAAAATAAATAAAATAAATAAAATAAATAAAATAAATAAAATAAATAAAATAAATAAAATAAATAAAATAAATAAAATAAATAAAATAAATAAAATAAATAAAATAAATAAAATAAATAAAATAAATAAAATAAATAAAATAAATAAAATAAATAAAATAAATAAAATAAATAAAATAAATAAAATAAATAAAATAAATAAAATAAATAAAATAAATAAAATAAATAAAATAAATAAAATAAATAAAATAAATAAAATAAATAAAATAAATAAAATAAATAAAATAAATAAAATAAATAAAATAAATAAAATAAATACAATAAATACAATAAATACAATAAATACAATAAATACAATAAATACAATAAATACAATAAATACAATAAATACAATAAATACAATAAATACAATAAATACAATAAATACAATAAATACAATAAATACAATAAATACAATAAATACAATAAATACAATAAATACAATAAATAAAATAAATAAAATAAATAAAATAAATAAAATAAATAAAACAAATAAAACAAATTAAACAAATTAAACAAATTAAACAAATTAAACAAATTAAACAAATTAAACAAATTAAACAAATTAAACAAATTAAACAAATTAAACAAATACAAATTTAACAAATTTAACAAATTTAACAAATTTAACAAATTTAACAAATTTAACAAATTTAACAAATTTAACAAATTTAACAAATTTAACAAATTTAACAAATTTAACAAATTTAACAAATTTAACAAATTTAACAAATTTAACAAATTTAACAAATTTAACAAATTCAATAAATTCAATAAATTCAATAAATTCAATAAATTCAATAAATTCAATAAATTCAATAAATTCAATAAATTCAATAAATTCAATAAATTCAATAAATTCAATAAATTCAATAAATTCAATAAATTCAATAAATTCAATAAATTCAATAAATTCAACAAATTCAACAAATTCAACAAATTCAACAAATTCAATAAATTCAATAAATTCAATAAATTCAATAAATTCAATAAATTAAATCAATTCAATAAATTAAATCAATTCAATAAATTAAATCAATTCAATAAATTAAATCAATTAAATCAATTAAATAAATAAATTAAATTAACTAAATTTAATAAGTAAAATCAATAAAATCAACAAAATATAAATAAAGTAAATAAAATAAACAATTTTTTTAGTATTTTTTTTAGTTCTGACGGCACACTACTTTAATGTAGCAAACCAGTAAGCAACCGATAATAAAGGTTACCATAACTGAATGAAAACCTGTTAAAAACCCTTAACAAAAACCCTATCGCGATGGGGTTTTGAGATTAACTCGGTTAAAGGTTAGGGTTACCGTTTCAATAAGGTTACCATTACAATCAGGTAACAGTATGATAGGGTTACCGAATGATACGGTAACCGAATCGATTGGGTTACCGAATTGATAGGATTAAGCGTAAAGAGGGGTTTTCCGGTCCTTGGTTAAAACAGGGCCTATTAGAAACTTTAACAATTCAAATAAAAAGACTCGAGAGCTGAAGTCTAATGCTACTGTAGGTTCTACGAATAAGGTTAATACTAATATCCGTAGTCTAATGCTACTGTAGGTTCTACGAATAAGGTTAATACTAATATCCGTTGCTATAATTGCAAAGAAGATGGGCACCCCTTATCAAGGTGTCCTAAGCCTATAAAAAAATGCAGTAAATGCTCTTTAGTCGGTCATACCGATGCAGAATGCTTTCGCACTGGGTCAAATGATAAAAAAGATAAATCGGTAATGATGATTGGACAATCGCAGATTAATAAAAGTTCAAATAAATGCGTACAACAAATTCTCGTAAATGGACAAGATACAACATGCTTTATAGATCTTGGGAGTGAATTAACCCTAGTTCGAAATAGTGATGCGAAACGGTTATTTGGCAAGTTTGACGATGAAGTTGGTAGAATGGTAGGATTTGGAGGTGCGGTTGTTGAATCTTTGGGTTCATGTATGGCTAACGTACAGATTCAGAATGTAAGCGCTTATGTAAAATGTATGATTGTAGCAGATCATCTCATTAAGTACCCTGTGTTAATCGGTCAGGCCTTCACCGAACAACCTCACGTTCAAATACTGAAAACTAATAAAGAGTTGATTTTTACAAGCAATTATGAAGCTGAAGAGTCAGTTCAAAAGTTCGAGAAATTAAGGATAACTAGTGATGTCACTATCAAGGGGGTAGATTTGTTAGAGGTAAAAGGTGATTCGGATTTGACAGGAAGCGTATATGTTCGTAACAATTACCGAGGACAACCTGGTAGGGAATACCAGATAGAAGAAGGTATATACCCTATTAAGAATGGGATAGGTCATATAATTGTGACTCCGTTAAGCAAAAAACCCATTACATGATAAAAACATAAAAACCTTCATGATTTCAGAGAAACAAAGTGACAACAAGGGTCGGCCGTGCGTCGTGTGCCAAGGCGATCACAGGGTGTACGACTTCCCAGCTTTTAGAAAAATGTCAGTCGACGAGCGCTGGTCGCGGGCGTCCACCCTGAAGCTGTGCCATGTCTGCCTCCGACCGGACCACGAGACCCGAGCATGCAAATTAAATGGCTGCCGTGTATGTAAAAGACGTCACAACACATACCTACAGACCACACCAACTAACACTTCTTCTAGTGGAGCTAACATGGAACAGACAGCCCAGTCAACCGATAGTACTCGGGTTAATGTCGCATGCTCCTCCACTATGCTAACTTCTGACAGTGCAGAGGTGCCTCATACCTTCACTGCTAATACTTTGCTTAGCAATAGTGAAGCATTGCTCTCAACAGCTCTAATTGAAATAGTTAACCCTTTCTACAATAAAAAGGAAATTGTGAAGTGTCTCCTAGATAGCTGCTCACAGTCGAATTATCTTACTGAAGCATTAAGACAACGTTTGCAACTTGATCTTCAGCCTCTAACTGCCTCAAATGTTACAGGAATAGGAAACACGCCCCTGACCTATAAGCCTGTACGTTGTGCAGCCCATATTAAATCTAAAATAAGCGATTTCAATGCCAATCTAGACTTTCTAGTTTTAGACCAAATAACTGATCGCTTCCCAATTAAATATTGTAACAACCACGGCAGACTACCCACATCTGAAGTAATAATTTCTGATTGATTTCATTTTTATTAAATTTTGCGGGTACTGCAACATTGACAGAATCAGGTATAAAATCATCTTCAGAAGCGGGATGATACGTAAGTACACGTCTACTGCTATTACTTATTGATTTAGTGAGATAACTGATAAACAACATGACCCTTATTTTGTAATATGAGATAATTAAATATACAAAACACTAATGAAATACGAAAGAAATCTGGTACTGGTAACGTTATGTGGAAATTATGCAGAATATGTCAACACGCGGGTCTTGATAAATGAGTTGTTTATGGAGTATTAAGGGGGGCCTAAAAAAATTTCATAATTTTTTCACCACGGCGCATAGCTACCGAGATAAATGGATATTTACATTTTGTAACTAGGTATCGGAAATGATTTGATGATTTTGAGTTTTAATTTTGATCGTTATTGTCAAAATTGTGTAATGTAAATTGATGCTTACTATGCATACAAGGTATTAAAGGGGGCTTGGATTTTCATTAGTTTTTCGCTACGACACACCGTTTTTGAGATAAATGAATGTTTATAATTTGAACTACTATTAAACATAATTAGGTACATACTTAACTTATATAATTTATTATTGAGCTTATAAGGTATATTATATAGTGTATATAACACCGAATATTTTTACGTTTCATGCCGAGTTGTTGGAAAATATGGCTGACGATGTCTCATGATGATCAACGGCGCTTGCGAACACCAGAAGTCTCCGCCTTCGCGAAAGGGAATGTAGCTGGAATTGCCGCGGCAGTGAAAAGGAATCTAGAGCGAAGCAGAGTTCTGTTGTAATGGTCACGCACCACTGGACATCAGGTCATGTACACCTATTTTTACTTTATGAAAAAAAAAGTGATGAATGATTTGATATGTTAATAGGTGATGGTTGCCGTAAATTGCTTTAAAACTGAGACTTCATCTCAATCATCGACATCTAGCACATATACCATAAGTATAAGAATATTTTTTTTTAAGTTGAAGATGAGTTAAAGAGAAAAAGTAAATCTGTTGAACTGATAGAAAACTATTACCTATAGTTGGTCGAGCAAATATTATCAGAAAAAAAAAGGGCGGTAAATTTGAAAAATCGCGGGTTAGCAACACTACGTTTGAATTGTTCGAAAATCGCGTGTCATTTATATCTTATCTGTGGAACTGTTTTGTTATTCAAGGCCCCAACGTTGTCTGATCTCTTTGACGGCGCAGCAACTAGTAGGTATCATTTCTCTCTCCTCGCTCTTTTAAAAATGCCGTTTGTCAAAAAAGGAACAACCATACTGTTGACAAGATGGACTTCAAATCAAGGTGTTACCGTTTTAGGTGGTGTCAAGTTGTGTATATGTGCGTAAAAACGTATGTGTGCTCTTTTAGGGATGTGAAAAACCGATTTTAATCATGTTATATATCGATAAACGCTACACAGCGGAACGAAATAGCGATTACATAATTGAAGTTTCAATATTTTCGTTAAACATAAACATAATTGAAATGCTAATGGATAATGAATATATCGTAATATAATAAAATAATTCAATTATTGCGGAACATATGTTAGTAGGTATTTATGTATTTTAATTAAATATCTGAACTTTCCCTTCGTTCCTGCTGCGGCGTGACGATAAAATTGTGATCTGATTACCACAATAAAGAATAAAAGCGTTTTTGTTGTTTTTTGGTAATCGTTAAACCTTTGAAGTAAAATTAAAATTGCAAGAAATGTCGATAGTTTATCGATATGACTTTATCGACATAGCTACAGCAAGGTGGATTCACATTGTTAATAGTACACTAAACAAAAGTGGTAACAGTGACAGCTCGCTTAGACTTCGTCTTTAAGTATATTATATCTATGGTTACATTTCATCGTTGTTCGATGTACATTACTGCTTTTTGTTCGGTTCCTAGGGATACCATACTTTAGTTGCGTTACATTGCTACTAACATATCCAGCTTGACAGACTATAGGTCATAGGTATGTACCAATCATGAGAAAATTTTCGTAAATGAATCAGTACGATAAAATAGAGTAACGCGTATAGATTTCATCTTATGTATCTTACGGAATAATAGATAGGACGATGAAGTCGATTGTTGGCGATAAAAAACAAAATGGACAATTGGGTACTTTCCTCTACTTAAAATAAATTATTTCACACCGTGAACGGAATAACTAAAGCACCAGATCATTATTAGAAAAACATAGATATCAGTTATTTTTAAACACAATTTATATTTAATATCGGATGGAAGTATAAAAAGTAGGTGAGTTGACTGTGACGTCACTATTACACACGTGTTCATATAAATTCCATATTAGCAAATCGTTTTGACAGTTCTAAAAAAAGAAGCTGATTTGACTAGTAGGAAAGTATCCAATACTTAGCTCATTAACGATACATTTCCTGTGAATTAATTGATTTGTTGATTTAAAGATTTATTGATTTATTTATTGATTGAAGACTTGAAGTATCGAATATCGAGTATCAAGCTATTGAATTATCGGGCCGTTGAATTATCGGATTGTTGGATGGGTGAGTTATTCAATTGGTGAGTTATTCAATTGGTGAGTTATTTAATTGGTGAGTTATTCACTTGTTGAGTTATTCCCTTATTGATTTATCGAATTATTGAGTTATCGAGTTATTGAGTTATCGAATTATTGAGTGTTCAAATTGTTGAGTCATTGAATTATTGCATTATTTTAATCATTGACTTATTGAATTGTTGAATCATTGAGTTTATTATTGAGTTAATGTAGCAGCATTACAATTAAATGATTTTAAAATGTTGACTTTGATATAAGAGACTACTGTGACTTTCATATTATCGTGGAAGGATCCCATACAACCATTTCCAGTCGCCGTTACGACGCGGTGTAGACACATCTTGTGTCGACACCGTCTGTTTCGGTCACAATTCCAGTCGCAGAGTCGTCGCCGTGTCGACACAGTTACCAGAAATGGGGAAGGGTCGACACATGACACAAAGTGACATAAAGTGTGGTCGCCGTGTGCACACATTGTTACGAGTTTGCGACGATAGGACTTAAATTATTATGGGGAATTAAAAAATTATTAGGAGGGTAGGCGGCGCGCGCTAAAGAATCAACATCGTTTTACTGTCGCTCCCCGTTTTAAATCAAAAAGTCTAGTAATAGTGATATTATGGTTACATATCAGAATACCGAAAATTCATTTACCTAATGTCGAATCACCTATGCTCGATTCACCTATTTTTTAATTACCTAACGATCATTTTAACTAAACATTGAATGACCTAAGTTTATAATACCTAAACTCAATTAACCTAATGGATGAAACACCTAATGAACGTTTTACCTAATGCACATTTTACCTAACGCACGCTTTACATAAAGCTATTATACCTAATGCATGAAACACCTAAAGCTGACATACCTAATGGACGATCCACCTAAAGCTGATATACCTAATGAACGATATACTTAAAGTTGATTTACCTAATGGATAAAATACCTAAAACTGTTATACCTAACGAACGAAATACCTAAAGTCGATATACCTAAAGGACGGAATACCTAAAATCGATATACCTAATGCATGTTATACCGAAAGTCGATATACCTAATGGACGATATGCCTAAAGTTGATTTACCTATTGAACGAAATACCTAGAGCTAATATACCTAACGCACGTAACACCTAAAGTCGATATACCTAATGCACGAAATACCTATATGGCTGGTATATGTTTTAATGAACGAAATACCTATAGCTAATTTTATCTAAGATTATGCCTAACTACCTTCAAACAGGTAGGGTACCTACATTATTGTAGGTACCATAAATGTAGGTACCTACATTCCAAAATTTGGGCCATAATAAACTCGAATATCTTCAATCAGGTGTGACTATTATTGAATGCCGGAGTTTTAAGGAAAATGTTTTCATAAAGTGATGAAAAAATCAGCAAAAAGAAAATTGGTATTAATAGTTTATTGCTTTATTAAGGGTTTGAACTTGTGGCCATAAATGTTGTAGTTAGGGTAATTCCAGGGTAGTAGGCCATAGTTTTTTTAGAACCCGATAAAAAAATAAGTTTACATGTAATTAAAATAAATATTTTTAATACAGTTATATACAGCTCAAAAAGTGCTACTTTACGTAGCTGTTAAGCGTGCGGAAAGTTGGTTTTCGCGAACTAGTGCTTTTCACATTTCCATTTTTTTTTAATTTATACTTGTCCAATTCATGACTACTTATTGATGAGTGTTAATATTAGTTTCCTTTAAACGTCGTAATCAACATAAAAACCTACTGTTAATGTAATAAAATATACATATTTCATATTTTATTACTTACCTCTTCATCATTATAACACGTTTATTTCTTTAATATTGAATATTGAAAAACCGTTCTTAATAAGTTGTCTGAATGGAACGGAATAGCTGTCGAAACGCCTGTCAAAGAAGAGGCGTTTTTTCTTACTGCCTGTTTTAAGTTTCACATTCTAATTTATTTTTGACTGCGCATAAACATTATATGATTTAAACTATTTTTTGCTTTTTGTTTTAGAGTTTTTAATTTTAATCTGAATTTAATCAATAATTGTATGAATTTTATCATTTTTAATTTAATAATTTTATTATAGGTATCTATTAATTAGATATAATATTATTTTTATTATTCTCTTTATTTATTTTTCGTCTTAAGTTAGGTTTGTTATAATATGAATATAAAAGTAAAATATAAAAACACTTACAAAACAATAAAAAATACATATAAACACATTATAAAAAACCTAACCTAGGGTGCCGCCGGCAGCGGGGCTTGGCCCAAGCTGCCGGTGGTCAGGGCCGCAGAGTGAGGAACCGACGTACTATACGCGCCGTGTCCAATATTACCGCCTTCTGCATCTGACCCTTGATCCAACCACCCAGCGAGAGTCTCTCTAGGTGATGGTCGAGACTCTTCGCTATGAGACCGTTCGCTGACACAACTATCGGAACAATGATCGTCGAGTCAACATCCCACATGGCGGTAATCTCGTGAGCTAAGTCTAGGTACTTGCTGGACTTGTCCTTCTCGGCCTTCACGAGATTCTCATCATGGGGGATGGTGACGTCAGCGAGCACGGCCCGGCGCTGCGATCGGTCTATCAGCACGATGTCAGGCTTATTGGCGACAATAGTCCTGTCAGTGATGATAGATCGATCCCAATAGAGCGTGGCACGACCATTCTCGAGAACAGGCGCAGGTAAGTATTTGTAGTACGGTACTTCGCGGTCCACAAGGCCGTATAGAAGAGCAAGTTGCTGGTGAATAATCCTGGCTACGAGATTATGTCTGTGCAAGTACTCACCGTTAGCAAGATGAGAACAACCGGAAATGATATGCCTGAGTGACTCTCCGGGACGGCGGCATGCCCGACAAATGTCGACCGTACCGTCCTTCAGGATATATTTCCGATAGTTGTTCGTCATCATCACTTCGTCCGCAATTGCACAGGCAAAACCCTCGGTTTCTCCGAAGAGGTCCCCGAATCGTAACCAGTTCACCGACGCGAGCAGGTCCACATCGGGTCCCGTGAGGGCCTTGTAGAACCGCCCGTGTAGCGCCTTACTCTCCCATGCCGCCTTGCGATCCGCAGTACTTAGTACCACAGGTTTGCGCCAGTTCTCGTTTGCCAAGGAGAGCGGTGTGAGGTTCCTGTCTACTGCCACCACATCACGATGCATCCCACACTCGTTGTTAAGGAAATAATTCCTGAGATTGTACACCTCGCGGTTGTGGAGATCCTTGGCGTTTAGGAAGCCTCGGCCTCCACACTTCCGTGGGATGTACAATCTCATAACTGACGAGGGTTACATATCAGAATACCGAAAACTGATTTACCTAATGTTGAATCACCTATGCTTGATTCACCTATTTTTAAATTACCTATCGATCATTTTACCTAAACATTGACTGACCTAAGTTTATAATACCTAAGCTTAAATAACCTAATGGACGAAATACCTAATGCACGATATACCTAATGCACGTTTTACCTACTGCACGTTTCACCTAAAGCTATTGTACCTAATGCACGAATCACCTATAGCTGATGTACCTAATGGACGATACACCTAAAGCTGATATACCTAATGAACGATGTACCTAAATTTGATTTATCTAATGGACGAAATACCAAAAACTGTTAAACCTATCGCACGAAATACCTAAAGTTGATATACTTCCTGCACGCATTACCTAATGTCGATATGCCTAATGCACGGAATACCTAAAGTCTATATACCTAGTACAAAATTCATATCATTTTGCCGAATGATCAAGTCGCAACTCCACCCAATAAATCGTATGATTTCCCAACCTTACAGTAGAAACTGTTTGTTTGGATAACAACTTAAAAATACACTTTTTGAAACGCTTCTTTTTAGGTAGTAGAATGATTTCTGAAGTCTAATACAAAATTAGTTATCTTATCTTATCAAAATCTTAATTTTTGTAAGTTAGCATCATGACGATGAAATAAAAGTCGGTTTTGGTACTGTTTGGTCGCAGTTAACCTAACACGCTCCTCCTCGCTTTGCTCGTCGTCGCACCTATCTCGACTCTGGCAAATGACTAGACCTTATATTATAATAAAAAATAGTAAGTCAATTGAATGATTTGGCTAAAAAAAATATACCAAATGTTGTAAGTATGTCCTAATAATATTCTACTAAACAATAATTATATTTTTGATTTTAGGTACATATTTTGTTCACTAAGTGCATCGAGTTCAGGTATTTCGTGCATTAGGTGTATCGAATTTAGGTATTTCGTTCATTAGGTATGTTAACTTTAGGTCATTTGATCATTAGGTATACCGACTTTAGGTAATTCGTGCAGTAGGTATGTTAACTTTAGGCAATTCGATCATTAGGAATACCGAGTTTAGGTATTTCGTGCATTAGGTATATCAACATTAGGTGTTTCATGTATTAGGTATATTAGCTTTAGATATTTCGAGTATTAGGTGTTTCAACTTTAGGTAAATCGAGCATAGGTATTCTGAGCTTAGGTAAACCAATTGTAGGTGAAACGTGCAATAGGTAATTCGTTCATTAGGTGTTATGAGCTTAGGTTAATTGGTCATTAGGTATTTAAAAAAATAGGTGAAACGAGCATAGGTGATTCAACATTAGGTAAATCGATTTTCGGTATTCTGATATGTAACCCTGACGAGCGTGGGTGTAGCATGCGATGTGTGGTGAGCAGTGACCGGACCCTCCGATCCAGGGCGTCCAGCTCGGTCTGAGTCCACCTTAGTATGCCAAAGGAGTATGTGAGAAGAGGCATTACCCAGGCGTTGAAGGCGCGCACTTTGTTCCTTCCTGACAAATGACTGTTAAGGACTTTTGTGAGCCGACTGAAAAAGCGCTCCTTCACCGACCGTCCAATACCCTCGTCCTCAATACCCAACGACTGTGACATACCAAGGTATTTATAGGTCTCTGATTCAGAGATAGACCTGAAAGACATTGTCTCAGAAAGTTGTAAATTTGTTGAATTTACAACCTTCCCCCGCTGTACATGCATAACCGCACATTTATCGACACCAAACTCCATGTTGATGGCACTACTGAAGACTTCGGTGGTTTTTGACTAGTGCAACATGGCACGCCGCGATGGCTCCGCAATACATGATCGCGTGCGTATCACCTAAATCTTTACAAGTCCGCAAATATGGCTCTAGTAAAGCGTTTAGGGCTCCCATTAGCGCTAGATTGTGTCTATTCATAGGCAAACGTGGTAATCGTGGCCTAGTATCGGGTGTGGAGCGGTACCGCGTAATCGCCTCGTCCAGAGTCCTCCTCAGTTGCTCATTGGCTGTACTACCCACACTCTGCGCGAACTCCTCCTCGTCGGCACTGAGATCTACCCGCGGCGCCCCCGGTGCCTGGTCGGGTGCCGGCACCGGATCCGGCGACGTGGCGGGCGGATCCCGCGCCGAGGTAGAAGCTGCGCGAGCAGAGAGAGCCTCCAGGCGAAGCCGATCAAGTGTCGAGTCATCCAACCGCTTTTGCCGCTGGATGACTCGCACCTGATCCGATAGTCGTTGCGCAGTCACGTCGATGGTCGGTTCGAGGGCCTGAAACAGTGGAAGCATTCGGACACGGTACGCGCATAAGTTGGTTCCCCCCTCTGTAGCCCCATAGTAGGCGCGCATGACGTTCTCATTAATGGTTTGAGACCATCGCATGCGACGCACTACACCACCGGCAGCGGGAGCCGTGGGCGGGGCAGGATGTCCCGCAGGCCCCAAGCGTGCCGACAGCGGTGGCCGCCCGCGCCGCGCAGGTGTCGGGCGCGGTGGCGAATTCATCGCCCGACGACGATTGCGAGGAGACGGATGATGCGGACGGGGGTGGTGGGCGTGCGTTTCGTGGAGACGCTAGTTGAGCTCGTGTTTTGCTTCTCGTTTGCATTTTCTTTTACTTAGGAAGTTTTGTCGTACATGTTAGGACATCATATTCTATGGCCAATTATAACCCTTATATATATGTAATAGTACGCAGCAGTCTTGGGTTATATTTTTCATAAAAATAATGTAGAAAGCAACATGTAAATACAAAATCTATAAAATAATTTGAGAAAATTTATAAAAACACGACTGACGTTGACAGCGTCATTTTTCTTTTTTTTTTTTATTATTAATGTTATATTTAGGTATGTACTTACTTACATTATCTGCAGTAAATGATTTTTTATAACGAATTTAGGTATTTCGTTCATTACATACAGTCAACAGTAAAAATATCGGTGTAGCCATTGACATAGATATCTAGGGACTGGCTTTACGGGCAATAATAATGAGGCATGACAGGGGCCAGTATAGCGGTGTGAAACCGCTACAACGCGATTGGTTGATGAGTTCGCATCACGCGCGCGATTGGTTGATGAGTTCGCATTACGCACGCTATTGGTCGCAACTAATTGCGTTAGACTGCACGATTGGCTGGAATTCGTGAGTAACACCGCTGAACTAGTACCATTTTTAGTGGCCGTAAAGCCCGTCCTTAGATATTATACGTCAATGGGTGTAGCCAACTTATTCAAAAATATGTCCCATAGTTCTTAATTCGCTGACATAAGAGCTATGGGACATATTAGCTAGTTTATTTACTTATACACAAACATAACATACATACAAACAAACTCCCCCTTCACTTGCACACTCACGTATACATACACACCTGCATTTCGCTACAAATTACTAAGCTCAAACTGTAAATATAATATTTAACCTCGCAGCATGATAGGATAAATTGATTTATGTGTAAATTATTCAAATAAGCTTAGTTTTATAGTAATTATGACCTACAATAATCTATGTCTGATTGTGTTAACTATCGCGCTACTTGTCGTTTGAATACTCGTAACTGTGTCGGCTACCTACAGGACAGGCACTGCCTAGTGTAGGAACCATGTATAATCTACTCTTGGTTTATGTTATTCGAGTACCTGCTTACGCCTTATGTCTAATACTTATGCTCAATCTCATATATGTACTGAAATAAAGATTTACTTACTTACTTATATTTTTGAGATGATTTGTGCACCCATATTTTTACAGTTAACAGTACCTAATAGGTATATCAACTTTATGTGTTACGTGCATTAGGTATTTTAACTTTAGGTATTTCGTTCAATAGGTAAATCAACTTTAGGGATATCGGACATTAGGTATATCGACTTTCGGTATTACGTGGATTAGGTATTCCGTCCTTTAGGTATATCGACTTTAGGTATTTCGTTCGTTAGGTATAACAGTTTTAGGTATTTTATCCATTAGGTAAATCAACTTTAGGTATATCGTTCATTAGGTATATCAGCTTTAGGTGGATCGTCCATTAGGTATGTCAGCTTTAGGTGTTTCATGTATTAGGTAAATCGGTTTTAGGTATTTCAAGCATTAGATGTATCAAGTTTAGGTTGATCGACCATAGGCATTCTGAGCTTAGGTAAAAAAAATATAGGTGAAACGTGCATTAGGTAATTCGTTCATTAGGTGTTATGAGCTTAGGTTAATAAACCATTAGGTGTTTAAAAAAATAGGTGAATCGAGCATAGGTGATTCGACATTAGGTAAATCAACTTTCGGTATTCTGATATGTAACCAGTGTTTCAAAGGACTGTGAACAAGGCTTTGGGTTCGCTTCGTTTTAATACGGCTGTAGCCTACATGGATGACGTTTTGGTACCTTCGGCTACGTTTGAGGAGGGTTTGACAAAGCTAGAGTTGATTTTCAAAAGATTAAGGGAGTTCAATTTAACCTTAAAACCAAGTAAATGTTTTTTCTTTCAAACCTCTGTTGATTTCCTCGGATTTCAAGTGACGGCTGAAGGTATCAAACCGGGCAACAAAAAGATAGAGGCAGTACAATCTTTTCCGTTACCTAAGAATGTACATAACGTGCGCCAATTCATTGGCTTAGCAAGTTTTTTTAGGAAGTTTATTAAAAACTTCGCAATTATAGCAAAACCACTAACGAGCTTGTTAAAGAATAATGTACCCTGGGTTTGGAGTCATGAACAAGACGAGGCGTTTAATGAATTAAAAGAGAGACTGGTTTCTCGACCTATTTTAGCACTGTACAATCCATTGCTAAAGACTGAGCTGCATACCGATGCAAGTAAGTGGGGTGTTGGGGGCATATTGCTTCAGAAGCAACATAACGGAGATTTAAAGCCAGTGGCATACTTCAGCCGCCAAACGTCATCTGTTGAACAGCATTTTTCATCATACGAATTGGAAACCTTGGCGGTTGTATCATCCTTAGCAAAGTTCAGACCTTATCTCATTGGTATGCCGTTCACTATAGTAACGGATTGTAATTCACTCAGGGCTACTTTCATGAAGAGGGATATGATTCCTAGGGTTGCTCGTTGGTGGAGTTTGATACAGGAGTTTGATTGCGAAGTAAAGTACAAATCCGGTCAGAAGATGTGTCACGTTGACGCATTGAGCCGAAACCCGATTGCTAGTTCACCTGATGATACACCTTTAACGGATCCAGAGCTACCAACTGTTTTTGCAATTTCTGAAGATTGGTTAAAAACAGTACAATCTGATGATAGTGAAATTGAAAGAATAAAAAACATATTACAAGAGCCCAAAAGTAATGACGTAGTTGACATAAAGAAAAATTTTTGCATAAAAAACAATTGTGTGTATAGGATGACTGAAGATGGTAACAAATGGTTGGTACCTAAAGGAGTACGATGGCATGTGTTGAAGGCGTGCCATGACGAGATTGGACATTTTTCCGTAGAGAAGACGTTAGAAAAAATTAAAGAAACTTATTGGTTTCCTGGCATGAATAAGTTCACAAAGAAATATGTCCAGTCTTGTTTGGAGTGCGCTCATAGCAAAACACCATCGGGAAAGAAGTCGGGTTATTTACACCCGATACCTAAGGTTGCCCAACCTTTTCATACCTTACACGCCGACCATTTGGGGCCATTTAATGCGAGTAAACGTAAAAATAAATATTTGCTGGATTACCAGCAAGTGGAGAGGTACAATCGCACGATTTTAGATTCTCTGACAGCAATGAACCATGGACGCGATGAGGATGATTGGGATAGTAAAGTTTTGGAAGTCCAATGGGGATTAAATAATACGAAAAATAAAGGTATAGGTCGTACACCCGCGGAAGTATTATTCGGGTTCAATCTGACAAGTATGGCAGAGGGCAAATTGCGGTCAACAATAAATAATGATCAAGAGCAAAATGTTACTACTAATAAACTTACAGAAATTAGGGCCGACGTTGATAGACATATAGAGTTAGCACAACAAAAACAGAAAACCCGATTTGATAACACTAGATGCGAACCCCGAAAATTTAAAATAGGGGATTTGGTAAGAGTAGAGAGGTCCGTTTTATGTCCGGGAAAGAGTAAGAAGCTAATGCCAAAATGTTTGGGTCCGTACAAAATTGTTAGTGTGATGAGTAACGACAGATATTCGGTAGAAGATACTCAGATTACTAGGCGTAAAGGAAAGGCTGTCTATAGGGGTGTATATCCTGTAGAAAAGATACACCCATGGTTACATTTCAAAAGGTCAGAAGACGATACGAGCACTGAAGAGATGGAAGAGGATGATGTCAATAATAGCAACACAACAATAAATATAACGAATGATGGATTAGAGGTAGATGGAATTCAGGAATCAGGATCCAAGGGAACATAGTCTAAAAGATATATATATATATATATATATATATATATATATAGCTGTGAAATTTACAAACGGAATGCGTATTATATGTGTATTGTCATTTACAACAATCTACCATCAGAAATTAGGAATCTTGAAGGCAAGGATTTCAATTGTACCCTTAGAATTTGGCTCCAAGATCATTGTTTTTACAACATGAAAGAATTTTTGAATTATAAAAACATGATGACATGAAATATGTATTGATTTTTAATTTTAGGTTTTCTTATTATTTGGCATAATTTTAACTTGACATTGTTCATAAATTAGTGTAAATGTATTGTGTATATAGTGTATATAGCTAATTAATGTACTTTGTAAATACCTATATATATGATATAGTTTTAAGCTGTAGAATATAGTTTTAAGAATAATTTGCATGCTGTCATGAGATAGCGGATTAAGGTGGATCATTACTAACCTAAAGTTAAGACCTGTAACTAACCCTTTTTCTGCAAATAAATATGAATCTGAATCTGAATCTGTAAAATGAGATAAAAATCACGTAAATAGTATATGGATGGAAGGATAATATAATAATTGGATATAAATTAAAATTGGAAGGATGTTAATCTTTTTTTTTTTTCAGAGAGATAATGGAAGGATGTTAACCTTTTTATTTCAGAGGGATGATGAAAGGAAGGATGTTAATTATTGTCAGAGGGATGATAGAAGGATTAAACTTTTGGTTTTCTTAAAAGGGATGATTATATATTATGTGATGAGTTACCGATGTAATTTGCTAAATATTATGTGAGGATATTTGTTAATTACGTCATTGACTAATAAATTTTGGAAGGATATTGGCTAATAATATAACAAAAATTGGGTATTCTGAATGAATTGAAAAATAAAGAAGATTGTTGTATATAGTAGTAAAAGGAACTGGAAAATAAACTTATTTAATCAATTAATGTTAAAAAAAAACAGGATTCGTTTTTGAAACTTAGTATGAGTTGAAAAATATTGTATAATTGATTATGTAATCTGTTAAATACAAATAATAATTGAATATGAGATGCTTTATGCAGCATTATGGCATATGGTATTTTACTGTGGGGCGGTGCTTCAGAGATAAATACCATTTTTGTTCTGCAGAAGCGGGCTATTCGAGCAATATACAAAATGAACCATAGAGACTCACTTAGAGATAAATTTAAGGAAATTGACATAATGACAGTGCACTGTCAATACATTTATGAGAATATTCTGTATGTACATTAAAATATTGTAAATTTTAGGAAAAATTGTGAAATTCATAATATTAATACTAGAAATAAACATAAGCTCGCAGTGCCCTTCACTCGGCTCCATAAAATTAAAAAATCATTCATGGGTAATTGTGTAAGATTTTATAATAAACTTCCAAACCATATTACTGAATTATCTATTAATAAATTTAAGAATTATGTAAAGCGTAAACTTATTTCTAAAGCTTATTATACCACACAAGACTACATGAATGATATTACAACGTGGGATTAATTGTTATTCGAAATGATTATTTATTTATTAGGTATATTTGATTATTGATGAGGAAATGGATATTCCGATGTAATACTATCTACTTCTTTTGTTACTTATGCTTTTTTTTTGACATTTAGATTTTATTCTAGAAATTCTAGACTAGTATTTTTTTATACAATCTTTTTAATGTTTGACGATCCTTTTGTGAAATTCTTAGTGTTAAATTTGATATGTATAATAATCCAATTTTATTATGGAATAATATTAACATCAATAAATTGCTCTGATAATTAGATTAAGATTAATTACGATTCATAAGAGCTTGTTGCTAGGCCTACATGAATAAAGTATATTTTTGAAATTTGAAATTGAAATTGCTAATGTTTCGCGAATCAAGCAAGTATATAATGATTGGTACATTTTCTCACACATAGGGGGCTTACACGAGGTCGTGACATGATTTGTCAGGATGGACGAATCTGTAAGCTTCTAATTATTAAGAGCGCTCTTACAAGAAAAGTCGAAATAATGCAAAATTGATGATACTAGTCGACGAAATTCAGGACTTTGCGCTCATTATTAGAAACAATGAGTACTTGTTCCAGTAAAAGCGTCTTCTTATCTTTATAAATATCGTTGTAAATATTAGAAAAAGGACTTATTAAATTAGTAATGATTTTTTTTCTGATGGTCGTTTCCGAAAAACCCCGTGAAGCACTGAATGGCGAGCTCTTATTTGGAAATGTTGAGAATTTTACTCTGCTAAACCTGGCTATTTTGTATTACTAATACCCTGTACTTTAGGCATATCAAACTATATTTTTCCTACATACCTTTGAGAAAGAGAAAATCAAAGTAAAACGAACTCGATTTTCTCTCCGAAACAAGTGTCAATTCCTACGAAAATCTACTTAATATCGAAGTCATTTTCATACTCAAGCAATCTGCAACGTTTGCTTATACTGTTGGTATACATTAGTGTTTATGAAATTCTACTATAATTTTTTGGCGATTTTTTGAAAACTACTCTATATTACCGATGACGCGCGATGCGCCAGCTCAGTGCCGCGGCAGAGCTTGTAGAGGCAGGACGTGTGTCGGTCGGCTCCGCACATTTTCAACGGCGACGACGAGGTTTTTTATCATTGTGTGCGGCGGGCGCCGTGTAAAACGCTATACTGTGTGCGTGTAAACCGCAACGAGAGACTTTGATCCTAGCACTGTTTTTATAGTATTATAATTTATAATGGTACAGTTTAATAAACTACCGGACAGGATTAAAAATATTTGAAACGACCTGACATTCTATATGTATTTATTTGACTCAAGATAGTACTCAGGGTCTGATGATGGAGCCGGAAGGTGGTCACCGGTACCAATCAACCATGCAACTAAACCACTTCGTGTTTAGGCTCGTTTTATTCATCTCAACAAGATCTTTGACACAAGATAGTACTCAGGGTCTGATGATGGAGCCGGAAGGTGGTCACCGGTACCAATCAACCATGCAACTAAACCACTTCGTGTTTGGGCTCGTTTGATTCGGCTCAACAAGATCTTTGACTTAAGATAGTACTCAGGGTCTGATGATGGAGCCGGAAGGTGGTCACCAGTACCAATCAACAATGCAACTAAACCACTTCGTGTTTAGGCTCGTTTTATTCGTCTCAACAAGATCTTTGACTTAAGATAGTACTCAGGGTCTGATGATGGAGCCGGAAGGTGGTCACCGGTACCAATCAACCATGCAACTAAACCACTTCGTGTTTGGGCTCGTTTGATTCGTCTCAACAAGATCTTTGGCACAAGATAATACTCAGGGTCTGATGATGGAGCCGGAAGGTGGTCACCGGTACCAATCAACCATGCAACTAAACCACTTCGTGTTTAGGCTCGTTTGATTCGTCTCAACAAGATCTTTGACACAAGATAGTACTCAGGGTCTGATGATGGAGCCGGCAGGTGGTCACCGGTACCAATCAACCATGCCACTAAACCACTTCGTGTTTAGGCTCGTTTTATTCGTTTCTATAAGATCTTTGACACAAGATAGTACTCAGGGTCTGATGTTGGAGCCGGAAGGTGGTCACCGGTACCAATCAACCATGCAACTAAACCACTTCGTGTTTAGGCTCGTTTGATTCGTCTCAACAAGACCTTGGACACAAGATAGTACTCAGGATCTGATGATGGAGCTGGAAGGTGGCCACGGGTACCAGTCTACCATGTAACTGAACCACTTCGTGTTTGGGCTCGTTTGATTTGTCGCAACAAGATCTTTGACACAAGGTAGTACTGAGGGTCTGATGATGGATCCGAAAGGTGGTGACCGGTACCAATCAACCATGCAACTAAACCACTTCGTGTTTGGCTTCGTTCGATTCGTCGCAACAAGATCTTTGACACAAGTTAGTACTCAGGGTCTGATGATGGAGCTGGACTGTGGCCACGGGTACCAGTCTACCATGTAACTGAACCACTTCGTGTTTGGGCTCGTTTGATTTGTCGCAACAAGATGTTTGACACAAGGTAGTACTGAGGGTCTGATGATGGAGCCGGAAGGTGGTCACCGGTACCAATCAACCATGCAACTAAACCACTTCGTGTTTGGCTTCGTTCGATTCGTCGCAACAAGATCTTTGACACAAGTTAGTACTCAGGGTCTGATGATGGAGCTGGACTGTGGCCACGGGTACCAGTCTACCATGTAATAGCGATGTTACGATTCGACTTCACAAATCGGTTCAAACCGATTTAGGTCTGAAGTCGACTAAATCGACGTGAGTGTTCCGTAAATCGACTTAAGATACGTTCACCTGCTCTAAACGCACCCTTTCCGATTTGTTGCTGGGTCACTTTCGTTTCACATATTGAGGAATAAAATGTACGCGAATCGACTTCAAACCACGAAGAAAAATGTTGCGTCAAGTCGAAACTATGTATGTATCTACAGGTAAAGTAAAATGAAACTTATTGTTTAAGTGGTAAGGTTCAATTTCGCATGGGCTTAAAGAGATCGATTTGGCGGTATACTTGGATCGGTTTGGCAGTTCTACGCCGCGTCGATTTGCTAACTGAACGAATTCGCGGCAATGACTCACGGAATCGCAGGAGACGGCACGCTCTTTCCTGCTTGCTCGTATAGTGCTTTCCCGTTTCAGCTTTAGCAATTAATGAAATTGAAATAAACGCGCATCGGAAAGTAAAAAAATATTACAAAAGTTTTTGCTGTCGTGTTAGTCTAAGGATTCTAAGGGTCGAACGAACCGTCAAATTGACAATTCGATTTCCTCAAGTCAAAACAAAGTGACTACGGAGCGGTTTGAACTAGGTACTGATACTTAAAAACTTGAAGTTAAATCGATTAGGCCAAATCGGTTTGCAAACCGATTTGGGTATAAATCGGAGTCGACTTATTCGGTTTGAAAATTTTTCGATTTGACCCATCACTACCATGTAACTGAACTACTTCGTGTTTGGGCTCGTTTGATTCGTCGCAATAAGATGTTTGACACAAGATACTACTCAGGATCTGATGATGGAGCTGGAAGGTGGCCACGGGTACCAGTCTACCATGTAACTGAACCACTTCGTGTTTGGGCTCGTTTGATTTGTCGCAACAAGATCTTTGACACAAGGTAGTACTGAGGGTCTGATGATGGATCCGGAAGGTGGTGACCGGTACCAATCAACCATGCAACTAAACCACTTCGTGTTTGGCTTCGTTCGATTCGTCGCAACAAGATCTTTGACACAAGTTAGTACTCAGGGTCTGATGATGGAGCTGGACTGTGGCCACGGGTACCAGTCTACCATGTAACTGAACCACTTCGTGTTTGGGCTCGTTTGATTTGTCGCAACAAGATGTTTGACACAAGGTAGTACTGAGGGTCTGATGATGGATCCGGAAGGTGGTCACCGGTACCAATCAACCATGCAACTAAACCACTTCGTGTTTGGCTTCGTTCGATTCGTCGCAACAAGATCTTTGACACAAGTTAGTACTCAGGGTCTGATGATGGAGCTGGACTGTGGCCACGGGTACCAGTCTACCATGTAACTGAACTACTTCGTGTTTGGGCTCGTTTGATTCGTCGCAATAAGATGTTTGACACAAGATACTACTCAGGGTCTGATGATGGAGCTGATGATGATAGACAGGTACCCGTCGCCACCTTCGCGCTCCATCATCAGACCCTGAGTACTACCTTGTGTCAAAGATCTTGTTGAGATGAATAAAACGTGCCTAAACACGAAGTGGTTTAGTTGCATGGTTGATTGGTACCGGTGACCACCTTCCGGCTCCAACATCAGACCCTGAGTACTATCTTGTGTCAAAGATCTTGTTGAAACGAATAAAACGAGCCTAAACACGAAGTGGTTTAGTTGCATGGTTGATTGGTACCGGTGACCACCTTCCAGCTCCATCATCAGACTCTGAGTATCACCTAGTGTCAAAGATCTTGTTGAGACGAATCAAACGAGCCCAAACACGAAGTTGTTTAGTTACATGATAGACTGGTACCCGTGGCCACCTTCCAGCTCCATCATCAGACCCTGTGTATCTTCAGTGTCAAAGATCTTGTTGAGACGAATCAAACGAGCCTAATCATGTTACTACATGGTTGATTGGTATCCGTGACCAACTTAATCATCATCAGATCCTCAGTACCAGTTCGTTTTTAAACCCTCGTTGATACAAACTTTACAACCTATAGGTACCAAATGCAATGACGAAACATGTAAATAAGCGAGTAGGTACCTATAATTTCTTTCGAGTAATATACCTTCATAAGTACGAGTATGGGGCTATTCATAAATTACGTCGTTTCAAATGGGAGGAGTGGGGGGGGGGGGGGGGGGTCTGGACATCGGATGATGGTAACATGACGTAGGAGGAAACAGATTCATCCGAAGCTTGATTTTTGGATGATTTGAGGGGTGGGGAAGGTCAAAAATCGTCAAAAATAGATGACGTAATTTATGAACAGCCCCTATGTACATTTGCACTGCATTTAGTATTTTCGTACTTACCAAATAACAGTTTTAGAACTTTAAAAGTTAAGTACAGTTAGTGTTGTTATGGTTGATTTCAATATGCTTCGCGAAGGATCAAGAATGTTTAATCCATCATTGTAGTGCGAGTGTGGTAGAAGGGATCGGCATACTGAGCTCGCACGGCCTGCCGCAGCGCGTAAAATACCTAAACTCGCTCAACGCCGAAATGTAATAGCGCTCTTAATAGTCATATTTTGACTAAACGAAACTCGAGTGGAACCCCTAGTGTGAGAATATGGAACTAAAATATTGTCCTGTGTTTAAATATATTGTTTAAACATACTAAATAACGCATACAGTTAATTAAAGATAATAGTTATTCTAAGTTACAAATATTCAATGTATAAATATAATAGTTAATAGTGTGCCAAATATAGTTGCTGAGAAGTGAAAACTGTGGTTTGGATTATTTCGATTAACCTATCAATTCCAATCCAGTGCTAGCGTAGATTTAGGTGTGAGTGGATAATGAGTTTACACATTATACATAGTAGTTTTCGAGATATTATGATTTTAATAATTTGGTTGCCACCAAAATTAGATTTACTGGCCACCATCCCTATTATAGTCTGTATCTTTAGGTATTTCAATAAAAGTAAACGAAATCTACCCTCAAATGGCTCCTTAAGCCAGTTGAGGGTAGATGAAAACATTACACGATCAAATAATGTAGGTTAAAGTCAGTGCAATTACAAAATGTGAAATTTTGTTTTATTGTAAAGTATTTATTTTTTACTGGTAATCAATGGACTTAATCATTAGTGCTGTGAATACAAAATATAAATTTATGACAGCAAATACAAAATTACTTAGTTATGGCTCATAAGTATCAATTTTGGTGGCATTAAGCAATTTTGGTGGTATTCAAATTACCACCAAAACCACAAAAATTGATGCACCAAAATTAGAACCATTGCATATTTAAAAGTAAACCGTATCACTCACATCAGTTTCAAGTTTATATTTAAATAAAAACTTTTACAAAAAAAAACAAAACCGACTTCAAAAAGGATAAAATAAAATATTATCCGTTTTTAAGTATATGCGTTACCAACTGATATGTTTGAAGTCAGTGCCAAGTCAAATTTGAAGCATACAATGATTTTAGGGCGATTCGATAAGAATGTGGCTATATGTATGTAGTATGTACGTTGGATTGCCTTACACGACAGCAATGATCATACTTTCTGTAGATACCTAAGAACACACCGTCAATCCACCTTGGCGCAGTTCGTACCATGTTTGTTGGTACTAGTATAAAACCAATGCGATTGCCGACATGTTTTGTAAAGAGCAATTTTATGAATTGTCCATAGTACCCAGGTGTGGGATTGGGACTGAGTTATTTCCCGCCTCTTATCCAGAGAACTTGATTTCAAAATATAAAACAATTCATGGACCATCTACAGGGCTTTAACTTTTTACCTACAAATTTCACCAGTTTACATGGCAGTTGTTTAGCCGAAAAGGTGACAAAGAGGCAGACAGGCAGGCAGAGGGAGGATTATAATATTAGTACAGTTATACCTAATGTGATTTATAGACATAAAGCTGATTATTTTTGACCGGTATTGTTACTATTTGTCTTGGCACCGACTTCAAACATATCAGTTGGTAACGCATATACTTAAAAACGGATAATATTTTATTTTATCCTTTTTGAAGTCGGTTTTCTTTTTTTTGTAAAAGTTTTTATTTTTCCATTTTTAGTTTTAAGGCATTGTTAAAAGCTTATGAGTGACGCATGACGCATGAAGGAAAAGCATAATAATGCATATCACTAAATTCGAAATCATTTTTGTCACTACACAAACACAAAATCTATCCTCCGCCCCGCCACTGACCCAATCCCTCAACCCCCCGATCACTCAACCTCACAGCACATCAACCACTGATGACGGAACCCTTCGACCCTGAACCCTGAACCACCAACCCTTCAACTGCCATTTCCCGACTCCTCAGTAGTACACTGACATATACGCTAGCGTGTGCGTAACTTACTTTCTATGCATCTCGCTCGTACTGTACTGGCATCCCATTAGTGCGAGCGAGATGTATAGAAATTAAGTTACGAAGACGTTAGCGAATATGTAGTATCAAACTCGTGGTAAGGCTACAGTTGTACTTCATCAAATTGGTGATTTTCGGGAGGAAATGCTTGAGTTACTATAGAAAACAACGATGTCGCCATACTCGTGCCTTTAAAAATTGAGGAGTTCCCTCATTTCCTTATGAATTCCGTCATCAGATTAGAACCAACAATATTATGGGAACACCTTGGAGGTAACTTCGTTCAAACAAAACAAGAATTACTCAAATCGGACCACGGATTCCGGAGTAATCTACATTTATAAAATCATCATCATTATCATCAATAATCATCATCATCAGCTCCACTCCATCAAATTAGTGGTTTTCAAGAGGAAATGCTTGATTTGCTTAAGAAAATACCATGGGTGGCGCCACTGTCATCAATAGCAGCAAATTTAAACTGCTCCGTTAAATTTTATTAATTATAATTATTTTAGTGCATATATTTTGGTCATAAACAAATTATTTTATTTTATTGAAGTGATAAAGTGACACCGTGACCAAAAAAGCGATAAAAATGCCACCAACAAAAGCTAAACAAAAAGAAAAGTGTAGTGACGGAAAGTTGACGGACGTTATTTTGAATTTACAAAGTACTATTCTGGAAATGAAACAAAAAATGGATAACACGTATGATTTAATTAAATGCCAACAACAAGAACTGGTAAGACAAAAACAAATACACTCCCAGATATTACAAATACTAAAGCACAATCAAACTGACCTTGATATACTACAGGCAAAGACACCGCAATTAAATGACTCTGGTCCAGAAGCACTTAATTTCATTGATGACACTGTACATGGAACACAAGAACCGACCAAAGAGCACACTGCATCAAAGCATGACATATCTTGCACGACACCTACAGGACCCACAGATCAAATGCCAGCGGAAATGCAGCGGCTCCGGACCCGTACCAGTCGTAAACTGCAGTCGGAGGGGCTCTTAGCTCAACCATCGTTATCACCAGACAACATGTCCTCTGTGCCACCTGTCAGTGCAGCATCCAACCCAGCTGCCGCCCATCCTCCCGTCTGGCAATCCGTCACTCAAGATGCAGTACCTCCAAAACGAGCTATATCTGCAGGAGTAGTGCAGAAGGAGTCAGGTTCTCTTGTGGCAGGTACACCAGCTGCAGCATTCACTAAACAGGCACCTCCTGCTGCGTCATCGGCCCCAAAAGCACCTTCTGCAATGTGCATCTCACTGGCACCTCCTGATCCTGCATATGGTCCACTGGCAGCACGTGATGCTATTACGTGCGCTCCACTGGCAGCCCCGGTGCCCGTAGCTCCGACGGAGCAACGCGAGGGACTGCGGGCAGCTACGCCACGGTCTGTTAGTCTGCACGTCTTCAACCTGAACGTAGAAACCAGCTGTGAAGACGTCGTTCATCACATCCAAACCAGTATCGGGGTCCAGGTAGATAGGTGCGAACAGCTGAAGGTCACGAGGGGTCATTACTCGTCATTCAAGATCGATGTGCCGGCGAATAAAGTAGGTGTAGTTCGTAGTCACAAACACTGGCCGGCTGGCGTGTCCATCAGGCACTTCAACACAGTCGAGTCAAAAAACTACCTAATAAGCAGCGGCGACCGACCACCACGCTAGCAAAATCTTCATGTTTTAAAATCGTGCACCAAAACGTCAGATCATTTTGCGGCAAAACTGGGTTACTAGACTTGCTAAATAACTCCGAAAATCCCGATGTATTGGCCTGTAGCGAGACTTGGTGCAAGAAATACGAAATAGAACGAGTTAGGTTATGTGGTTATCGGCTTGCAAATAGCTACTGTCGCACGAATATAGAACATGGCGGTGTGGCGCTGTACACACGGGCCGATATTGAGTACCGCCAACGAAATGACCTACAGAGCCTGGCCATCGAATTTCATATAGAGTTTACTGCAATTGAAATTTGTAAAATAAGTTTAATAATAATTGTGTTGTACCGCACTGGAAACGGTAGTAGCGTAGAATTGCCGTTTCTGCCTCAGACTCCTCAGAGTAGGTATTTAAATCCCCCCGCGGGGTGGGGGGGAGGGGGAGTGGCCTTGAGGGGGTGGGAGAGGGGACGAGTGGGAGGGGGTGGGGGAGGGGAGGGAGTGAGGGGAGGGGCAGGGGTGAGGGGGAGGGGTGACGGGGGAGGGGAAGGGGGAGGGGGAGGGGAGACGGGGGAGGGGAAGGGGGAGGGGGAGTGGCCTTGAGGGGGTAGGGTGAGGAGGGGAGGGTGCCTAGCGGGGTGAGGGGAGAGGGGAAGCGCCTCGGCGACACGTGAGCATTCAAGGTCAATGCCGCGGGAGGGGTGAGGGGTAGGGTGATGGAGCGAGAGGGAAGCGAACAAAATATGTGTGACAAGGACAAACGATAATAGCGCTTTCGCTGTTACTCCTACTGAAAGATACAAGACTATCGTGTTCGGTCATTTCCCCCCGCGCCTCATGCCAGATGCAGTTATATCCTAGAATCATGCGTTGGGTACATGCATCGGCCCGCAGGGTGTGATGCGGGGTGTGGCGGGGAAAGGGGAGACTCGCGCGCCCAGGTGTGCTCGTCAAGGCCACGACACTTGCGCACGGGGAAATGAATCAAGGTTTATTTAAAAACCTATACACTTCTTTTTTTTAATTGGGAATGGGGAATTGCGCAATAATGTGGGGAATGGTCAAAAAAAAGTTTAAAAGTGAATGAGTAACATTTTATTTATTCAATTACACATGTCAAAAATTTAAAAATACACAATGTTAAAAGTAAAATTATTAATAAAAACTAATCCACGTTAAAATAATAAATGCATTAACATTATTAAACATCTACTATAATCTATTACAACATAAATAAACAAGTCAATCAAAATAAAACAAAAAACCTCAGTCAATAATTATTACTTAATGTTATAATGTCCCCATGCAAGCATTGTTCAAATTATTGTAATGGGCGGCTTTCGAACTAAGA